>NW_004567110.1:55389176-55467395 GCF_000260355.1 Condylura cristata | reverse complement strand
CCTGAGCCTCTGGCCTGTACCCCAGTTCTGTATGTATAGATAAATCTTTAAAAAAAATAAAAATAAATAAAGCATATTTTATGGGGGGAATCCATGATTCAAAGAACATTGGCACCTTATACAGGTGCAAAATCATGCCGCTGTTCCTGCCTGTTTGTGAGAAGTCTACATTTTTGGTTACATCATGCATGCTGATTTCTGTAAAGTCATTTAAAATTCTAAACTTTGTTTGGAAGTCTTAGGTTGTAATAACAGGGATCTCTGATATTAATAACTATTTCCTTCCAAGGAAATATACACATGTGGGTATATGGGTATGCATACTGAAAACTAATTCTTATTCAGTAATTCTTATTCTGGGCTATATCCATTCCCTTCTTTTCTGGTCAACAGTAGAAGAATTAGGAAACAAGGATTATTGGGAGTGACATGCTTCTAAATACTTTTCCCTTCATTGTTAAGTATGATTTGTCAACTGTTGGAAGGCACATATGTTGGACATAAGGTTTACTGTTGCATATAGATATGAGTTACAGTGAAATCAGACATTTGTATATTTGTGGAGAGAAAAAATAAATATAAAAGATGGTCAGAGAAAATATCTTGTTCTTGGCCCAGGACAGATTAGTGATTAATTATGTTTGGAACCTGGATAACATTCTTTTAAATGAAATAATCCAGATGCAGATATTATAGGAAACCACATATCAAAAATCTAAACTTGTCAAACCCATAGAAACAGACAGCTTAATGGTGATTGCCTGGGATTAGGGGGAGGAAGACAAGGAGATGTTTGTCTAAAGATACAAAGTGTCACTTATACAAAATGAGTATCACTGGAATTTTACTGTAAAGGAAGAATGATTACCTCTAGCTAACAATATTGTATAATATCATGCAAAATTTTCTGAGTCTGTATCTTATTTAAGTATTCTTTTGTTAAAAAAGTAATAGTAATAATAAATAATTAGGGCAGTAGGAAACTGTCAAAGATGATGGATATGTAACAGTGATGACTTCATGAGCATATAAATATCTACATACCTATTTTCAAACTCATCCAGCTTTGTATATTAAATATGAAAGTTTTTCAGTTGTACCTCAATGCAGCAGTTTAAAATTTAATGCTCAGAAAATGTGAGTTACCATATATGAGATCTTAATAAGATAGCTTATGTGTGCTTGAACTGGTTAGATATTACATGTGGCTTCGTATAGCTAATGATCACATTTGGGCGCAGTTTGAAAATTAGGAGCTAAGAATTCTTTTCTGATAGTGCTAAAACTACTATAACTGCTCCATATGGGCTTGTCTTAATCTGTCATTTTAGATTTTATGAATAAGGAAAGAGCAGAGTTGTTCACTTTTAAAACCATGGGAATGGAAAGGACTGCATTTCAATGATGGAACTTGGTAGGCAATGTGAGTTTGTGAGAGAAGCTCTGTAGCTGGAGAGCTCTCCTGGTAGCCAACACAGAGCAGGACAGAGATTTTCTAATGTAATTAAACCCAGAGAGACTTGGGGCAAGGTTGATTCATGCCAATGACTTTCCTGGGAAATCTGACCACTGCTTCACCCTGCTTTCTGCTCTATCATTTAAATAAATGAAGAACTGGCCCTGGTGGGGGGAGTCATCTTAAGAATGATCTCTTTACTTTCCCTAGTGCAGACAAGCAATGCTACAACCAGGGGTTCACTCAGAAAACCCAGAAGTGGGTATAGTGCCAGCTCTGCTCTTGCTTAATTATGTAAAAGCAATAACCACATCTTCCAGGCTCCTCTATAGGTCTTCCTTAATATTTGCAATATGCTTTGCAATTGTTTCTATTGCTATTCCTATTTTAATTTTTTAAAAGATTTATTATTTTTAAAAAGATGTATTTATTCATTCAGAACTGGGGTACAGGCCAGAGGCACAAGTGCAGTGAGAGGATTCACCAGAGGCAGAGTGGGGAGCAGAACAGGCAGATCAACGAAGTACACTGCTGAGGGGAGCAGTGGGTGAGACAGGAGAAGTCTGCTATGCCATGTGGGTCACCTGCCTGGCTTCCCTGGCCGGGGATCAAGCTTGTGCGGAAGCAGCCACAGCCAATTTTGTAATGTTGCACTTTAACCTGTTGCACCACCAAGTAGGGCCCTAAAGATTTATTTATGTATGCATACAAGAACTGGGGTGGAGGCCAGAGGTATGGGGGTCAGAGGCTTCACCAGAGGCAGAGTGGGGAACTGCAAAGCAGGCAGATGTACTGAAATACATTGCTAGAGGTAGTAGTGGCCAAGACAGGAGAGGTCTGCTGTGCCACGTGGGTCAGTTCCCTGGCCGCAGGGAGTGCTGTGCTGAAGTGGCTGGAGGTAGCTTGAGAGAGCTGTCTTTAACCTCTGCACCATCAGGGAGGCCATATTCCTATTTTAAACGAAAGGAAACTGAAGTGCACAGGTAGCCCCCGTCACAGAGTTAACTAGGGGTTGAATCTAGGTAACCTGATTCCAGGATCTACATTCTAGGTTTTAGTCAAAATTTCTATCTCTTTAATGTCATCTTCATAAATAAAATGGGGGACATTATTGTCTGGACATGTGTGCCAAAGTACCTGCAGAACATGTGTTAATATGTGAGCAGTCTTTAAATTCATAGGAAAATGGGCAAATATTGCAGTGATTTTGCTTGGAAAAGTACAAAGTTTATTTCACATGATTGATTCTCTTCAGATACTTACCTGAAACACCAGCTGGGGGTTGAGAAAGAGAAAGAAAGCTTGTCTCAAACTTTATATGCTGCCTGGTCCTCATGGAGACTGTGAGATTGGGCAAAGTCCAAAATCCTATTCACAGTGGCTGAGGCTAAAGAAGATAGAAAGGGTGCTTAAGGGTGCACTGTTCTCTACGTGTTTTCTCATATTATGAATGGAGTAGATCAGGACCTTATTTGTAGCTAGAATTGTTAGAGTGTGAAACATTGTTCCAGGGGGAGGTTCCAGGTTCCTAGCCCTACCCTAGGGAGGGTGGACCTGAACAGTGAGAAGAATAACATAAAACAAACAAAAGCAAAAGAAAACAAAACAAACAAACAAAAAACAACAACTGAGAAAAGGACTTGATAAAGAAGACTGGGAAAGGAAGACTAAGAGAAGAGTTGGAGGTGACACATAGAAAGAGGGACGTGAAGAAAAAGCTGCACTTGCATCTTGGCCTTGGACTTGTACCAAGGACTTGGGGTACATGGAAGGAAATACTTGACAGAGACATGGGTGAGAGATCTCTGGGGAGGTTGGCAATGGCCACTATTATTTTGACTTTTGTTTTTTCTTTCCTTCCTTCCAAACTTGCCCGGTCCCTTCTGTCCCTGACCTATGAGTCTCCACCAAAAACTGCCTTAGACTTGTGGCAAGATTGGGGCTTCAGCAGTCCTGTTTGTGGACACCCCTGTCTGGCTGGGCATTTACCCAGAAAAGAGATGGGTAATTGAGTATTTCATGGGGAAACTACTTTATATTCTTTCTCTTTTCTCTATTGCACATTAATTCTATTAAAGTTCTTTTCTATTGAAGGTCTTATGCATTAAGAATATGTTTGTCTTTATGTGGGAGACAGCAGATTCCATATAGAGCAGGCAAGTTTGGGGGTCCTGGGGTGCCCCTCATTCTTCTGGCTAACAGCATCATATTAGACTCTGCAAGTAAGTTGTAGCACTGTGGAGATTTCAGTTATAAATGTGGAGCCACATGTTGTTGCTTTACCATTTGTTTTCTCATCTGGATTCTATTTTCTCAGTCCCCACACCTAAATTCAGGGTCCCAGTAATATATTGGCCTCAAGCCTCTTTTTTGAGAACTCACCTCACTGTTCATTCAGCATGGTAGGATTTTATCACACCTAGTGACACTGTAAGGGGCATTAAATCTGTTGAGTTATGTGATAAAAAAAGAAAAAAAAGCCTAATTTTCTAGAATATACAATGAAAATTTGCATATTAACAAGAAAATTTTCAAATATAGAAGTGATACTAAGTTAACCAGTTAGTACTCTCTGGTCAAGACGTTTAGATTAAACATTTTAACCTCATTGGTTCTGTTTCCTTATTATGTGAGTGTAACCTTCATTCTTAAATTTACTTTGTACATCTAAAGGTGCCTTCTAAAATATGAAATGCTTGTCAAATACTACGCATCACTAACATTCGACTTGTCCACCACCTCTAAATACATATAGCAGGAAATTCCAAAGTGAGCTCAGGGTTAAATCTCAGCACTATCAAACTATTGCCAGCCATTGCAGCATGAGTTCACTCCCCAGCCAGGGAGCTGACTATATGGTGCGTCAGACCTCTTTTGTCTTGCCCATTCATTGTTCCCCTCAGCAGTGTATTTCAGTCACCCCACCATTCTGCTCCCCACTCTGTCTCTGGGGAATCCTCTCAGCCCCCACACCTCTGGCTTACTCCTCAGCTCTTGTAAACACAAATAAATAAACACAGAAATCTTCAAAACAAAAAGTGAGCTCAACATACCTGAATTTGCATAGTAAGTTTTGTTCAGCTCTAGTAGCTCTGTTAGAGCTAGCAGGAGTGTGACCGACTGCACTGTGTCTCCCCCAAAACCCTCATCTCCCAACACTTAACATGACCATGTTTAGAGATAAGGCCTATAAGGATATACTTAAGGATAATTACACCATATGTGTGTGGAGCACTAATCCATGTGACTGATGTCTTTAGAAGAACAAGGGAGGATGCACTGGCACAGAAAGGATAGAGGACATGGCCATCTCCCAGCAAAAGAGAGAGAATTTATGGCGACACAGCCTGCCAATACCTTGACCTTGAACTTCCAGCCACCAGAACTGTGGGAAAATAAATTTCAGTTGTTTAAATTGTAATAGGGTGGTTCCCAGGAAAGGGGGAGGATCCAGGCTCCCTGATCCACCTAGGGAAGGGTGGAGCTGAACGGGGAAGAGAAGTCGAAAAGGAGATGGAATAAGGAAGGAAGCAGTGCGGAGAGCTAGACAGAGACTGGGAGGAGGCATATGGAGCAGAGAGACACGTAGAAAAGCTGCACTTGCTTCGTGGTTCTGGACTGGTTGACATGGATGTGGGTGAGAGACTTGTGGGGATGTTAATGATGGTCACTTTGATTTTGACTTTGCTCTTTTCCTTTCAGACTTTTCTGGCTGTTTCTGAACCTTTCCTATGGGTCCCCCAACAAAAAGTGCCTTAGACTGTGGCAGGCTTTTGGGCCTCAAAGTCCTTGCTTTGGGCCAACCCTGGTTAGGCAGACATGTACTCACGCAGGGACGGGTAACTTCGTGTGCTGGATTTGGAACCTATATTCTTTGTCTGTTCTACACTGCACACTAATTGTATTAATAGTTCCTTTCCAATGAAGGTCTTATGCACTAGAATGTTTTTTTTTTCTTGACATAGCAGATGGTAGAACTTATTTAGAGCAAGCAGGTTTGGGGGTTTTGGGGTGCCTGTGCTGTACCAAAAATCACTCAGTCTATGGTACTTATTATGGCAGCCTTAGTTAACTAATATAGTTGGCAAGCGCAAGAGAACCTCTCAGCCTAAGTAGCACTTTAACCTTAATAACTTAGGTGACAACCTTGCTCCTCTGTTCCACTTTATGCAGATGTCTCCATCTGCCCCACCAGCCCGTGAGACTTCCAGTTCATCTCTGCAGAGTACACTTCGCTTTTCATTGTGGTTCTTGTTCTGACATATTTCGGACGTAGAGGAAGTCACATCTGTTTGCCTCTGCCCTGGTTGACTTTGGCCTCTTCTGTTTCTAGGAGCCAATTTTGAATAGATTAGAACTCTGTCTATAGCTAATAAGAATGTCAGGTAAATATATCTACTATACTATTTTATTATTTGAAACATGTGTTCCTATAAAAGAGAACACAATGCAGTCACAATTGCCATGCAGATGCTGGTGTTTGAACTGCATATTTTAAGAGACTGATTGGAAACCTGGACACCTTCATGTATCTGCAATGTGAAGTTGGTATTTACACCTGAATTGCTCACTGAATTAGCGATATTTTGTCCTTCACTATTGCCTTGACCACATGATAGGAAATTAAGGGAGGGTTTGAAAATGACCACTTTAATTTGGTTATTACCTTGATCAAAGTATGAACCAGTACCTGTTAATCTTTGAATTCTGATTTATTATTACATATTTTTTCAACACTTTATATGTGCCACTATTGAGTATGTATTTTCAATCAGTGGGATTTCCAACTGGATTATACCCCTTCTTATTCCCTAAGGATCCATACAAAATGCCTCAAGCTACAAAATGTTAAATTTATCAGATCTTCTTGATGTTCTAGGCCTGCATATTCCTGCCCTTAGGAAAAATAATGCCACCCTAGGTCATTTAGCCTAAGAATCTAGAGAGGAATAACTCAGTGCCAGAGTCAAGTAAACTAGTAAAAGAAAGTAGAAACTCAGCATGTCTAATGGGTCAAGACCTTTGTGTCCACCCTCAGACGCTGGTTGCAAAAAGGACCTCAGGCCTGTAAGAGTAGAGGAGCCCTTTAAAGGGTTAAAGAGGCAGCCCTGCAAATTTTTTTTCAGGCAATTAAAAGCTGAATGTTCTTTTATTCCAGGCTCACAGACATTAAATGGCAGCTTATGCATGGTAATATGAGGCATGAATGGGAAATATGTAAATGATTCGTTCTTCTTTGCATATTCATCCCTGATATATACTAAAGAGGGTTGTTTGTCATAATCAGCCATGTTGGAACAATAAGGTAGAAAAGCAAATAAATTCAATAAGCTAATGCTGGTATGGGAATTTGTTAAGTTTACTTTTACATGCTGTTTCTATTATCCCAGTATTGTTAGCTCTAAAATTTGATGAATTTTTGCTTTACAAAAATCTAAGTCTGGGATTAGATATTAGAGCTGTCAAATAATCCAAATCTTTACATATCTTACGTTTTACATGAAAAGAAAATTGTTAAAAAGTACTTTGTTTTTCTTTGATGGTGGGGTGGAAAGGAGAGAAAGGAGATGGCAATGGTGGTAATTTAATAGACAGTGAAGGCTTCCCCTCTTTGGATTATCTGTTCAGTTCTCTGCCTCATGTTGTTTGGCTTGCTTTAACTCATAGGATTTTTCTTGTTCATTAAGATCTTTTAATTGATAGTAGACGTAGTCACATTGGCAAAATAGTCCAAACCCATTTTGTCGGTCTTTTTAAAAATGAATCCAACCAATCTCAGTGAATTTAGGTGTGGACACAATCTCTGTGGATTCCTGTAAACACAGTAATAGCATGAGACCAAAGCTTGCCCAGGAAATCCTAACCTTGTCATGTCTGAAACGGATCCTGTTACTTCTTGTATAAAGGCAAAGCAGATTCATAGTGTGAAGGACCTTTAATAGAATTAATGTACATAAAGAAGGAAGAGAAGAGAGGATATTAGTGCCCAAAATGTACATACAAAGTGGGCGAATGCCCAAGCAAACAGCATCAGCTTGAAGCAGGGTCACTGAGGTTTGCAAGGTTGCCACAAAGCTAAGGCACCTTCTGGTGAGGAACTGTTGGAAAGGTGCAGAAGGGTCAGACAAGTCTTGGGGACAAAAGATGTAACATCAAAGGACAAATCAAGACAATGGCTGCTACTGTTAGCCTCCCCAAATCACTCCTCCACATGTGTTCTTCTACAGCTTCTTCCTGGCAGTCTTAGGATGTAAGTGGGGTTTCAGGAACAAGAGTTCCTTTTCACTTCATCTGCCTCCCATATCTTAGGGCTTTAAATTTCTGCTCATCCTTCCAGCCCCAGTCCTCTCTGAGCCTGCAGTCCAAGGCCACTGCATGGAAGTGACAATGGGAACATGGTTCCTCCCCTAATAACCTTTCATTCTAGCTGCCTTGAAGCAGATGGACAATGATTTGGTTGGCCTTAGAGGAGGTTGGGGCAACATTAGCACTGAAGGAATTTGTCTTTCATGACTCTTTCTGCTCCTCTGTTTTTCACTTTTGTGCTCTCAACCCTCCCTTTCAATGTGACAAGTCCTCAAGGTCAAGGTTCTTTTAAAATTATCATTTGAGCAGACTGGATTGGGACAAATAACTTAAAATTCCATACTTTGGAGAGGTATGCCATCTGGTGCTCGAGACTGAGAGAGTGACACACCAAGATATGCCACTTTAAAATGCGTTGATTTGATATGAAGGTTTGAGAAACAACAGACTGTAGAATAATCTCTCTACCCTCACCCTGTTTGTGTAAAAGCATACATTTTCCTTAACAAAGTTGTCCTCCTCCCCCTCTCTTGTACCAGGAAAATTACAATAGTGGAGAAAGGGGCCCTTAGTGGCCCCTTGCATTACTTTTCCACAATTCACTGCCCCTTTTCCCTTTCCTTGTCACCTCTCCACAAATTGATTGGCCTTTGTGCTAATGGTATGTAAGTCTTCAAGTTTTGTTAGCAGGCAGAATGAGATGTACCCCGGGATACTCAAAACTACATGTTCTAAATGGGCTCTGCCATCTGGTCCATCAAGACAAAACATACTCTTAGTGAATAAGAACTTTAATAACAAAAAAATCTTTATACAATTATTGGGCAAGAGGGAGATGAAGAAAGAAAGAATATAGTTAAATAGTTGCCTCAAGAAATGCCCAAAGTGACCCTCATGGATAAATGCCCAGCCAGACAGGGTTGGCCCAAAGCGGGACACTGAGGCCTGAAAGCTTAGCATCTAAGGTGAGTCTAAGGCACTTTCTGGTAAAGACCCAAAGGAGAGAGGCAGAAGGGCCCAGGCAAGTCTGGAAGGAAAAGAACAAAATGAAAACACAAGTGAAGGTAAAGACCATCATTGCCAGGGTCTCCGTGGGTCTCTCACCCATGCCTCTGTCTCTTTCAAGTCTCCTTCGATGTACTTGTAGTAAGGCCAAGACCAAGAAGCAAGTATGGCTTCTTTCTCACATGTCTCATTGCTCCAGGTACCTTCTCCAGTTTTCCCTTAGTCTTCTTTTTTCCTACTTTTTTCTTTTTCCTCCTTTTTCAGTCAATCCTTCTCCCATTCTTCTCCAGCTTCCTCTCACTGCTCTGCTCTACCCTACCTTGGGTGGTGTTGGGAACCTAGCCCTTTCTATGGATTCATTCTGTTACATTTTGACTATATCTTTGGGATTTACCTAGCATTTCTGTTAGAGTTCCTGTGCGCATAGGAAATAAAGCTTTAGCTTATTATTTTTTTTTTTTTAGTTCAACTTAAGACCCAGTCTGAACTAATTTAGGCTAGGGAATGTTGTTTTTTTCCTTTTCAGGTGACTCTAGCAAACCTTAGGAGAAAAAATTAGAAATCTTCCAAGTGACTTAAAATGTCTGGAGATTCATTTACAGAAAGCAGCTAATCATACTTAAAAGTTGAGGCAAAATTTTAGGACTAAGGGCCTCCCTGGTGGCCTATGGATTAAGTCTCAGCCCTTTCAGCTACCATGGTGGGAGCCTGAGTTCAATCCCTTGACAGGGAGCTGACCCACACGGCACAGCCGACCTCTCCTGTCTCACCTACTGCTCCCCTCAGCAGTGTATTTCAGTCAATCTACCTGTTTTGCCCCTACTCTGTCTCTGGTGAATCCTCTTGTCTCTCATAGTTCTGGCCTATACCTCAGGTCTTCTATGCAAAAATAAATAAAGAAAATTTTTAAAAAGAATAAAAGCTTTAGGACTAAGATGTGGGACTTCTCAGTTAAACTTTTGGCATCACGACTCTTAGATTGAGACAAAGGACTCTGCCTCCCCCAGCTAAATTAATCACCTGCAAAGTTGCAATAACAATTATTCCAACTGACCCTACTTAACTAACAGAGTTGTGTGTAAGGAGGAAATGATAAATTTAACTGCAAAGTGTTGTGCAGCTATAATATGCTGTAATATGTATTTAGTTCTAGTTCGAAATTAAATGTAAGACTTTCTGTAGAAATGTATTATATTGTCTGTACCCCAAAACACATTTACTTGCTCTTTGCAAAACCACCAGAAAGAAAGCCGCACACTCTATTTTATGAAGCTGGATTCTGTTAATTTCCTTTTTTCTATGGCCATGTTTGGCACCAGCCAGCCAGCTAAATAGGTTTATGTGAAGAGCAGCTTCATTGATGGTACTGAAGAAAGTTCTCTTTCCATGTGTTTTCTGAAAGTGCAGCTTCAGGGTAATATTTCATTTTTGATAGAATGCTATGCCTTGTGGTGTAAGAGGGAGGTCACTCACATTGCCTGGGAGATAAAAGATGGCTCAAGTCTTATTCCAAGAAACACAAGGGCAGTTGACTCAGACCCTGTGTTAAATAGTTTTATGTCTTTATCTGAGGAATAGTATTATATCATCTGTAGATGACAGTATATAGGGAAAAGTTGGCTACAGATTTAGAGAATGAAACCAAACTGACATAAATTTGAACATTATCTGAACTTTAGAAGTGTTAAAGGATAGTTATTAAGAGGCACACTATTCCTTACCATTTTGCATATAATTATATACTTAAGAGATGTATTGATCAATGCACGTACAAAAATCCTATTATATTTGTGCTACTCCTTAAACAATGACCTATAAGTGGCATGTCCCTGCATTCTTTTACCTGAGTAAATGTCTTCTCTAAAGAAGAATTCAATGAAATAAGGGGAAAATGCATAATCGAATCTCCCCACTTAATATTTGACATATTGTGATATTTTCTGTGTTGCTAATTATATATCTAAGTGGTGATTTTTTACATTAAATGTGATATTGTTTTCCTGTCATTCAGAAAAAGACATTTAATCTTATTTCAACTTTAAAAACTTCTGTTTATGCCTTTTTTGTTAATATATAACAAACTGGTGAAGTAGACTTACTTTAAAACTTTTTTTTTCATAATCATATATTTTTGGCACTGAAAACATTCAGTATTAATGCAAGTAAAATTTGATAAGGGCCCTCCATGGTGGCTGCATGGTGAAGCTAAGCCAAGCTGTGGTCACTTCAGTGTGAGTTCAGATTCTGCCCCAGAGGTGACCCACATAGCGCAGACCTCTCCTGTCTTGCCGGCTGCTCCCCTCAGCAGTGTACCTTGTAGATCTGCCTGTTGTGCTCCCCACTCTGTTTCTGGTGAATCTTCTTGCTGCCCCTGCACCTCTGGCCTGTACCTCATTTCTATATGGATAAGTAAATAAAATATCCTTGAAAAAAATAAAATAAAATTTGATAAGTTTCCTCTATGTTTTGAATTTTCTTCATCTGTTTTAAGACGCCCTTTTCCAATTTGTCCTTAAATGTATGATCATCTCTGGAAACTGATCTTCTGAAAGTTCACATTATTTTCTAATTAACAATAAACCTGGTAGGTTTATTAACTTTCTTAAATCATTAAGATACTGAGTAGAAATGCAATTCTTAAGTGTTGCAGAACACATTTCATCTAACAGCTCCACCCCAGACTCTCAGAGAATCCACTGAACTCAGGTGAAGAAGCAATGGTAGCACAATAACGTGTGTGTGTTTGGAGGGGGGAGTGGGCATGGGGCTTGGTGCAGGGGAGGAGGGGTCAATAACGTGTGTGTGTTTGGGGGGGTAGGGGTGGGCATGGGGCTTGGTGCAGGGGAGGAGGGGTCAATAACGTGTGTGTGTTTTGTGGGGGAGTGGGCATGGGGCTTGGTGCAGGGGAGGAGGGGCCAAGACATCATGTTCTATTCCAGGCCTCAGGAGGGCAGGTCTGGCATACAGGAGCAGTGGAAGTGGCACAGGGTGAGCTGCTGTTCTAGAAGTGGGTGGCAAAGTTTTACTGGAGAATAGCAATTCATGAAAATTGCTTATAGAGCAACACAAGGTATTTGTTGCTTATAGAGCAACACAAGGTCCTGGGAGCATTAGGGAGAGCTGTGGTTTTGATACACAGGTGAGTAACCCCCTCTCCTTTCCACTAGGGGCCTTGGGCCAAGTCACTTACCTGCCTGACGCGAGGTTTCTTAGCTACAAGGAAGAGTTCAGAGTTCCTGGAAAGATTAAGCAAGATGAGGGGAGACAGGAGATGGGTATGGGATATACAATTAAAGAAAACCACTCTGACAGTGTAAATTGAAAACATGTTTTCATCTGATCCTGCTCTCAGAACTGGATGAAGATCTCAAAGCCAAGACTTTCATGGAACTGAAATAATACCATGGTGCTATAAAACACTGTCATTAGATTATGACTGAATCAAGCAAATCAATCTGTCTTGGTTTCTCAGGAATTTAATTTTTAAAGATTTATTTATTTATGCATATAGAAACGGGGTACAGGCCATAAGACAGCACTACATGCACATGAGAAGTCTAACAGGTCTGCTCAAGAAGACATGTGAGTGGATGATTACATGAGGAGACAGTAATAGAACTGTGAACTGAAACCAAGGGAGGAGGAGGAAGGCAGGCTAATGCCTCGTGGATAAGTGGAAGAAGATTAACTTGAGAGGTAACTGAGGAAAGCAGAGAAGCACAACGCATGCTTGTAGCACATTTGGATGACAGAGAAGAATTTGCAAGCTCAAAGAAGAGGAGTGTGAAGGATCAAAACAAGGGAGGGAAGAGCACACGTTGAGGTGGAAGTGCTAAGGATGGGTGCTATAGTAGCGGAAGAAGTATGGAGGCTATGTCTGGTGGAAGAAATCAGAGGCCATTAAAATATTTAAAAAAAGGAAGGAGAATAGGCGGGAGGGAGGGCGTTGGTGCTGGACAGACTGGAGGCTGAGACAACTACTCAGACCTAAGCTGAGTGAACCAAGGACTGTGTGATGTATTTGCACTGGCTGCACTTGACCTTGTAACCAGCAGGGAGACTGGAGAAATCTCTACAGGCAAAGATGACTGAATGGATACTGGAGAAATTAACACAATTCTCAGAGATGGGTGAATTCTACCTTCCTTACACCTCCAGAACATGATTAGGTTTTCTGTGGTCCAAAATGTTAAAAAAAAGAACATGTGCAGAAACACATAGAAATGGATTTGTACAATTTAAACATGTCTTCACAGGAAAGAAATATTTTATTTCTAAATTTTCCTTCCCTCCTCCTCTTATCCAAAATAAAGCTTTAGCTGTGAATATAAATACTGTTGTATGCTCTTCATCATTATTTATGTCCTCATAGTTTCATTTCCTTACTTTAAATATACACTCAGTTCAGTTCATTTTTAACATCAAATATAGAAGATTGCAGTGAATCTATGAATATAAACCATAAACCTAAATTATAATGCAGATGTGCATATGAGATTGCAGGTGAGCTAAAGATAGTCAGTGGTTTGGAGAGGTGGTTGTTATGAAAACAGAGGATTTATTTCAGGTTTTTGGAAGACCATTTGCTTCTCTGCTCTTTGTCCGTTTGGTTAGGAAGCTGCTTGGCAACGCCATCATTTTCACTTTTCACAAACACAGCCTTTGCTTTGACATGGCCTTCTCTCTCCTTCACATTTTCCAGGCATTTCCTGCCAAGCTACATTTACTCATTTTTTTTTTTTTTTGTATAGAAAATTATGGCCAGGCATCTCCTGAGTATCCATCAACAGTGGGTTGGCCCCTGTAGGCATCGTCACAGTTCTTTTGAGCAGTTCTTTTTGAACTGTGTAAGAGTAACTGGGGGAGACAGTAGAACTCTGGAACTGAGTGCTGGGTAATTTGCTTATGTAATAAATCAAACTGACAGTAAGGTACCAACTATTCTGGCAATGGTGTGAGAGTAATATATAACATTTGGAAAAGGTCTTCATAGTTCCCACCAACTATATTTTTTTCATCAGCATATATTTGCAAATTTTGACCAAAGATTGAAGATTTAGAGAAAAAAAATTGTAATATATTTGGGTCAAATATTTCACAGGATTTAGTTTTTCAAAGTGATAGGTGGTTTATTTAAGGAGGTGAAATAATGATATCTCTAGCATTAAATTAGAGCCTAAAAAAATGAGTATATCTTGCTAAGTCTCTTAATTTACTATGGCGAAGTACTCAGAGGACTATACATTTTTATCAGTGAGTGATTTGTGACAGTGCTGTTTTTAAAAATGGTAGTGGACAATGCAGCCAAATAAAATATAACTAGTGAGTATCTATAAAGTAAAGTTTCTGGGGTTAAGAGGGAGCACAGTGCAAGATAAAGGGGATATGAGGGAATATGGTGGGAAAAATTTAAAATTAAAGTAAAAATTATAAATTCCATTCTAGGGATAGAATCTGGTAGGTGCCAAGTTATTTAGTGTCTCTTCCTGTCAATGAAAATTTTGGCTGAGCTATAGGAACTTCCAGACAAATAATTCAGGGTTTTATTCTCACTGCCAGGGGCACTCAGTGAACTGGGTCATGAGTGCAGAGACTCTTGTGGCTCTAACTTGGGGACCCACAACCAAGGTGTTGAGGTGTCCAGACTGCCATAGAACGCAGGTGTCCAGTGGAAATCTGCAGTTTTCCCAGGTATCTGGGGCCAGAGACGCTTGGACCTGGCTGACCCTCAATATCACCCTAGTGAGGAAGACAAAATATTCATTTTCTCCAGAATTGTGCTTGTGAAACCAAATTTAGCTTGTTGTGAAACTAGAAATTTTAGTCCTCTGGACAAGTTCCTGGAAAATATCAATGCTTATTAAATATGAAGAAATAAAATCTAATAGCACATTTTTTGAATCATTCTTGTGTTTGCTTTTGGTTTACTAATGGTGTAAAATGCTGTTCTATTTCTTGTGGTGAGATGTAGGTGCAAGTTCTCTATCACTTTTTTTTTTGTATTTTTATTGAGGTGACTTTGGCATAAAACATTGTATATGATTTGGGGGTATAGGTCCACACCTCTTCAACTGTATGCCACAACATCACAGCCAATAAACTCAAAGCCCCAGGAATCTTCCAATATGCATCAGATCCACTCTCCCCTAGGATATCCTGCTCTCCTCCAACCTCTCTGGTAGCCTTGATTCTGCAGTCAGATTTCTAAGATTTGTTTTAGTTTAATTTTGTCCATTCCTTTGTACTGTCTCTTTATGTTCCACATATGATTAAGATGATCTGATATTTATCTTTTTGATTCTGATTTATTTTGTTTAATATAATTCCTTCAAATTCTACTCAGGTTGCAAATGGCAAGACTTCATCTTTTTTATAGCTGAGTAGTAATCCAATGTTTCTACATGTCACATCTTCTAAATATATTCATTTGTTGCTGGGCACTTAGATTGTCCCCATATTGTAGCTATTATAAGTGGTGCTGAAATTAACATAAGAATGCAAATATTCCTTCACTGTAGTGTTTTTGTATTTTTTCAAAAGATTTATTTATGCATACAAGAGCTGGAGTGCAGACCAGAGGTGTGGGGGTTGGGAGAGTGTAAGAGGATTCACCAGAGACAGAGTAGGGAGCAGAACAAAACTGAAATACACTGCTGAGGGGAGCAGCAGGTGAGACAGCAGAGGTCTACCACACCATATGGGTCACCTTCCTGGCTGTGATCAAAGGTGCTACAGTGGCTGCAGATAGCTTCATAGTGCTTTGTTTTAACTGATTGCACCACCAGGGAGGACTCTGTTGTTTTGTATTTTTAGGGTAACTACATAAGTATGGACTTATTGGATCATAAGGTATATCCATTTTTAATATTTTGAGAAGTAACACTGTTATCCATGGAAGCTAGACAGTCTATTCCCACAACCTCTTGTTTATTTCACCAAGCCCACTTGTGCAGGGTGTATTTTGCTGATAAGCAATGACAAGGATTTTTCATGTACCTGTTGTCCATATGTCTTCTTTGGAGAAGTGTCTATTTAACTTCTATGTATTGATGGAGTTGTTTTCTTTTGTTGTGTTATAGGAGTTCTCAATAGATCACAGACTTCAGCCTCTATTAGATGTATGATATAAAATATTTTTTTTCCCATTTACCAGAGAATCCTTTTATTTTAATGATCATTTCTTTCACTTTTCAGAAGCTTTTCATTTTAATGTAGTTCCATTTGCTGATATTCTTTTTTTTAAATATTTATTTATTTATGCATATAGAATAGAGGGGCAGGGGTGAGAAGATTGACCAGAGAGAGTGAGGAACAGAGTAGGCTGATCGACAAAGCACACTGCTGAGGGGAGTAGCAGGCAAGAGAGGAGAGGTCTGCCACACCGTGTGGGTCACCTCCAGGGCCAGGGATCAAACCTTATGTGTGGATGTAATGTCTGTTCCCCACTCAGCACTTTTCAAAGGTACCCACTCTGGAGCCACTGCTAATCCAAGTATCAGTTTGTCCTTTGCTGTTGAAATCCCACTTAAAGGGAGCAACTCCACCTCTGCCACCCTCAAACATTAATTTTTCTCTCAAATTATCTACATGGTGAAAATGGACATATTTTTTCAATGCATCATGTTCCCCAACCCACCCATTTCTCCAAGACCTGCTATTATTCCTTTTCCTGCATGTTCAAGGCACCAACATGTTGCATGAGTGTAGGGATGTAGATTGGTGCACCTTAGAGTTTTATTTTAACATCTCATTTAGAAATGATTTGCTTTGCTTCAGTCCATGGTGATGCCTTGCACACTTGTGCTAATAGGGTCACTATGGAGATTCCGTTTTCTAGCTTTCACTTTCCAGTGTTATGGAACATAGAGGTTACTATGAGAAAGGCACAATAAAAAGATTTTTCATCATTCCACAGGGAAAATCTAAACTCCTGCAGGAGCCCACAGTGAGGCTAAGTCTGTGGGGATGGGCTTTTCATGGTGGAATTTAAACTGGACAATTAAAAGTGGGGACACATACCAATGAGAGAGAAGGAGAGAAAATGAATGTAGAACATTATGATATGAAAGAATGTGAATTAACCCTCTATGGTTTACTGGGCTTACTGAGCCTTGTGACAGGCAAGTATATTTACTTAAATATGCACTTTATGATCAGGTTTTATGCATTGACCCTGTTACAGGGCAACCCCAATGCACCTAAAGGGAATTATAATAAATACAATTGTAGGCACACACAAAAAGATTAATAATGAGCTTATTTACATGAGAAATGAATAACTCAGGGTAAAAACAGAGAGAGAGAGACATAAGTTGGTTTATGCATCCTACCAGTTCTGCTGACTTGGAACCCCAATAGCAAGCTGAAATGAGTGAAAAGCCAAGAGACAAGCATGAACCAACAGGCCAAAAGACCCCCAAAGGCCCACATCTCTGGTTTTATAATCAACATGGCTGTTTAACTCCACCCTCAGGTCCCAGCATCCTCCCTTTGGTGATGATGGGATTTGTAGTTCTGGTGTCTGGGGTGGGGGTGGAGTCCACAAATCCTGTATCTGTAGAGTTCATTCAGGATTGCCTTTCCCCCTAACAACCTCATGAGAGAAACCTGAGTCACAACATGGTGGTCATTCCAACTGGAACATCTGTCTCCTTAGCAGTCTCGCTGCTCATACAAGCATTTATATGGAATTTTTATCATTTCACATTCTTCTTGAAGCTCTGTAGCCACACAAAACAATACCACCAAGGGGATGTCAGGACTTGTAGTTGGTGATGCCCAAATAAACTTTTTTGGGCCATTCTTGCTCAATGAATAAAGTATGACATTTTAAATGGTGGTTAAACTTTTATTCTTAGGAGATAATTTTAGTTTAAAAGTTGAAGCCTCACAGACAGTATCTTTTATTCTATGATTTTCACAAAGAAAGTGACTAATCAAAAGGAATAATCACCTTATTCATAGAATCAAAAGGTATAATGGTGGTTGTTGGAGGCTCAGGGGTGTATATTCACTGAAGGTTTTAGCTGTTCCACAGTTGTGTGTTCCACTAGTTATGGGCAAGATGGATCTGAGATGGACCAAAAAACAAAAGGAGACAGGAAATAGCAAGAAAATCATCAAGCATCTTTTATTCTGGAAGAATTGTGAATCATGTTGCGAAAATTTTTATTTTCTTCTGCTTCATAAACTTTTTCATATTATTAAAAAAAAAAATAAGAGCTGGATTTTCAGAAATGAGTTATTCATACCTGAAACAGAACAAGTAAGTTGCTCTTCAGCCTTTTGAATCCTCAGAAATGAGGTCAGGGCTCTTTTATAGACTTAGAAATTCATCCCTGAACTTATTTCTACAGCTATACTATAATTACTATTCATGATGAAAAATTAAAAACTGACTCCAAGATAGTTCACAACACTTCCTTCACACATAAAGCAAAACAATTGAGATAGCCACATCCAATGATTCCTATATCTGAGGAATTTTGCGAATTCAGTGATTCCTCAACGACTGACATTAACGTTCCACATGCCAACTAGATGTTTGCTTTGTTACTTCTTTTGTCTTACAAAGCTAACCCTGGGAAATTATCTTGAAGTTACTTTTATACTTGGCTTATTAGAAGTCTACAAGTCAGAAAGAGTAGATTTTACTCTGTATTTTTTTTAGATAAAGATGTATTTATTTTTGCATACAAGAGCTGGGGTGTAGGCCAGAGATGGAGGGGTGGAGTGGAGAAGATTCACCAGAGACAGGGTAGGGAGCAGAACAAGCTGATTGATTGAAATAATCTGCTGTGGGGAGCAGTGAGTGATACAGGAAAGGTCTGCTGTACCAGGTGGGTCACTTCTCTGGCTTGGGATTGAACTAGTGCTGCAGTGACAGATGAAAACTTCATAGTGCTGCAATTTAACCCCTCACACCACCAAGGAGGTCCTGGATTTTCTCTTTAAACAAAGAGTAAATGTTGAATTTTACACCCATTTCTCCAGCTTCCACAACTTCTATATACTCTTGGTTTAGCCAATGTACAAATGTTCAATAAATATGTGTTAATGAATAGGTGGATAAAATAAGGGGGAGTATACTCCCATGCTCCATTAATGATCTTTAAATTCCTGGGAAAGAAGATCATAGGTTAATTTCCTGATTCTCTTAGACAGTAACTTTTATTCATGTTTACACAACTATGCTCATAAATCACTGCTAGAGCCTTAGAGTCCCACTATTAAAAACAGTGCCTAATGTTTAAATTCTAAGTGACTGTTTATTGAATGGGTGAGAAGAGGAAATGGGTTGTGTCTGACTCTTTGTGTGACCTTGCTAAGATTTAAATGTTCCAGGGAAAATGGACTTTTCATAGAGAATCACCCTTGGAGTTTAAATATCACTATGTGACAATAAGAATAAATGCACAATTTTGAAACCTAATATATGAAGGGAAAATACAGAGATGTTTCTCTAATTCTTAAAGGATAAGTAGGGGCCATTCATTGGTTATTGTGAATACTTAGAAATATTAGGTAAGTTATGTTTTTTCTATAATTTTGTAAAACTATCCTTAATTATGTACAGATTCATTGACTCTGCCCTATTGTCTTACTAAATTTTGGGCCCTTGTAAGCTCTGAATGTCCTTGGTTCTTAGTGTCTCATCTATGAAAGAATAAAGTTATCTTCATCAGGGCAAACCTTGTGGGCTTTAGTTACTCCACAGTTAAAGAGAAATTACAGTTATGCTTGATTCAAGATTTTCACAGAACATTGAATTTCTTCAGTCAAAACCATCATACCAGCTATTTAATATTTTTCCTCTTTTTGTGCTTTCAAACTCTTTTGGAATAAGCAGAAAAATTCTTGTTAATTCAATTTGTTTTCACAGTGGTTCAACTGTGCAGAGTATTTGACCCTGGGGAGGACTAATTTTCAGCTCTCATTGACTGGTGATGGGCTTCTGGGTCTATGAATAATCAGGTGCATTGACTTTTTTTTTATTATTACAAAAGTTTATTTTTACATCAGGTGCATTGACTTTAATGGGACACAACAAGACCATAAATCCTTTGCAGAAATGACTACATCTACATTTAAGAAACACATTTTTTAATTGTTGTTGGTTATTTCATTTAAAATCCAAAAAATTATAGCCATTTTAATGTATTCCTATATTTAAAAATTTTATAGACAGAAATAAAGTTGGAACTTTGCAGGGCTTTCCATCTTTTCTCCATATAGCTTAAGTATATGTGTTTTTCTTTCCTCCAATTTTACTGTATGAGTATTCCATTCACCTATGACATTATGATGTACATTTGTGGACCTGTCCCTTTCTCCAGGACAGGAAATGTGTGAGATGTGTTACTATATCTTGTGAAACTTCATGACAGAGTAAGTGTCTGATAGATGTTTGTCAAAATGAAAACAGTAATAAAATTCAGTTGAAAAACAAAAGGCTTTGTGAAAGACTGGAGTGACTTTTGAAGCAAAGTATAAAATAAGATTTTTTTTCAATAATAAAGTTTAAAAATCAATTTATAAAAGATTTTGTATTAAGGTTTTTAAACATCCAAGTTCCCTGGAAAACTCTAGAAGGCTGCTTCTCTTATCAGCCATATTGATACTCACCAATACGGTAAAGTTTATGGTTCCAAAGATGCTTCATCTCTTGGCTAGCCATCACAGTTACTTTCAAATCCATTCCATTTATAGCCAATTTACTTATCTCAATAGGTGTTAGCCAATGCATACATAAACATAAAATATCAACAGGACCATGTTTATTCTTCTACCCTCAAATGAGCCATACATTGCATGAGCCATTCAATGTAGAAAGAAAAATAGCTTTTTCTGTGGAGGTGTTTTTAATTAATTCATGCCACCGGGATCTCATTGTTTGTTTCTTGGCAGCTAAGTTCAACAGCTATCACAAGTCCACTCCACCCAAGTGAGTGCCTGGATCCTCGTGACAGGAAGCAAGATTTCTTTCTGGTCCTGTGGCTGGTGGCAGCCTGGAGTTTGTGTTGGTTTCTCATCACAGCTCTGACGATGTAATCTCTCCCCTGTGAGCAGCACTGCCAAACTGGCAAACACTAAAAGCATGTGGCACCACTGAGAACATAGCTCAGGCATGAAAACATCACTATAGCTAGATGATGCTTTCTATTTTTAGTGACACAGTTTATGCCTCCATCCCAGGAGTAATTATTTAAAACTACCATCTTTAACTTTTGAGATCCTTATTCTAAGTTGTATGATAAACTGTATGGTTTCTCAACTATGGGTTAGCATATTTTTGTCTACAACCAAGTTGTCTCTGGGAAATTTTCAGACTTTAGAAACTCACTATGCTAAGGAAGTATTTAAATATGTAGCTTTAATTCCCATCTCCTGTGCAATGGGACTTGGCCAATCAGAATTCCTTCCTGAGACTCCCATTCTGATTTGAACAATCTAATGAAAGCAAATCCCTAGGTCCTCCTTCTGCAAGCTGAACACCAGCTCTCAGGGGCAAAGGATACAAAATGGCATGATGGGATGGCAGAGACCACAACAGCTATCAGAGCCAGGGCTATAGGAGCCAGTGACTGTGGAAGAGTTTCCTGTGTGGCCCAGTTCTGCAAAAATATAGTCATATTCTTGGTGCTTACGTTCAAGGATATTCTCCACTCTTGACCACCATTCTGTATACCATTAAGATCTTTAGTAAACACCTATTTTATGCTTACTTAGCCATTTAGTTTCTATTGCTTGCAAGTAAGGCCCTAAACTGAGATATGAGCAAACTTGGAAATTTGAGGTATTGATTGATTATGTCAACTCAATAGGAACATTCTGTGTATCGAAATCTCTGTCAAAGAATAAGATCCTACATGAAAAAAGGTTGTTAGCTGTAAAATGTTGACTTTAATAATGCATACCATAAATAGATTCAATTGTACAAGGTATTCTTTTAAAAATGATATTCAGATCAAGTAAGGAGCTTCCTTCTTAAATGTCAAAAGGAAAGAAAGCTGTGTGGATGTCAAATTTAGTGTTTTTAATCCTATGTTCCCATACTACATTTTGAGAAACATTTAGTACTCTATAATGCCCACTGCGACAATCAACCATATGGCCTCATTTTCAATAATGTGACCTGACTAGTGTTTAATTAGCTTTCTTCCTGCTGCCAACTCTTTCGCACTTGGTTGAACTCATTATAGAAACTAAACAGCAGCAGTTCATAAAGTCTAGCTGAAATATGCCATTTCAGTTTCTAGAAGATATTCTTTAAAACTTCACGTACCATTCAACAACCAACAGACAACACATTCTTGGAGGTGCAATTTGAAATTTTAGAAATTGTCTTCATGCTCAGATCAAGAATTCCAGGAAGATCTTTGGGCACAGTCATTTTTCTGGGTACTTAAGAGTTGTCAGTTCCAAGGAGTACAAATCTGCACATATCTGAGCTAAACCCTTCAAACGATTATTTCATTCTTTGCTATGCAATGCCCTTTTTCTTTGATTATAATATATAAGAGAATTTACCACAATGAATAATACAGTATTTGAAAGCCAACGATATAGTTCACAGAAAACTTGGCAGAAAGAAGAGAAGGACCATCTCTAACACCTGCATTGAGGGATTGGTCTCAATTTCCTGCAGAAGTGCCCACGAGAGTCCCATACTGTTGTGATCCTGTATACCTTCAGACCAAACTGAGATCTTAGCTTTGCGTATGCACCATAATTCTTCCCAGGAATCTCTCTAGAATCCTGTACAGATTCACAAGTGTAGGTATTCAATGTACATGTAGGTGTTTCTGCTCAGTGAATTATTAGAAAAGCACATATGGATGTAAGGGCGATTTGGCTGCCACATCTGTCACCCATTGATCGCCAGGGCTGATTCCACTGATCTGGCTGGGTAGGCTGGCTGGTCCCCTTCCTCCCGCACCGCTCCATGTGCGTCCATCCTGAAGCTGTGTGCTCGCTAGATGAGGAGTGCCTTCCCCGAATAGAGACCGACCAGTTTTCGGTCGAGGGTATATGAATAGCTATACTCCCCTGCTAGAACCTCCAAACAAGCTCTCAAAGAAAAGCACATATATTTTTGTGGCTTTACAAAAACTATAGCTGTTACAGAGACTTGCAAAAATTAGGATTGTTTATAATTTCCATGATGATAATGAATATTAAAAAGTGCTTATTTTCTTCCATGCCTAATATCAAATAGGCCTGATTCCTATACTCAGGGTTTGAGAATGATAATGGAAGAACTCTTTCTGGACTCACACGAGATTGACCAAGTTATCTTTTTATCTTTTTCCTCTATGGCACTCTAATCTCCTCCTAATTTCCAGTTAACAAAACCATTATTTACTTTGACATGACCATTAAAATATATATTCATTCTCCTAAAAGTTATGGGATCCACAAACACCCAGTTGAGGAACCTGACTTACAAGATTAATTTAGCACTATTAAGATGTCAGAATGTGTACTAATTCATTACATCATCATTACAATAACTTTATGAAGCAGGAACTTTTCCAAACACATCCATTTTATATATGAGGACCCCAGGACCTGAAGTTGCAGGATTTTCCAGTGGTTACCTGTTAAGGAAATTTTGTTTTTAAAGATTTATTTATTTATGCATACAAGAACTGGGGTACAGGCCAGAGGGGCAGGAATGGTGAGAAGATCCACCAGAGAAAGTTGGGAGCAGAATAGGCAGATTGACTGAAATATACTGCTGAGGGGGGCAGCTGGTGAGACCGGAGAGGTCTGCTGTGCTATGTGGGTCAGCTCTCCAACCAGGGATCAAACTCATGCTAAAGTGGCTGCTGATAGCCTCATAGTGCTACACTTTAACTTGTTGTGCCACCAGGGAGGGCCCTGTTAAGGTAACTACCGTAATTTAACAAGCCACCTCTGCAGTATACAGTACAATGACAGAATCACTAAAGTTAGCTGGAAGAATGAGTGTTAATTAACCCAGGACGCTCAAACCTGCCATCAGCCACATTAACACAAAACACACTCTAAGTACAAAAGATTGTCATAGAACGACCATTAATGTAATTAGTGTATGAGAGAGAAAAGAAAGAATATAAAGTAATTTCCCCATGAGACACCCAGAGCTATCTATCCCTTTGTGGGAAATGCCCAGCTACACAGAGTTGGCCCAAAGCAGGGCTTTAAAGTCCCAAAATTTTGCCTTAATTCCAAGACATCTTCAGGTAGGCGCCCAGAGGAAAGGGGCAGAGTGGGCAGGCATGTCTGGAAGGAAAGGAGCAAAGTCAAAACACAAAAGAAGATAAAAGCTGCCATTGTCAGGCTCCCTGCGGGTCCCTCACCCATGTCTCTGTCTCTTTCAAGAGACTCCTTCCATATCCCCCAGGCTTCCGATACAAGGCCTAGCTGAGAAGTAAGTGCAGCTTATTGTGCTCATGTCATGGGCCTCATCCAGGTTGTCTTTCTGCCCCCCCCCCCCATCTTCTTCTTCCTTTCTTAGTCCTTTCCTCAGTCTTCCCTATATTTTCCTCACTTCTCAGCTCCATCCTTCCTTGGGTAGGGTAGGAAACTGGAACTTGCCCTTTCTATGGCTCCCACATGATTACACTACTAGCTAATAAATTTAAATGTCCTCTACCATAAAGTCAGTACACTGGGAGACATGTTTGAATATTAGCTATACCTTTATTCTACCTTAATTTAGAAACAAATACAAAATGTCTAATTCATGGTAAACACCTCCTACTAACTGAACAGAGAAAATATCTTCCCTTTAAGATTTCCAGGTAATTTTATGTAAAAGTTTTCCTTTTATTTTAGTTTGAAAAAGAACAACTTGCAAAATTATTTCTAGTTCTAAATTATTTCTAGTTCTAACTAGCAAGGAATGTATTTGCATATCAAAATATTCTAAGCTCTTTTGTAAATTTTTAAAAGATTTTTAAAAGTTTTAAATTTTATAGAGTTAACAGTTTTATGCTATATTTTATTGAGAAAAATGGAGAAAGAAAAGTAATTTTCAGTATTTTTTTTTTCTTTCTGTGCTTTCAGGATTGTACCAGAGGAAAAAATTTCTTGTTCCTTGATACTAATTTGAAGTATTCAAGTAATGAAATTGTATTTTTAACTGGATTTTAAAAAGTCCTTTACATTGTTTGTATTCACTATTACAACTAAGAGCTACAGGAGCAAACGGTTTAAAAGAAGGAAACTTTCCTCCCACAGGATTTTCTTTCTGAGTAGGGAACCTCAACTGTCAAAGAATACATTTCTCCTCCCCTAAAACTCTCTTCTCTCAGAGCTTCTTTTTCTTTTTCTTATAAGCATATCTAGAAAGCTTTCTGAAAGGAAATAATCCCTTGGTGCTCAAATACAATGGCTTTTGATCCTCCACTCACCATTTATATTTTAAAACCATATTTCTTTCTATAGACTCACTTCTTTTTTTTTGGAAAAATTTGAGGTTAGGTAAATGCCAAAAAAAATAAATAAATAAAATAAAGGGGGTTAGAGGATAAATCTGAAAGTTCGAAACATTTATGGCTGAATATAGAGATTTTCCAGAATTGACATTTTATAGCAGTTTTCCAGGTGAAATGAGGGTTCTGGATAAACCACACCCTGTCTGAGCTGTTTTCATCTACTCCCTCTGTGGTTTCTTTGCTCTCCTTTGGTTTCTTCAAACATGAAAAGGAAAGACACAAGAAAAGGAAGTTTCCCAGCATCGATATTTTCCTAATGTGGTTTCTCTGCGTGACAAGAGCACATTCTTAAAGAGAACGGGTTGTCAAATTAAATCTGATAATTCTACTTAACAGTCACCAGCTTATTCATGCTCTCAGAATGAAAGAGATGTTGCTGTGTCTTCCATAAAAACCTGGGGGATATATTTCTTGGAGTAGAGACGTGAGGAGCACTTTCTCCAGAATAAATAACAGAAAACCCAGTATAGAGTGAGGTGTCAAGAATGCATAATTCATAGAAACAGGTATGCTCTGTAATAAATAAAGAAAAATTTTCATGTTGAAATCTATTTTTTCTTTAACGGAATAGTTTTTTTTTTTTCCTGGTGACAAAATAACTTTGTAAAAAGTCAAAATGCTTAAGATTAGACCTTATTATAAAAGATATTCTATTTTTGTTTTAATGTTCAAGTATTTGTGGAGACATTATATCACCTGAAAATTCACAGACTTTTTTTTTTTTTTTTTTTGACAGGTAAGGTTTTCCTTGGATGGGGTTTTATGATGGAATCCATAGAAATCTTATGATGGAAGGAATCTCAGATTATTCTTTTCTTTGAAACTGGATTTATTCACTAAGAACTATCTTTTATTTTTCTGTCAGAAGTTTATGTCACTTTTTTCTGATGATTTGAATATAAATCTATTTCTGAGTCATGGGCTTCTCTATTTCAGAAACAAAATAGCAAAGTTAGTTTAATACCTTCTATTACTGATATCATTTTGGAGAGGGGTTGGGTTTTGAGTTTGGGGTCCTTGGATTACCTCTGAAGAAAGTATTACCCTGATATATGAGGGATGTTATACATTTTTTCATATGTCTGATGGCCATTTACATTTCTTCTTTGGATATGTGTCTTTTAACTTTTTTTGCCCATTTCTTGACTGGATTGTTTGCTTTGTTTTTGTTGAGTCCTGTGAGTTCTTTGTACTTTCTTGTGATCAGTCCCTTATCTGTGGAAAGGAACAGATTTTTTAAAAGAGATGTAGGTATAGACACAGACAGGAAATCTTGGGAGGGGAGCTGCATTATCCATTGCAGTATCCTGTTCTTTTTGTGAGGGGCTAATTCCCTTGTGGAATTGTTATCTAATGTTAAATTAATTCCTTGAAGAGTCTGGCTAGGATGGTTTGAAGTGATCAGTAATTCTCTACAATAGCCCTCAATCTCCATATCCCCACCTATGATCTATACCTATAGATACTTCCTATAGCAATTGCATAATTGCTATAGCCACTGATGCCTATAGACTTTCATTGCTTTTTTTTTTAATAGGACAGATTTATTAAGAAAAAGAGAGGCATAATCACTGGTAGGCTTGAGAGCTGCCAAAATTTTCATTTCTATAACTGGTTTAACAATGATGTTAATCATCTTTCACTTCACCTCCAGTTTTGGTCTTATGACAACTCCATCCCAAATTTCCTACTTTTAGCCTCCATCATTACTATGTGACATTTTTCTTCATCCAGTAAACAGAAATGGAGAAAGTTGTTACATGACTTTTGATTTATATTAGTTAAGAAAAAAATGTATTTTTACAGGAAATTAGGATTCTACACATTTCAGACTCAAATTACAGTAATGAGGAAATATAACCTCACATAACTTAAGAACGTGTATCCAAATATTTTTTCCAGAATTGACATTATTTAAAGGAGCAGTGATTATTAGCATAATATGGAGGCTTAGAGCATGTCCTTTGAGATAGTAATACAAGTAATAAGGGATGGAGGCTTTACAAGACCAGAAACTGAGAGGTGGGAGAAGATATGATTAACAATGTCATTAAACCAGCTATAGAAATAAAAAAAATTCTTAGGCAAGGCCAGGAGAGGAAGATATGGCAATTGTCAATGTCCTTATAAAGGACTTGAAACAAAGTGGTCTCCAGGAAAAGAGAGTCCAGGTTCTCTGCTCTACCCAAGGAAAGGTGGAGCTAAGCTGGGAGAAGAAGCTGGAGAAAATACTGCAGAAGGAAGCAGGATTGAGAGTCAGAAAGAGACTTGGAGGAGGCACATTTAGCAGAGAGACGTGAAGAAACTACATTTGCTTCTTGGTCCTGAACTGGTTGACACAGATGTGGCTGAGAGACCCATTGTAAGTTTAACAATGGCAGCATATATCTTGATTTTGATTTTGCTTTTTTCCTTCCAGATTTGTCTCACTGCTTCTGACTGCTTTTTATGTGTCCCCACCAGAAGGTAGCTTAGACTTGTGGCAGGCCTTCAGTCCTGTGAGGCCCTGCTTCGGGCTAACACTGTTTGGCTGGACATTTACCCACAAGAAGACTGGTAACATCAGGTGCTTGATTTGAAAACTATATTCTTTGTCTTTTCTTTGTTGCACACTAATTGTATTAAAGTTTCTTTCCATTGAATGTCTTATATGTTTTGTCTTGATGCCATGGGTGGTAGAACCTATTTAAAGCTGGCAAGCTTCGGGGTTTGTGGGTCCCTTCTTGGTCCTGTAGCAGATTGCTCTATATAGGTGGAGCAGAGGTGGAGATGTGGAGATTAAAGGTAACTAGAGAATAACTGGCCCTTACCCCAATCTCATCCTAGAAGTGATAAAATTAACAATAAGTAGCAATTCCACAAAGGAATGTACTTTGTGGAAAGAAAGACATTTCATCACAACGACATCAATGAACATTGCTTCATACAAAGAAAAACAGATTAAAGTACACTGATGAGTACAAGAACCCTGCATCTCTGTTTCCTCTTGATATCACAAACTATCGGATTATTGCACTCTTTAGATATGGATCAGTAAGACAAATTAAACATTAGGCAAATGCCACATCATGAATTTATAAGGATGACAGAAGTAATGTGGTTGGGTGTATAAGTGATGATAACCTGTGTTCCCATCTCCTAATTGTATTGAATAATGGCACATGTACTTAAGTGACTAGCCCTAAGGAAGCATTTGCTGTCTTTTATTCTAATAATATCAGGGCTACCAGTCTATAACTCTTTCCAGAAAGTCCTCCAGACAATAAACCTATTCCTGGCCTGGAAAATGTAGCTGTTGAATACTGGGACAATGCTCACTTGATTTGCAATTCCAATTGATCTATCTTATCTAATTAAATTTAATATGGAATTTACCAAGTTTCCCCTAGTGACTAAATGTGTATTAAAGGCAAGGGATATGAGGATGAGTAAAATAAACTTTGACCTTTAGGTAAACAGGGAACATCAAGATTAGCTTTATCTCATAATCTCAGGAGTTATTAAAATAGAATCTGATTCTATACATACCATTACCTTTGCATTGAGATGCTATAAGGGCAAAAGGATGTCCTGAACAAGCTCTACAGATACAGGTTTAGTGGTGTCCGCCCCCACCCCAGACACCGGAACTACAAATCCCAGCAACACCCAAGAAGCATGCTGGGACCTGAGGGTGGAGTTAAGCAGCCAGGTTTGAATATGAAACCCGGCTTTGGGGCTCTCTTGGTTTCATGGCTCACAGCTTGTCTCTTGGCTCTTTACCAGTTTTCAAAGTGTTATTGGAGTTCCAGGTCAGCGGAACTGGTAAGACTCATTAATCAACGTATCTCTCTCTCTCTTTCCCTAAGATATTAATTCCTCTTTCTCTTGTACATAAACCCATTAGTAACCTTCGTGTGTGTGCCTGCAGTTGACTCTTAAGTGCACAGGAAGGGTGAGGACCCACAGTCAGGCAGCCCAATGTGAATTGTCCACTGAAAAATATAAGTGGAAAGCTGCAATTCTATATGAAGCTAATGTGAAAGTGGTATTGTATGGGGCTGCATGAGTGCATCCTAGGGCCCCTAAATCTGCATGCTCTAAATAGTTTCTGCCGTTTGCTGCTTAAGTCTAGTGCATAAGACCTTTCATAAAAGAAACTTTAATATAATTAGTGTGCAATAATTAGTGCAATTGGGAGAAGAAAAAGAAGAAAGAAAGAAAGAATATAATTTCCATATTAAGCATCCAAAGTTACCCATCCTTTCATGGGAAAATGCACAGCCAAAAAGGCTTGAGCCCTGCAAGCCTGCAACAGTCTAAGGCACCTTCCATTGGGACCCATAGGAAATGGATAAAAGGGGCCAGGCAAGGCTGGAAGGATAAGAGCAAAATCAAAACCCAAGTTAATATCAGGTTGCCTTTTCAGCCTCCCCACCTTTCTCTCACTCCCGAATCTGTCTCTTTCATGGATCTCCCTCCTCCTCCCCCAAGTCTCTGGTGCAAGGCCGAGGCAGAGAAGTAAGTGCAGTTTCTTCACATGTCTCTCTGCTCCCTGATATTCTCTTCTACTTTTCCTTTCCCTCCTTCTTCCCAAGTCTTCTTTTAAGCTTCTCCTCCCTACTCAATTATTTACTCAATTATTACTGTGGGGCAGGGAACCTGGAACTTCCCTTCTCTATGGACATCATGTTATAATATAACTAACTGAAAGGAGTTGTTCTAGATAGGTATCAACATATTAATATAAATCCCACATAGTTCCAGAATACCAGAGATAGGTGAGTTGACATGAAGATTAGTTTCTAAAAGCCACACCATTTGGAAGTAGAAGTAGCTGGCACACAGCTTTCTATTGTTAATATAGTTCTCAGTTTTTTTTTTTTTTGGTTTGTTTTTTTAAGAATTATTTATTCATACAAAACTGGGGTACCGGCTAGAGGTGCAGGGGCGGTGAGAGGCTTCAACAGAGACAGAGTGGGAAGCAGAACAGGCCGACTGACAAAGTACACTGCTGAGGGGAACAGCAAGCAGGTCAGGAGAGGTCTGCCTCACCATGTGGATCACCTCTGGGGCAGGCAGGGATCGAACTCATGCTGAAGTGGCTTTAGCTTCTTAGTGCTGTGCTTTAACCCACTGCACCACCAGGGAGGGGCCAGGGATCACTTTTATCTCATGTTTAAACACAATGCCATATTTTTGTTGTGTTTAGTAGGTGCTATAGGAAAAGAGGAAATTTAGAGCCAATTATTTCATCATTGTCAGAATCAAAAATTCAAGATTTAATATATTGAAATTTCTTTCTTCTTTCACTGAAAAATAAGTTTCATGATAATAGCAATTACTTTCATAATTCTATCTCAAGGTTTTTACACAGTATATTTTATACAACAGGTCCTCAAATGTATTGTTGACAAGTACTCTAATGCATTTAAGCAATTACATGTGCTTGTGGCTTAACTATATAGGAATGTCTGTTTTGCACATTGTGAAGGAGACTGGAATAGGTAGGTCTGGGTCTGGTTCAAGTGCAGAACTTTAAGGACATAGTCTCTGTCTTGCCAGTTTATCCTTACAGATGCTTCTTTATTTGTTAATCTTGTAGATATATGGTTCCAGGAAAACTCTCTTGTTACTTGGTCTTGTTACAGAGTATGTGCTGGGTCCTCCCTTGTGGCACAGCGGGTTAAAGCCAGCACTAAGAAGCTAAAGCCACTTTAGCATGATTTCGATCCCTGCCTGGAGGTGATCCACATGGTGTGGCAGACCTCTCCTGACCGTCCACTGCTCCTCTCAGCAGTGTACTTCGACGATCTGCCTGTTCTGCTCCCCACTCTGTCTCTGGTGAATCCTCTTAACACTCTTGCGCCTCTGGCCTGTACCCCAGTTCTGTATGCATAAATAAAAAAAAAAAGGAGTATGTGCTGTATTAATTGAGAATAATTAATTTCTTTACAGAGGATAAAATAGACAAATGAATGGTTATAACTCATAAAACTGAAGTATAAGAGCTATAGCTCTTAATAAGTGACATGTGAGTCATAGGCAGAAGTCATAGGCACAGGTGAGCAGAAGGACTGCTGCCTTGTGCCAGTGAGGAGATTGCACTGAGATAGCCTTCTTTTTGGAAGAGGCTTACTCCTCCTGGAGTGCTTTGTTTATTGTTGATTTTGAATAACTACATAGAATTTAAAAAGGACTTGAGAGTTTACATTGGTCTTTGATCTCCTATCTTCATCTTCAGGTCTGTGCTCTTGACACTCCCTGACAGCAATTTGACCTGCTTGAGTCTTGGGATTTGGGATCTAGGCTTTGGTGCCTCAGGCTACTAGTGCCAATATCTGGGCTATGTTAATCCTGTCTACCCCCATGGCCAGCTCTTGGCATTGTGTAATCCATCTTGGGTGTTATGGCACCTCCTTTCTAGTTTTTCTGCCCTTATCTTTCATCATTACCCTCTGCCAGTAGAACCCCCCTCACTTACCCTCAGTTCTGGTGCTACAACACACCAGTTCAGCATGATGGTTGATGTGGCCATGAGAGAGGTTAGGTGAGCATTTTCTCTTAACAACAAATCTAGGGGAAGCTTCTCTACCCTTTCCCCCCTTCTCACTGTAGGATTTAGATTGACATAATTCTTTATATGATTTATAAATTTTAGTGGGTCTGTGACACCGTGTGCCAAAGTCTCCATGAATTTCTTGCCCGGATATACTTAACATCTGCTGTGTCACTGCCAACTTTTGCTACCCATCAACATGGCCTCCACATTGCAGGTAGGAATAAAAAACAAAACCAGAGACAGGGCTTGGATCCTGCTGGTTTTTAATCAAGTCTAAAGATTTCCCAATGATTCCTAACAGATTTCCCCTTGAGTTTCTCTGCCTAGAGTTGTGCCACATGGGAGGGTGGGGGAGAGGGTTGGCTTCTTAAGCCTCTGTTATAGAGATGTAAAGTGAGAGACTTTGAAGATAAATGCAGACAATTAACAGTGTGTTTGATATGGTACTGAATCAGAAGCTCAGATTTCTTGTCAACAAATTATATTTATACCTCACTGGATTTTTCTGCAGATAAAACAACAATTGTGTATAAGAAAACTTGTATAATGTGTGGCTCTTTGAAGTTCGCAAACAACCCTAGTCTTATTATTTTATCTAATGTGAATTAATAAAATATTTTTCATTAAATTCAGACTCCTTAAAATGACAAGTAAGACCATCAGTAATCTCCTCAATCCATTTTCTTTCTTATCCTCTCTATTTTCCCGAATCCAGGGTCAACACTTCGGTGTCTGAATACCGAATATGTTACAAGTGCCTACTATGGACTACACTAATTCCTGTAGATTGTCTTCCATCAAAGCCATTTTAGACCCAGGGAAAATTCCCCATACCTGCCCTTCCCTTCTAGTCAGGATGACTTTTTCTCTATTGCCTGTGGTTCCGTATAACTCCTTGTGGCTTTGTGAAAGCACCGTGTGTAATTTGCTCTACTTAACCTTACAGCTGTCAGATTGTATCATTAGAATTTAAGCTTTTGAATAGGATTGAACCCAGCCACAGGGCTCAAAATGTGACAGGGGTTCAGCTTGTATTTAGACATGTTTTGGAGGTGTGTGTGGAGGAAGCTTCAAAAGTGCACCGATTCCTATCTACATGCTTCAGTATCTTTGTGCCTTGAAGACTTTCTAAATTATACTGGTAGACAATTACAAGCTGCTTTCCCTAACAGCTTCATTTCAGATTGATAGGCAGGGCTCTGACTGAAATGTCCTCTAGGCCACACAGTTCCCTTTCTGATGTGTGACACTTCAATTGATTTCAACAGGAGGTGGATTCCCAGGGCTCAAAGCAGTAGTTGGTGTCAGTTCTGTGCAAAATTCAGCTAAAACCTCCTCACTTGTTTGCAGGAAATCTAACTTAGCCCTTTGAGTTCCCATAGCTGTGATCTATAAGTTACTCCAAACCTATGTCTGGGAGGGAAATTGATCACATCAGTATTTCCTGGACAATTAAATGTGTGCTGCATCTATGATTAAATGTAATCAAGTGGAAAACATTGTAGTACTGACACTCAAATGAACCTTTTAAAAATAAAACAAATAACTTCACCAAATTTAAAGTCTAAGTATAGGTATTTAGCAGTACACAAACATGGATAATGGTCCACAATTTCTGAAATTTTAAACAAAGGCATGCTATTTTACCATTGTATAATCGTTTACAAAGCTTATCAGACTTTACTCTGTGATGGTATTCAATTCATCAAGGGGAGATAGTTATTCTTTGAAAGTCAAGAAAAATCCTTAGATGCAAGAATATGTAATTTGCCAGCACTTATCTTTAAAAGGTCAGCTCTGTTGTATTTAATTGAAAGGTTTAACAAATACTTTTTCTATTTCATTTCTCTCTTGAAGGAACTTATATGCTTGAAACAGCAAAATAAACATTTCAAATTAGCTAAATAATGGGTCAGTTTTACTTTAATGAGACACACCCATACGTAATGTCTCATGTAATGAAACCTTTCTCCTCTTCTAAGATATTTGGACTGTGAAGCATTGGATGTTGATCATATCTCCTATTAGTCTTCACAGATCCCAAAGAAAATTGTGAAATTTTAATATAAAATTATCTTTGTTGCTTCATTTTATATGATAATAAAGGACATATTTATAAATGATATTTATGATTTCTTGAAATGTTCATATAAATAACAATAGAAAGAAAGGATGATCAGAAATAAATGCTTAACTCTTACTGAGTTTATGGAGAGTTTATTTTAAACAGGTACATTTCTATACTGAATATCAGATTTCACACATTAGTAATTCTTGCTTTACACATGTTTTGTGGGGACACAATTCAATGGGTAGTTGCTGTGGGATATTGAAGTATCAGTTCTGAGCAAGATTATAGGTGGTGGAAAAATGTAATTATAATAGCAGAAAACTGTCTCATGTGTGAAAGTATGACAGATCTAACTCCAGTTCTGGGAAGTCCAGATTCAGACCAATTTCACATTTGAGAGAAGTGATATTTTATTCCTTCTTCATTGCATTTATAATTGGATAAAAAAAATGCTGGAGATGTAGGGAAGGATGGAGATAGGGAAGGAAGACAAGAAGGTAGACACACAATTTTTCTTTCTCACAGTATTTGTAAGTGCCATTTTAAAAGTATTTTTTTAGATTACTTGTAAGTTAGGGGCAGCTCAAACTGTTTTAGATCTACCTATAGTTTGGATGTAAAACGTCTGTTCTAGTCATATTATTGTAAGACATTATACTGTACTTAACATGTCTAGGACTGGATTGAAGTGATTCTCTGATAGAATTGCTTTCAAATTCCTCCATCATCCTCTAATGTAAACTATTTGATGTCTGACTTTATAAAATAAATTGCTCTATTTTGTTCTTCAAAATCACCCAATAATAGGAGATAAAGAATAAAAAAGATTATATTACAATCATCTTTTATCAGTAAGTGAAGGGAAAAAAGGTAGTATTCCAGTTTGCAGTATATATTTCAATTTAAGAAACTGAAAATAGTTTTACAAATGAATGACTTGCATAATGAAAATATTAACATCCCACTGAGAACCTATTTTTCATTTGGAAATCTTTTGTTTGTTTATCTGTAGCCTGTTAATCTGGAGATGCTCCATTAATGAGTAGAATTGCAATAATTTTCCATTGAGGTTGACAGTACCCCAGGTCACCTTAGAATTCAAGATGACCTTGTTTTTCAATGGAGGGACAAGCTTATTTTGCATGTCTCCCTCCATGACTCATACTTTCACAGGCTGATTTATAAGCTGGGGAACATATGTATGCAAGATATTAGCTCTTGGCAATACACATTTTATTGTCTTTAAAATAGTCTCCTTCAAGTGGATGACTGGATTAAAAAGATGTGGTACATATACACAATGGAATATTACTCAGCAAACAAAAAAATGCCTTTTGCAGCAACATGGATGGAGCTGGAAAAGATCATGCTTAGTGAAGTAAGCCAGAAAGAAAAGGAAAAATACTGGTTGGTTTCACTCATAGTAAGAGTATAATGGACCAAGCAAGAAAATAATAATAATAATGAACAGCTATATACCAGAGACATTTTATGGGGGTGGAGTGGGGAATGGGGTCAAAAACAGTGGGGGGAGGGAAGTGCACTGGACTATGGTGATGGCACATGAGTAATTTGGTGATGGGAAGCCCAGGGAGATTACAACTGAGATGGAAAAATGCACAAAATGATGTAAAAATAAACTAGAAAAATACAATTAAAAAAAATAGAGTCTCCTTCAGGGTCCTCCCTGGTGGCACAGTGGGTTAAAGCACAGCACTAAGAAGTTAAAGCCACTTCAGCATGAGTTTGATCCCTACTGTTAGAGGTGACCCATATGCCATGGCAGACCTCTCCTGACCCGCCTGCTGCTCTCCTCAGCAGTGTACTTCGTTGGTCAGTCTGCTACTCTGCTCCCTACTCTGTCTCTGGTGAAGCCTCTCACCGCCCCTGCAACCCTGGCCTGTACCCCAGTTCTGTATGCATAAATAAATAAATCTTTTAAAAATTAATCTTCAGATATGTCATGATTAAAAAACTCCTGTATTTAAAGTCATAAAAGTGACTATAGACTCGCAGAGGGAGTAGGGAGCAGTAGTGAGAAGCATGTCCTTCAGCATTTTAGAGGGTGGGAATTGGCTAGTCACCAAGCAACAGCAGGACTATTGACCCTTCAACCTTGGCCAGAGGCCAGATGTGAAAACAGTTTTGTGCCACTTTCTCCACTTTCATGTGTGGAGAGGTGTAATTAAGACCAAATTTAAAGTATACCTCTTGTTATACTTTCTTTGGTTTTGTATATGGGTTGAGTCGCGTACAGGCCCTTGCTAAGGATTGAAAGGAGTATTGTCTATGCACCTTCACTGGCATGCTGGGACTTAAGATGTAAGAGGTAGGACACTAGTTATAGGAAATGAAATTTCCTGGCCTTCTGCTCCCAGGTTTCTTCTATCACCTTGCTAAGTGGCTGTCCCAGAGTCAACTGTTAGCAAGTTTAAAAGCCACATAGGCCAAAGGATCCTAGACCTTTGACCTATGATCAGTTCATTGAATAAAATAAGGATTAGACAGAAATCCAGACGAATTAGAAATTCCAGGCCAGGCATGTTGATGAATCTTCTGTTTGAGAACAACCATTGATACTTTTCTGATTTAAGCTAGGAAGAATTGACATCAAGAACTACATTCTAATCTTCTTGATCTCTAAGAAATATGTTTCAGTTCATATGAACATTAAATATGGTTATATTTTTCTTATTTTCTTATTTTTCCTGAAGTATTATTACTAAATCAATGTTTTTAGAAATTAAGACATGAAGGTATAACTTCAACAGAAAACTACAAGCAAACAAGGAAAAAGTAGATAAAAAAAATATATCAAAGATAATCATCCAGTGTTTCACATGAGCCAGCTTTTCATCCAGTTTCACATGAGTCAAAGTTCACAATGACTTCTGGAACTATGCTATGTGAATCCATAAATTCAGGCAGAGTATACAGTTGAGAAAGTGTCTCAGATCTTTGTATCTAGGCCTGGGGATGGTCTGAAGTAAACTACAGGCAAGGACTCCTTTACAAAGACAGACAATGAAGACTGAGGAAGAGCCACACTTGGGGCTCTAACCTGTAACAAGTGACTGGTAATGGACGATATACTTGCTATCAGTAGTTCATTTCCCTGTGGGTTTTTATTTGGTTCTTAGTCCTTTAAATATTGTATGGATTGCTGATATCAATTCACTAGTCATTCCATAAAACTTTCTTTTGCATTTAAATAAGGATGAATGAAATGGCATTTTTGTTGCTCAGCTTTTTTGGTAAAATTTTAAAATCATGTTTGTCAGCTTTGTGAGAGCTCATAGAACAATTTTCACTTACTCCACATTTTGATGATGTGAACAAAGAGTATCATATTGGGGACAGGAGCTTCCTAGAGGGTTTGAAATTGTTGAAGAGAAAATCTTTTGGGATTTAAGAAAATAGCACATAGCACACAAGAAAATCAAACACAGTCAACTTTTTATTTATTTTGAGTACCTGGATTCATTTCTTTTGAAGTGTAATGGTTTAAGCTGCAAATAACTAAAACCAGATGTTTGTTGTAATTTATGAATTGCATTAAACTTCAAAGTTAGCAACACTGAACATCCCTATTGTCAAAGTTTACAAAATGTCCTCCATGTTCTATGAAAAAGGAAAAAGATGCTAAATGCAACATCAAGATGTCACTGGAAATTATGGGGGTAAAACCAAAATTAGAAATTTTATGGCCCTTATTAAAATGCATGTGTAATTATTTTCTGATTATGAAAGTAACATATGCTCATTATAGTAAGTTGAATATACAGAAAAATGTCCAAAAGACAGTGCATATCACACATAATTATATCCATCCTGAGAAAAACCTTACTTATATATTGAAATATGTCTGACTTCTTGCAGAAACACATACATGACTGTTGTCACATTTTTCTGCCTTGATGCAATATAAATTTTTTCTTATGGAAAATAGGGAAAACATAAAAAAGAGAAAACTTTAAATTTGCCATACTAGAAATACCTTTAAGATATAGTGATCAATTCTCTACTTGGTGTATATGTAACTGGTGTATGACAAAATGAAATATTGTCCCTTCAAGAGTGGGTGAGGTCCACTGTAGTCAAGTTACTATGAATTGTTTTTGTTTTTGTCTCATGAAAGGAGGACAACATATTGGAATCTTGTGTACTTCATTCTCACTATGGGTTGCTATTTTTTTCCACCTGATTTTCCAACTGGACATCAATCCCAGCTCAAGATTTCTAGCTACATCGTAACTTACAATATGATTGAAAGCTCTATTTCCACCAGGGTCCAACAGCATATTTTGAAAGTTGTCAAATTCTTCCCTGCATGTGGCGGTCTCTGTGCAGAACTTCCCTGTTCATAGTTTATTGCAGGTTCCATCCCCAGCTGTGATGACACCCAGACACAGTGGAATTCACTGGGTAGATGATGTTATTTTGAAACTCCGGATGTCTATTTGTGATTTTCCTTTTGTGGCTTACCAAGAATTCCACAGGCATTTTTTCCCCTGTCACATATTCCTCTAACATCTTAGTCAGATTATACAGTCCAAGTGGCAGGTTTTTCATCCTGTCTGGACCTACTGCAGAGGGTCTTTCTGCATAGAAAACAGTCAACAATTCAAAGAGGTTGGTGCATGATCCAGAACAACAGTCCCAGGTGTGATACATTAATCAAAGAAACCTATCAGGAGTGTATTTCCTGCTTTGAAGTGGAAGAGTAAAGTGCATTTTATCTTTAATTTGAGAGGGAATGTTCTGGAAAACTTGGAGCATTATAAATCTCTAAAATATGATGGTGCAATAGACTGCAAGTTGTTATAGGTTTTATCTCCCATATGTGTCTTACTGAGGCCTTCAACAAACTGTCTGCTTTCTACTCCTCCAGTACAATAACCATAAAGTCCCTGATATAATAGATAATGTAATGCTTTTGAGATGTCCATATGATGCCAAAATCTGGCCTACAAAACAGAAGCTGGGAAAGTTAAATAAAACCTTGAGCCATATATTTAATCTTTCTTTATTAAAGGAAAATTGCTCATAAAATTCAGGTAAACAGGAGAAAGAGTGACTGGGAGGGTTGTATACGTGACATTGTAGGTACCATATTTCTTCACTTAGCCTAGTTCTGAGAATATTATTTTTGCATGATTCTTTCAGCCTTCTACTTACTACATGATTTATTTTATAATACAAATGCACACATTAAAAGACATTTTTTTTTCTTTTAAAAGAGGGTGGTGGGTAAGAGCTAGAGGAGTAGAGAATATCTGGGTTAAGGGAAGGAAGACTTCAAAAAGACAACATTATTAAGGTGATGGAAAATTAGGGGAAGAACACTGATATATAAGGTCTTGGGAAGCACAGATCAAGTATTAGGAACAGCTGAAGGATTGCATCTTGATCAAAAGAGATAAAGATGGATGCAAATACAGTTGACCTTGTGAAAGGCAGGTGGGTAGATGAGAGCTCATGAAAGATGACTTCCAGCTGCTCTATGAGGTGAGGGCAAGTTCATTTTCTAAGAGCAGTGAGATGCTGATGATTGCAAAGTGCACAAACTTTAAAAGGTTATAAAATTCCCACAGAGGATGCTGACATGATTCCAGAGTCCAGAGCCCATATGAGATCCTAAACCTCCCTCAAGCAACATTCAGAAGCCCTTGGGGGTAACTAATAAAATCCAATGGTTGGATCCTTCCAAAATTGGGAGATTCAGAGAAGACATGGTGTATGTAAAGGAGTGAGGATGTTGAAAGTACAATCAATGTGGTGTTTGAACAGAGACTAGATAGAAGAAACACAATTTTGAACATGGAATGTGTTGAGATAATAAAAAGGGAGAAAAACAGGTAAAACAAGATTAAGATAGAAGGGAAGTTATGCATACTAATGAGAAAACATCTAGTCAGGCTTAAACCATCAGGTCATCAGGAGACCCATTGGTTCAGTGTAATGGAAGTACTTTTTTGCTGACTGGGAGGTATTATGAAGACAAGTTCCTTGCAGGTGAATTACCACAACCTATGATTTAGTAATATGTAAAATAAATGCCAGGGAATTAGAAAATTATACTTGGTTGTATCTAGCAACTGGTGAATAGCAATGTCAAATTACAGAGCTTGCACTATTTGGGAACATAATACAGATAGTGACTGTGCTACAGGGTGCCTGAAGTACAGTGTGAAAAGCAAATGGAGGTGAAGGCATGACCACACTGGATGCATTTACTGGGTGTTGAGCTATTTATTTTAAAAATGGTGAGGGTTTTTCAGTGGGAAGTACCACATTGGAAAAACCCTGCAGAGAGCATGCAGGATCTGAAAGACTCACTTTACTTCTCAGAAATCCCTGCCTGAAGTTTTCGTGTGGACAGCTGTATTTTTTGTGTGTACTCCAGAGTTCTGTTAAAAACGTTTTTGTTCACATGCTGGTCATCGGGGACTGTGTTCATGGCGATGTTCTAGGTATTATGGTGGTACAGGACCTTTCTCTTGGTACTTTCAAGATAGATTCAAATGTACAGAATCCCAGACTTATTTTGTTAAATACATTGTGATGTGTCCTCTTTAGCCTTTAATGGACATAAAGTAAGATTAAACAGTTAGCAGACTTTTTTGTTAAAAAGACATTAAATTGAAAGATAATATAATTTACCAAAATATGCATCATAAACCACTTTCCCCTGCTTCAGTTTTCCTAAACATCTTGAAAGCTATTGTTTTCTTTGTTAATTAGCTGATTTATCAAAAATGACATGTACTTTATTTATTATTTATTTTTAACCAACAAGCATTTGTAGAGCATCCTCTGTATGCAAGGCACTCTGCTAGGGGCACAGGTAGAAATGAATATCAACTAACTTGGTTTTGCCTTAGAGCAATGAACAGATTTTTTCCACTGAAGCCTAAAGGTTTAATGAAAATAAAATATGTGCACAAAAAGCTATATAACATGTCAGAGTATAATAACGGCTCTAGGAATATTATCAATTTAATTATTTTTCCAAACTTAAATGATACTCAGTCAACTTGATATAGAATTGTCATAGATTGTTGGTGGCTTTACAAGTGATGCTTAATTTTTGGAAGAATTCATTTGTCAGTGACAAGGGGCAGTAGCAATGTTTAATTTTGTACCTCTGTTCTTGCATCATTCTTGCTGTAATGGGCCCTGTGAGGAACCAAGCAGAACATAGAACCAAAGGCCACAAGGAAATTCCTCATCAGGAAAGAGGTTAAAGCCCTCAACACACGGAAAAAGATCTGGTAAAGCAAAAGCAGGCCAGTGATCACAGAGGAATGCAGGTGATGGGGATGCCCACTCCCTGTAAAATCTCTCTGCTTTGTTGCCTGACAGTGGAGAAAAGCTGAAAGCCTTTCCTTTAAGACCAGAGAAATTGAGAAACACCACTGGGTGGGAACTTGGGACAGTAATCAGAATGGAAGGAAGACAGGAGAGCAAGAGAGCCAGCCTGCTGACAGCTACACAGCTTTACTGGCACCTCTGGGCTCTGAATCACCTATAACAGATCCTTCTGAGTGGAATAAAATAGGTGAAATCTTTTGCAGTTCTCAATTCTAAGTAGCTAACATAGAAATAATGGAGACAGCCTTATTCAAAAAGTATGTTTCTTCTGCTACTTTTCTTTCTCCTTCCAGAGATTTTAAAATAATCTCTTCCAGGGCCTCCCTTGTGGTCTAGGGGTTTAGTCTCAGTATTATCACTGCTTTGACCTGAGTTTGATCTCCAGCCAGGGAGCTAACCCACATATGGTTCAACAGAACTCTCCTGTCACACCTGCTGCTCACTTTCAAAAGACCTGCCTGTTCTGCTCCCACTCTGTTTCTGGTGAGTCACCCCTAACACCTCTGACCTATACCCCAGCTTGTCTATGCAAAGTTGAATAAATAAAATCTTAAAAAAGAAGAATCCCTCTAGTTCTGACCAAATGATGATGATCATACCTGAGGGGAGTAATTATATATTGTGGGGAAAAAAAGAATATTTAAAAAATATTTTAAAATGTGCTCTTATTTCAACAAATGACAAGTACTGTACATAACTGTATTAAAAGAAAAAGGGAAAAGAAGAAAAACTACCAAATACATTCTACAAAGCCAATATCACACTAATACCAAAGCCTAACAAAGACAACACATGAAAAAGAAAACTTCAGACCAATCTCCCTAATGAACACTGATGCAAAAATCTTCAATAAGGGCCCTTCCTGGTGGTGCAGCAGGTTAAAAGCACAGCACTAAGAAGCTAAATTCACTTGAGCATGAGTTCCATCCCTGCCCCAGAGGTGAGCCATATGGCGCAGCATACCTTTCTGACCCTCCTGCTCTTCCCCTGAGCAGTGTCCTTCATCAGTTGGCCTGTTCTGCTCTCCACTCTGTCTCCAGGAAGTCTCTCACTGCCTCTGAACCTCTGGCCTGTACCCCTGTTCTGTATGCATAAATAAATAAATCTTAAAAAAAAATCCTCAATAAAATCTTAGCCAACAGAATCCAACAATGCATTAAAAGAATAATACGGCCCTCCCTGGTGGTGCAGCGGGTTAAAGCACAGCACTGAGAAGCTTAAGCCACTTCTGCATGAGTTCGATTCCCGCCTGCCCCGGAGGTGACCACATGGCGTGGCAGACCTCTCCTGACCCAGCCGCTGCTCCCCTCAGCAGTGTACTTTGGAGATCTGCGTGTTCTGCTCTCCACTCTGTCTCCAGGAAGTCTCTCACTGCCTCTGAGCCTCTGGCCTTTACACCAGTTCTGTATGAACAAATAAATCTTATAAAAAAAAAAAAAAAGACTAATACACTACAAGCAAAGTATGTTTTATTCCAGAGACACAAAGATGGTTCAACATCTGAAAGTCAATTAATGTGATCCATCATATCAACTAATAGAATAAAAATCATAATCATGTCAATAGATGCAGAGAAGGCATTCGACAAAGTTCAATGTCCATTTATGTTGAAGGCCTTTGAATTCCTTGAAATAGAAAGAACATACTTCAACAGATAAAAGTCATATATGACAAACCCACAGCCAATATTATCCTCAATGGAGAAAAAATGAAAGCCTTTCCTTTAAGATCAGGACTAAGGCAAGTATATCCACTATCACCACTGCTCTGCAACATAACTAAGTCCTAGCCAGAGTAGTAAGATAGGAAAAAGACATACAAAGAAACAAGATAGGGAAAAAAGTAAAACTATCTTTATTGGCAAACAATACGATAATTTACATGGAAAACCCTAAAAACTCCACAGTAAAACTAATCAAAAAAAAACAATTAACCAGTTTAGTAAGGAAACAGGATCTAAAACCAACACACCAAAGTCAGTAGCCTTCCTATACACAGCCAATCAGAAGACGTGGAAATCAAAAAAGCATTCTATTTACAATAAAAAAAATCAAATATTTGGGAATAAACCTAACAAAAGAGGTGAAAGACATTTACAAAGAAAATTTTAAAATACAGTTAAAACAAATACAAGAAGACACAAAGAAATGGAAATGCATCTCCTGCTCATGCATTGTAAGAATTAATATCATTAAAATGGCCATCCTGCCAAAAACTATATATAGATTTAATGCTATTCCAATAAAAATCTCAATGACATTCTTCAAAGAAATAGAGCAAATATTGATGAGATTTATATGGAATGAAAAAAGTCCTCAGATAGCCAAAACTCTCCTGACTAAACTGAGAGTGAATGGTGACATCACACTCCCAGACTTCAAGCTATACTACAAAGCCACAATAATTAAACTGCATGGTACTGGAACAAGAAGAGACATATAGACCACTGGATTTGAATCAAAAACCCAGATCTTAATCCACAGTTTTATGGACATCTAATATTTGACAAAGAAGCAAAGAATATGCAGTGGAACAAAGAAAGTTTGTTCAACAAATGGTGCTGGGAATACTAGGCTGCTGTGAACAAAAAAAAGTGAAGCTAGATTACTACTTTGCACCATGCACAAAAACCAACTTGAAGTGGATTGAAGAACTAGACATAAGACCTCAAACCATAAAATATCTAGAAGAAAACATTGGTGAGACATTATGAGACATACACCTCAGTAACATATTTAAAAATCCATCACCTGAAGCAAGAATAGTGAAGGAAAGGATAAACAGCTGTTAAAGAGTTTCTGTACAGCAAAAGAGACATTACAACCCACTGACTGGGAAAATTTTTTTTTCACATAATACTAATGACTAAGGACTTATTACAAAGATATACAAAGAGCTGATGAAACTCAACAAAAATAAAGTAAACAACCCCATCAAAAAATGGCCAGAAGAGCTGAAGAGACACTTTCCCAAATAGGAAATGTAGACAGCCAACAGGCATATGGAAATATGTTCATGATCATTGTAATAATGGAAATACAAGTTAAAACCACAATGAAATACCATCTCACACCAGTGAGAATGGCACATATTAAAACAACTAGCAGCAACAAATGTTGGTGAGGATGTGGAGGAAAAGGAACTCTCCTGCACTGCTGGTAGGAATTCAAAATGGCACAACCACCATGGAAAGCTGTTTGGAGGTTTCTCAATTGCTAAAAATGGAGCTTCCATATGACTCAGCAATCCCACTCCTACGTATCTACCCAAAGAACACAAAAACATTGATACTAAAGGACACCAGCACCCCTATGCTCATTGCTGCTGTATTTACAATAAAGGATATGTGGAATAAACCCAAATGTCCCAAAATAGATGACTGGATTAAGAAGATGTGGTACATATACACAATGGAATATTACTCAGCAATCTAAAAAGATAAATGTGTGTCCTTTGTAACAACATGGATGGAGCTGGATGGAATCATGCTTAATGAAATAAGCCAGAAAGAAAAAGAAAAATACTAGATCCATAGTAGGAGCATAAGGGATTGGAAAAAAAACACACAATTATAATAAAGTAAAAATGAAAACAACGAACAACTATAAACCAGAGACATTTTAGGCAGATGGAACTGGGGAGGGAAGAGTGCATGGGACTATGGTGATGGCACAGGGGTGAAGTGGTGGTGGGAAGCCCACGGGGATTAAAACCAAGATGAAAAAATGTTCAAAATGAAGAATACTGTAAATATATATATAAAAGAAATATATATATATATATAAAAGAAATGAGAAAGGGAGGGGGGTATTGGGGATCACTTTACTTACTACTACAGTAAAGAAACATTTCTTAGAATGATAGAAAGAGAAAATACAGCAATAGCTGTGTTTACATGATGGTATAATGATTTATGTTTCCATTCTCTATGTCCTGATTTCCTATAATGTTATCATGGCAAATGTACTTTTACAATGAATGAACAAATAAGGGGTTTTCTTTTAAAGTTATAAACAAGTCTCATTAAAGGACAAAAAAAGAATTTATTATTTTAATTTAAGCTGGGTGATGTGGTAAGAAAATACAAATAAACTGCAAACATTTTTAATTTTCTTAACCAACCCTATCCAAAGTTTGGATCTTATTTCTTGAGAATCTCTATGCAATGTGCTAACATGACTGGTGGAAACAGCAATCTTTGAGCGGGAAATAGGACAAGCTACCAGACTTGGAGATTGGGAAGACATTACAAAAGATAGTGCTCTGTACTTTTTTAGTGATCTGTACTTTCAAGAAAAAGCAGAATGTCAATGGTGGTAAGAAGTCCAAGGAGGAAAACATGCTCCCAGGCATAACTTCCACAAGTTCAGTGGTAGAAAGGCATCTGGCTTGTTCTGAGATCTGTAGTGTGGAAAATAAGGCTGCAAGGTACTGGGGCTAGGTTAAAGAAATTGATCTGAAGTACTGGGTGAGGGGTGGATGGTGTTGACCTTTGCCAGTTACTCTCCCTGGTTGTGTAATGGCTTGAAGTGCAGCTCTATGGAACTATCCACAGCCACTGCAGCACAAGTTCAATTCCAGCCAAGGATGTGAGCCACATGGCGTGGCAGACCTCTCCATTTCCACCCACTCTCAGCAGTGTATTTCATAAGTCCACCTGTTCTGCTCCCCATTCTGTCTCTAGTGAGTCCTCTCACCCCCTGAACCTCTGGCTTGTACCCCAGTTGCTGTATGCATAAATAATGAAATATATATATATATATTTATTTATTTATTTTAAGGGCTCATTTGTTTCTTGGCTTTGGACTTGCACCAGGGACTTGGAGGCCTGGGGGACACATGACGAGGTGAGAGATGTAGAGATGCTTGGAAGAAACTCATGAGTGAAAATCCTGTGGGGAGGAAAATAGCATCTATTATCTTGATTTGTACTTTGATTTTGCTGCTTTCATCCCAGACTTATCTGGCCCTTTTTTCTCTTTTCCTATGGTTCCCTGCTAGAAGGTGTTTTAGTCTTGTGGCAAATTTTTGGGCATCAGTGACCCACTTCAGGCCAACACTGTTTGGCTCAATATTTATCCAGGAATAGATGGGTGATGGTATACATTTCATTGAGAAACTAGATCCTTGCTCTCCCTTCTCTACGCATAACCATTCTGTGAGATATCTTACACACGTAGATCCGCTTTCTCTTTAGGCAGTTCATACAAGTCTGTAGGGTCCCTTTAGAGCATGAAAGGCTTAAGGGCCCCAGGGTGCCCTTCAATATTCCTGTTAACTATTTCAGAGAAAGACCTCCTTTTTGGAATATACCTTCTGTGACTTTTTACATCATCCATTTCTACATAACTGGGAATTCCCCTGAGTCAAGACAAGAGCTACACAGTATGTTTACATTTGCAAGTATTTATAGCAAAGTATTTAAATTTCAGAAAAGCAGAGCAGCTAAAAATGAAGCATGACAGCTAACCATTAAGGGGGACAGCAGAGGGAAGTAGGAGATTAACTAAAGGCAGAACTGTGTATTTTAGCAATGGCTAAATATAGCAATATGTTTTTAAAATGTAAAATTATTCATTTGTTGAAAACATCATCTTGATTTTTTAAAATTATTTTTCTATTCTAGAGTAAAAGTAATCATATAAATTCAGAGATGGGCCAGTTTATTTTGAGAAAGGCCAGAGTGGAGTTGAGGACCAAGTAAAGACCCCACATTATCACATGAAATTGCAAGTGACTGTGGTGATTGCAGGTGACTGTGGTGATTGCAATGATGATCTGACATACAGAATGTTGATGTTTTAGAAGAAATAAAAAAGATACTTACAAGTGTGACATTTTTCAAATAATAAGATTTAGTTTATTCCCCACATTCATCTTTTTATCTTCTTAAGAACTAAGCTATTCATTTTTAGAACAAAACTTACAGATGCACATAAAAGACTGTTACTGTATTTTTAGCATAATGGCAAGTGAATTAGAAAAATATTCAAACTTAAGAATGAAATTCTATAGTTATCATTGGAAGTACTCGCTACTTATAATCATAAACTTGCAATATTAATTTATTTTTAGTGATTATGCACATGTAAGCTTCTTTCCTAAAGTTCATTTCACTAGGTGATCTCATTCTCTCACATGTTGATGTTCCTTCAACAGCATTCTTCAAAAACATTACTTAAGAATGAAATTCTATAGTTATCATTGGAAGTACTCGCTACTTATAATCATAAACTTGCAATATTAATTTATTTTTAGTGATTATGCACATGTAAGCTTCTTTCCTAAAGTTCATTTCACTAGGTGATCTCATTCTCTCACATGTTGATGTTCCTTCAACAGCATTCTTCAAAAACATTACAGGTCATTGAAAATGTGACATTTCCCTTATCATATCTTCAACTCTCTCTAACACAGAAAACGCCGATGATAGTAGCCAGCAATCTTGATTTTCCATGGAAACAAATCATCACTCACTTGAGATAATCATTTTACATGTTTTCCCTCCCCGCAGTCACTGATTTCTCTTCTTGTCCTAACTTCCAGCTCTCTCATGTTTATTGAGCATAAATGTGTCAGGTATTTGGACACTACCCCTCATTCTTTTATAGTCTTGTCAGAGGTTAACTGGCATCATTATAGTCAAATATAATTAAGTGCTGTAATAACAGAAAGTCAGCATTGAGTTATATGAACAACTAACTTGAATGTGAAGGAGACGAATATTTTGAAAAGTTTTAGAGAAATGGCCCCTGAACTTAGTTGAAGAGTGAGTGGGAGGTGGACAGTATAGCTGTTTGGAAAGGTATAATTTTATTAGTTTGCGTACAAACTTTTGTACAATTTATAACAATTTGTCTACACTAAAAGCAATAACCTATAGAGCAATTACTTTTTACAAATTAAGTGATACCATGTTCATATGCTGCAGCCAGATTTTCTAGAGAAAGTTCAGGTATTGCAGATGTCTGTAGACGTGCATGAACTTTAGAGTATTGCTTCCAGAAAATTATGGACAATTTCTACCACTTAATGACCTAGCACAATTCTAAATTATTCTTCCCACTGTGAAATTATATAATTTCCTCTAACACCAAAATGCTTGGTAAACATTATTTTCAATAAAAAGATAATGCATAGCCATTGGTAAAAAGAACTTCCTGTTTATTGTTTCACAATTGTCTATACTAGGTGATAACTTGAATCTCAAAGCTATTTGCTGACAGTCTACCTATTCAAAATACAAATGCTTTGACATCTTAGGTCTTTGTTGACAAGTGATGAGTCTGACACAATTATAAATCTTTGATGTTAGCTGTTACAATAAAAAGAGTTGGTGTCTTGAGGTGTATCCCAATGTTGTAACGTTATTGAGGTTTACTCTGTGTTAGACTCAGAGTTAAATGCTTTACATAATTTATTTTCCTTCATCTTTGTAGTAGTTTATGAACTACAAAATACTGTTTTACAGATAAGAAAACTGACATTTAGATAAATTAAATAATTTACTTATGGTCAAAATTAAGAGTTGAACCTAAAATGCAAGCTTAGATGGGCATGATTTTATGACCTCTAACACTGAGAAAAAACTTGTCTATCCAGGCACTCCCTGGTGGTGCAGCGGGTTAAAGCATAACACTGAGAAGCTAAAGCCACTTCCGCATGAGTTTGATTCTCTCCTGCCCCGGAGGAGACCACATGGCGTGGCAGACCTCTCCTGGCCCACCCGCTCGCTGCTCCCCTCAGCAGTGTACTTCATCGATCTCTGTTCTGTTCCCAACTCTGTCTCTGGTGAAGCCTCTTGCCACCCCTGCACCTCTGGCCTGTACCCCATTTCTGTATGCATAAATAAATAAATCTTTAACAAAAAACAAAAAAAAACCCTTATCTATCCATAATTCATAGAAATTCTAAGAGTAGCATCTGGTGATTTGTGAAACAAATGATTGAAGGACAAAGAATTGGAGGATATTTAAGTTTTAATATGCAGATATGTATAATTTACTCATCTCATTCCTGGTATAGATCCTGCTTTTGAACAATCTGTCATTTGTTTGTCACAATTAACCTTGAGTTGTCTGTCATGCTATTTCCTGACATAAATTGCTACACAGTTTGAGAATGTTTGTGATGGAATTATATATTTGCATCTTCAAACACAGGCAAATATGAAAGCACTTTCCATAACTCAAACTGCCACTGATGAGCTCACAGCATCCTTTGGTCATATTTGGGGGACAAGGTATGTGTTCTCTATCTGCTGTAACTACTTCTTTACTTAATAAGTTACAGTGATAATAATCACAATAGTGATGTGGTTATCACATTGTTATGATTGCTAACATTTGTTGTTTTAATATAAATTTCCATCTTCTTTGGCTATTACGCATAAAAGCATTTTTAGGTAGAGGTAATGGAGTGGGAGAGTAAACAGAGGAAAGGAGTGAACTGATATATTTGTTTCTGTATTATGGAGAGGGTGTTAACTTTGCAAACAACATTCATTGAGATTTCTGCTGAAGATGAAATTCAATCTTTTTGGTATACATTGTGCACAGTTCCAACTATAGGAAAGGACATTTTATTCCACTATTGCTTTTAAGATAGAGACAAAAAAATTTACAAAGCATTCAAAAAACTTCAAAGAATATTGAGACTGGGACAAAAGAACTTGGGCATACCTAGTGAAATTAAAAATGTGTATTCTGCTCTTTAATATGGATGGATTATACACACTGGTATAAAGTAAATGCTTCATTCCACTGCAAGCATGATCTGGACTCCCTCAGGAAGTATAATCACTGATTTCTAGCCTCTGGTTCCTCATTTGTGAAATGGAATGATTAGACTAGATAAGAAATAGTTGTAATGGTGTATATATATATATATATATACACACATATACATATATATATATAATATGTAATTCTTAATAGAAAAAAAAAGTTTCCCCTTGGCATGAAGAATAATTTATTATGTATCCAGAAGTAAACTTATTCATGTATCTACTCAAACCAAATAAACTGTATTTGAAAAGTGAACAGAAACTTTAAATTATTTTTATGCATATGGATACCTTTTTGATAATAGGTATCACAACTTTATGTTAATTGCTTAGATAATAAAAAGTTAGCTCACCAGCACAGTGCTCCAGAAGCACTTGTTGTTAATATAATTGTACTTCTTACTCAAGAGGGAGAGGTTTTCTCTCTTTGCTAGCAGAATTATTTCTAAAATGAAAGAGAAAGAAATAAGCACTTCATCTCATCTTGCTTCAATGAGGACTTGAAGTGCCTTGAATAATATCTGGGAAATCAGATAATTGGAAACATTATCTTTTTATAGCTTCTTTGATTTTTTTAGGAAAAAAAAGCTGTTTGGTAGGCAAATTTAATATTACTCTATTCAAAAAGTTCATTTTTCTCCAAAAATATGGTGTTAGGCATCAATCACTTAACAAACTCTTATTTTTCCAAACTATATAGTCAGTAGTTAAAAGATGTGTTAGCCACCAAACTAACTGCACATTAGAATTTCTTGAGAAATTCAAGCCTGAGAAGAGAGAGAAAACCCCTTAACTGAGAGAAATCATATGAGGAAGAGATGTGAGATTCCCCAAAGCTTAGGCATTAGTGAAAAGAACAGTATAGGAACATTGTGTTTCCTATAGTAACCTCTTATATAGAGAGACTTGTACTGAACTTATGAGTTGATCTGACTATGCATAACTGCAGTCTCAGTTCTGGAACTTCAGAGAGGAAGAATATCAGTGATGCCACAAATGCAAACCAACATCTACTCCCACAAGCATTCAGACAAGCACCTGGGTATCTCCAAAATTCTACCACTCTCTAACTTAGCAACTACTTGATAAAGTCTCATAAATAAGGGCAAGCAGCAAGACAAGAAACCAAAAATCAAACAAAACCAAATCATCACCTGCTGAGAAGGATAAAATAGTTTAACTCTCTAAATTATTGATAGTGATTCCTAATAAATAGAGAAATTCAAAGCAGTAAAACAAATAGAGAAAACTACAGTGTATGATTTTGAGATCTCTAAAGAATATGACACTACAGGGAGAAAAACACATTCACCAAAATCCAATCACAAAGAAGTATACAATGAGGCTATTACATCAAAAAGAATTAATTACTTCTATTTAAGCTTTACAAAGGAGGTGAAATGCCTATAAAATGAAAATTATAAGGTATTCAAATAAATCAAAAGACACAAAGAGATGAAATTATACTCTGTGCTCCTGTATTGAAATAATTAACATTATAAAAACATTTACATTTTACCCAAAGCAATACAGAGATTCAGTGCAATCCTTCTCAATGGCATTCTTTTAAGAACTCTAATAAACATTAATTACTCAATTTTTTGAATCACAAAAGACTCAAAGTAGCCAAAGCAATTTTGAGAAAACAGAACAGAAATATCAGAGAATTCAAATTATACTGCAAAGTCATAGTATTTAAAACAGCATAACATTGGAATAAATCCACAACAATGGCATAGAAATTTACCTCATAAATAAACCCACACTTCATATGGACAGTCAATAGACAATAAAGCACCTCAGAGTGTACCCTGGAGCTAGAGTGTACCCTGGACAATCACGTGGAAGACAGTGAAACCAGACCACTCCACACTCAAAAGTTAACTAAAAAAGAATTAAAGATTTCAATGTAAGAACTGGAATTCTAAAATACATAGAGGGAAACAGACATCATACTTAACAACAGTGGTTTTAGGGCTTCTTTGGGAACTCAACTCCAACTGCAGAGCAAACAAAAACAAAAAGAAACCAATGGAGGTACATCAAAGTAAAAATAAATTATCATTAAAATAAATAGACAATCAACTGAGTAGGAGAAAATATTTATATGTATCATACTTCCAACAGGTAGTTGGAATACAACTCTACATACAACTCTACAAAAAATTCATACAACTCAACAACAAGAGAATAAACCCAATCATACACAGGCAGAGGAGTTAAACACACATTTCTCCAAAAGTTACCTACATATGGCCACAAACACATGAAAAAGTTCTGATCATCACTTATCATCAGGGAAAGGGAATAAAAACAACAATAGGGGCCCTCCCTGATGGCACAACTGGTTAGGGCACAGCACTGCAAGCTAACCTCCCCTTCCCCGGAGGTAACCCACATGGCACAGCAGACTGCTCCTATCTTGCTCTCTGCTCCTCTAAGCAATGTACTTCATTGATCTGCTTGTTCTGCTCTCCACTCTGTGTCTGGTGAAGCCTCTCATGGCCCCTGCTCCTCTGACCTGTATCCCAGTTCTGTATGCATATAGAAATAAATATTAAAAAAATAAAACCCACAATAAATACCAATGCATACATTTGAGAATGTCCCATATATACAAAAAAAAAAAAAAAAAAACAAACAAAAACAAAAAACAAAAAACAAAAAACAAAACCAAGGCTACATAAACAGAGAAATTGTAGCCCTTACTGTTGGGAATGTGGACTCTTCTAGCTCCTATGAATTCAAAATATTAAAAATAGATATTCTATATGGTACTGCAATTCCACACCTCAGTAAGCACCCAAAGAATGCAAAAACACTACTTTTGAGGAATAAGTATATGGATTCATTCATACATTGATTGTAGTATTTTTCACAATAGTGAAGTTATGGAAATAGCACATAAGTGCTCTATGATAGATGAGTGGATTAAGAAAAATACAACACAAATACACCATGGATACTACCAGCTATAATAGTACATGTAGTGTAAGTCATATAATGTATAATAGTACATAATGTATGTTACATGGGGAGTGTAAAAGTGGATTACTAAGGAAGGAGGATATGCTAAGGAAATGCATTAAAGAAGAAAGATGTTTATGATTTCCCTCATATGTGGCATATAGGATGCAAAACACACTAATGGGAAAATTAAAACAAATAAACCCTGATTTTAGAATATGGCTGCAAAACTGTGGATCTAGCGGGGGAGTAAAATGAATGAGGAGGTTTTAGGGAAGAAGGCACAGTAGACTATGTTGAAGGATTATGAGTGCTTTAGGGATGGGTATGGTGTGGTAAAGTACATCTGACAAGTCATGGATGTTCAGCAATGAGTTATATACATGTTGTAAACCAATGTTACTTCAATAAAATATATTACTAAAAAAGTATATTACTAAATATACTAAAAAGTTATTACTAATGCAACTTGGTTACTGAACAAATAATCACTAAATGTCAGTTGAGTGCTCAATATTCTTCTAAACATGTACATTAGCAAGGGAAGTATCATCTCTGCTCCTTCACATATGAAAACAGAATGAAGCAGAAATAAGACAATTTTAATAATGGTAAGTTATTATGGAAAAAATAAATACTGAAAGAAATAAAGACATATTGATGATATAACAATGGCTGTTTTATTCAAATCTTCTAGCACAAATAGTTATTTCACTGAAAAGATTTTTCTTAATTGTATATGAAATATTGTTTGTTGATATTTATAAAATCTTTAATTTATAAACCATTCTTTTTCAATTACAGAAAGCAAAGTTAAAATTTTATTTAAAATGACTTATTTTGATAAATTTCTTTATGGTTAGAGAAGTAAATTGAGATTTTTTTCAAGGTGATTTGCAAAAACTAATAACTTCAAAACAAAATAAGCAAAGATATTGAAAACTGGACAGTTCAATCAGTTCAACTTCCACAGTCAAGTAACATAATTAATTTCTTCATGTAACACTTAGAAGTCCTGTTATATTTTTGTTTATCTATATTGATCAAATCCTTTGGCAAACTGTTTATAGTTTCTATTTAACTCTCCAACAGTAGACAGACTTTACAAGTAGCATACACTTAAAAGGTAAGTTGATTGGTAAATTGAATTGGTTAAGAATTCATTGCTATTTTATAAAGTAAACATAGAACCTTGTAGGTGGTAGATATATGGTTGTTTCACATACAATTCTTTCATTATTTCTGTAATTTTTTTTTTAAAGATTTATTTATTTATTCATACAGAACTGGGGTACAGGCCAGAGATGCGGAGGGTGAGAGGATTCACCAGGGACAGAGTGGGGAGCAGAACAGGCAGATCTACAAAGTACACTGCTGAGGGGAGCAGCAGGCGGGCCAGGAGAGGTCTGCCACGCCATGTGGATCTCCTCCGGAGCAGGCAGGGATCGAACTCATGCGGAAGTGGCTTAAGCTTCTTAGTGCAGTGCTTTAACCCGCTGCGCCACCAGGGAGGGCCCTCTGTAATTTTTATAATAAAATATTATGGAAAATAATATACCAAATAATTATCTTCCTTATAAAACACAGCAAAAGTCTAATTCAGCGAGATGTGTGCCTTAAGCTCATTTAGCATAAGTATGAGTTTAGTTAGAATTAATCCAATATACTAAGTACCTTTTCATACTTCTTAAACAATATTTTGAATCAGTGGGATCCCCTTTTTAACACAAATCTCTACATGCTGGCTTCATAACCTCCATATGAAATGTCATATACCATGAGATGGGCAAAAGGATATTTTAGAAAACTATTTGGTTTTCACTTTCTCTAGTTTTTCAGGAGTATGGTTGGACACATTGCCTTTTTATTTTTATTTTAAAGATTGGTTTTTATTTTTTTTTAAAAGATACATTTATTTATGCATGCAGAACTGGGGTACAGACGAGAGGTGCAGGGGTGAGAGGATTCACCAGAGACAGAGTTGGGAGCAGAATAGACAGACTGAGGGAGTGCACTGCTGAGGGGAGCAGCGGAAGAGAGAGGAGAGGTCTGCTGCACCGTGTGGGTCACCTCCCTGGCTGGGGATCAAACTCAGCTGAAGTGACTGCAGCTAGCTTTATAGTGTGCTTTAATCTGTTGTGCCACCATGGAAGATAGTGGCACATCTATTTCTTTAATTGAAAACCACAGGAAAGAATATTAGTATCACCAATGTGCCCATCACCCAGGGATAATCACTGATCGCACATGGTTACATATTACATTTAAAGCATTTTTCTACTCCTGTCACACATATATCATGTGATCATGTTTATATAAAACACTACAGGCCATTTACCAAGCAGAGTTGTGTTAGTCTCAAGCAGCAGGAAAGCACAAGCAGAATGCCATGGGGAGAGGCAGGATGGGCTTACTGGAAATGGGGACAACGTAGCCTTACACACAGGGTGGAAGGGAAAGTGGGGACAGTGTGCAGGAGTAGAGCCAAGGGCACCAAACTCAGGCCTACTTTGTGTAAGTTCCCTTGGCAGGAGTCTGGTACATGGTTCCCCATGGAAATGTGTGGAAATGTGTGGTTTAACATCTTGAGCACACTGTGCCTTTATTTCCCACTCCTGGTATTGCTTCCCATCTAGCATCTGGTTAATATTCCAGCACCTGGTCACATTGCAGAACCTGCTCCCCACATTAGCCCCTGGTCTCCACTCTAGTCACTCTCCCTCACTTTAGCACCTACTCCCCACTGTAGCTCCTCCTCATTCCAGCACCTGGTCCCCACTTCATCTGCCGATTCCCACTGCAACACCTGGTCCCCATTCTAATACCAGGTCCCCGTTCCATCACCTGGTATCCACTGTTGACCTAAATGAGGGCTTGGGCATAGGCACTTTCTGACCAAAATACGAATAGGCATATATTGTGGGCTCCCCTTCCAGGGCATTAGCAGCCCCTGCAACAGGAGTGCCATTTCAGAAGGGCAGACGTGATGTTGAGGGACAATGGTAAACATTCAATCCTTTATCCTCTTGGAGGGAACATTTGAAGGCAGTCAAAGAGTTCCGGGTTGGCAGTGGACAGAGAGGTAGTGGTGCTACTGACTGTCTTGTTTCAAAAAAATCAGTTGAGTGGTCGAGCTCAGAATTTCTGAGCTAGCATGAAAGGGTCTGCAAAGCACTGTTTGCATTTCAGTTCTTTTCCTACATCAGCAAAACTGAAATGTCGAGCTTGGCTTTGTTCTTTGCAACAGAGACTGATATTTACTGCAGGTTTCCTTTGTGTCTTGCAGGGACCTTCTGCTTCTGAAGATCTCCTGACCTCATGCATCAGTGTGGCACAGTTATCTGAGCAATCTTCCTAAATTAGGAAGCTAAACCTTTGTGACTCAGGTACTGAGCTCCTCTGGATGTCAGAAAAAATATTAGGTCCCTGATTTTCCATACACTCCTCCATAAAATTGGGATGTGGGGAAAGACAGTTCCAGGATTTGGGGCAAGATCTTCTAAGACTTTAACAAACTCATCTCAGCTACCCAGCCACCAGGGATTCAGAAATGCAGTACTGTGTTATCTTTATAAAGCATGATACATCTTTGAAATGTAAGGTATTCTTCCTCGGAACACATTAGCTCCATTCCTCATGCAATTCAGATAAACAACCACAGCTTGTAGTCAAGTGTGTCCCGTGGTCTAATTCAAAGAGCTGTGTGTCAGTCAGCACAGCTTGGCGCAAAGCTCTCCCAGCTCAGCCACCTGACAATTAACTTTGTAAATTGCACAGAATGAAATAGCCTACAATGTTTAGCCCTTGAATTCATATACCATTTCTTTCTTCAATTTTTGGATCAGTGCCTACATTTCCATTAGTCTGAGCCAAATGATTTCCTTGTGGCTGTCATCAGAAATGTGGGGTTTGGCTTCTGGGGGAGAAGGAAGATAGGGGATGTGATCTTACTCATCAGAGGCACCTCTGAAGGGACAAACTCAAATGGCAAATGTAGACTTTCCCCTTTGGTACTATCCAGGGTTAATCACCAGCATCAAAAGCATAGGTTTGCTATTTTATTAGTGATGAGCTTTAAAAAAGGACTAAATGAGTCTCCCCTTATCTGAATATACAACTAGGCTTCACTGGGAGAAATGTTTGCAGAGTGAAGTTTCCACCCTTTGAGTAAATTGTTTCGGTAAGACATTAAGGCAGAGAGTGGCCTGTATCAGGAAAATCCTAGGTTTCTCTCCTATTTGTGTCCTTCTCATAAGTGAAATATGCTATGGGCATATTTTATACATATAGAAAAATGTAGAAATGGATTGAAAAATGTAGAATGGATTGATAAACAATTGTATAACATTTGATAAATTCTAGTTATTAAGAGTGGAGGGGTTTGTAAACTAAAAATAGTAAATGGTTGTAGTCTATTTAAGGGGCAACCCCAGTATGCTTTAATTAATTTTTCTGTTCTCTGCTATCATTGTATGGACATTTTAGAAGATGCTATTTATCAGTGGGCGGCTTACTTGCTCCCATTTCTAGTTAATAGGTCTTGGAAGTCATAGAAATAAGATTCTAATGTCACACTTGAACTCACTTTGTGGGGAATACATACAGTTGGGGAAAAATTATTATCAGATTATTCCTTAAGGTATAGGCATGTGCTTCTATCATATTCAAAGCTTTATTCAGGCTGAACTTGTAACTCAACATGGAGAAAGTATTAGAGACTCTTAAAGTATCATGTTCTTCCAAGTCTCTGAAGACATAAACATGAATCAACAACAGAGTTGTTTAATGTTCTAAAATGAGTAATTGTTAGTTCTTTGAAGAGTGTTAAAAAGCACTTTAACTAATTGAACCAAATCTGATTAAGTTCCACAAAACCACAATTGTGTCTACTATAAAGAACCACAAGATTTTGGAGGTTGAAAGTACATTGAAAGTATATATGAAAGCTTTATATATAATATACATATATATTATATATATTAGTTTCTTAAAAATCCTTCAATACAACACTCTCAAAATTTTTATCCATATTTTATCAATGAGAGGATTGGAATTTAGAAATCTCAAGGCACTGACCCAATTTTACACAGCTTGTAGATGGTAAAACTAGATCTCAAAACTTCTTTAATTACTAATCCATTCACGTAATATTAATGAGTGCTTCCTAAATTCAAGAATTTGCTACACACTGATGACATGATTCTGTTTAAAGGACAAAGGAAACAAGAGATTCATCTTTATGTCCCTTGAAGGTTTGCAAAGATGACATTTGTTACACAAGTAATGAGTAAATTTTCAGTTATTATTATTATTATTATTATTGTTATTATTGAAAGCCTCCATGAGAAAATGTCATTTTCAGCTAAGTCTTGAATTAGATAAATTGGTGAAGAAAGAGCTGTGTGACATGTGGCACTTAAGACTAAGACAGATGGAGAAGGCCAGCTGGTGAACACAGTTCTGTAGAGAGAGGTAGCAAGCAGGTCTACCAAGAATGATCTAGGACAGGAATTCTCATATGTGATCATCCTTGGGAGCTTGGTAAATATGCAAATTATTTAGTTCTAACCTAACATATAGAATTAAAACTCTGGAAAGAGACTCTAGAAATTTAAAATTTTATAAGCCCTTAAGTGTCTCTAATGGACATGTAAGTTTTGGGCTTTGCTATTTCTGAGTGACTTTATTTCTTCTGTTGCAAAATAAAGTAATGCACATTGGAATCATATGAATTTATCTGCTAAACACCTAAAACAGTTGTAATATAGTCACATCATTAATTGAGGACAGATATTTAGAAAATATATCACATTTGTCCCTCAGCACATTATCCTATTATGTAGCTGAAGAAATAGAAACTCCTCTTGAGGTTCTGAAAACGTGTTGGAAACAAATAAATATAACACTCTAAGACAGTGTTTACAGAACCTGTAGCTGAAGCTCTGGAGTACTTATTTCAGGAGGTGTTCTTTCTGCTATAATGCCATCCACTTCCTGTCACTTCCACCGGGACCAACGAAATCACTATTTATTTTGTAGCCTGGGAAACTTTGGCATGGATGTTTAATAGCACTTATTCTATTAATCAGTGATGGTTTTATCAAAGCTAATGCTTCTTGATATATTTACACGGTTGCCTGGCCTTTACAGAGATTTCCCCAGAGTGTCAGACTTTTTCCTATGAATTGCACGAGTTCAGCAGAGTTTCATTTGCTCTGCCTAGAAGGTAGAGTCATTGCCCACTGGGCTGTTAACCATAACCATAGCTGTCTCAACAATCTAACCCCAAAGGTGACTCTATGCAGCCTGTTATGGACACTCTGTAATTAGAAGATAATTTTCAAATTCCATTCCCAGCTGTTGTAAACTTAGCATTCTGCTCTTTGGAGTTGACAGATAGCCACAGTTAACTGTTGATTCATAGACTGTGATTCATTAAAAATGCCAGTTCTATCTCCCTGCATTTCTGGAATGTCTCATATGCCCCTGCCAAATTCGTTTTCTTAATGTGAAAACAGTGAGTTTCTGAACTCAGCTCACCTTAAGATCTCAACCAAAGGCCACCCCAATGTGTATCTGCCTCTAGCTTATTTCTCCCTGAATCAGTCACAGCCAGGTTTGAGGACTTAAAGGGGAGAGACTGGAATTTCATGAACTAAGCTAGTTTAAGAAACCTCAGAGGAAAGTTCCACTCAGGGCTGCTTTATGGGAACCACGTGGGTAGGTGCCTGCAGTCCGAGTGTGATTCTGGAGGGATCCAAGAAGGAAGGCACCAGGGAGGTCTCCAGTTTTAAGCCACAAGCCGCATGCTAATGGCACAAGCAGCTCTGGTGCATGTTTTCATGAAAAGTCACGTGATTTACAAAAACAAAAGTATCATTTACACTTCTTTTACTCCACTTTACTGAGAAGTACCTATTGAAGTTGTGCTTGTTTTGTTTTGTTTTGTTTTGTTTTTTAAAGAGGACATTTGTTAAATGAATATAATTATATCTTTTTCATTTCCTTTCATGCTGGAGAAATATACTAAAGGAAACTGGTTCATGCAGGCCAAGGACAAATTCTACCGTCAAACATAAACACACCTCATAAATCAGAGATCTCTCATGGCTCCTCTAAAGACATACCAGTAGCTGCTGAATGAAGAGCAGATGATGGAAGAGGCCCTCCAATGACCCTCTCACTGAAGGAAGTGTTTTTTCCCAAGTTCAAGACACTGAAACTTCAGAGGAGCTAATGAGGGGCCCCTACTTGCTGATAGAGCTATGAAAACAAGGATGAACTTCAAGGGAGAATATTCTTTTCCCTCACCACAGTATCATCCCTGGGAACATTCCCTTTCTCATCCTTCATAAAGCACAGCCCAATAGATTCCCTAATTTTTAGAACAAATTTGTCTCCCCTAGGATATGATTTATATGTGTGTTACTGATACAAGGGAGCAAGGGGCTCTAAAACTGGCCAAGGACACACCTAAATAGTTGACCAGTCATTGAATTCTTCATCCACATGCACAAAGCAAGACTATTCAGGTTTGAAGAACAACAACAATGGGACTTATTTAACAAATCAGGGCAAAACAGTTACTGAGGCCACAAATGTCCATTTTCTTCACCCAAAGCAGTGTCCAGTGTTTTAAGATCCTAACCACAAGTGATTTCAAGATTGGATCTTCCTGCTCTAGGGACCTGGAGTATGTGGCAACCAGGATCTGACTGACTGACAGAGACAGCAGAACACACAAGGGAAGATGCTCACAGAGCTGCCCAGATGCCCCAGCACAACACCAGACAAATGACACTCAAAACAGAAGCTGCCACAGCCAAACAGCTCAACCCTACAGATGGCCACACTCACTCAGAGAGGCAGGGGGCTCCAGGCTTTGCCTTTTCTTTCAGCCAGGTTGTAATTGTTAAGGAGAAGGATGTCCTAAAGGAACTCTATGGAGTCTTGTGGGCCCCACCCCTTACTCCAGCTTTCTGGACTCTATCCCCTACTCCAGTAATTGGAAACTACAACTCCCAGCAGTACTAGGGAGAGAACTGTGAGGACCCAAGGTCAGAGCTAGCAGGAATTCTGGGGACATTTGGGGGATAAATAGGGCACAATTGTGTGTTTCTCGCTCAGGTTCTCTCCAGGCCACCTGACTTGGTGTTTTCAGTCAGCCTAGCCAGTAAGGTATTCCAGTTACTTTGTATCCCACCCTCTTTCCCTGGGTTGTTTCCTATTCCTTTCCCCTTTTAAAATTAAACCCATTGTGACCCTTTTGTGTGTGCCTGCAGTATAACTGAATTTTGAGCGCCTGGGCCCCACAGACAGGTGGCCCAGTCCACTCTGAGCTACCCTGTAACATAATGGCAGCAAAGCTGGAAACAGTTTCAGTCACGTGGCTACCTGCAAAGCCTCCAAACTTTTCCTCTCTGAGGCTGGCTGCTGGAAGTCTCTCCATGTTTTCAGAGGCTTGCAACAGCCTTCTGGAAGATCAGCATAGAGGGGGCTGAAATTTCTGATCTGGGAATCACTGAATATATGAAAACACTGAAATCCTAAACACTGAATGCTCAGGGCTGCTTCTGCAGTTTCTTACATTTCTCTTCCTAGTCTCCACCCTAAAGGTGAAACTTTGTTGGCAGTTTCCCTGGGGTTGTCTGTCCTCACCAAGTCCCACCTCCAGAGGGCACCACCTTTAACAGCCTTTGGCTTCAGCTACTAGTAACACTATTTGAACCAGTTGGTGCTACTCTTTGCAGGATGAAAGTCAAAGAATGCTGGGGAGAAGGTGGGGGGAGGGGCTGATTTCAATTCTCCCCTTTATCAGAGACAAAGGTGGAGTTCACATGTCCTTCATCTATTCTTTTGTTCATCAGTTGCAGCTGTTTTGATATGACTTGAAGTCAGATTAGTGATAGCTGGTGGCACCTTATGAATTGGCATGCAAAATGGTCATTCCATTTAGGGGTTTTCTGTGCACATCTGATAAAGCATATCTGTTTGTCAGAGCTTGTTTACTTTATAGGATTAAAATGAAATCTCTTTCCATATAAGCCAAAGGTGAAATAGCTGGTGTTTGCTCTTTGATATAGGAACTAATATGTTTTTTCACCAACAAGCAAGATTCTGATTTTTTTCCTGTTGTTCCTCTTCAGAAGAAAATAATCAAAATCTTAATAATAAAAACCACACATATTTACATAACAAACTCCAAAGAATCAATAAATGAGAACTTTTAGTGCAATAAACGTTTTGTTGGAGCAAATTCTACAATATTAGAATAGCAAAATAATTTTAAAACATGCTGCTTTTTATTTTCCCTTCATTAATACATTGGCACACATAAAATCTCAATTGAAAAATTGCTTTAAAGGGACCTCATATTCTACTCTTATTTTTTCTGTTTTATTATTTATAGAACACAACTTACAAACAATTTTTTAAAGATTTATTGTTTATGCATACAGAACTAGGTACAGGCCAGAGTTAGCGGATTCACCAGTGACAGAGTAGGGAGCAGAAAGAGGGAGTACTCTGCTGAGGGGAGCAGCGGCAGGTCAGGAGAGGTCTGCAACGCCATGTGGGTCAACTCCCTGGCCGGGGATCCACTCATGCTGAAGCAGCTGCAGATAGTTTCACAGTGCTGCACTTTAACCCACTGCACCACCAGTGAAGGCCTGCATTTTGAAAATTTTATTGAAGACATACGTGGTCATCTAGAGGTGATATTAATTTCCCATTTGCCAAAAACAAAATGTACAAAATTGAAACAGATCTTTTACTTTTTGAAAGTAAAACTTGATACAATTTCAGAAATAAATGAAGAGCCTTAGTTATCATAAACCCAGGAAAAGGACAATATTGTGTAGACATTGGAATGAGTAGGGACAAATAAAACCTTTCTTTAAAAAAAATTTTATTTATTTATGCATAAAGAATTGGGGTACAGGCCAGAGTTACAGGGGCAGTGAGAAGATTCACCAGAAACAGAGTGGGCAGCAGAATAGGCAAATCGACGAAGTACACTGCCGAGGGGAGCAGCAGGCAAGACAGGAGAGTTCTGCTGCACCATGTGGGTCAACTGTGGGTCAGAGATCGAACTTGAACTGAAGTGGCCACGGCTTGGCTTAGCTTCAAAGTGCAGTGCTCCAACCCACTGCGCCACCAGGGAGGGCCCACAACTTTCATCTAGCTTTCTCCGCCTCACTGCACATTACCTTCTTCAGGACTCCATTCCCAGTGGCCCTTCTTTCAGGTGAAACATTGAGGATGAGGGTATTGACAACTGGCTAACACATCATGTCTCTGCATCACTGCCAACATTCAAGCTTTCAGAAAATTTCTGCACGTTTGATTCTAGAATCCCCAGAGTGATCATCCTATGACTTCTCACTGAACTTCACACCATTTCCCATGCACTTCCGTTTCTAGTTTTTTACCTTATTAAGTACACTTCACTTAATATTTCTTCCCAAGAGTATAGTGGAGACATACATACACAGACACACATCACTAACAAAAATAAACCGGGGGTGACGAAGTGTTGCAAACCAATAGGGCACTTATTTGTGCAAAGTGTCTAAATTATGGTGAGGGGTCTTTTCTTTGTTGATAATGTATAATTCTCTTATTACATCAGAATTATGATAACTGCTGAAGTTAGTTCCAAGTTCTTTTAGTATTGATCACCTGCCTGTAATCCCTTAGGTTGAAATCATCCTGCCCCAAGGTCAAATTGATGAATATGAATATCACTCACTGTCATTTCTAAGCTCGGTATAAAGTTGAGTATAAGAGACACAAATATCCAAAGGATTGTTTCTGGCACAAGGATTTCATTGTTTTTGTTGTTTATCAAGTGTTTTTCATAAAATTTATTTTCTTTGTTTTTTTCTCCCTTAATGGTTTCAAGAGTTAAAATCTGGCTAAAAGCAGCAACATTACATCTGCAGAATTTCATCTGCTTAAAACAAGTTAGAAGTTGCATCCTTGCTGGGCAGTGGGGTCTCGTGTTAACCATGCGATACACTTTTAGGCTGTGCAGGAGCCATTTTTAGAAAATGGCAGCTGGAAGGCGCCTGTCAGTAGCATAAGGAAAAGTTACTAGAACTTTAAATGTAAGATCACTGTCTTTCTATTAGATTTAAAAAATCAATGAGGACAAAAAGGCAATTAGCATTGAGCTGCTTACATTGAGTTACATAAGCAGACAAATTATTGTGTTTGGAAATACTATCAAGAAACATCACTATATGACCAAATCTATCTGTGTATTGGAGCATTGCTGTACTCATTTAATTGAAAGCAACCTCATCATTATTCATTGGCATATACTCTTAAGTGAGGGAAATTACTTTCTCAGCAAGAGATCATTATGGGGTATGTATAAATTATCAACTTTCCCTTAAATATAGGTGGCAATGCAGGATGCCATGCTGAAGTGTATGAAGCTTTATTCAGTATATGATATAGCACTAGAGGACTCTTTCAGATATCTTAAAGGTGAGTTTTTCCTCTCCCTGGTGTCTGGACAAGATAAACTATAGCTTGCATTTGCAATTTCAGAATTGCTGAGCACTTACTTTAATCGGGTTTTCTAACTCTGCCTTGTATAAACCTTTTAAAGTAATATTAAGACTTTTTATTCTAAAATATTAGGATGTGAATTTCACTTCTTTAGAATGGATCTTATAAAGAAAACAAATGCATTTTCTACCAACCACTCTGAAGCATCATTCAAACCTCATTTGGGTGTTACTGACTTGTTTCCCAGCTCTTTATGAAACTACTGAAAACACTTCCAAAGTGAAACTTATTTTTTTAATCTGAGAGAAAATTAGGAATGTCTAGAAATGAGATTTTTCAGAGGATATATCTTCTGAACCCTGACCTAACATCCCACTGATAAAAATGTGATAGATCTTAATAATCCTTGTCAGTCACCATCTGCATCCCAGAGGAGAGAGAACTCCTTCCATGTAATAAAAGTCTAATTTATTTAGATTCCCTGTTGTGTTGTGAAATTGCTTTCTATAGCTTCTGTAGAATAGAATTCATAGTCTACTAAATTTTTGTTGTTGTTGTTAAGAATACAGGTGGGTCCTCCCTGGTGGCACAGTGGGTTGGATTACAACTCTATAAAGCTAGTCACAGCTTCTTCAGCATGAGTTCAATCCCAGCCAGGGGGATGACTCACATAGCACAGTACAACTCTCTTGTTTCCCCACTCATCCCCTCAGCAATGTACTTTGTCAATCTGCCTGTTTTGATCCCATTCTGTCTCTGGTGAATCCTCTCACCACCCCTGCACTTCTTACTGTATCCCAGTCCTGTGTGCATAAAATAAATAAATAAATAAATCCTTAAAAAAATAAAGATTAGCAATATTCACAAAAATGCGCCAGCATTTCTTCTTATTCTTTCTTCTTAAAACATCCTCTTCAGGCCCTCACTGGTGGCGCAGCGGGTTAAAGCACAGCACTGAGAAGCTAAAGCCACTTCCACATGAGTTCGATCCCTGCCTACCCTGGAAGAGATCCACATGGCGTGGCAGACCTCTCCTGACCCGCCCGCTGCTCCCCTCAGCAGTGTACTTCATTGATCTGCCTGTTCTGTTCCCCACTCTGTCTCTGGTGAAGCCTCTCACCGCCCCTGAGCCTCTGGCCTGTACCCCAGTTCTGTATGAATAAATAAATAAATCTTTAAAAAAAAATCCTCTTCATATATTGCATAAGTAATGACCTTGAGAAACCATTTTTATCCTATGAAAATAGGATATATGAACATCTCTAGGTTATAACAAAAGTAAAAATAAACCAAACCTCATGCACTTACATAAAATAGCGTAATTGAAAATAAATACTACTATCCACATTTCCCTTCTCTAGTTCCTTAAATATATAATCCCTGAGCTCTAGTAGTTTAGGATATGAAATGACATAGAATATATGTTTTCTCAAAAAATATTTCAAAAAGGACTGTCATACTTCTAGAAGAAACCCTTGAATCTTACTACAATACCTTCCAAACTTTGCTTTCTCTGTTATATGTTCTATTTGCTGATGGCTTTCCATCTATAATTGAAGTCTCTACTAAGAGATGACCTCAAAAGAGAGAGTCATATTTTGAAGTATCCAATACTATCTTTAGAATAAACCAGGGTGCTTTTTATAAATTCATTGAAAGTTTCAAAAATTATTTCTGCTAATTGCAGCAATATTTGAGAAACTGAATTGAACTTTGAGAAAAGTTGGAAGAACACAGCTTACAAAAATCATTTTCTTTACCTCACTTGAAAGAAATTCTCCTTTCACCAATATACTTATATAGGAAAGGAGAGGGCAATATTATCACAATTTTAAACTGGGGAAAGTCCCACAAACATCTAGTAGAAAATAAATGAGTAACAAGCAGTTTAAAAATAAAGTGGTCAAACTATTAGGGGGGAAAGGAGGTCCTGAACAAACTCCACAGGTACAGGTTTTATGGACTCCACCCCCACCCCAAACACCATCATCAGCAAAGGGAGAATTGCTGGAACCTGAGAGTGGGGTTAAGCAGCCAGCTTTTTTTTTTTCTTTTAAAAAAAAAAAGATTTATTTATTTATTATTACAGAACTAGGGTACAAGACAGAGGTGCAGGGGTGGTGAGAGGATTCACCACACACAGAGTGGGGAGCAGAACAGACTGACTGATGAAGTACACTGCTGAGGGGAGCAGCAAGCGGGTCAGGAGAGGCCTGCTGTGCCATGTGTAGCACCTCCAGGGCAGGCAGGGATCGAACTCGTGCTATAGTGGCTTTAGCTTCTTAGTGCTGTGTTTTAACCTGCTGCACCACCAGGGAGGGTCATGAGCAGTCAGTTTTTATATAAAACCAGCCATGTGGGCCTTTGGGGGTGGGTTTTTGGCCTCTTGGCTCATTACTTGTCTCTTGGCTTTTGGCTGGCTCTCAGCATGGTCTTGGGGTTCTAGGTCAATGGAATTGGTAGGACACATTAACCAACTTTTCTCTCTTTTTTCCTGAGTTATCCATTTCCCTTTCTTTTATAAATAAAACCATTATTAACTTTATGTGTGTGCTTGCAGTTGAATCTTACTATAAATCCCTTTAAGTACATGGGTGAGGCCCCACAGTCAGACAACCCAATTCACATTGGGGTGGCCCTGTAACAATATGCTCATAATAAATAAAGTGACAAAAAGTTTACTCACTTCATATCAATGAGCACATAGTTGGACCCCCTCTACTTCATTTGGGAAGATATATTACCGATTTGAGGGCTTTATCGGGAAAATTTTTAAAACTGAAAAGTAACAATCACTCTTCAGCAATATTATCTGGCTTTTGAGCCATGTGCCAGTAATTTATGAAAAAGTGGAATTTGAATTATATTTTGAATGATGGAAAGAATTTTGATATAGAAATGAGACATGAAGTACTCTGGGTAGAAGGAATGACAAGACCAAATCCACAGAATATATCAAGGCAGTTCATAAGGAGAAAATAATGTCACCACTTACTAGATAGGAGGAAGATTGAGGTCAAAAATAAGGTTCATGTTGGATTTCTGTTTGAAGAACTTGAATGGTAGAAGAATGATTTGGTATTAGAATACTGCAAAGTATCACATGCTCAAGATTAGGAAGAAGCTCAGAGAATATATACACATATATGCAAATATACATTAGACTATTAAATAATGCATTTTAAATGCACATATAATTGTGTAACTGTTGTATGGCAATGAAGAATATGACTTAAAAAATTAAACAGAAATTAAAATTGTAACTTTTTATACTACTACTGGCTAAATAGCTATAGTGCAATCTTAGATAGCTTATTACACTTAAGTCCCATATCCTTAATTAAAAAATACAATTTTTAGCCTACTTCTTTGCATACGCTCTGGCTTTATTCCTATTACTTGGCATTTCTTGATGGACTGGTCTTTCTATCTGTGGGACTGGAGAGGGCAGAGTTCTCTGATACGCTGAGAAGCACCCAGGACCTAGCTGTGCCCTATCTCCCATGCTTCCTGCCACAGACTTGTGATGGACATTTGGAAAATTTGAGACATGTTGGAAAAAAGCCTGTTTATTCTTACAATACAGTCTGTTGTTTCATTACAGGGCTACTCCAATGTGAATTAGGCTTCCTGACTGTGGGGCCTGACCCATGTACTTAAAGGGACTTATAATAAGATTCAACTGTAAGCACACACATAAAGTTAATAATGGTTTTATTTATAAAAGAAAGGGAAATGGATAACTCAGGGAAAAAGAGAGAAAAGTTGGTTATTGTGTCCCACCAATTCCATTGACCTAGAACCCCAAGAACATACTGAAAGCCAGCCAAAAGCCAAGAGACAAGTAATGAGCCAAAGAGGCCAAGAACCACACACCCTCCCCAATCAAAGGCCCACATGGCTGGTTTTATATCAAAACTGGCTGCTTAACCCTACACTCAGGCCCCAGCATCCTCCCTTTGGTGATAATGGGATTTGTAGTTCTGGTATCTGGGGTGGGGGTGGAGTCCACAAAACCTGTACTTGTATAGTTCTTTCAGGACATCCTTCCCCCCTAACAATATAACCCCAGAATAAACATCTTTCTGTGACTACCATGGTGCCTCTCTCTGATGGGCTTTGTAGCTAACAGTCCATTGGAAGAGACAGATATATGCTACGGATTAAAACCTGCTATATCTGCTTATGATGGAGACAATTCTAAAGCAACTAGCTGCTAAAAGAAGAATAGATTACCATCTTTTTTTTTTTAAAGATTTATTTATTTATTTATACAGAACTGGGGTGCAGGCCAGAGATGCGAAGGGTGAGAGGATTCACCAGGGACAGAGTGGGAAGCAGAACAGGCAGATCAAAGAAGTACACTGCTGAGGGGAGCAGCGGGCGGGTCAGGAGAGGTCTGCCACGCCATGTGGATCTCTTCCAGGGTAGGCAGGGATCGAACTCATGTGGAAGTGGCTTAAGCCTCTCAGTGCTGTGCTTTAACCTGCTGTGCAACCAGGGAGGGCCAACCATCATATCTTTTTAAGGTAAATGTCTTCCAGAAATAATTGAAGATATTTTCTTAAAGTCAGTTGTGAGATTTGAGAGAGCTCTGAATTAGATTGTGCTTAAGTCTTCAAAAAGTTGCATTTCCTGCACTAAGATGGGGAGGAGAACGTATTGTTGTATATGGAGAAAACAACAAATATTTTTTTTAAAGATTTATTTATTTATGCATACAGAGCTGGGGTACAGACCAGAGGTGCAGGGGCAGCAGTGAGAAGATTCATCAGAGATAGAGTGGGGGAGTGGGGAGCAGAACAGGCAGATCAAGAAAGTACACTGCTGAGAGGAGCAGCAGGTGGGTCAGGAGAGGTCTGCCATGCCATATGGGTCACTTCCGGGGCAGGGTGGGGATGGAATACATGCTGAAGTGGCTTTATCTTCTTAGTACTGTGCTTTAACCTGCTACACCACTAGGGAGGGCCCACAACCAACTTTTGACACTGAATTTCTTTCTTTCTAAAAAATGGGAACTCCTTTAGTTTTGATATTATAGTTGACAAAATGATGATAAGCAATTGTCTGGAACAAATAGATCCTAAATTTACCAATACCACAGTTCCACAAGTCAATACAACTAAAAAAAGAGCATAGAATCAAACCATTAGAATTTATATGGGTGCCCAATATCTGCTTCCTTTTTTTTTAAAGATTTATTTATTTATTCGTACAGAACTGGGGTACAGGCCAGATATGCGGAGGGTGAGAGGATTCACCAGAGACAGAGTGGGGGGCAGAACAGGCACATCGAAAAAGTGCACTGCTGAGGGGAGCAGTGGGCGGGTCAGGAGAGGTCTATCAGGCCATGTGGTCACCTCCGGGGCAGGCGGGGATCAAACTCATGCAGAAGTGCTTTAGCTACTTAGTGTAGTGCTTTAACCCGCTGCGCCACCAGGCAGGGCCCTCTGCTTCCTTTTTAAGTTCATCCTGAGTACTTTGTGACCAAGTGCCAGTTGTCATAAAGGTTCTGATGTGGCCAGTGAGCCCAACCAGCTGCTTGAAAACAAGGTTAAGTAATGGATGTTGGGTCTGCAAGAAATTACTTAGAGTTGTTAGTAACCACAGCCATAAGCAAGAAAAGTCTTTACCGTTGGTGCTGACCAAAGACAAATAAGAACCTAGAGAAGTCATTGTAAAATATCCTCTGTAGTATAGCAACAGGAAACAAGGGACTGTCCAAAACATACTGGAACGATATCTGCTGGTCAACTTATAAATGGATAACGTAGTGTTTCAAAACCCTCTCTACTTCAACAGTTTCCCTTGGTCCTCTTTCAGTATAATAGAAAGGTTTTCCAACCTCTGACTATTAGCACTTCATTTCCAGTGGTTTATTTTGACCTCAACATCATTTTAAATCCTAACCTTTTTCAAATGTCCCCACCTCTAATCAAAACCCATCTATTCTTCATCTAGAACAAAAATTTCAGAAACCTTTAAATGTAACTTTTAACCTAAGCAATTAAATAGAAGTGAAGTAAATGTTTTAGTATGTTACTGTCCAGCTTCATTATGGACAGAGAAGGTATAGATCAAAGGGCAGGGTGCAAACTTAGTGTCAGAACATCTAAAATAAGTGCAGCTGATTAAGTTTTCAGGAATGTTTTTTTAGATTGCTCTATGCTTATATATGGATTTTCTTGTAAACAGATGGTATTAATAAATACAATGCAGTACTGCAATACATTTTTTCTTTCTTATCACATTTCTTCTTTTTTTGAAGAAAGATTTATTTATTTATACATGCAAAAACTGTGGTATAGGCCAGAGTTTTTTATGTGAGGGGGTAAGAGGACAGTGAGAGGATTCATCAGAGACAGAGTGGGGAACAGAACAGGCAGATCTACTGCAATACACTGCTGAGGGGAGCAGCAGGTGAAACAGGAGAGGTCTGCTGTGCTATGTGGGTCACCTCCCTGGCCAGGGATTAAACTCATGCTGTAGTGGCTGTGGATAGCTTCATAGTACCCCTTCACACTGCTGCATAGTACCCCTTGTGCCACTAGGAAGGGCCACTTTATATTTTCTTTAACGTTTTCTTTATCTAGCTTATTTTATTGTAAAAACATTTTTTTTAAAGACTTATTTATTTCCTCATACAGAACTGGGGTACAGATCAGAGATGCAGTGGGTGAGAGGATTCACCAGAGACAGAGCAGGGAGCTGAACAGGCAGATCGACGAAGTACACTGCTGAGGGGAGCAGCGGGTGGCCAGGAGAGGTCTGCCGGGTCATGTGGATCTCCTCTGGGGCAGGTGGGTATCGAACTCATGTGGAAGTGGCTTTAGCTTCTCAGTGCTGTGCTTTAACCCACTGCACCACCAGGGAGGGCCTGATAGCGTAACATGTTAAAGCACACCACTACAAGTGAACTGCAGCTGCTTCAGTGTTGAGTTTGAATCCCCACCAGGATGGGTTTCACATGTCTCATCAGACCTCTCCTGACCCGCCCACTTTTCCCCTCAGCAGTGTGCTTCCTTGATCTGCCTGTTCTGTTCCTGGCTCTGTCTCTGGTGAATCTTCTCACTGCCCCCTCACTGCCCCCTGCATCTCTGGCCTATACCCCAGTTTTGTATGCATAAATAAATAAATCTTAAAAAAAAACACAAAATATATTAATTGACTATGTGTTCAGTAAAGCTTCCAGTCAACAACTGCTATTGGTAATACGTTTTGGAAGGAATCAAACATTGTATGTGTGTTTTTGACTGTACAGGTAAGAGATTCCACATTATTCAAGGGCCAAATTTTATCCGGTGATATTACATGTCAGAAAAGAGTATCAATTCTAGACACCTATTTTTTTTTTGAGGGGGGCAGTAATTTCAAGTGACAAATCATTTAGAGATGTGACTAGGAACAGATTTCCTTGTGAGGTAGTATACAATCTACCCTTAGAAATTTCTACATAGAAATTGTATTACTATCAAGCATGCTAAGGATCTTAGAAAGAATCTTGTCTTTAGTGGAAGGTTGTTGTTTCCACAGTCCTGAAATATGAATGATAGGACATGTAAGAAAATGGACAGTTTTAAAAGAATTTGTATATATATATACAAGAACTAGGGTACAAGCTAGAGGTGTGGGAGTGGGCTTAGATGGATTCACCAGAGACAGAGTGGGGGACAGAATTGGTGGGTTAACTGAAATACACTGCTGTGGGGAACAGTGGGCAAGACAGGAGAGGCCTGCTGGGCCATGTGGGCCAGCTCCTTGGCCTGACTGGGAATCAAACTCATGCTTCAGTGGCTGTGGGGTATCTTCATAGTCTGTCTTAACCCCTTTGCACCACCATGGAGGCCCCAAAAGAAACTGCCTTAAAAGGAGTTCAAAATAAATAGATTCTGAATGAATTGAATTATCAAAAGACCCTGTTTTAAAATAATTATGAGTTTGCCATTCTATTTAAGGAATCTGTGTTTAATTTTAATACAGTTTCACTGTAGTTAGCAGAATTATTTTTTGGTGTGCAATTCTTTCCCTAAGTATATTTATGCTATTTTAGTAAATACTATGGTGTCTTTTGGTATGAGTGAGAAAAACAACTATCTAAAATATTTGTTGTCAGAGGCAGAAAATGTTAGCAATGCCATGAGAACACAGTTCTATAGATCTCCACTAAGCATATTTTCAACCCAACCTCACAGATTAGATAGGGGACTTTCAGAAATTGAGAAAAGTTTGAACAACTCAATGTGGTTTTTTTCCCTCATTATTTATGCTAATGAGTCTTTTCAGGGCACCTCCAGCTGCATTATTAAAGAGAAACTTGAACAAAAAAATAGTTATATTGAATCATAGAGAGACCAATACAAGTTTTCCCTCACTTCTGTGTCCTTGAAAGGAATGTTTCACAGATGTGTGGTGGATTTTTACAAATTTTTATTGTTTTTACAATGTTGAAGATGTTGAAAATGTTGAAATGAAATTAAAGTATGCTTAAGGAAGGGCTTTTCTTAAAGATCCAGAGCCTTTGGTTTTTGTATCTGATTTCCTAGATGGCACAGACACTTATTCATGAGAAAAATTTATATAATCTAATGTAAGCCACTTTAGGATTTCCTGAAATTGCAAGGCCTTCCAGGAGTTTCAAAGGTCTTAATGTCTACTGATGTCCTCCTCTGATAAAGTACATTCAGAAATTTCCTCACTTTCTATGCTACATCAAAAATCTATCTCTTGTATAGTTCCCTCTTGCCCACTTTCAAGAAAAGGCAATACTATCATGTGGATTTGGGATGACTCATTAACTTTGGGGTGAAAAAGTTCTCTGGGGGTACAAAGGACATTCCAAAACATTAAAGCCCTTAAGCATTTATCAGCTTAATTCTAATAATGTATTTTCCTACTTTATACATACTTCTGATAAAAGAAAATTTTGAATTTAAAAATGAGCTACTTCAGTGCTTCTTGGATTATGCTAATTTCACACGTAGAGGGAAAGGTGGTGCTCAAGTTTAGTACCCATCAAAGGGCAGTACTGGTACCAGGCAGGATACTGAGAGAAAGTATGAGGGATAGTGCTGAATGGCCAAGGGGCAGCACTTCAGGGCACCGTGTGCGTAAGGACAGATGAAGGGGTGGCACTGAGCAGTAGCTTTGGCAACTTGCATGGGAAGCTACCAACTAGATGATAAACTCCTGGCAAAGGTTTTATCCTAGCTACCTTTTTATCCTCTTACCAGTTTAGCTTAGAATTCAAATTTGGAAGTGGTTTAGTTATCACAAGAATTGCACATTGACTTATTTATTCCACCTGAAGTGAGTTAGATTTCCCAAGAGAAAGTAAATAGGATTCATCTGACTTGTTTGACAAATCAGATTTTCTGATTTTGGTTGGATGGTTGGTGTTTCTTTGTTTGGTGTTCTTGGTTTTGTTTTGTCTGTTTTTAAAGTTGGACGAATCACACAACACCATGTTTTCAATGAAAATATCTTTAAGGCAAATAGATGTATTTGGTATATTAACAAATGTGTATTGAATTTACCTTTTTGTTCCAACTATTTCTCAAACAATTTGGGTTCGGGGCCTCCCTGATGGCGCAGGGGGTTAAAGCACAGCACTATGAAGCTATCTGCAGCCACCTCAGCACAAATTTGATATATCTCCAGTCAGAGAGGTGACCCACATGGCATAGCAGAGCTCTCCTGTCTCTCCTGCTGCTCCCCTCAGCACTGTACTTCTTGATCGGCCTGTTCTGTTCCCCACTCTGTCTCTGGTGAATCCTCTCACCCCCTGCACCTCTGGCCTGTACTTCAGAGCTTGTATGCATGAATAAATACATATTTTTTAAAAAAAATTGGTTCTAAATAGGTGCCTATAAATGAAAGAGACATGGTAGATGTAGGGCCACTTGTTGAGACTTGGTAGAACATGTTTGTTTAAAACTCAGAGACTGAGGAAGTGGATTGCTGAGGACTAGTGCAACATATCTTATCTGTGTGAGATGATTTTTGTATTTTGCTTCCAGTAAATAGAAGGAAAAACCGAGAGAGTCTTCAGATGGAAAGATTTTTTGGGACTGAATTGCCTGACCAGATTCTAGAATCATTACAGTGGTTATTGATCACAATAGGATTCATTTGGCATATAATTTAAGACTTTGAAAATTAGGTGATATCCTTGTTATAAATTTCCATGTAATTCTCCACTTACTTATTTATGTGAACAGGGTATTTGAAGACTAGTGCATAAATTTGTGAAGGCAACAGGATTGATGTTGAAGTCTGTCTTGGTATAACAATAATTTTTATCTACAAGTATGGGAACTAAAATTTAAAAGTACCAATTACTGTGATATTTACTACTGCTGCTGCTAGCACCACTACTAATAATGTTAATAAGTCATTACAGAATAAATCTGTATTTATTTATCTCTGTGATTTAGGGTTGTAAAAAGTAAGAAAACTGATTTACGGGTATATTTATTACAAAGAATGACAGCGTAACAAATAAAAGACTTTCTAGCACAGAAATATAGTATATGAGGATGTAGTTTCTGTGGCGTAAGTTGAATACTAATATGAACTCAAAGAAACTAAGTGACAACATAAAATGTCAACTGTTGAAGAAATTACTCGTTATGTTTTAAATGGTAAATTCTATTACTATGATCATTAAATCCAATGCAGGCATCTAAGTGATAATGTGAAATTTTCATTTAAAGTCATCAATATTTATAGGACTTAAGAAATTGCATCTTTATAGTTAATATTTGATGAAGAATTTCAAATTCTGCTCTAAAGAGATGCCATGGTATATATTCTTTCATTTAGGGAACACACGAAAGCCATTTTGAAGATCATTAGCTTAGGTTTCAGGATTGTTATCCTTTTTCTTTTGTTCTAAATGCATCAAAGAATGTTTGGGTAGTAGTTAGACATACTTGTGGCAGCCTATCAAAGTGTCACAGGGAATATTGTGATGTCAGTTAAATTACAGTGCCACCAGCTGTATGATGACAGGTAAGTTGTCCAACTTCTTTTCCTCCAGACATCAGTGAGCCCAGCACAGACAGGAGAGCAATGTATTCAATAAACCATCCCAAGGATCCAGGACATAGTGTTGTCCAGCTAGAGTAAGCATTAGGAATAAATGTTCTGCTTAGAACATCTCCATAGAAAAGTCACTAATTTTGTGTTTTGGGGCCTTCCCTGGTAGCACAACAGGTTAAAGTACAGCACTATGAAACTGTTCACAACCACTGCAGCATTACGTTCCATGCCCAGCTGGGGAGCTGACCCACATGGCACAGCAGACCTCTCCTGTCTCACCTGCTGCTCCCCTCAGCAGTGTATTGCAGTAGATCTGCCTGTTCTGTTCCCCACTCTGTCTCTGGTGAATCCTCTCAACCTCCGCACCTGTGGCCTGTACTCCAGTTCTTGTATGCATAAATAAATGTTTATGTGTGTGTGTGTGCGTGTGTGTGTGTATAGTTTCTCATTCTTATTATTACCATTGATGCACAGTCATCTCCAAAATAAAAATATTGAAAAGAGATATATCAACAATGTTAGTTTTTACCATAAAGACAGTCCTAAAAATAAGGCAAGGAAGCTATGACAAGTGTTATAGGATGTTTCATGATAGTCTGAAATAAGGACATTTAAAAAAATTAGCATGTACTAAAAACATTGCTAGAAACAAATATGAGGTTTATCGCAATGGAAATGCATTAAACTGTGAAACAGAGTAGTAGGAATGAAAGTAACTTAAAAACTGAAGCCTTTAAGAACCAAGGTCAAGTCCTCTCCTTCAGCCATGAAAGACAACACTGACTCCCGGGAAAGAGTTATATTCTGGAGAATAAGGTAAAGATGGAGGACGTGGACATCGTGCTACCTGAGAAGCCACACTGTGCCCTTCTCACCTAGGGACAGTGACAGCTCAGATCTGGAACTTACAGCCTACAATTCTCAAACTACAGCAGAAGGGTCACAATGAATCTGTCCCCCAACTCCCTTTGCTGGAAATGGGAAGAACAGTGGAAGCAGAGGAGATTCAATTCAGCACTCAAGAGATTCAAGTTAGTTACTCAGGGCTAGAGAATGAGCTTTATTTGTCTCTGGGTCTAACACTGGTGTCTCTTACTTAGAGAATGCCACTTGCCTGCCCATTAAATCTTTATTCAATTAAAGTGACCATCCAGCTGGCAAGAGGAGGAGCTTAGAAGTACCAGTTTGCACCACGGTACTGTGATGGACACAGGAGAGCATGTCCCTGAGCCGAAAATAGCAACCCAGATTTCCTGCCTCGCTCAGTATTCCTTTCCCATTCTCTGTGTTAAGGGAATATTAGATTTAATTTTGTTTTTTATTAAATGTATCTATAATCTTATACTATGGTAAATTTTGGAACAGTGTTTGATTTCTCCCCTCAGATACGGTTTCTATAGTTCCCCCACCACCACAGCAACTGTGAGCATCATCACAGTCCTTGTTCTCTTCCTTCCCTTCCTTTGACTCCTCTCCCTCCTTCTCCCCATCCTGGATGCTTCAAATCTATGGACAGTTTGCAAGTTTTGTCATTTTCCTGACTCTTTGTTTGGCTTCTCTATATTCCATATGTAAGTGAAACCATCTGATATTTGTCTTTTTCCTTCTGATTTATTTACTTACCATAATCCCTTTTAATAGCCAAGAAAAAATAAATTTTGAATATCCAATTGGGATCCTACTAGTTTGGGTCAAAATTCAACAACATTTCAGTTCCTTATTCATACGCCATGTGTTAGTGGTTTGACTTACTACTTTGGTTTATCTGAGTCCCCAGTGCAGGAAAGATAATAAAATGCAAAGCACCTTAGAATTAAACAGAAGTAAGGACAAAATCTAGCATTTAACCATTGGGTAATTTTGGGTCAATTACTGAGCCTCTGACCACAGTGTTCTCACTTCTAATTTGAAGGTTATAATAAATATTGTGAAAGATTTTATAAGGATTTAAGAGAAAGCTTGGCACATGTAAGCACTTTATAAACAGTTCTTTAGTATTAAATACTTGAATAGTTTATGAGGTTATCCTAAGGTGCACAAGCTATGTCAGAAAAAGTGATTTGTCAACTCACTCTAGTTATGAATGATCTAAGTAAATGTAAGTTCTATTGATCTCTAGATATTGAATGGGTCTGTGAGATCATCAAAAAGTTTCAACTATGTGAACACTTCATTAACCATAATTCAAAAGATGAGTTCATTCCAGTACAACCAATAAAAGTTGCAGACAAAAAAATCAATGTGATACACTTTAATGACATCTTTTATGATCGATCACCAAGTGTCTATTTATGCAAGGATATTGCATGAACCATGTTGATATAGAAATCTCAGTTAACAATTTGAATCATTGCTAAATACAGGATATGATGTTTGAAAGTTGAAGAAAGAATGTTATTTTCAGATAAAAAATGATCAGAAAATAAAAATCAACAGGCTGTTCCTAATTCTGTACATAGATATTGAAAACTGTTGCCATTTTGCCAGTCCAAGCATAGGTAGGTGATTCTATTATCCATCTAAAAATTCAGTCTTTAAAATATTATAACATTTTTCTCTTGGCATCTTACTTTAGGTGCCAAGTTTTAAGTATTCAAATTTTCAAATGAGAAGGATGGTTTCTCGTTATATTTGAGTGATTTCCACCCTTGGCAAAAAAAAAAAAAAAAAAAA
>NW_004567110.1:55382092-55389076 GCF_000260355.1 Condylura cristata | reverse complement strand
AAAAAAAAATGATTAAATATTTTCCCTAAAGTTTGTAAATAAAGGTTACAACTGGTTACTGACTTGGCGATTTCCTTTCCAAGAAGTCTCTTCTGGATTTCAAAGGCGTCATTGTCTCATCAACTAGGAAACAAAGCCACTGATTTATTGAAAGTTGCCACAAAGAGTAAATGGATATTGAGTTTGTTTTGCCATATTTTAACATTTGAGTTTTGAGATGAAGTAAGATAACAGCACAGAGGACCAAGCTGGTTGCTGATCCACTCACGTGACTTAATGACTGGCTCTTCCATCAGCACTGAGTTATTAAGTATCCCGGGGACATCTCAGAGCCTCATTCCTCATGTCACCAGTTTGCTCTCATATTTCATCACATGATCCCTACACACTTTTTTTTTTTTATCATTTTGTATTTTTGCCATATGGAAAATTAACTAAAGTGAGTGATTACAATCAAATAAATATCTTTAGTGCATTTGGACAATACCTACAGAGGATGGGGTAATGTAATATATAGTGTCTTAATAAATTGATAAGACTGGATTATCTAGAATATTGAAGGGAAGTCAGCATATCTTCCAGTAACATCAGCAGTTCTGTTTGTAGACAAGCTTCTTCTTTAGGAGGTGAGAGAAGAATGCTTCTTTTCTGATTCAGAAACAAATCATTTTTCTAAGTTTATCACCTAAATGGAGGCAGCCCTAACTTACTGTCATATCTTACTGATCCATTGAAACAGAAATGTATTTTAACAGTGACACTGGAAAGCTTTCAAAAGTGTGGTGATCCTGATTATTTAAAAACCCTTGTTCCTTCAGTATTTAGAAATGTGAACAGACAAATAGCCTTTAAAATCCTAGCTCATCACTAAGAAAATTAAGAGGAATGTTTATTTATGAGTCATCTCCTCAACCTGCAAAAGTAAAAAGAAAGTGAGAATCAGAACAATAGATTGGAACTAACCTTGAGATGTTCTAGTCTCGTGGCCAACAGGGGTGGGGGTTAAGGGGGTGGGGATTGGGTAATGGTCACATGTGTTCCAACTGCAAGGTGTTGACCTTAAAGAGGCAGGAGTTAGAGGGAATTGCCCTTCCACTGACCTCCATTATCAGCGCTATAAACCTTGTTAAAAAATAGAGTAGGAGAATATTTCATCCTATAGGCACAGAGAGAAGGAAAAATTATTTACAGTCCTTGCTCAGGGTTAAAGTGGAGACAGAGAAAACTTGGAGGAGGATTTATGTCTATGGGTTTGCCTTCATTTTGACTTCAATTTCACTTTGTCTTTATAGTCAAAGTCGCCCCTTGGGCCCCCACACCCCTACACAGAGAACACACATTCTTCCAAGCTGGTAGTATTCCAGAACTACCCATCAGAAGAAAAATGAAAAAATTGTGGTATTGGATCTGCAAGCAGAATAATCAATTACATCAAGTTTAAGTTACTACTGAACAATTTGATTTCATGAGCACTAATGATTTTCATCTTTTATTAAATCCCGTAGGAAACAACAGGCGTCTTTTAGCATATTCTACTAAGGAAGGCGATCTCAATAAAGGTAAAGTGGCTCCTCCTTCTATGAATGATGGGGTGTGCGTGGGTGTGTGTGCTTGCACACACTCGATTTAATTTTGACACCCTCCCCACCCCAATGAACCGCTGGGTAAATCTTTGCTATGGAAGAGTAGTTACTGCAAGTTAAGTAAGGAGAAATATAGCGGGCTCACAGATGCCATCTTTCTATTTTCTCTTTCCCTCTCCTTAATCCTTTTATATACAAAACTAGCCACAGCCTCTTCAGCATGAGTTTTACTCCCAGCCAGGAAGGTAACCCACATGGTGTGGTAGACATCTCCTGTTTCACCCACTGCTCCCCTCAGCAGTGCACTTTGTCAATCTGCCTGTTCTGCTCCCCACTCTGTCTCTCGTGAACCCTCTCACCATTCCTGCATGTCAGGCCTATACCCCAGGTCTATATGCATAAGAAATAAATCTTTAAAAAATTATATAAGGCCCTCCCTGGTGGCACAATGGGTTAAAGTGCAGCACTGCAAGCTAGCCCACAGCAGCTTTAGTACCAGTTTGATTGGGGACCCACAGGTGATCCACATGGCGCAGCAGACCTCTCCTGTTTCACCTGCTGCTCCTCTCAGCAGTGTATTTCAGTAGATCTAACTGTTCTGCTCCCCACTCTCGCTCTGGTGAATCCTCTCATCCCCTCACTTCTGGACTACACTCCAGTTCTCACACACACACACACACACACACACACACACACACACACACACACACAAGATGTTACCAGGCCTAGGACCAAACTACTATGAAAGATCTGATATGCCTGAAGAACATTCTCTCTTCTGCCCAGATTCAAGAATGTAGCTCTTCCTCACATCTCCCCTTCCCTCAAAGTAAGTTAAATTGCACAATTAGCTACTACATACTTTAGATTTTACTGAAAAAACAAAAAACAAATTTGTGGAGAATAAACAGTTACATTGTACCTCAGTTGTGCTCACCACTTACATCAAGTTCTCCTTAGAAAATCCCTTTGCTTATAAATGTTCTCTCAGGTGCCAGGTAACACATGCAGCCCCGTGCAGCTTCAGGAGCTCACATGTTTTCCCCAGCATTTTCAGGTTATGCTAACTTTGAAAAAAGTGTGGCATTCTAACAGGGTGGTACCACTGAGTGGGCAGAGTATAACAATACAAGCCTTAATCTTCATTGCATCCTGGTATTCCTTTTTTATTAGATTTATTTATTTTTATGCAAGCCAGAGGTGCAGGATGAAGAGAGGCTTCACCAGAGACAGAGGAGGGAACAGAACTGGCAGATCAATGAAGTACATTGCTGAGGAGAACAGTGGGAGGGTTAGGAGAGGTCTGCTGTGCCCTGTGGGTCACCTCTGGGGTGGGGATCAAACTATTACTGAGGCGCCTGTGGCCAGCTTGCAGTGCTGCATCCTTACTCTTGCTCCACCAGGGAGTGCCAGCATCCTGGTATTCTAAGTGTGTATTGCATCATGCCTACCTGTGGTGGTGCCTGGCTATGGCTTATGTGCTGTAGTTGCCCAATTCATCAGCATGTTTCTTCCAAATCTTCTAAGGCATGACACTGTGAGAGTGTGAGAAGATTCTGACAATAAAGGAAGTCGCATTGTTACTGTTTTATTATTACTTTTTAAGTGTTAAGAATTATTTATTCTACCATCTTTTGCAACTTGCTCATCCTATTTAATACTTATTTTCTTGTATCATTGTAAATTAAACAAATTCTATTTGGGATAATAGTTTATTTCTCATCTCATGTGTAGTCCCTGTAGTTCTCCCACCACGACAGCACCTGTGATCCTTCACCATAGTCTCTTGTGCTTTTCTCCCCCACTTTGACCTTCTTCCCTGCCCTTGCCCTGCTATTGGCCGTAGGTCTATGGTCAGTTTCCAAATTTTGTCTTTTCTTTGCCCCTTTGTTCTATTTCCCCATATTTCACATGTCAGTGAAACCCTCCAATGTTTATCTTTCTCTTTCTGATTAAATTCACTGAGCATAATTCCTCAGGCTCCATCCATGTTGCTGTGAATGACATGAGTTCATCTTTTTTGGTTACCAAGTAGTATTCCATGGCCTATATATACCACATTGTCTTGATCCAGTCATCTGCTTTTGGTCACTTAGGTCATTTTCATAATTTGGTTACTGCAAACAGTGATGCTATAAACATGGGAGTGCCAGTTTCCTTTTGAATTTGGAAGACACAAAAGAAAACTGGAAAAACTGGAGAACAACACAACAAACTATAGGGTGCCAGGGAGTACTGGTACCCAGAGGGAGTACAGTCTTCACTTGAAGACTGTAGCCCAAAAGGAATTGCTGTACAGGGATGTTTGATCATAAAGGGAGCTTTGCTTACACTGTAGAGTAGGCAGAGAAGAGCTGGAGATGTTGGTGAATTTGCTTTTCTGAATATTGCAATTCAGTTACCATAGATATCTCCTCTCTGATGCTGGAGACTCAGCTAGAAATGGAAGAAAGAGCTCTAACAGGATGAGATCCTTTTCTATTTGTTGTCTAATGCAATGGGTACAGGTATATGCCAGATGGGGCAATGTTTCCAAATACACTATATATTTATTTACTCATAGTCTAATACATCCAAATTCCACTGAAGATTTTGGCTGTGTTGAATACTTAAAGTAGCTTCTTATCTTTCATGAAAGATAAAGACAAAATGAAATTTCATATAAGATTGTGATGGGGGGGAGAAGCTTCTTTTATTTTGCTAGTGATAGATTCTAAAAACAGAAAATTTTGTACTCTCCCTCTCAGAGTCTAGGTTGCCAATTCTGCAATCAGAGTATGTGCTCTCCAGCAATTGAAGATTTCTTTGATGCTCAACAAGGAGCAGTTACTAAGAGCCTACCAGTGATGCAGCTTTATTCTCCTCGGCCTAGAAGTCTTTAATCCTGCCTTTGCTGCAAAGCACTTGACTGTTTAAGGTTTATCTCAAATGTTTCCCCCATACCAAGCCTTCTCTGACTGCCTCACTCTAGGTAACCACTTCCTCTTTGGAACTTTCTGAGATCCCTTCATCTCTTTTAAGCCACTGAACACAATTTTCTTTACCATGAAATCATCGATTCCTGTCTTGCATAAGTTTCTGGCTACCTAATATAGAAACAAAGATTTCATCATTTTGGAATAATTTGGGTCCCTAGCATAATGCATAGAACACAGTGTCTAAAGTTGTGTTGAATGACAGTTTCACCTTTAAGAATAAAGGATTTTATTCACTTCCTGGGAGTCCATCCTTTGCTGACACTCTACCACTGAGACTTCTGCAGCCACATCACCTATCCAAGGGCCCTCCCACCAATGGCTGAGTAAGTATAAAGCCCTGGCACCCTCACCTCCTTGGGGATAGCTCCAGTAGGTAATCTGTCTTCAGAAAGCCCACAGGCCCAGCCCTCCCTGGTGGCCTAGAGGTTAAGTCTCAGTTCTATCACTGCCAGGGCCTGAGTTCAACCCCTGGCAAGGGAGGTGACCCATATATGGTACAACAGAACTCTCCTGTCTTGCCTGCTGCTCCCCTCAGCAGTGTATTTCAGTAAATGTGTCTCTGGTGAATCCTCTCACCCCCTAACCTGTGACCTATACCCCAGTTATTTTATAAAAAATTAAATAATTAAAAGAAGAAAAAGAAAAAGAAAGCCCACAGGTTTGCAAACACACTTCATTTTAGTAGTGACTGCCCTGCAGCTTGATCCAACTTCCTTCCTTTTTGTGTGCCAAGATAACCCCCAAAGAAATATCCTACATGCCAATCATCCTTACATTCCATTTTCCAGGGTACACAGTCAACAACAAACATATTGAATAGGAAAGCACTACATGACTTTCCTTTTGCCATAGTATCTTCATACTCACAGTTGACAAAAGGTGGAAAGGAAGAGTTGTGATATTTCTATAGTGATGGTTTATCTGTGCCCCACAGTACTTTGATAACCAGATTATGCTGCCTCTTCTCATTTTTCTTGATATATATACAACAGATGTTTGTGGGGAAAAAAGTAAACTATGTTTTCTAGTTCTCCTGGGACTTGTTTAAGTTATCTCCTCAAAATAAATAGTGTACTATGTTTACTTACTAACAGAGAAATGCTGATTTCACATCCTTTTTCATACTTGCAGAAGGCATAACTGTTGAGATTATTTTCTAGAAGTTCTAAAAAGCCTATTATATAGGAAATTCCCTCAGTATAAATTGTGTATGAAAAGTCACAGACATAAAATGCTACTTAGAAAACAAGCTAAATGAAAAGAAACTGATTTTATTAATTTTTCTGAGAAACATGAAAAAGCATGATCCCATGTTGGGAACAACAACAACAATAAAAAACAGTTGAAAACCTACCTGTGAAGCCACAATATAAAATACTAGCATTCCTGACAATTATAAATGTGTCAAATGGTAGTATAAAGCTACCAGAAAATTCAATAGCTCTGAACATTCAGTTATAAATTGTCAAACTCATGCTAGGTGTTAGATTTGGGGAATTCATTAATGTTCTTTAGGATAAAAATGTGGTTGGCAGAAAGATTATTTTAAATTTGCAGCAAGACTATACTTGCTATTAATAGAAGTAGGGAAATGGCTTGGTACTAAAAATATATAAAGAGAAAATGAAACATTTTCAAGATAGCATTCTTACTATAGAGAGCTCTATTATAGTCAACAAAATAATGTGGCTAATAATTCACAAAATTAACTGCAATGTTGTAATTGCAAATCTTTTTATGGGAAAAAGATGCTATGACTAAGTTTTAAATGGATTATGCTCTTTAAATATGAATTCTAAGCAACCAGCTCTTTAATAAAACTTATTAAATGCTTTTAAATGTCACATTTGTGAACATGTGTGACACATCAGACATTTCCACTGGATAACTGCATTTAATTTTCACACCTGTCTTTTGAGGTGTTATTGCTCCTGTTTTTAAAGATGCAAAAATTAAGAGGTTCAGAGCAGTTATGTAACTTGTCTAACGCAGGATACCAACAAAGAACTAGAAACCTCAAAATCATTGCTAGCTTAATTACAAAATTAAGTAAGCATCAAAGTGGATTTGCTTCCAGTTTCAGGATAGATTCAGTTTTTAATTGACTATATTTAGTTCTGTCAAATCATTGGCCTGATTTTTTTGTTTGTTTATTTTGGGTGGAGGTAATTCCAAAAAGCACTCGTTTGCATTTTTATTATCTTCTTCAGACTTAACAAGAGTCATTTGATTTTTTACTATAGGTTTATTTATTTTATTTTTAAAATGAAGTACCATTATTTTAAATTCTTGTTAATTTTTGGACAGTATAGGTGAACCAAATATGAATTTCTTAATTTTGAAAGCATTCACCTATGTACATTTAGTATAATAATTTATGCCTTTGCTTTTTTAATCACTTCTTTTAATTTACTTCAAGTTAG
>NW_004567110.1:55360239-55380387 GCF_000260355.1 Condylura cristata | reverse complement strand
AAAAAAAAGAAAAGAAAAGGGAGACAGAAGAATCAGTCAGAAAAGGAGACATGATAGGGGAAATAGAGGTTGGAGTGATGTATGTAAGAATCCCTTGCAGCGACCTCTTTCGTCTCACCTGCTGCTCCCCTCAGCAGTGTCTGTCATGAATCTGCCTGTCCTGCTCCCCACTCTGTCACTGGTGAATCTTGTCATCACTCCTGCACCTCTGGTCTGTAGCCCAGTTCCATATGCATAAATAAATAAATCTTAAAAAAAAAACAAACTGGAAAAGTCAAGGGACAGATTTTCCTATGGAATCTCCTGGAGTCTACTGAAGATAGGCATTCTGGCCAATACCTTGATGTTAGGATTTCTGATCTATAGAATTATAAGATAATGTCTGTGTTGTTTTAAGCCAGAGATTTTATGGTAAGTTGTCACTGCAATAGCAGAAACTAGTTGCTATTGTGTATATAACATATAATATATAAATGAGTATTGTGTGTATACATATGTATATATATATATATATATATATATATACATATTTGTGTATCTGTACATATTTACCTTTATAAACATTCAAAGATGACAAAGGGGTTTTTCTGAAAAAAACTTTCAATATGGGATGACCCGAGTACAAAAACTCAAGACAAACGAATGACCAGTCTTCACCTCAGATCAGACTTTGTACCTGCATAAAATTAAAGGATGAGAAACCGCCACCTCATGCTATCACAGCATTTACTGATGGATCCACATGAGCATCCATGACAGCCACCCCTCTTCTCTAGCCATCTATTATTAAGCCCTCCCATCCCCCTAAAATAAACTAATATATATATACACATTTTTTTTTCTTCTCACATTCTTTCTCAGTTTCACTATTCCCTAGGAGATGGGGTGGAGGAAAATGAGGTGATGAGGTGGACAGTCAGGAAAAAACTAAACCTTTAAAAGATGGCTTCAAAAACTAGACAAATGTAGGGAGGGCGAGGGGAGTGGAAGGTAGTAACTCAGTTGTCTGGTTCTAATCCAGCACTTAACAACTGTGCCACAGAATTTATTTACAAGAAGTTAGAAAGGACAGAGGAGAGAGAGAAGGACTTATAGTTCAGCACAGGGGCATTGTTTCCCACCTAGATAGTGTCCATGTTGCGGAGTCCTGGTCCATAGTTGCTTATGGAAACAGGCAGCTGTTTGCTGAGAAGAGGCCAGGAGGGCAAGGAGCAGCTAGTTGCCTATAGAAGATGGTGCTGACCCTCTGAGAATCTGGAGCAGAGCTGCACATGTGGCTAGAGGTAGTCTATTGGGGTGGGGGAGGGGTAAAAGGAGAGAGAGAGGGAGAGAGAGCGCGACAGTGCTCCAGCTTTTAAAGCCTTCACAGTCACTCTTCTCCTTCCTTCCTGCCCTCCTTCAGGTGGTCAAAGGGCAGAACAGGAAGCTCCACTTTGAACCTGCCATCCTTGGTGAGCAGGGAAGGCAGAGACTCAGGATCTAGTAAGTCTTGCCTAGCAGCTGCTGGATCAAGTTGACATGGCAGCCACTCGGTAGGGGCAGCCTGATTAGGACAAAGTGCTCCTGCCTGAGTGTACTGAGCAGCAGGCATAGGGCCCCACCCTTGTGGCCTGGAATCACATGGCCCAGCATCTGGGGGCTCCCTGATAGAGGGGGCTCCCCGATAGAGGAGGCTCAACAGCACAGCACAGCCAAACAGGAGCTGACAGTGGTCCTCAGCCTTGAGAACAACTAGCACAGCTGGACTGATGTGGAACATGCCAGGCGTGCCCATGGCCCCCCTGGAATAGTGGGGTCTGAGGGGCAGGCAGCTGTCACAGAGTGTTGTGGCCACAGTGGGGGCCAGCAGCTGCCTCTGGGGTCCCTTCAGATCAACAGCAAGGTTGTTTGTCCATCATTTCTACTGACTTTTTGTTTTAGCCTAGAAGTAGTTTTGAAGCTGAACTGTGTTACAAAGAAAATGATCCTAGATATTATCAATAATTAAGGATGTTGAAATTCAGAAACAACTATATATAGATTCTGAGCTATTTGGTATGATAGGATAGCTGACATTAGACTTATCCCCCACCATAATCAACCATAAAATTCTTTGAAATATATGAAGCAATTTCCTGACCTCACTGCAACAAAAAGGATGCACACAGAGTGCAGAGCTGGGAAGCTGGGAGGTCAGAAGTCACAGCAACGAACACAGCTTCAATCTGCCAATGAGGGCGCCAGAGAACAGAAAGATAATACTTCAGGTGGAGCTCCAGAAGTTAGTATGGCTACTTGGGTGGTGAGAGTGCTATGTAGGATTTCTGACAGAGGGAATCCTAACTGTCAAAACACTAGCAAGAATGTAACACTATGGTATGGCGGCCCTCCCTGTGGCGCAGCGGGTTAAAGCACAGCACTCAGAAGCTAAAGCCACTTCCGCATGAGTTCGATTCCCGCCTGCCCCGGAGGTAACCACATGGCGCGGCAGACCTCTCCTGACCCGCCCGCTCCTCCCCTCAGCAGTGTACTTCGTCCATCTGCCTGTTCTGCTCCCCACTCTGTCTATGGTGAAGCCTCTCACCGCACCTGAGCCTCTGGCCTGTACCCCAGTTCTGTATGCACAAATAAATAAATCCTTTCAAAAAAAAAAAAAAAAAGCAAACAAACAAGCAAACAAAAAACCCAAAAACAATGGTATGGAAATAACAATAAGTTGATAATAAAATTCAGTTATAAAAGAATTGTCCTCTAGCCTAAACCCCATGCATATTCCATGAACCTCTGTTGGTGGGGAAATACTGCTTTGTACATGATCTTGCTTGTACAAAGATCATATAGTATCATATGATATTAAAGTGTGCTTTTCCTGATAAACCACAAACATAATGGTATGAGGTTCTATAACCCATTATTTTTGTGTGTTAGGAGCTAATATATTATCTGATACCCTAAAACACTGCTCAAAATATGAAACAGACATTTGTAAAAGTGTGAACTTATATATGTGGAAAACAGACACAAAAACACATACACACATGTGCTTTGTATGTATTTTGAAGAAATTCACCATCAGTGAAAGTAGAAAATTGTAAACTATTCTAATCAATTAGTACCTTGGATGTGAAGAGCTTTTTTAATATTTTTGGACATTGCAGCATTAATTCTTAGTTTTCACACTTTTTTAAAAAAAGATTTATTTATTTATTTATGCATACAGAACTGGTGTACAGGCCAGAAGAACAAAGGCGGTGAGAGGATTCACCAGAGACAGAGTGGGGAGCAGAACAGGCAGATCAGTGAAGTACACAGTGAGGGGAGCAGTAGTTGGGACAGGAGAGGTCTGCTGTTCCATGTGGGTCCCAGGCTGAGGATTGGACTCACACTGAAGTAGCTATTGCTAATTTGCAATGCTGCAGCCTAACCTGTTGCACCACCAGTGAGGGCTGAGTTTTGGCACATCTTGATTTAAGTAATAAACAGAATTTTTAAGTGGGAAGAAAATACACAATAGATTTCCAGGAAAAGTTTCAGAAAAGAATAAATGTAGCGAAGAATGAAAATGAAGTTCTCTTTGTAGAAAAATATCTGATCATTTTTAAACATCAACCATGTTGGCTGGTGGCCACTAATGAAAAGATACTTTCAAAAGTAAAAATAAATTGTTTTTATTTTATGTTATTAAAATTTTTATCCTACAATGATAACAGTAAAGTAGTGCACTTTTTTTTAGACCTCCCCAGTGTGAATTAACACTATATTCTCCTGTAACTTGAAAGTGTTTTTGCCTTCAACTAGGTTAGAGTCCTTCAAAAATTCAGTTCTGTAAACTTTGGAGTTCAGGATTATCAAACTTGTTAGTTCTTTTCTATGTGAGCTGTAGTCCATTTTAAATTCCTGAATGTAGATAATAGAAGGTATGAAATGAATAACATGGAAATTTGCTTGGGATTAAATTGTGGAGAACTTCAAATGTCTTATGAAGGAATCTTTTGTTAAGAGTGGGGATTGTAAGATACTCTGAGAAGATTCCGGGTTAGAAATCTGACTTTGGTAAAGTGGAGATGATGCATTTGCAAAGAACCTAAAAAACTAGAGCCCAAACAAGCAGAGAGCCCAAACGCTCAGCCTAAACACTTTCCTTTGGTAAAGTGGAGATGATGATTTGCAAAGAACCTAAACACTACCTATATGTAGATCATGCTGCAGTGTGAGAATATTTTAAAACCATGTCAGTAGGGACAGTGCAGAGGGAAGACTGGTGATACCAAGAAGACTTTGGCAAATAAGGATTAAAAATTGGGTGAATTTGTGAAAAACCCAAGGGGATAGCAACTGAGATGGAAAAATGCACAAAAATATGTAAAAAATAAATTTTTATAAAATTTTAAAAAATTGGGTGAATAGAAGTTTAACAACATACAAGTTTTAGTCTAAGAGATACTTGCAACCAAATCAGACAACAGAAATGGAATAAATCAGTGAGTTCTCTCCAAGAACCACAGCCTTTGGGGTAAGACATTCCTACAGGGTTATCTGATAAACTCTCAAGGATGTGAGTTTGTAATACAAAAACTTTTATGACTACTTGGTTTTAGATTATTACTGAATATATTAAAAATGACAAATCAAATATTATTTCCTCAACTCCTTAAGTTTATTATACAAATATCATCATTTATTTATAATGTAATAAAATAAGTACAAATACCCACCCTCTGATTAGCATTTAATCCATGCATATTGTACACAAAAGTTTCTTTAACATTCTCTTAATGTATTTAAGATACATTATTTATTCCAAATTCATGTCAATTTAATAGATTTGATTTTTTTTTAAGCATTTCAGATGCTGGATGGTGAAAGTCTATTACTCCACAAATATTTTTTTCTGAGTACTTAAATTATTCCTATAAATGAAGTAATCACATAGGTACTATAAGATCACTTTCTCAAAATATTTACAAGCATAGTCAAATCTCTGATTTTTTTAACTTAAAGCTATAGTCTACATTCAAATTAAAGCATATTCTCTAATGTGCAAAATCTTAACATGCTTTTAAGTGAAATGTGAAAACATACTACAATACTCACCTTAACGCAAAGCTAGACATAGCTGTATGTCTCTTCCTTTCATCATTTCAATATTTATTCAAGTATTTTCAGTTTGTGAAATATTTACCCATTGAAGGAGATCAGACCCACTATAACAGGATTGTTGAAAATGAAATCTAACCTAGATGTGTGATACAGAAATTACTATCATCTTACAGGATCAGAGGTTGCATATATAGTCATGAATTTGGCTTTATATTTTTCAGAGACTCTAAAGCAGACAGAGGATCTAAAGTATATTTTTATCTAGTTCAACAGCTAGACAAGCCACTTTAAGACCACATTCCCTTATGTTGTCTATATTCCCTTCATTCAAGATGTAACTTTATGTATTTCCTCTCTTTGTATATATTGTATCATCTAATTATACAGAGGTTTTGGCAATAGCTATATATATATTTTTTCATTGCTCAAATATATTCAACTAAACTACAATACTTAGCCCCCACTTGAAATCTATATTCCTTTAAAATGTTTCTGTAGCTTCAGATTTAAAAGCCTGTTATTGTCATTTTACACAAGTCATGTTGGCTGATCAAGTAATTCTTAGATGGGTTAGTCAATAGACTAAATCTGTATCTCCATCACAATTACTCTGAACATCTCAACAACTGTCCTGGCTATAGCTCTATTTACTTTTAAAAATAATTACATTATTTCTCTTCAACATTATTGGAAAATACATAGGGGACAGATATGATTTAACTATGTTCTACTGATGAGAATATTCAGACAAAATGAAGACAAGTAGCTTAACTCACATCAGATCACTTTGGAGAGGTTTATTTAATGGAATCATTCTCAATTAGCCTGTTATTTCATCTTTAAGGTCTCACAAATAGACCATTTTTAGTCTTTATGAGTCTGGTAAACCCTGGTATAATTAACACTTTTAAAAAATAAACAGTATAATTTGCAGGATATCAAACATAAATGAAAAAGAAGCTAGATCATTACTTAAAACAGACAAACCATTCTGATCAAAATATAAAGAAAAAAAATCACTTTAAATTTAAATTAGTTTTAGCACTTTTCACACCTGTAAATTTTGGAAATAGATAACTCTGTCATTTAGAGAATAAGATATGTGTCAGTTTTCAGTCCATTTTCTGAAAGTCTCCAGGAAAAGTTGTCAATGTTATTCCACTTTGACACATCTGTAGCATTGGGATAGGAATAAATTCATATTTGTAGTATGATTTCATGCTTACTTACTGTATCTCAAAATACACCATGGAGTAATAAATTAGAAAGAAATTAGGCAAAAGTAATCTTGTTCCAGCTAGAAAGAGTAATGAAAAAGACTATTTGTTCCCTAATGGAATTAGAAAGTTATAGAACACTTTTTATCAAGTTTTTAATCTGATATATTTATACCTTGTAAGTAGACAACAGTCTGAATATTCAGAAATTTCTGGTTCATTCAAAGAGGCTTATGTCAACCTGGAAACTTTGTGACTTGCATGACACATTGAGTAAATTCAATATTAATTGCTTTATTTAATAAGATTTATTTCTTTCTCTATATAAATATGTGTTATTGAACCAGCATTTTATGTGCATGACACACCTTTAATACTTGTTTAAACAGATAGAGCACTTATTGTTGCATAACTTATTTAATAATTTACTATTGCATAAGACCATCTAGCTAAATGATGATGATGCTAACCTTAATGTTGCCAAGTACCTGTATGTGAAGAATTTAAAGTTTACTAAAAACAAAGACTAGATTCATTCTAAGAGTTTTATGATTAAAGTAAAGATTGTTGAGAGAAAAAATGATGTTCATTAAAAGGAAAAGCTTAGCATCATTCAAAATGCATGGCAGTTGTTGAGATGTTCAGCATAATTGTGATGGATATATAGATTTAGTGTATGGACTAACCTATCTACTAATTATTTGATCAACCAACATGACTCCTTGCTTTTTACAGGATGATCTAGCAGTTTGAGGTACAATCCTGAGTATTGTGTTTCTTACATGAGTTTGAGACTTAAAGGGATGTACTTTAGATAATATATCAGATTAAAAACTTGTTAAGCAATAAACTAAGATTGGTGCCTCCGTCTTCTGATGCCTATGCTCTTTCCAACAATCTTGTTTCTCATAAATATGCTTTATCCACTTTGACTTACCTGTATGTCCAAATAAATGAGATTATAGAGAAATATAGAATAGCATGAGATTTTCTTGAACAATTGCCTATAAATGGAGGCAGAGATGGAAAATAATCTGGGATCTGAATGGGGCAATACAATGAAATTTATAAATCCTTCAACAAGTAATTAAATAGTTTCTCCATGAACAATTTCAGACTTACTTACATGGTATTTTTGCAAAGCAGAGTAGCTGCAGGCACAAAACAGCAACAAAAAGAATGCATATCAGTGACTTGGAAAAACAACCTATTCTAAACACCTTTCTACTGTTACAGACCATAGCTTAGCTTATTGAATGAGACTTCATGATCATCAATACAGATACAATTACTTTCATTTCTTTATCTTTTATGGGACTTCTTATTTTCAGAACATTTATATTTACACAAATGCAGACACAACAGGAAAGTATCGGAGGTTAACACGAATGCAGACACAACAGGAAACTATCGGAGGTTAACACGCTTAGAGGCTTCAAGTGACAAGTGGCTTACGTTATTTTTTCCTGGATAGTAAAGCTTGAAATTATGAAACCTTCTTGGTTGAACAATACTTAAAAAACTTTTAAATGAACATCTCGTGGACCAGAGAATTTCAATAGTACTGTCAAAAAGAGTTAACCTGGACAACTCTGATCCCAGGGAAGCTCTTTTCATTTATTGTCTATCATCTAACCTGTGTCATTTTCAATTGGCTTTCAGTGAGTAACTGTGAATTAGCAATAGATCTTTCACCTGTCTGATTAACTTCAAAGTGTCAAATCTTATTTTAAAATTTAGTCAGGTGTTAGAGACCATTCTCATTTTATTTCCTTTCTCATTTTTTTAATAACATTACTGAGCATAGAGCAATGCATATGAATATGACTTTAGCTGTACAGTTAATTTAGGTAGCACTTTGTCCTTGTGGCTCTCTGAAAATAGTCTTATAATTGTGAGTCAGAGATTGTAGTACTATGCTCTATTAATAAATGACAAAGATATATTTTTTCTTAACTGAGAAATACTGTTTGACTAGTAGGTCAGGAAATGGCAATTACTGTAGAAATACAGGTTACAATGATGATAGAAAATCATTATCAATGACATTTTGGTTTAAAACTGTCGTTTCTGAAATGTTTCTCTCAATTGGCAATTTTCCTTCAAGCAGAAATAAAAAAGCCCTATTTTTATCAGTGAGTATATTGGGAAAATTTCCCAAGACTCCTAAGGGTAAAGGTAAGTGAACAGAATTTAGGAAATATTTGATATGTTGATTTACTTTTTATTATCATCTAACATATAACCGTTAATTATCTTTGAAAGAAGCTGGTAATAATCCATTCAGAGATTTTTGTTTGTTTGTTTCTGATTAGCTCAGTGCACACTATTAAAACTAAAATTTAGTATATTTTTATTTGTAAATGACAAAAACTCAGACTCATTATATATTTAGTTTAAATATTTATTTATTTATTTATTCATACAGAACTGGGATACAAGACAAAGGCGCAGGGGTGGTGAGAGGCTACACCAGAGACAGAATGGGGAGCAGAACAGACAGATCACTGAAATACACTGCTGAGGGGAGCAGTGGGTGGGTCAGGAGAGGTTTGCCATACCATGTGGGTCACCTCCAGGCCGAGGATAGAACTCACACTGAAGCAGCAGTGGCCAGCTTGTGGTGCTGCATCCAAACCTGTTGTTCCACCAGGGAGGGACCTCGATATATTTTTTAAATAACAAATATGACAACTTAGTACAATTTTTGGAGATCATTTCTCTCTGCAGACTAGTGTGGACTATCAAGAATCTTCGTGTTCTCACTGTTATTTCAGGTTAATTCATTCTTCATGCACTATGTTTGTGTGGTCAAATTCTCAGGCCAAAAAAAAAAAAAATTCACTCATCATAAACTTTCCTAGAAGTCCCTCAGCAGGTTTAACCAAACGTCTCATTGATCATAACAGACCAATTCACAAAACAGCCCTTGTTAGGGGAAGGTCTATTATGGTTGACTTTGACCAACCACATTTTACTATCTGTTGTTTCTAGTTTTCCTTCATGTTAAATCTTTCAAGAATGTTGTATTTTTTTCAAGTGTTGTATCACACACATAATCTCACTTGAGTATGTAATTGGTGTTGATTTCATGAACCACAAGTTCAGATATGTAGAAGTACAAAATTGTTGAATAAATAAAATAAATTTTTACTCTGATAACTATCTTAACTGGCAGAGATGAGTTAATCTCTGTCTATGTATACTAGGTTCAATTAACTCAGAACTTGAGAGTTTTATTCATAAATGTAGAATTTCCCTCTTCCCTTTCCCAAAGTTTCTATGCTAGCAAGATGGGTGGAGTCCATTAATTGTCCAGATCACACAGTATCCACTGACCTGTCTCATCAGTGCCAGATGTGCTTACTTCTGTGCCTTGGTACAGATGCTGACACACTTGTATATTCATGCTGTCACCTACCATTGTACGTTCTTTTCCCAAGCATAAGGTGTTTACAGTTTCACTGATTTAATCTGCTACTTCCACTTTCCTTCAAAGGGATCTTGTCCTAGTCCTAGTCAGTCTACCTATTGCACTTTTCAGGCTACACTTGGGCATGTTTGATTTAGCAACCTAAATACACACAGTGTCCTATTCTCATATTCTTTGTGGTGGAAAGTGAAACACACATACCTACTTTCTGATATTCAATCATGGGTTCGAATCCCTCTCGCCTCTGTTGGCTCACCGAGTGATAATGGGAAGCTCTCCAGTTTTAAAAAAACTCACAGAGTCGGTGCAGATGTTTAAACATCATACATGAAATCCATACCGATCTGAATTTTGTTTATAAAAACAGAGTTTTTAAGTCTATAAACCTCATTTCTCTAACTAATCTCTCTCTCAGCTATGGTTTAAAAATTTACAGTGTAAATTTTTTATTGTCATTTGACAGTGAAGAAGGATAGGATATTAGGAAACTGAGATAGGAACTAGAGGCAAGTAGACCAAACTATCCTTCTACTCAATAACTTCATGAAAATGTTCTTAAAAAAAAAAAAAAAAGTAAAATATCTTTGGCTAAGAGGACCAAAAAAAAAAAAAAGAAAAAGACCTGGAATTGGGCCCTTCCTGGTGGCGCAGCAGGTTAGAGCACAGCACTGTAAACCAGCCACAGCTTCTTCAGTGCAAATTTGATCCCCAGCCCCGGAGGTGATCCACATGGCTCGACAGACCTCTCCTGACATGCCCACTGCTCCTTTCAGCAGGTTATGGAGAGTCACCCAGTGGGAGATAGCCTCGTACAATTTTTTTTTAAGATGTATTTATTTATGCACACAAGACCTGGGGTACAAGCTAGAGGTGCAGGGGTTGGAGTGGGGGTGATAAAATTCACCAGAGACAGAGTGGGGAACAGAACAGGCTGATTGATTGAAATATACTGCTGAGGAGCCATAGACAAGAAAGGAGAGTTCTGCTGAGCCACATGGGTCACCTCCCTGCCCAGGGATTGAACTCATGTTGCAGTGGCTGTGAATATCTTCATAGGGCTGAGACTTAATCCTTGCACCACCAAGGAGTCCCTGCCTCTTACACTTTAGATCCTTTGTTCTTGCCACCCTTATATCAAACATTAACTATTTAGAATATTTTCACAACCTGAGAAGCAGTAATAATATTTTCATCTTGCTTCTGGTCGAGAAACCCAGAAGAGCTTTGGAGTTTAGGTCAGTCAATCCAGGGAGCAAGCTTGCAGCTTGTCCTCCCTTCCTCAGCTTCCTGGCCAAAACAACAGCAGTAGAGTCCTGCATAAGCTTGCACTGCTTGGCATTACTCCAACTCTGGACAATTTCCACTGTGTGGCCCAAGCTTGAGAATTAATGTTTCTTCCTCAACAACAGCTTTATCTGAATAATAAATCTCTGTGAATTTGTTACCTGTGCCATCTAAGTTATTGCACTCTCTTCCAAGTACACTGGGAGCAAGAGCTTATTTCACTAGGTGACATGGTTTTACCAATAATCCTTTCATAGCCCAGCTAGATCAGAAGAGGAGAGAAAGAGGCAATGTGGAGGATTATAGAATCATTTCCTTGTCAGATGTGGCTGGAGGATACATGTATACTCTAATTCCTTCAAGTGGGCCGTCACCTCCTTGATCTGACCACTTTGCACTGGGAAAGACAAAAGATTCAGAGTTGGTAGGTTATGTATTTTCTTTTTCTTTCTTTTTTTTTTTTATTTATTTGTGCATACAGAATTGGGGTACAGGCCAGAGGCTCAGGGGCGGTGAGAGGCTTCACCAGAGACAGAGTGGGGAACAGAACAGGCAGATGGACGAAGTACACTGCTGAGGGGAGGAGCGGGTGGGTCAGGAGAGGTCTGCCACGCCATGTGGTCACCTCCGGGGCAGGCAGGAATCGAACTCATGCGGAAGCGGCTTTAGATTCTCAGTGCTGTGCCTTAACCCGCTGCGCCACCAGAGAGAGCCAGTAGGTTATGTATTTTCTAAAAATAAAGTGTAGAGTAAAATTTTAAATACCAAAAACACATTGACATAATCTATTAGTATTTACAAATTTGATATTTGGCCATGGATTTTTGACTCTGCCCAGGTAAGAAGCAAAAAAATGCTCTCTGTGATGAATCCCTTGGTAGTGAGCATCACTGAATCAGTCAGGGAGAAAGCTAACCAGTCCAGAGTGCAGTCCTAATGGCTATGTTTTATTAAAAAGATGAACTTACTAAGTGAAAAGGAAATTACCATCACTTTTTACCACAAAGATGGAAGGGAGCTATCCTGCATATGCATTGCAATAGACTTGACATTACAGTTCCTTCATTTAGTATGTTCTTTTTGTTAAAATATCTGTTTTTTTTTTTAATTTATGTATACACACAAGAATACGGGTACAGGCTAGAGATGTGGGGAGGTCAGAGGATTCAACAGAGACAGAGTGGGGGACATAACAGGAGGATTTACTGTAATACAATGCTGAGGGGAGCAGTGGGCAGGACAGAAGTCTGCTGTGTCATGTGAGTCACCTCCCTGGCCAGAGATCACACTCACACCACAGTGGCTAGTGATAGCACTGAGACTTTACCCCTGTGCCATCAGGGAGGCCCATTGAGTATGTTCTTATCAGGGCACACAAAAAAACCTTTACACAAAACTTAAAAAATCATCTGTGAAGCTTTATCAAACCATTTTCTTCATGATACACTTACTGAAGCCTTACTGTGCACAGTGGTGGGCGGAATGTAGTATGGGTGAATACAGAAATAGATAGCATTGTTTTTCTGCCAGGGGCTTCTAGTTTAAAGGAGATGGATATTCAAATGACATGGATGGACTTGGAGGGGATGGTGCTAAGTGAAGTAAGCCAGAAAAAGAAAGAGTCACGGAAGTGAGTGACACAGTGGTCACACCCATCCCCATACCTTCGAGAACACTGGGCCCACATCCCACACAGACTCAGGGTGTTTGCTCCTCTCGAACTGTGCTGAAATGAGCCACCTCTCACTTTTATTGTTGCCTCAGATTTGGAGATTATCATTGCCCATCATCTAGTGCTTATGTTTCACATTTGCATTATTTCTTATTTGTCAAGATAAACTAGAACTCTTCCACTAAAGCACTCTCTTTATTTTCTACAAATTGTCTTTATGGGATAGTATCTACTTCCGTTAACTTGCATGGTGACAGGGAGTTCATGTCACTGGCAGACATGTGTCATGTTGTACTTGTCTTCAGTGGTGCCTAGACTTCCAGAACATAGTCAGGGAAAAAGGAGTGGTCAGATTTCCTCCTTGTAAATCCATAATTGAGCCCTTTTGTAAAGGGAAGTCAGTATTGATTTCTACCACACTCCCGCTGCCATCAGAACTTTATTACCCTCTTGATAGACAAAATACAGGCAGCAAGTCAGTATGTCTTAAGGTAGAATTCAGGTCAAATAAGAGAACTGTTAAGTCTTCAGGCTTGAATATCAAAAGTACAGTTTCATCTGTTTTCATAATCTTAAAATCTATTTTATCTATTGAGCTTCTTATTGATAGGGGAAGAGATCAACACACTCAAAGGTTGTAATAAATACAAATTTTGGCAACTCCAAGTAAAAAACTCATCAGTAGTAATTGGTTTTCTGGAATGGAAGCTTTATTTATTTCACAATAGTTCTAATTACATACTATGCAAGGCTTAGAACTTTATTCTTCATGAGATATAGGAAAATGTGTCTTGAATAAAAAAGTAGTATTTCTCAATTCCTCAATTCCCTTAAAATACCATAAAAATAATAATTAGTCATAGAGAGAGCAACTCGATATGGTATAATATTATATACATGATCTTATATATATACATATAATTTTAGTATATGTGATAATAAGTTTATCCTATATTACCTAAATATCAGATATTATGGCTACCACAGCCACAGCAGCATGAGTTTGAGCCCCGGCCAGGGAGGTGACCCACATGGAGCAGCAGACCTCTCCAGACCCACCCCTGTTCCCTTTAGCAGTGTATTTCAGTACATTGGCCTGTTCTGCTCTCCACTCTGTCTCTGGTGAATCTTCCCACTCTGCTCCCCCAGCTCCTCTGGCCTGTACACTGGTTTTGTATGCATAAATAAAGAAATCTTAAAAAAAATGAAATAGGAGAAACTGGCCCTCCCTAGTGGCGCAGCGGGTTAAAGCACTAAAGGAGATGGAATATTCAAATGACATGAATGGACTTGGAGGGGATGGTGCTAAGTGAAATAAGCCAGAAAAAGAAAGAGTCAGGAAGTGAGTGGCACAGTGCTCACACCCACCCCCATACCTTCGAGAACACTGGACCACATCCCACACAGACTCAGGGCGTTTGCTCCTCTCATACTGTGCTGAAATGAGCCACCTCTCACTTCTATTGTTGCCTCAGATTTGGAAATTATCATTGCCCATCATCTAGTGCTTATGTTTCACATTTGCATTATTTCTTATTTGTCAAGATAAAATAGAACTCTTCCACTAAAGCACTCTTTATTTTCTAAAAATTGTCTAAGTGACTAAGAAGCTGAAACTACTTCCGCATGAGTTCAATTCCCGCCTGCCCCAGAGGTGACCACATGGCGAGGCAGACCTCTCCTGACCCGCCTGCTGCTCCCCTCAGCAGTGTACTTTGTCGATCTGCCTGTTCTGCTCCCCACTCTTTCTCTGGTGAAGTCTTTAGCCACCCCTGAGTCTCTGGCCTGTACCCCAGTTCTGTATGCACAAATAAATAATTCTTTAAAAAAAAAGATTAAAAAAATAGGAGAAACAAAGAGTTACTAATGCCTCAGTGACTGGTAGCTCAATCTAGAGGGCATTCAGTGCTCAGAAGTTCCAAACAAAGAGCCGCTCCTCCAAGCTGGTGACATCGGTCACAAGGTCCTGGAGTGTGTGGCAGCTAGAGGCATCCGCAGGTGCACGGAAACCCACAGTCAGGTGCTGTAAGCTTTTTTTTTTTTCTTTATTTCTTTTTGGGGCAGGTATAGGGTATGACAGGTCTGGGAGTCTGGGTGCATCCCAAGTTGGCTCCTGTGTGGCCTTGTGTTCACTTCTATGACCCCACTTTAGGTGACACTATCTGAATGGACCAATCAACCCATTGGCGCCCAAGGGAAGGACTGTCCATAGGCAAGTTTTGGCCAAGGGCAGGCAAACCACGACATTTTCCTAATGGTTACTCTGTTGAAACTGTAATAAAGCAAACAGTAATGAGTTCACCTATTAGGGTCCCAGTAACATAAACATATGATATATAAAATATTTGGAAAATATAAAATCCACTCACCTTTCTGGGATCTGCACAGGTTGCTAGGGTCTGCACCTCAAGATCCTTCCACAGTCTTTCCTGAACTCCCGAGACAGCTCTCTAAGTGTTCTAGTGGGTTTCATTATAGAGACTTCAAGTTTGGCCTAGGGGAGGTGCCAGTGGGAGAAGGCAGCTTGGGAAAACAGAAATCAGTGTATTTATTCCTTGAGATATATCCCTACTGCACCAATATTATCAGTGGCTCTGTTCCTGACTGAAGTCAGTTTACACTGATAGTTTCTCTCATAAAGTTACTTTTCTGCCCTTTCAGGGGGTAGTAATAATGGTGTGTGTGTTTGTGTGTGCGTGTGTGTGTGTGTATTTTAAACTCAGGGCATCATCATATCCAGTTGACTTCCCTTAACTCTAGCTATATATTTATAAATTATATTTTCATTAAACTTTCTACATTACTCCATTTGAGTGTGCCATCTGCTTAGGTTTCATACCCTGAGTGATCAACATCTGTTCTACTCCCTGTAATTGAGGAAACATCTTTCTTAAGCACGCTCTGCTCTATTTCATTCCCAAGACCGAGCCTGACCTACAACACAGGTATTAAACACCCCCAATTTTTCTACCAACATAGTCACTGCATTGTATTTGTCATGTAGCTTGTCGGGGCTCTGATACCTGCTGATAAATCTTATTTTCCTGGTTATCTGATGAGACTGACAAGACAAGTGCCATGTTTTCACATACTCAAGGAACTAGCCTTGAACTACAGGTCAAACCTCTAACTTCATTTATTACTCCCAATTAGTCTTTTTTTTTTCTTTTTCTTTAAATATTTATTTATGCATACAGAACCGGGGTACAGGCTGGAGGTGCTGGGGTGAGAGGATTCACCAGAGACAGAGTGGGGAGCAGAACAGGCAGATCTACTGGAATACACTGCTGAGGGGAGCAGTGGGTGGGTCAGGAGAGGTCTGCTGTGCCATGTGGGTCACTTCCCTGGCTAGGGATTGAACATGGGCTGCTGTGCTTTAACCTGTTGTGCCAGCAGCGAGTGCCCCTGCTTTCCTTTTTTTGGGATCCACAGATTGAAGTAGACTTCATCATGCTTTTCTTTATTTTTCTTTGCCAGATAACTGTGGGTAGAGGTCTCTGATCACGGGATGCTATGAGACACACTCTATTAGCATATGGTCCACTTTCCTTTGTAGGGAACACCTTCTCTTACTCCCATTTCTACTCTAGAAGTTGGATGATGACTCTCTGAGGCTGAGCCCTCACGTTTCTACCAGCAACACTCTGTGCTCTCTGCCTGCCTGGTTTCAGGCCTAGAAGCTCATTCATTGCCTCAGTGCTCACTTTTCTGTGCCTGCCCATTTCCATCAGGTTATCCTTCACTGTCACAAAAGTTATATATTTTTCTTCTTGAGGACTTTCACTCAACAGTTTAGTAGTAGAATGAAATCTAGAGCCTTCCTCTCCTCTTAACTGTCCTCCTTGAGGAACAATAAATGACTTGAAATTCATTTATTAACTAACTACTAAATGTCTCCTTCTCCCACCAATGGTATAAGGAAGGTGTCTTAGGAGAGTAGAAAAAAATATTTTAGTCACTTCAAAGGAGAAGAAACACAGGGCCTTTTGGGGGTGCAGTGCACTGTTCAGCGACCCACAGCCACTGCAGCAGAGTTTGATCCTCATCCAGGGAGGTGACCCACATGGCGCAGCAGACATTCTGTCTCACCCACTGCTCCCCTCAGCAGTGCATTTCAGTAGATCTGCCTGTTCTTCTCCCCAGTCTGTCTCTGGTGCATCCTTTCACCCCAGCACCTCTGGCCTGTACCCCTGTTCTTGTATGCATAAATAAATTAATCTTAAAAAAATAGAGAAGGATCAGAATGATTTTTTTTAATTAAAAATATGTGAAAATTTAACTTTTCTCCCACACCCTCCTACATCACCTACACAATTTTTCCTAAAATGCCATTTCTCTATTGCGCATTGAAAAAGTGGAGTTATTTGTTGCGTTTCTCACCTTTCCTGTTTTGAGACTATATGGGATGAAAGCAAAAGATTTCTAAGATTTCACCACTGTATGGATTACTCCATTTTTCCTAATCAAAAAAGAAGGAAAATCCCCTTTGATGCAATATGCTTTTCAGTTGACTGTCTAGAATTACAGAAAAGAGACATTTATACTGCCAATTACTAAATTCTTTATTCCCAGCATTCTAAGTTTAAAAGAAAAATAATAAAACAACCAAAAGGTGACAGTAACAGAAAATCAGTTAATTGCTGACTGCTTTTGTTTATTTGCATAATAGGACAGCTGTTTGAAATGTCAAGAAGACAGCTTAATTGTCCCGTGGACATCTAGCAGGCCAAAGGGAGCAGGCCTGCAGCTCTTGCTATAAAGCTAGGCTTGTCCAACACCAAAGCACATTTTCACACCATGTAAGACATTTTTTAATTATTCATTTACGCATACAGAGTTGGGGTACAGGCCAGAGGTGCAGCGGTGGTGAGATGATTCATCAGAGACTGAGTGGGGAGCAGGACAGGCAGATGGACGAAGTATACAGCTGAGGGGAGCAGCGGTGGGGCGGGGGGGTGGTGGTGGTCAGGAGAGGTCTGCTGTGCCGTGTGGCTCATCTCCAGTCCCCGGGATCAAACTCACACTGAAGTAGCTGTGGCCAGATTGCAGTGCTGCATTCTAACCCGTTGCACCACTGGGGAGGGCCCATGTAAGACATTTTAGCAAGATTGCTTGCATGACTTTTTGAGCATTGTTGCAATTTGGAAAGAAAACATTTATTATTTCAAGTTTACATCCACATTTCAGACGGTATTCAGATGTTAAAGGAATGGCAAATCACATTGATGAGAAATTTGGAAAATCTGGAGCAACTTTTATATCTTCAGAGAATCTTTAAAACTGAACTTTTAATTTGTTTTTAATTTTTTCAATTGATATTAGATGAAAATGCAAGGATCTTACCAGGGCCCTGCATGATCTTGTTCTTGGTTCCTTTCTGAACTTTCCTCTGGCCATGCTCCCTACAAAGCAGCCATCAACACATTGAAGTGCACTTCCAGTTCCATTTTCACATTCCACAGAAATACATACATACATACATACATACATATATATATATATATATATATATATATATATATATATATAGCCCCAAATCTTTGACAACACTTATTATTTTCTCTCTCTCTCTCTTTTTTAATATTTTACTTATTTATTCATACAGAATTGGGGTACAGGCCAGAGATGCAACAGCAGTGAGAGGATTCACCAGAGACAGTATGGGGAGCAGAATAGACAGATCTGTGAAGTACACTGCTGAGGGGAGCAGCAGATGAGACAGGAAAGGTTGACTGTGTCATGTGGGTCCCCTCACTGGCCGGGATCCAACTCCTGCTGAAGCAGTTTCTGCTAATTTGTAGTGTCGTGCTTTAACCTGTTGCACCAACAGGGAGAGCCCATTTCTTTTTTTTATTTTTAAGATTTATTTATATATGCACACAGAGGTGAAGGGCAGTGAGAGGCTTCATCGGAAACAGAGTGGGGAGCAGAACAGACAGATCAACAAAGTACATCGCAGAGGGGAGCAGCAGGTGATTCAAGAGAGGTCTGCAGTGTCATGTGGGTCACCTCTGGGGCGGGGATTGAACTCACATTGAAGTGGCTTTAGCTTTTTAGTGCGGTGCTTTAATCTGCTGTGCCACAGGGAGGGTCCCCCCTTATTGTCTTTTTTAAGTTAGCTATTCTAGTGAAAATACAGTGTTATTTCATTGTGGTTTTGATTTGCATTTTCCTAATGATTAATAATGTTGAACATCATGTTTTGTGCTTCTAGATCATTTATCTATCTCTTTTGGAAAAATTTCCATTTACATCTTTTGTTCATTTTTAAACAACTATTTGCCTTTTTTAATTGTTGTTTTGAAAGTATTCTTTATATTTTTGAATACAAGTCTCTAGGATCCAGCTACAAAGCAGTCATTAGCACACTACAGATATACCAAGTGCACTTCTATCTTAGATACAATATTTGCAAATATTTTCAGACACTCTGTGGGTTGTCTTTGCATCCTTGGCATGCCTGTGATATATAAAATCTTAAAATTTTGAGAATAGTTATCTAAACAAAGGTGAAGCTAACCCTTCTCAAGTTGTTGTGAGTTCTTGGTCATAGAGACTAGAGAAGGAAGAATATGAGGGGGTAATTTTATTCTCCTATAACCATCAGCAGACTCTAGTGTTGTGAATAAAAAGGAGGGGAATGGAGGTAGTATGAGGGGAAAAATACTTCTTTTAAAGGTGATACTTAATAATTGATATTTGCCTATTTAAAGATTTGATTAGGTTGGGTTTGACTATAAAACATTCCCACTAGTTACCTATGGAACTATTGCTTATTACATTCAACTTTATCAAATTTATTTCTTTTTATAATAACTTTATTGTGTTTCTTTTTTCTGTTTTATTGTATTGAGGTGACATTGGTTTATAATATTGTATATGATTCAGAGGTATAGATTCATTCTTCAGATGGATATTTTAACACCACTTCCAATACCAAAGCCCCCCAAATTTTGCTTTGCCACATTTCACCTCCCCCTCTTGAGTCGGTAATCTCAGTTACCAACATCCTTTTCAAATGTGAGTTGAGGAAACTCATGTTTCACTAGACACTAGAATAACATCAAAGACACTTCCTTTATTTACTTTATTAAAATTCATCTAACAGGTAGACAAAGTAGAAAATATTCTCCTGTGTCAGAGTTGGATTAGCCAAAGCAGTTTGAAAAAGAAGTATAATTATTTACATCTTTTATCACATATATCAGGTGAACTTCTTGTCATTGGTGGTAGTTGTTGATTTTGTCTTTATGCCATTAATTTCCAAATGGCCTTAAGCTGACTCACTTGTGACATATGAGACTCATTCACAGGAACTACTGATTAATGAGTGTAATTAATGTTTAAATTTTATTTCTGCTCCAAATATTGGATCAAAGATTTCTTACTGTCAAATATTTATTCTTACAATACCCTGGAAATGAATACAATTTGAGATTCTTAGTAATTATATCAATTATAAC
>NW_004567110.1:55343547-55358994 GCF_000260355.1 Condylura cristata | reverse complement strand
ACACTGCTGAGGGGAGTAGCGGGCGGGTCAGGAGAGGTCTGCCACGCCATGTGGTCTCCTCCGGGGCAGGCGGGAATCAAACTCATGCGGAAGTGGCTTTAGCTTCTCAGTGCAGTGCTTTAACCCGCTGCGCCACCAGGGAGGGCCAGGAAGCAGCCTTTTGGCTGTTGTTGATCTATGAATTGGTAGGAGCCAGATGGCCCTCTGTCCACCCCCCCCCCCCCAATGAGGTGGTGGCTGTTCCTGAACACAGTATGATTGGGGGACTTCATTGTCCACCAGGCATCATATCTCTAGTCAGCAGTGGTATGCCTAAATTCTGTCAGCTTCACTGCCTGTGCCCATGGTGAGGACTCCCCCACAGTTATGAACTCAGACTCAGGCAGTTGTACCATTACTTTCCCACAACCCACTTTGCCCTACACCCCATTATTTCCTGTCTGTGTGCTACTTTCAAAAAACTCTCACCTGTTTTTCTTCTCTAATTAGCTCAGAAATATTACCTAAGTCCATCTCATAAGCCATATCCCATAGGTTCTAAAGTCTCATTCTTTCTCCAAGTAAGAATGAACAAAACAGCCCTAGGAAAAAGGTCAGTCTCTTCATAGAATTTTCCACCAGTTTTTGGAAGTCATACTTCATTCACATAGTTAGAATATGCCTAGAGAGTTAGAAAATTGTCCATAAAGTGTTCACTCTCTAATCAAGACCTGGACAAGACCCACTTGTTTCTTACCATATGCTTAGTTCGAGGTTCATGCTCAATTATTCTCAATTACTTGGTAAATAGATGAAAGTTTATATGTAGGCAGAAAGATGGAGAGAGAGAAATAGACACTGAATAGTCATACATTAGGTGATAAGGAGAAAGCTTGTATGCTATTTCTTCACACCTAGTTATTGAGAAAGGACCAGGGAACATCAATTCTCTCTATAGCCCAGCCTTATGGGGTGGGATAACTCAGGGTCTCTTGCTTGGTATAGAAGGAAGGAAGGAGACCCAACATGAACTTAATTATTTATTTTACATTATTCTTCATTTTGTGCATTTTTTCATCTCGATTGTAATCCCCACAGCTTTCCCACTACCACTTCATCCATGTGTCATCACCATAGTCCCATGAACTCTTCCCACTCCAGTTTTGACTCTATTCCCCTGTTTTCCCCTGAAGAATATCTCTGGTTTATAGTTGTTTATTGATTTTCATTTTTACTTTATTACAATTGCTTTTTAACCCTGATCCCTTATGCTTCCTCTATGAGTGAAACTATCTAGAATTTTTCTTTTTCTTTCTGGATTATTTCTCTAAGCATGATCCTTTCCTGCCCTGTCCATGTATCCATGTTGCTGCAAAAGGCATGAGTTTATCTTTTTTGATTGCTGAGTAATATGCCACATCTTCTTGATCCAGTCATCTATTTTTGGGCATTTGTGTTGATTCCGCATATTTCCTATTGTAAATAGAGCAGCAATAAGAGTCAGCAGACTAAAAGACCTTGGAGAAGTAGCATTGAACTCCATTCTGCACTCCAGGGAAAAGATCTGGACAACCATAACCACTAACGCCTTGCTGGATGGAGTCTGTGTAGAGGAAGAAAGGAGAATTAGACAGTAAAAACATGAATAGTAGTGCTGTTTGAGGTCAGGTGTTCAGTGGTACAGAAGTGTCTTGCATGAGGCTTCCTGACACAAATAAGGTAGAAGTATCTACAATGATGAGAACTTCAGAGGGTACAGTGCTTCTCAGTTTTGCAAAGTGAATAGTGAAGTGGTGTCATCCAGTATTGACTGTTTCCCCTAACACATAGAAACAGATTCACACATACTTTTGGGGATGGTGCAAATGTATATCCCTGCTTTGCTACTGACAGCAATTCAGTTACTGTGTTAGTCCTGAGGAATACATATATCAGCTCCTGTCTTCTAGGAAAAAAATGGCAGATCTTTCCAGGGCATGAGGACTTCATGTTGCAACCCATTCTACAACACCAGGATGGTAACAAACAATCTAATAAATGAGGGGGCCCCTGAGTGAGAATTGTTTATCTGGAAAGATCTGGAGAGGTCACCCAAGCAACCATCTCATTTGAAAGATTCAGTCCAAGGAAGTGCCTGAGTTCTTAGCCCAATGCTTGCTAACCCTTTGAAAAAAGTCAGTAAGAATCTGTCAATTTTAAGTTCTTAGTCACAGCCTATAGTCTTTTAATATGAACTTACAAGAATGAATTGAGTTCTCAGCTCCATTCCCATATAATCTCACAAGGTTCACAAGGACATACCTTAAGGAGGTAAGTGTCCATGCTTCTATCTACTCATGGCTGAGTAAGTTACAAGGACTTTGCCATATCTCCTTCTATGCCTTGTAAGTGAATTCATATGATGGAAGAGCTAATTAAGACTATTCAAAGAACAAATATACAGATTTCAAAGTAAAATAGTATCTAGTATCTAATTTCAATCATTTTATTGCATAGTCTCTACTTCCCTCATGGTAGTAGATATCTCCTAGTAGTTCTGCAACTTATGTATGGATATCAGCAAAAAAAGCTGATGACTTGCTTTAAAGGATATGTAATGCATATCTATGTCAAAAGTTTGAAGTGTCCACAAAAGCTAGGAGGTGATTATTTGAAAGTGGAATGCTTCAAGTTGAGTTGTGTTATTAACTACAATTTAGTCACTTATTATAAGACATGTTTTATACTAAGCACTTATTTGGACTATTTTTTTTTTCTTTTTTCAAAAATTCCTAAAAATTATCCCTGTTTTTGTGCCAAAAAAACAGAGCCTTGGAAAATGTATATATATAACTTGTCCCTTTTGGGTAGATGTGAAACAGCAACTTTTTAAAAAAAATAAAATTACTTCAAAATGCTGAATGATTAGAAAACCATTCTTAAATAGAATTTTCTTTGAACTACGTATTTTTCATACCTGTTAATGTGATTTTAAAACATATCTGCAAATCTGCAGTCACTCCTTCCTACCAAGAGATGGAGTGTCTTTCCCTTTCTCTTGAACTTGGATAGACCTTTGTGACTCTAAGAATATGATATAGTGAAAGTGACACAGCATGACAATCAAGGTTGGGCTATAAAATGCCACATAGATTCTAGAAGTTTCTTTCAGAAGAACCTCAGCTGTCCCCATCTCTAAGGCACAGTGGTACTCAAACATGGGACTAAGGAAAGTTTTTGAGTGATTAGAGCTTCAGCCTACCTCTATTTGCAGTTGCTTGTGTGGTTCTGAGAATTATAACAATGAAGACAATCATCAATCATCATAATAAATTGATAGTTATTATTTAACTCATAGTGTGGGATGGTTTGTTATGTAGCAGTAAAGAATAGGAATAATGGACAACCATGTCCCTAGGTACTATTTTATCTAATCAGGTCCTTGTATGAGACAATAACAATAATTCAATATGATTTAAAATAACTAATATTGTTCAGATTTCTGTTACTCAGCACTGAACTTTTTGCTTTAGGATTCTTTGTCTGTTCTATAGGCTAAGTTAAAGTTAGTCCCTCAGCAATGATTGATTTTGTTTTGTGGCCTCTCAGTTAAATTGCTTGTTTGCTTCGCTCTTATCTTTGATTGTCAGCAGAGGCTGAGACTCTCATTGTCCAAGAAGATCACTGTGGCATCAATAGCTATTTATTTCTTACAAAAGAGCTCAAATTGGTGGTGGAATATGGCTGCATGGAGCAGTAAGTATTACGGTGAAAATCATGGTCTTTCTTATATGCTGGCATTCTTTATATTTGTCTGGTTTTAAAAAATAACTTGTTGAATACATATCTAGCTAAAATAATGTGCAAAAATATTTTAAAGTTAGACCCTGAATTCTGACTCTGACTTCTTGGAATTTTGATTTTCTTTTACTCTATCCATGTCAATTTCATTCTTATCTAATAAGTATCCACCTTTACTATTGTGAGTCCATAATTTTTGAAAAATATTTTAATTTTCTTTATATCCTTGTACTTAAATTGCTGTGGATTTAAAAAATGATTATTGAAGTAAAAAATTAAAGTTGGACTTTGAATAATAATGAGAGGTAGGGATGCAGTGACACAGAAAAGATTGTTCTGTTCTAGATCTGTATTTGTCCCTTAAATTCTTGCAAAGCTTTAAGGGTTTCCAATCCACAAAATATACTCAAAGGAAATGCTAGATTTCCATGATGCTAATTAGTGTTTCAGTGTTGAGGCAATTATCTGAAGAAGCACAAACCAGAGATATTAGGTTGCTCATGAGCCCAAGTATTTGAAGGCAGCTTTAGAAAGGGCCTAAAACCAAGCTCCAGAATCTTTTTTCTGTCCTTTGTCTCTTCTCCTCTTTGGGCATCTGCTTTCCTTCCTCTTGCTGTGGATCAATTTTCTCTTTTCCCCACTCATATAGTAGAAAACATGCACTCCACTGTTTTAAAACTTCTTTAATATCTCATCTTGAGCAACTCTGATTTTCCAACAGTCCTTGACTATCAGAAGGCTTCAGAAAACTTAAAAACTTTTGGAATCCAGCAGCAATGGGGGGAGTTCTACATTTTGGGAAAACTTATACTTACATTGTACCTCTACAAGGGCAACTTTTGGGAGTAGAGATAATGTAGAAAGTTGTGACTTTCGAGTTGTAGAGAGGTTGGGCTTACCTTTATTTCAACTCTATCCAGTCAGTGGACAGAAAGATGCAGGCAAGAGTACAGTTAAGCACAAAGAACAGTCATAATTCATCTTTTCATACTTGGTAAGTTAATTTTTACTTCCTCTCTCCCTGTTTATCTTATAAGTAGAAGATGTTGGAAGTGATGGAGAAACAAATGATGGAAAAGCAGCTTGGAGACACAGGCTTTTAGCAGATACTTCTGGTTGCCTATTGTCTGATCTGCTGATCTCAACAAGTTCCTTAGCTCTGGTGTATAGACATGGTTGTCAGTCCCACTCTTGGGACTAATGGTATGTTTGTATACAGTGGATGATGATTCTGAAAGAACACTTCCACAGACAAGCCAAGAGACATCAATTGTAGATGTCACTTTTTAAAAATGTTTCTGGGCCCTCCCTGGTGGCGCAGCGGGTTAAAGCACTGCTCTGAGAATCTAAAGGCCGCTTCCGCATGAGTTCGATTCCCGCCTGCCCCGGAGGTGACCACATGGCGTGGCAGACCTCTCCTGACCCGCCCGCTGCTCCCCTCAGCAGTGTACTTCGTCCATCTGCCTGTTCTGCTCCCCACTCTGTCTCTGGTGAAGCCTCTCGCCGCCTCTGAGCCTCTGGCCTATACCCCAGTTCTGTATGCACAAATAAATAAATCTTTAAAAAAAAATGTTTCTAATAAAATGAAAGGGGCTTTCTGACTAAGCAGGTTTCTTTGCTGCAATAACTTGTTCAACTTCAGATATACTTATGTTCAACATGAAAGTCATTATTGTCCACGAAGGCACATTATTATGTCCTACCTAACTTTAGTTGATGAATAGATATTTTCTTTTAGGAGGACACAATGTTTGAAGTATTTTAGTACTTTCTTTCTTTGCCATCTCACTGTAAGTTTCTAGAGAGAGATTCAGCAATTGTAATTGCCTTCAAAAATCTTCAGTGTGGCTCAAGCATTCAACAAACACTCAAACATTTTGACAGCAGACTGCTCTTCTAACCTCAGTACCCCCATTCATTCTAGTCACCAAGAGTGAAGCATAGATCTCAGAAGCTTGCAATCACTCAGAATCTAAGGGAAAATGCCTAACGCATGTTCTTGTCAAAAAGCCTCTTGTTATCTAGTCAAGGCACACACAGTTTTTATGTGTTCTACTTAACTCCCAACGTGTTACCCAGATATCTGAGAGTTATTCTGTGCCTCATGCAGGTCAGAATGAGTTCATATTATGAACTGAGCACATCCCATCTGTCCAGTGTGGGTGGGGCACCCCAGAAAAGGAAGAAGAGGGGCCTGACTTCCTGGAATCTTCTGTTGCACTCTCAGGTACTTTAGTGGTAGAACAACCCTCATAATGTTCACACTCTATGCTCTGGGGACAAGCACATACTGTGATCTGTAATGATTCATTTCTCAAACTCTGGGTTCCTCCTACTCACATAGGAATGATTCCATCCATCCTCCTCATTATGGCGCTTATTTATATGTGCTCTGACAATATTGCTGTTTTTTTTTTAATGAGTTTAAATAGATATCTGAAGATGAAGTATTTGCCTTTGCAATACATATGCCTATAAGCTTCCTACACACCTTATAATTCTGCAGTTTTCCATGTGTGGGAATCTGAAATTAAAGCATTCTGCCTGTTCTTTTCTTGAAATCTTTATTCACTTAGAATCTCTTTTACTCAATAAATATTTATCCAAAAAAATACTATCATTATAGCACATCACTCTATTGATTCCCATGTTTTCCTGTTGAGAATATTCTAGAACTGATTTCTGATTGCTTTTCACTAACTCTATTTAAACTCCTGTGGACCCCCTTCCACATGCTGCCCTGAGTGTATGGCCACATTCACAGCTGCTGCTCTCACCTCTACTCATGCTGTTGCCTCTGCCTGAAGGCAGAACAATGTTGTTCCAGTAACATAGTTTACCAAAGGTATTTTTATTACCTTATACCTGTGACACATAAATGTACATTGAAGAATCTGTCAAATCCAGCCATGTAGATCTGGGCCTATTTAAAATCTCTTTCGGCCCTCCCTGGTGGCACAGTGGGTTGAAGCACAGCATTTGAGAAGTTAAGGCCACTTCCACATGAGTTCGATCCCCGCTGCCTGGGAGGTGACCACATGGCATGGCAGACCTCTCCTGACCTGCCCGCTGCTCCCCTCATCAGTGTACTTCGTCGATCTGCCTGTTCTGCGCCCCACTCTGTCTCTGGTGAATCCTCTCACCGCCCCTACCGCCCCTGTGCCTCTGGCCTATACCCCAGCTCTGTATCCAAAAAAAAGTTTATTAAAATCTCTTTCAAGAGAAGTGGCGATGAAGAGAATCTAGAGTTGTGACTAGCTTTGTGCCTGTGAACCCATCTCTGGATATACAGGTTTCATATGAAACGTTCAATTCCATCAGCTATTTAGAGTGATGGAACTCAGGTTGTAAGCAGTGAAATTTCATCTGAACTCTGCTTAAGTTAAAATTACTAGATGATGGAATCTTCCTAAACTTAAAAATATGCTCACTTCTCACTAATCTGGTTGGGCTAGAGAGAGCACTTCTCAGGCTTAGTAATCACTCAGTAGTTCATTGACAAAATTGCTTGGAATAGTACAAATAAAAATGTTAATTGAGGCCTTCCCTGGTGGTGCAATGCTGTTAGAACACAGTACTGCAAACTTGCCACAGCTGTTTCAGTGCAAGTTCGATCCCCGGCCCCTGGAGGTGACCCACATGGCGTGGCAGACCTCTCCTGACCCGCCCGCTGCTCCCCTCAGCAGTGCACTTTGTCAATCTGCCTGTTCTGCTCCCCACTCTGTCTTTGGTGAATCCTCTCACTGTCCCTGCACCTCTGTCTTGTACCCCTGCTCTGTATGCATAAATAAATACATCTTTTAAAAATGCTAATTGATACAGTCCATAGCTTGAATAAACGTTGTAGCTGCTGTTTTACTTTATTTAAATTACTGAGTAGTTAGCAGTAATGCACACTTCACAAAACAAACATGAGTGGTGCATTCCTCAAGTGTGGATAGTTCGCTCACAGGTGTGGAAACTGACCACCTTAGTGCAGTAATCAAGCCCTCTACATGGTGGCAGAGGCTGTCCTTGGAGCAGTAAACAGATGCTCAAATTTCTTCTCAGTCTTTCAAGAACCATTATAAGAGAGTAATCAGGAACCAAATCAATAGCAAGAACTAAACATTGACCAAAAATATATTTTCTGCAGTCAGGAGTTTCCATTTCAGAAAAATAGGAAGCTAAGAGGGAGTCAAGCAAAAATTGTGATTGAAAAGGAAATCATTTGCTAGCAAGGTAGGGAAATATGAGGATTTAAGAAAAGAAAGAACACATGACTACATTAATAGCTACTGTAAATAACTAAAAGGGGATTTCTCACAGATGTGGTAAGGTATCATAAATCTGCAAAAATGATATAAGGAAATTCTGACATGACTCTGGCAAGTATGTTGCCCTTCACATCATGATAACTGTGGCATCTCTGTCAGAAACTACACTCTGGTTGCTTGGCTCCGGCTCATTCAATCATCATTCCCTTCACAACTCAAGTGATTCAAATACTAATTATGAAGCTGTTAGGACAATCAATAGCGGCATTATTTGTATTAAGCCTAAAAAAGTACTAGTTCTTGCCCAGAGCTATGTATATCACACCTGGAATTGCCTCTTAAAAATGTTTGCTTGAGATTGACACCAAAATATCATAATTTTACCCCAAGAAGGCAGACTTCATTATTCTGAATTTAAAATGAAAAGATTTTTACACATTTGCAAGTCTTATTCCACTAATCTCCACAAAAATTGGAAAGAAACTCAACTATGGTATCCAAGGATTCTGAAGGCATGCTAATTCAGTAGTTGTTACAGAATTTTAAAAGTGTGGCAGAGGCTTTCTGACAAAAGTAATGAGATTCAGACTTAGGTCATGGAAGCCAGTAACCAGCAAGGAAGACATTGGGCAACTTGTACTTGACTCTCATGTGTGTGTAATTCCACAATTGTAACATCTGACTAACCACTTTTAAATAATCAGATTCATAAATTACAAATGATTCAGTATCCCGGAATTATTATCTCTTGATTCTACTAGTCGGTATTTCAAAATCTTTAGTTAGGAAACAAATTAAAAATAAGGAAAGAAAGGAGAGAGTCGGAGAGAGGGAGATAGAGAAATCAAAAGAAGTGAGAAAGAATACAGTTTGTTTTCTTCTAATAATCATCATCATTGGGGGAAACTTATTTGTAGTTGAGATTGTCTAGTAACTTTAGATAAAAGGGGTAAGTGGGAATCTTAAAACACTGTCAATAGTGTTCCTCATTTGGACTGTCCCTGGTGGTGCAATGTGTTGAAGTGTAACACAGTGAAGCTCGCAGGAGCCACTTCAGCACGAGTTCAGTCCCTTGCCAGGGAGGTAACGCACATGGTGTGCAGACCTCTCTTGACCTGCCTGCTGTTCCCCTCAGCAATATACTTTGTCCATCTGCCTGTTTTGTTTCCTACTCTGCCTCTGGTGAATCCTCTCACTGCCCTTGCACCTCTGGCTTGTACCTCAGTTCTGCATACATAAATAAAATCTTAAAAAAAAAAAAAGTGTCTCTCGTTTTAGAAGAATGATGTAGTCTCTCCAGTTAGCTAAGGAGATGGAAATCAGAGCCAGGATGGTACACCTACCACACGTAGGGCTTCGTCCACAGTGGTTGTTACACAGGGCACCCCAGTGAACTGGGCCGCCTATCTGTGGGGCCTCACCTGCGCACTTAAAATTCAGTTGTACTGCAGACATACGCAAAAGGGTCAATAATGGGTTTATTTACAAAAGAGGAAAAGAAAAGGAAACAACCCAGAGAAAGAGAGAGGGATACAAAGTAACTGGAATATCTTACCTGCTTAGCTGACTTGGAGCTCTGGTAACGAACTGAAAACTAAGAGTCACACGGTCCTGAGAACTGTTTTCTGAGAGAGAGAGACTGTTGGACAAAATGGCTCCCTATTTATCCCTCAAAGTCCCAGAATGCCTGCTTAGCTCCACCCTTGGGTCCTCATAGTTCTCTCCTTGGTACTGCTGTAGTTTCCAATCACTGGAGTAGGGGGTAGAGTCCAGAAAGCTGGAGTAGGGGGTGGAGTCCACAAGACTCTGCAGAGTTCATTTGGGACATCTTTCCCTTTAACATGGTGACTGACTGCTGCAAAGGGAACTCTTCTTCACATGTTATCAGAAAAGAAGAGACTTGAGGCTCATTTATACTGGGTTTTGATTTCATCCACTAAAAAGAATATTCTCCTTTTATTCAAAGATAAGGAAACTCAAATTTTACTAAGTTTCTTGGTGATATGCTTACTTTTATTTATTTTATTTTATTTTTTTAGATTGATTTATTTATTCGTACAGAAGTGGGGTACAGGCCAGAGATGTGGAGGGTAAGAGGATTCACCAGACAGAGTGGGGAGCAGAACAGGCAGATCGACGAAGCACACTGCTGAGGGGAGCAGCGGGCGGGTCAGGAGAGGTCTGCCGTACCATGTGGTCTCCTCTGGGGCAGGCGGGGATTGAACTCATGCCGAAGTGGCTTTAGCTTCTCAGTGCTGTGCTTTAACCCACTGCGCCACCGGGGAGGGCCAATATGCTTACATTTTTGATCCTTAGTTTCCTCTTTGGAAAAGGTAATGCTTCCTTCCAGGGCTGTAGTGAGGATTAAAATCAGATAAAGTTTCTGAAACTGCTACTGTGCCTGGCTGAGAGCCAACCCCACAGTGCAAGTGCCCCTTCCCCAAATAATTTGCTCAAAAGACAAATGGTTCTTACCAACTATAACAATTTTTAGAGATAGAAAATATAGCAAACTTATACTATTGATAAATATATAAAGCCAGGCTTTAACCCCTGAGAGTTAGTTTTAAAAAAATGTATAAAAGTATTAGGTCACCTTGGCAAAAAGTCCTTAACTGTGCGATATTTCCTCCTAAATTAAGATATCACCATTGTTGGATTTTAAGTTTGCTTTATTTCCAGGAATAAGACATTTGGCATTAACTTTGTTTTCATAATGTGAGAGATCCTGCCTGGCACACAGCACAGGCTCTGAAATTTTTAAAGTCATTCCAGCAAATGTTTCATCAATCAAAGCAAACTTTAAATTCTCCAGGCTATTATTATCTTAACTCTAGAATAAATGAATTAGCGGATTTGAGTTGGCACAAATTGAATTTCTCATACTATATTACATGTATGTCATTTCTCCTGTCTACTTGAATAGTATAAATGCCATTGGTACCAGGTGTACTATTGCTTTGAATACATTTTCTAGGAGAAGATATGTCAGAAAAGCAAAGAAGCTCCAACTATTTCACAAGATAAAGAGAACCTATGACTGCAAGTACAAAGTCTAGGGCTATAGAATGTGTCTTGATTTTTTTATCTCACAATGGTTACTGCTTAAAAAAAAAATTTATTTATTTATTTATGGATACAGAAGTGGGCTACACACCAGAGGTGCAGAGGTGGTAAGAGGCTTCACTGGAGACAGAGTGGGGAGCAGAACAGGCAAATTGAGTACACTGCTGAGGGGAGCAATGGGCGGGTCAGGAGAGGTCTGCCACGCCATGTGGATCACCTCTGGGGCAGGACTGGAATTTATGCTGAAGTGGCTTTAGCTTCTTAGTGCTGTGCCTTAACCAGCTGTTCCACCAGGGCCCGGCTACTGCTTTTTTAACAGCACCCGCAGTTCCTGGTTGGAACCTTCTTAAGCTGTGCCTCTGGGTCCACGTAAGATCACTGAAATAAACACTAGCTTTGCACAAAAGCTTTGCATCAGGGTTCAGGGTTGGTAATACCCACCATCTATGCACAGTATTCCTCTGTCAACTGTCCAATCAGTGACCCTGTTTCAGATTCTCTCTTCACTGCTAATTGGAAATTTAAATTATAGAATTCAATATGGAAGGGACAATCGTGTCCTTAGTTCCTTCTTCACTGGACAAGTTGAAGAGACTGAGGTTGAATAAGCATCTGGTTGAGATCACACAGTGTTTATGGTGCTACCTAATTGCTTCAGCATTCCCCCTCCCAGGACTACTATGTATAGATGAGTAAGTTACCTGCTTATGTGACTGAATCTAGTTTCTCAAGTGAGTTCTTTCTTTGTGGGCATTATTCAGTTTAGTTCAGAGCCCATTCATCTCTTTATATACTGCCTCTTGGTGAGTTTTTCCGCTCTCTTTGTGTGAAGTGGCTTCTCAATACAACATTCCTTAAATGCTCAATTATAGTCTTGACTTAACTAATCTTCTTTCAGACTGGGTAGATTGTCAACGCTGCACACACTCTAGCCAGCCCATGCTCCATATTCTGGCGCTGTCTCAGCCCCCACAACTCTGTGCTCCAGAAATGTCTCACAAATGATTGTTTCCATTACCCTTACTCACCACACCTGAGTCATCTCTACTGCTAGTATAGCAGCTTTCTTCTGCAGTAAGACTTGATTCAGAGCATTTGAACAGAGACAGACCAAGATTCTGCATAAGCATGAATCAGATAAAAAACATAAGCAGCTGCTTGAGATATCTAGTCTGGATGATATGGAATCACAGGGGAAATGATTTCTCAAAGTCACATAAAAGTGAGTAAGGAAGAAAATGAGATTATTAACCAAAAATCCATGTATGCCTGAGACTGTCCTTGAGGAATATTCTTTTTGACAATCAATTACTTATCGTAAACAACCCAAAGATAGTTCACTGCTTATAGACTGCAATCTAACATGACTGCCTATGTTGACCCACTTTTTTTTCCTGTTTAAATTCCCTTGAATTCACTGATAATATAATCTTTAGTAAATTGATCAATGTAGAGTCTCTGTTTCTATTAATGTGTAATAGAACTGTTCTGGTAAATTATCAGTCACTATAATTGAAATAACTTAAAGGATAATTTTTGGGGTCATATATTAAAAGTTATTTTATACTCTATGTGTCTTAAATCAATTTGTTATGCACTCAATTAGAATTAGTCATTTTAAGAGGAAATGCCAGAAATCAATAAAGCCAAGTTAGAGATTGATATTAAATATTTTTCTACAAAAAATATGATTAATTGTTCTAATAAGGACATTTGTAACTTAGATAGCTTTGAGTTATGATAGGATCCAGTCAATTACTATGAAGAATCTGAAATTGTACCCTACTTCTTAACTAACAAGTTAGCCTGCCAGTTTCATGAATGCTGACAGTTGGCAGGAGACTCCTGCATCAGACACAAAAATAATTTGCTATTCACAGTAATAGCACTAGGCATAAAGTATCAGTATTTTTTTCATTTCCCCAGCTGTGAAAAAGGTTTTACTTCCTCACCCTGAAAATGGAGAATAATTCCAAGCTTAGAAAACATAATTTTTTTAGTTATTTATTTTCTTCTATTGCTGTTTATTTTTGTACATTATTTGATTTATCCCTCTAAGGTAGTCTGCATATGTCTCCCACCACCGCAGTACCCATGATCTATCACCATAGCACCTTGTGTTCTTCCCTCCGCTGTTTAGAACCCTCCCCCTCTGTGTTCTTGGCTGTCTGCCTCAGAACTATGGTCAGCAAAGGGTCTGATCTTTTGTTCAGTTTCTCTCTATTCCATGTGCTGATGAAGCCATCTACTATTTGTCATTTTACTTCTGACTTATTTCACTTAACATATTCCATTCCAGGTCCATCCATGTTGCCACAGTGACATGAGCTGATCTTTTTTTGATGACTGAGTTACACTCCCTTGTATGCCAAAACTTTCTAATCCATCATTCATCTGTATTAGGGGATTTATGTGGGGAAACAGGAAGTCTTTATAATGAACAGCAAGCCTGCCTGCACTTTGTCCTGAAGGGACACCATCTTGTTAAAATAAATGGTAAAGACACCCTGCCCTTTGCCTGGAGTCAAACGTGATCTCTATATTCCCAGACTGTACACTAGACACAAATTTAAAAGATTGTCTAGAAGGAGCTACCTGTTGGCCAAGGCGTTGAGTCTCATCTCTATGACAATATCTTCAGCCACTGCAGCACAAGTTTGATCCCTGGCCAGGGAGGTGATCCAAACGGTGTAGCACACCTTTCCTGTCTCGCCTGCTGCTCTTCACAGCAGTGCATTTCAGTCATTTCACCTGTTCTAATTCCCACTGACTCTGGTGAACCCTATTATACCCTATATCTCTGGCCTGTACTTTAGCCTTTGAATACATAAATACATAAATCTTAAAAATAAATAAAAGGTAGTCAAGAACAAATATAGTTTTTGTCATTGTTTACAAGATATGCAAAATCACAAAAGACCCAGGAAGAATCGTCTCTTAATAGATACCTATAAAGATATCAAAAATTTGAAAGTAACATTGGTACTTTTACATTTTGAATATCTTCATGTCAAATGAATTTACTCATATGTGAAATATAAAGAAACAAAACAAAAAAATAGGGAAAACAAATCCTTGGATTCTGACAGAACTGAAATTACCAGGATGATGGGGTCAAATGGAAGAGGGGAACAGCTAGTTGTGGTAAAGGATTATTAGTTCTTTGGTGGTGGGGATGTTGTGAATTTAAAGGTATGTAAACCTGTACTCCTCAGACATATACAGTATTATAAAGCAGTGTAACCTCAATACACATTTCAAATAAAACAAAATTTGAAAGTAACTTTCTTAACTAGTTACTCACTTCAAGTCAAGAAATATAATTGTGGTGATAAGGATACATATTTCAGTTAAGGGAGATTTTTCACTCTATTTTGAAAATTACTTATGAAGACAGGTTTATTTTTATCCTTTCACTGATAAAGGGAGGGGAAGTTCCAGAATGTGCTATTTCATAACACATCTCAAAAGGGGAGCACAGAACACCCAATCAATTCCAAAGCCAAAGAAATAAAATGAATTGGAACAAGCCTTGCTGTTCTGCATTTTAGAGTTCTGCTGCCCTGGGAGAAGGAAATGTTCTAGAACATTCTGAAATGGAACATTTCACTCCTCTCCTTTCTCATCAAGACTTCTCTATCTCTACCCACAGGCCCACTCTTTGTACAAACACACAGCCACACGTACATGCTACTCTGAGTTCAATTACTTTGCATCATGTTCTATATCTTATTTTTATGACAAATCCACTTAATAATGTATCCAGATAGCTTGTCAATAAATTTTGCAACACCTTTTCACAAATATTTTGTAGTCTGTAATTTGGAAGCATTAAAATTTGATCTCCTTTTGGTGGGTATTCAAGGTAGCTGTGGTTTTTGTTGTTATAAAAAACATCCTTGAACTTATAATTTCAGCTTTTTAATTTTTGTAAAACTTAACAGTGACATTTACATTTAACTATAAACATAAATTGTCATTGTTCATAACACTTACATAACAAAAATAATGAATAATAGCAGTTTTCTGAAAAATTTAATATTTTCTGGTGAAAACCATGCAATGTTATTTATTTGTTATTTTCAGACATAGGTTTTATAATTTTATTTACTAAGTAGAATTGTTTGTACAAGAATGCAAGCCTGGGCCCTCCCTGGTGGTGCAGCATGTAAATGCAGCACTGAGAAGCTAAAGCCTCTTCAACACGAGTTCGATTCCTAGCCCTGGAGTTAACCCACATGGCCTGGCAGATCTCTCCTGTCTGACCCGCTGCTCCCCTCAGCAGTGTACTTCATGAGTCAAGCAGTTCTGCTCCCCACTCTGTCTCTGGTGAATCCTCTCACCGCCCCTGAACCTCTGGCCTGTA
>NW_004567110.1:55341337-55343447 GCF_000260355.1 Condylura cristata | reverse complement strand
TTCTGCTCCCCACTCTGTCTCTGGTGAATCCTCTCACCGCCCCTGAACCTCTGGCCTGTACACCCCAGTTCTGTATATATAAATAAATAAATCTAAAAAAAAAAAGAATGCAAGCCTAGTTTCTACCTAGACCCAGGTGATTCCTCAGGTAGCAACTTCAAAAGTGAGGGCGTCACATGGTGCCCATGCTCCATGTAGTGAGGTACTGGCAGCCTGGTTCTCTCCTTGGAGGTGAGTCAGAGGGAATGTCAGGGAATCACTTGCCTGCTGTCCTGGGTTCTAAAAAGGGCTGTGAGTAGTCTTTACGTAAGTGTGAATTAGGAGCCAGATTCTCATGCAGCAACGTACAAAGTATTTGATTAAAACTGGGAAAGACTGGCTGATGGGCACTTTCACTTTCTTTCCTTGTTCAGAGATCTCCAGATATAAACACTGAGTACTCACGTGGGTGTCCGTCAAGAGCTTTTTCTTGGTTTGCTATAGTCTCTCATGTAAGAGATTATAATGTTTCATAATCTCATGAATGCCATGTTTGTAAATGATATTGACCTCCACAACCAAATGTTTTGTTTTTTTGGGGGGTCTATCCCTTGGTTAAGAGTTTTAAATTGTGTCAGGTTAGATGTGCATCCCAAATACTTTGCTCCCAAGGAGACGTTGGGAGTTAGGAATTCCCTTTTGATTTTCTGAGGTTGTACAAGTGTGGAAATCATGGCATGAGTGTTTTTTCTCATTTTTCAATGTATGGAAATCACTCAGATATTTTCTGAATTTCTCTCAGAGGAAACGGATTTTTGTGTAGCTGTATACTTTGCACATCTTTGTGAACAGGGAAAACTCCAGAGCCTCTTATGCCATCAACTTAGACCCCTCCTTTTTTTTTTTTTTTCCAACTCTTCTAATTAACCCTGAATGAATTTCTATAATCTCACCCCACCAAAGATCTCTACCAACCTTTTCCTTTCTCATTTTCTCACTAGTTGTTCCTAAAACATGTGTCACCTATTATTTGTCTCACTACTAATTCATATGGGAAAAGCTTAACTTATGGCTTGTTTCAGAGTCTGAATAATTTTTACCTTATTGTTTTGTGAAAGCACCATTGAGATGGTGAGTATTAAATCCACTTGTTAACATCTCTGGGGGCCTATACAGGGAAGCCACCTGTATAGTGTTTTCTCCCCAATTAAATCCATTTTCTTGATCCAGCATGAAATACTTCCATTATAAGCTGTCGGAATTATACCCAACCAAGACACCCTAGAGGCCTATAAAAACATTTAAAAAAAAAATGTTGCCTACTTTGAAAACATGGGTCTGGAAAATTTATGACCATTTTACATTTTGCCAGCTAGAGGCTTTTTGGCAGATTTCCCATTAACTTATGGAGCCCAAGGAAAGTAGAATCTTGGAATTTCCTTCATCTAATCACCATGAAGAGTATTAGTACAGGAGCTCATTAAGAACTAGTTCTTTGTTTGCCACAATCATGTGGGTTTTATGGGCTTAAACTCCATTGCCTCTCAGAAGCAGGTTTTGGGAGGCAGGATTTCAACATCTGCCCAATTTAAAAGGACATCATTAGAGGGCAACCCTCAGCACACCTGAGCTGCAGTGTTTACTAGAAGTGTATCCCTTCCCCATTCCCAGATTCAGAACATAGTTAGCCATGTGTGAATGCTAGGAAGGATTGTACATAATCCCCTGGTTTTCATTGTGAAAATGGAATTGGATAATGGTTTCAGCCTAGTAAAAAGGTAGGCTATAAATCTTGGTTCTATTTTCAATCTTCCAGGCTACTAAGGCAAAAGTAGATCTGATTTATCTAGTTAAGATTGAGTAGACTGAATGAAATTATCACAGGGATGGAAAGTAGCATCCTGTTCTGAAAAGAATAAAGGAAATCCATTCATCTTTTATCTTCTGTGTTGGTACTGCCTTGCATGAAAAAGTCAAATGTGACTTCTCTGCATTGATTAAACTTCTAAATTCCCCCATCAATTGCACAAGAGGGTTCTATTTTCTTTTGTTTCCCCCCACCCCCAACCTGGCATTCAAAACTTTATTTTTTTTTTATTTTTTACTTTTTTATTTATTTTTTTTTCCTTCT
>NW_004567110.1:55336548-55341237 GCF_000260355.1 Condylura cristata | reverse complement strand
GGGCGTGAGAGGACTCACCAGAGACAGAGTGGGGAGCAGAACAGGCAGATGGATGAAGTACACTGCTGAGGGGAGCAGCAGGCAGGCCAGGAGAGGTCTGCAGTGCCATGTGGGTCACCTCTGGGGTTGGGGATTGAACTGCCCCTGAAGTGGCGGTGGCTCACTTGCAGTGCTGCTTCTTAACTGGCTGCACCACCAGGAAGTGTCCTATTTTTTTACTTTTTTAAAACAACTGTTTGAGACCTTGATTTCATACCCTAAGGTCAACCACATGAGCCCCATTTTTATTTGTGTTGTATTTATGATTTATTTATTGAGACTTTAAGTAGCATTCTTTTTATTCTCTCCATCACACCCAGACCCATGCTCCATCTGCCTTTCTTTCACACTACCACCTTGTCAACAACTCTTTTTGGTTTCTCTAATATGGGCTATTCTTATATATGGTATGAGGTATGTTTCTGTGTTTTGCTTTGCATTTTTCTGATGATTAGTGATGTTGAAAAATGTTCCATATGTCTGTTGGCCATCTCTATGTCTCCTTGGAAAAGTGTCTATATTTAATTCTTCTCAATTTCTTTTTATTATTTTTCCTGGGTTTCTTGTTATAGAATGTTATAAGTTCTTTGGAGAGCTTGTATATTAGCTCCTTGTTAGATATACAATGTCAAGTGCCTCCCTGGTGGCACAGAGGTTAAAGTCTCAGCACTATGAAGTTACCACCAGCCAGAGCGGTGACCCACATGGCACAGCAGACTTCTCCTGTCCCACCCACTGCTCCATCAGCAGTGTATTTCAGTAAGCTCACCTGTTTGGCTCCCCACTCTGTCTTTGGTGAATCCTCTCCTGCACTTCTGACCTACACCCAACTTCTTGTATGCATAAGTAAATAAAAAAAATTTTTTTTAAAAGATGTATGATATAAAATATATTCTACTCTTTGGAAAAGTGACTGTTCATTGTAATGATAAATTCTTCTGCAGAAAAGCTTTAATTTGATGTAGCCCCATTTGTATATGTTTACATTTGCTTCCCTTGCCATTGGAGTTGAGTCACCATAGATATTCACAAAGTGAATGCTATAGAGTGTTTTTGCCTTTGTTTTTTCCTATGGATTTTATGGCTTCAGTTCTTGCATTTGGGTCTGTAATTATTTTTTATAAGATTTATTTATTTATTCATATAGAACTGGGGTACAGGCCAGTATGCGGAGGGTGAGAGGATTCACAGGGACAGAGAGGGGAGCAAAACAGGCAGATGGTCGAAGTACACTGCTGAGGGGAGCAGCGGGCAGGTCTGGAGAGGTCTGCTGCGCCATGTGGGTTCACATCCGGGGCAGGCGGGGATCAAACTCATGCGGAAATGGCTTAAGCTTCTTAGTGCAGTGATTTAACCCACTGCGCCACCAGGGAGGGCCCTGTAATTATTTTTAATTATTTTATTTTTTTTGTGTGTATTTGGTGTGAGATAATGCTTTAGCTTCATCCTCTTGCATATCACTATCTCGTTTTCCCAACACCATCTGTTGAAGAGATTTTCCTTTCTCCACTGCATCTTACATAAAGATACTCTAATTTTTCTTCTTTCCTTCTATTGACTTTGATTTCGTTAATCCTTGCTTTTCCAGTTTCTTAAGGTATAATGTTAAGTTACTTAGTTGAAATCTTCGTTGTTTCCTGTATAGCTATGAACGTCACTCTTTGCCACTTTGCTCCATCCATGTATTCTAGAAATTGTGTCCTTGCTTTGATTTTTTCTAGGTATTTTTAAATTTCTCTTTTCTTTATTAACCCAGTAATTATTAAGTAGCATACTGTTTATTCTCCACATATTTGAAAATTGTCTAGTTCCTTGAGAGTGCTATAAATTTGAGAAAAATATGCACTTTGCTTTTCAGGGTATACAGTGCTCTATAAACATTCATTAAGTTCAGGTGGCCTAATTCCTTGTTTAAACAGCTGTTTCTTTGTTGATTTTCTGTGTGGTTTTTCTGTTCATTTATACAAAAGCAGATGGACATCTCCAACTAAGATTTTGTTGCTAATGATGTTTCCTTGTAACTCTATTAGCAGTTGTTTTCAATATTTTGATCCTCCTTTACCTGTGCATAATGTTTATATGCACATTCCATCTTGCTGATGGAATGGAATGACACCTTATTCATTATATAACATTTTTTTTAAGATTTATTTATTTATTCATACAGAACTGGGGTACAGGCCAGAGATGTGGAGGGTGAGAGGATTCACCAGGAACAGAGTGGGGAGCAGAACAGGCAGATCGATGAAGTACACTGCTGAGGGGAGCAGCGGGTGGGTCAGGAGAGGTCTTCCGCACCATGTGGCCACCTCCAGCGCAGGTGGGAAACGAACTCATGCGGAAGTGGCTTAAGCTTCTTAGTGCAGTGCTTTAACCCACTGCACCACCAGGGAGGACCCCATTATATAACATGTATAGATATTTTGTTACTTTTTTTTTAATCTCAAAGTGTATGTTATATGATATAATTAAAGCTGTCCTGCCTTTTTCAGGTGACCATTAATTTGTAGGATTGTTTCCAATTTTTTACTTTGAGTCTGTTTACATCTTTGGAGTATACCTGGGTGTCCTGGAGAGAGGTGTATTTTGTTTTCTGTTTTAATATCAGTACTGTCTTTTGATTTATGAGTTCAGGACACTGAAATTTAGGGAAACTGTAACTATTTGTTGTGATTTTACTATTTGTTTTCTGTAACTCTGATTTTCTGTTTGAAACATTTTCGTAATGTCTCTGTCCTTTTTATATTTGTTCTTTTGTACAGCCACTGCTCTACTTAGTTTAGTGAGCTCATTAAGATTGTTGCTCTGGGGCCCTCCCTCATGACACAATGGGTTAAATTGCAGCACGTGGAGCAGCAGACCTCAACTGTCTCACCTGCTGCCCGCCTCAGCAATATACTTCCTCAGATTGCCTTTTCTGCTCCCCACTCTATCTCTGGTAATCCTCTCACTCCCCATACCTCTAGCCTGCACTTCAGTTTCTGTATGCATAAATAAATACATCTTGAAAAATATAAGTAAATTAATACACCCAGAGAGAAGAGGGGTAGTTTCTTATTGGCAGCACCAAAGTGGACTGCAAGCAAATCCCAGTGCCACCTGTTTCTACTTATCAGTTACACAGGTGATGTCTCTTGTGGAGATACCTGCTCACCCAGCTACAGTGTACATGGACCCGTGGAAGGCCCCAAGGACAGGCAGGGGCACAGCAGGCATGGTCCCATGCCCTTGATAGTGTTCCTGGCAGGGCTGTTTCAAGTTCTCCTCCCTCTTTGATGGTCTCTGATCATTAGGTTCTCAGCTCTATTTCAACTAGGTTTGGTCCCTCCCAGCCCATTGTGCCCAAGTAGGAAGAGATGGCTACAGAACCCTCCTCGTTGCCAGCCTGCCCACCAACCACTTTCCTCCAAGTTTAACCAAGTTTATCTTCAAATTTAGTTCACACATACACCCTCTTGCGTGTCATGTAAATATTTAAATTTTTTCCCCTAATGATATATTTTACTGTTGGTGCTATTGTAGGCTATCACCTACTCAATTCTATGGCTTCCTTATATTTCCATATAAATTTAATAAATTATATCATCTACAGGTGATTGAGTAATGATGATTGTGATATTTGTTTTATGTGTTCAGTTACTTGGTTAAATCGTATTCTTAGTGTTCATAATGTGGGTGTTTTCAGATGATATTAACACTGAAATCAGTACATGGAGTAAAGTAGATTGTCTTCCCTATTGTGGATTGGCCTCATCCAACCAGCTAAGGTCTGAGTAGAACAAAAACACAGACCTCTCTCTAAGTAGGAGAGAATTCTTCCTGTCTGACCACTTTCAGACTTGAACATAGTGTTTATCTTCTTTTGGATTTGAACTGAAACACTGGCTCCTCCTGAACTTAAAACCTATTGGCTTTCAGACAAGAATTATACTTCTTTTGGTTCTCAGGATATATAACATCTTATATAAAGATTTATTATAAAAAATTGGTGAGTGTTATGATGAGTGTTGACAGGTGCAAAATCTGCATAATGAGTCAGCAACGAGAAACCCAGAAATACTGATGGTGTAGTACTGGTCTGAGTCCAGCAGAATGAGAACCTGGAAAACATAATGCATTTCCCGGCTGGAAGCTGACATCTTGAGCCCCAGGAATAGCTGCTATTTTTGTATTAGTTCAAAGGCAGGAAACACACAAACATACATGATATAGATAATATATAACTATAACTATATATATATAAAACCTAATTTTTAAATATAGAATTTAATTTACCAATCTTACTTCTCTTATTTTAACTTTGAGGGGTTTTGTTTTTAGTGATCTATCATTCATTCAATTATATTTTATACTAATCTAAGTACTTTATAAATGAGAGTTTTGTGAGATCATTATATGTGAAGAATCTCTGCTATGGGTAATATGCCCTTGACAAAAATAATAGTGCAGTATGCAAGAAATTGTATAAAATCAGTAGTAGATGAATGAATGAAAGATAAGAAAAATAGCAACTGATTACATATAAAGAATCAGAAAAGTTTTAATAGGATTGGAGTCATTTGGGAATTGATGCAGGGGGGAAATATCAGTTGAGTTTCTTGGGCCAAGTGAAGAGATAGTAACATATCTTGAGAGAAGTCTGGTATATAT
>NW_004567110.1:55330413-55335903 GCF_000260355.1 Condylura cristata | reverse complement strand
CATTTTGTAAATCTATTTCTTGCCAGAATTACAAAGAACTAAAAAATAAAAATAACGGATGGCTTCACTGATAGCAGGATCAGGCAAGGGGAAAAAAAAAGAGAGAGAGAGCGACAGAGAGAGAGAGACTAACAAATGTAATAGAGTAAAAATGAAAACAACAAACAACTATAAATCAGAGACATTTTATGGAGTGGGAAGAGGAATGGGATTGGAACTAGGGCGGGAAGAATACACTGGACTCTGGTGATGGCACACAGGTGAATTGGTGATGAGAGGCCCATGGGGATCACAACTGAGATGGAAAAATGCACAAAATGAAGAATGATGTTAAAAAAAAAACACACACACACACTGAAATGGAGGTCAGGCAGTCAGGAGTCTGTTCTGGATTTTTCTTCTACAACTCATCTCATTTTCTTAGCCATGCCACACATCTGAGCTCATAACAGATTGCTTATGTTTCCTCTAATGTTTTTGTTACAGGGTAGCCCAGAGTGAACCGGGCCTTCTGTCTGTGGGGCCTCACCCGCATGCTCACAATTCGGTTATATTGCAGGTGCACACAAAAGGGAAAAGGAATAGGAAACAGCCCAGGGAAAGAGAGCAGGATACAAAGTAAGTGGAATACCTTACGTCTAGGCTGACTGAACACACCAAGTCACGAGGTCAGGAGAGCCGTTTCCCAAGGAAAGCGAGAGAACAATTGTGCCCTATTTATCCCCCAAATGTCCCAGAATTCATTCCTGCTAGCTCCGCCCTTGGGTTCTCATAGTTCTCTCCCTGGTACTGCTGGGAGTTGTAGTTTCCAATCACTGGAGTTGGCGATAGTGTCTAGAAAGCTGGAGTAGGGGGTGGAGTCCATAAGCTCTGCAGAGTTCCTTTAGGACATCCTTCCCCTTAACATTTTGAGTCATTATTATTTACTGAGAGCTTATGTCAAGCTCTATGTTGGCTACTAAAGGACCTGCTGACAATTGCTGACTGAAGATAATATTTCCATTTCTTCCTGGACAGTACAGTCTAGTGGTGCTATTCAGTATAACAAACTATAACCAAAAAAAAAGTTCTCTCATTGTAAAGCTTCATTTGCTCTTGAAATTTATTTTTTAACCAGAGTATGTTTTATTTTCATCAGTAAAGACAGTTTTGAAGATTGGCATTTACAAGGTAGGCAAAACAGCCTACATCACTGCTAACCTACTCTATTTGCAGAAATCATGGAAAGAGAGGAAAAAAGTAGATTTGTCAATGAAACTAATGAACTTCAAAAATTGTATTATAAACTCTGTGTTGGGGGGAGGGGACTAGTTGATTAATCCAGCCCAACATTTCTTGGCATAGAAACTTCAAGAATTCCTTTTAAATATTCATATCACTGCACAGACTTGGTGCAAAGCACTGTAGACTTCCTTATGTTGTTCTTGGAATTTGTTTTCCAGATGAAACATAATTATTTTTTTTTCTGCCAGTTTGTTACAATGCTTGCAGTTAATTTTATCATTTGAAAACAACCTTTGACAACTATATTATTATAGTGATTTTGTTCTATTTAGAAAATATACAGAAAATGAATGTCAAAATTTTCCCTGAACTTAGAATTCAAAGTTATTTGTTATGTTTTTCCTATAACCTAGTAATTTTGGAAAGAAATTTTACCATTTCCTCTTAGTATCTATGGCAACTTTATTTCCCTCACTCTTCTTACTTTCTAAAATATAAGGACTTTTTTTCTTCTGAAAGATTTCCTCATTTTTAGCTTTTTCATAGCTCAACTTTTAAAAAACTGATTATAAATTTAATATATAAGATGTCTTATCAATAACTTTTATATAAGTAAAGCTTTCTCTCAGTTAAATTTTGCAAAAGAGAAATGCAAATAGCCATAATATAAAGTAATTACAATGCAACAATTAAAGTAAATCTTTTCAGTTTTTTTTATATCTTATAGTTCTTGTCTGAATCTCCTGCATATGAAGGATTCCAAAATTACCCAGATAAATCCCATATTGTACATTATCTTGAGTGTGATAAACAATTAACTCCTGTATTTGTTTCCCAGTATCTCGATTAGTGAGAAAATAAATGCAGTTTAGTTGATAGAGATTTATAGTTTACTTAAATTCATTCACCCAAAACAGACTTAATTGTGAGTCCATATCATGCTACTCTGTCAGTAGAAGCATAATCCTACTAAATATAGACTGCCCAAAGAACTCACCTTTGTAGAAAGTGTTCAAACAGAGTTTAGTATTCATAACTCACTTAAAAATAATTGCATTTCTGGGCCCTCCCTTGTTGTGCAAAGCACTATGAAGCTAGCTGTAGCCACTTGAGCAATTGTTCAATCCTGGGCCAAAGAGGTGGCCCACATGGCACAGTAGACCGCTCCTATTTCTCCCAGTGCTCCCCTCAACAGCGTATTTCAGTGGACCTGCCTGTTCTGCTTCCTGCTGTGTCTCTGGTGAATCCTTTCAAGCTCTGTACCTTTGGCCTGTACCCCATCTCTGTATGCATAAATATAAAAATCTTTTTTAAAAATTGCATTTTAAGAGATTTATATTACAAAGAACATTAAAGTAGGTGCAATACACAATGCTCAATCACATCTATCAAAGTACCTAGCATATTTCTGTGTGCTAATGCCTCTCAGCTCTGTTATAACCTTTAGGGTGCTAAAACATTCTCCCCTGCCCCAGATTTCACCACCCTTCTTTCTTCTAACTAATTGACTATCTGTTAACTTTCCAAATAGAAAAAATATTCTTTCTCCTTAAGAAAGAAAAGGAAATAAGTAAACAATAAAGATCATGTTTCATGGGCATGCTTATTGGAGGAAGGCTGTGAATATCACAAGTATTAACATTTACTTTGCAGAGAGTAATGGCATCCTTCCTGCACCTGACATTCTATTCTCCCATTCAACAAGCAACTTAGGCTGTTTACTACATTCCAAAGACTATTATAGGCTTTGGGCTATAACTATGAGTAAGTAGGTTCCTCGCTCTGCTGTAACAAATTACCACATATTTAGTGCCTTAAAACAACACAATTTATTATCGCTCAGTTATATAGACTGGACTCAAAGGGGATTAATTAGCCTAAAATAAGGGACTTACAGGTTTGCATTCCTTTCTGGGGGCTCTCGGGGAGAACCCACTTACCTGTGCTTTCTAGCTTCTAGGGGTTGCCTCTCATTCCTCAGGTCAGATTACCCTTTTCCATTTTTAACACCAACAGTTGAAGTTTTTAGCCAAACTTTTAAAGTCTTATCTCTTTGACTGTCCTCTTCTACCTTCCAATTTTAATTTTAATGATCCTCTCAATTCTGAAGTTAACTGATAATCAGTCTTCAAACTATGCAACCTAATTTCCTAAAGTTAACTGATAAGCAGTCTTAAAACTATCTGCAACTTAATTTTCCTTTGCCATGTGACATAACAAACAAGTCTCAAAGATTAGTATGTGGACATCCTTGGGGGTATTCCTCTGCCCACTACATATCTTACTGCACTTATGGCTTGGTGAAGGACCTAAGCACATGAGTCAGCATACAGTAGGTTGCACACTAACCACTAATGGTAAGAAAGTCTGGGAAATATGCCTTTATGCATCATGAGGAAAGAACTTCCAGGTTAGAGAAGTTTCTTCAAAGAAAGTGATATGTAAGTTGAGATCTGGAGATATATAATTATATTCAATGGAAACTGTAACTGTGGATGCGAACAGGTGAGAATATTATTTCACATAGGAAAATGCCAACCTCAAGAACCCAGAGGACATGGGGAGAAAAAACAGCCTCCAAATTGGGGACTAAAAGAAATTCCCCATGATTAGGGCAAGGACTAGGTACTGGATGGGGGCTTATGAGTCCAGAAAAGTAAAGTGGGCCAGATCAGGAAGAGATTGTCAGCCTTGCTAATAGGAAATGGGATGAAGATCCACCCTGCTGAGAATGAAGAGTCCCAGTGAGTTTGGATGAGGAATAAGCAGGGATTTGGCTGACATATGACCAAAGTCATCTGTAAGCTGTGAAGAATCAGTTAGGGGAAAATCAGGTGGAAACTTTAATAGTGACCTAGATGAGTAAAATACAAGATTTTCCACTAATTAGCATAGCAGACTACCAACCTTATGTTGCGTACAAGGAGAATTATGTTGGGGTACGAAACTGAGTTTTTATAAAATGTGTGGAGGGCTAAATGATGCTACTTTTTGAGAGATGAAATTTGAAGTACATGTAAGGAAAATAAAACTGAAGAATACATGTCCAAAGCTGGCTACTGAGCATATTAAAAATGTGTCTTAAACGTCATAAAATTATTACAAATATATTACAGGAATTTGATAATAAAAAAGCAATTGGTGCTAGTGCTAGAACTAAGATCATAACTGGGTTATCTTGAGTGGAGAGTAGGCAAACCCTTTGTAATAAGACATTCTACCAGACTGAAGATATAAAATCATGCTGGAATTAATTCAATGTATTTATGGCTTACGTATTAAATGTTTTTTAATGACCTATTTGTGACCTCTTTTAAAATTTCAATTATATTTTAAAAATATAAATCATTTTATATTCAATAGGTAGCAAAGTGCTACATTTACCGAAGGAAAAATTATCCTCCAGAAAATTTTCAAGTCTTTGTTTTCTAATCATTGGTCAAATATTTTTAAAATAACATAATAGTTTATTTTTGGATCACTTTGTGCATTTTTCCATCTCAGTTGTAATCCCTGTGGGCTTCCCATTACCAAATCACCCGTGTGCCATCTGATTGGTCTAATATTTTAAGTATAAGTAAAGGAATAGATTCTAACTTGAAACTTTAAGGATTTATATGGTGAATACTATCTACTTTGATAAGTGAAGCTCATATATATGAAAAGCAGTTGACTTTAGGAGAGTTTTGTACCTCTTATTTTTACTTTCCAAACCACCTGGCCTTGCCAGCTTGGGTAGAACATCTCCTAGCAAGCTTTCTGGTGAGAGTTTTGACACTCTCACTTCTGGTTCCTTTTTGGAATTACCACAAAATAAGCCTTCTGTGTAACATTTCAGGAATTATCATGCCAATACAAGACTTATAGAAAAAGGAAAAAAAAATGTCCAAAATTTTCACATCTTTAAGAGACTTTTATTTGAAAGTAATGGTCATGCTGTCATTATACTAGTTGTGCAAAATCCATGCTGGGAAGCTAAATCTGTTAGGAAGGGCAGCTTCTAGCTAAAAGTAACAGAAAACTGGACTTAACATGAGTTTGAATTTGCTATTTTCTTATAATCACTGCTGGGGGATAAACCTTCAGATCTGGCTGAGCCACTCCAAAATGTTGATTTTATGGCTCTTTTCTCTTCATCAGCTGCAGCATCGAAGCTTTTTCTGTGACTGATCACATAATGTCTTATCTAACTCACGATATTTCTGAGGATGAAGGGAATAGTATGAATAATGACACAGTGATTAAAGTTTTGCCTGGGATGGTGTC
>NW_004567110.1:55327656-55329328 GCF_000260355.1 Condylura cristata | reverse complement strand
ACCAGGGAGGGCCCCCTAAAACCATTTTTAATAAATTGCTTATAAATTGAATTAATTAATTGCCTGCCTGAGGTAGTAAAAAAATTCTTACATCCTTTGTACATAAGACAAAGCTAAGTACAAAGTCACTCTTCAATTTGTGTTTATTAGCTGAAACAAGCAATCAGGTAGGAAGAAAGGAGGGGAGGATGTAAAAAGGGAGGGAAGAAGGGGGAAAGTAGAGAGGGAGGGAAGAAGAAAATGCAAATCCCAGTGGAAAGAAATGCAGCTGTCAGTCTGGTGACTTTAAATTGCAAATTGAAGGTTCAGTGCTGTTTACTTTATGTTGTGTCCACAGTTAAAGTAAGTTTTGATAACACTAATTTCTAACTTTTATTTTTCCAAAGTCAATTTATCCATCCCTAGTTGTCCCTCACTACCACACAGGAAGGAGACATGTATCTTCGGAACAGAGGTCTTTTGTGCACAAATAAACATTGTTTTTCTTCACTAACGATCATGGGTCATTTCAAGGGATGATGCTTACTCATTCAGTCTTTTGTTGTCAATTGAAAACATATGTGAGACCAGAAACTGGCAAACATGAGTGGCTCCATATCTAATAGTCGCCATTTGTTGTCTCTGTGACGTCTCCGAGAGCAAAAGAATTGGAATCTGTCAAGTTTCCTTTTAGTGGGCTGCTTCTTAAAGTGTCACTGGTATTGCCAGATGAACAGACCCTATGCACAGTGCTGCAAAAATACCACAGATCTTGCCTTGGGAAGTCTTTCTTCCCTAGAACCTTGCAAGTACGTGATTCCCTTAATTCAGAAGACAGGGCTGGCTCTGGCATTGTAGACCACAGGGGAGCAGCTAAAAATGACATTATTTCAACCCAGCTGACGAGTATCTTTGAAAAATCAACACGGGTGGGCAGAGAGCCACCACCAGCCTGGGCAAGTAAGAGTACCCAAGCCCTCACTTCCGGTGACGCCAGCCAAATGGGTATCCCAGAGACAGTGTGTGCCTATCAGCAAGCGTCTGTGGAGTATTTCTTAGAAATGCAGAATGTTGGTTGACCACTGTTCTGTGAATCACTGCCCACATTGCCCCACTCATCTGGCAGTCAGCTCTTTTCCCAAATTGTCCCAGAGGGATTGGGTTGTCCTGTTGCAACATCAGTATTGATGCAAAATCCAGAAGGAAAATGCTAGAAACTGGGATGAGAAAAATCACAGGTTTAGCTCAATAAGAAAATCAGTAATTATTAAACTGATTAAGGGATTAAGGAAATGGAAGCCAGATTAAGAGTCTGTTAAAATTTTCAACCCTTTAATCATTGCATTCTATATTAAAGTTATCATATTCAAAAGTGAGAAAATCTTACCATCTTTTACTTATGATACTTAGCTTATCATCCCATCAAAGAGCTTAACTGATAAGATATATATTTAAATGTATTTATGTATACAAGAACTTGGGTGTAGGCTAGAAGAGCAGGAGACTGAAAGGAACCACCAGAGACAGAGTGGGGAGCAGAACAGACAGATCAACCAAATACACTGCTGATGGGAGCAGCCGGTGAGACAGAAGAGGTCTGCCACGCCATGTGGGTCACCTCTCTGATTGGGGATACAACTCAGGCTGCAGTGGCTGGTGATAGCTTGATAGTGCTGAGACTTTAACCCCTGTG
>NW_004567110.1:55321107-55327406 GCF_000260355.1 Condylura cristata | reverse complement strand
GGCAGGCGGCAGGCGGGAATCGAACTCATGCGGAAGTGGCTTCAGATTCTCAGTGCTGTGCTTTAACCCGCTGCGCCACCAGGGAGGGCCAACTGATAGTATTTTAAAGATAATTTTCTATGCTTATTTATTTCATGGGAAATAAAATATTTACTGGATATTTTTTATGTATCAGGAGTCTCACTCTATTTTACAAGTGCTATCACTTTATCATCATAATTCACTATTATTTAGGCTTTATCAAAGACACTGTAGTAAAGTCTCTACATGTATACCTAATTAATTCAATTCCCATAATAATCCAGTGAAACTGTTTCTATTATTATCCTCATTTTTCAAAGGAGGCACTTGAGACACATAGAAGTTAGGTAACTTGACCAAGGTCACATAGTAAGTCCAGAGCTGGGAATTTCACAGACAAGCCTGGTTCCAGGATGTGTAAACTCCACCCACACAAGCTTTCCCAAGAAACTCCCAAGGAATTTTCACCAGAGTGTCTGAGAAAGTTGACAGCCTTTGGACATTCCTGGTAAAAGGATGTGTGTTTTCCTCTGAACTTTCATTCTGTTCCATGTGACTGAAGACCAGAGAGTGTTTTTAATAAATGCTGGCTGAATAAATAGAGATATACATATTGCTGTTTTAATTAAAAAAAAAAAAAGCTCAGGAAGTTAGGGCAGAGGCATTTAAGAATCAGTCTCGTCTGTCTGCTTCTAAAATCTGTGAATTTGCCTTTCTCACACTGCACACTGCTGTCTGAACATGTGAGCCCGCCTTCGCTATGAGATTCTCCCCAAAACTACCATCATTTATGCACTTGGACGACTCTCCTCAACTTTCTTAAGAAATTCTTTGGGAGACAGGGAGAGATGTGTTGGGATCCTTTTTTGTGGTGACTGAATACTACTTTTTTTTCTTCTTAACATCCTTAACACTCATTGTTTGTAAGAAATATACAGCACCCCCCCATCAAAAAAAAAGATTTATTATAGGTATAACAATATAAGTAAAAATAAATAAAGAAATAAAGAATAACTTAATAATAAGATGGTCTTTATTTGTACCTTTAAAAGAACCTTTATTTTGTTAATTTTACAGAAGGCTACAGTCAGCGATGAAATCATTTTCTTTTATTCTACCACTTTAACTTTTTCTTGAGAAAAACATTAACAAGTATCTCCCTTCCAGAAATCTTGCAAATCCTTGTTTACTCATGAAGACCCTGTGGCCATCTGTTGCTCAGCTGCAAGGGGTGTTTATTCATATTTTTACCTATTCATCTGTTTTGTGTTTCCTTTTGTCTTTTTCTCATTTTAAGATAAACAAAACCCTGTCAGTGTGTGATAGAAGCCATGTCCTGATTTGCCTGTGCCAGAAGAAGGGTATTTGTTAAAGGTTGAAGTAAAACCAGAGGTTCAAGGGAAGAAAGCACACTTCTTACTCTTAAAGACAGGAGTTCATTTCAAATTTCTAATTACGCAGTTCTCTTGTGTCTGACCTTGGAAATGACCTTTGGATTACAAAAACATTGGAGTAAAAGATGAAACCATTCTAGTCATTCGACCATTGCCAACACTCTTACTGCTTTTCATCCTATTTAAAGAAATCTGATTACCGAAGAGAAAAAAATTTCTTCTCTCATCTGTGAAGTTCCCACTAAAGGAGATCTAATTCTCCTACCAATGCAGAAACTTTGGGGAAGAGATTAGCAATTTCTCATCATACTTTTCTAATGATAATTTGAAATGGTCCCCTACAATTAAATATTATCAGTGACAAAATGTCAGAACCAAATTGACTTAAGTCAAAATGAAATGAATTATCCCACAAACTTGAAAAGTTAAGAATTAGAATTGAATTCTCAGAAGACTTGATCATGACTTAAATAAAATTGCTAAGACCTGTTCTATTTTTCATCCATGATAACTTTCCTGCAGGGTTTTATCTTCATATGCTTCATATAGGAGCCTGCTAGAGAAGGAAGCTTCAACGTGCTCCCAGGCACATGGCAAAGGGAAAGGAATGCCAGGAACCTCAGCAAGTATCTCATTGAACATCATTTTTTTTTTAAGATTTATTTATTTATTCATACAGAACTGGGGTACAGGCCAGAGATGCAGAGGGTGAGAGGATTCACCAGGGACAGAGTGGGGAGCAGAACAGGCAGATCGACGAAGTACACTGCTGAGGGGAGCAGCGGGAGGGTCAGGAGAGGTCTGCCACGCCATGTGGATCTCCTCCGGGGCAGACAGGAATCGAACTCATGTGGAAGCAGCTTAAGCTTCTTAGTGCTGTGCTTCAACCCGCTGTGCTACCAGGGAGGGCCCCATCAATCATTGGTTTTAATGGCAGCACAATCATCCTCCAAACCACTGCTGAGGCCAGAGAAAGCCAACAGTTGATTGTAAATGATCAAGCCAGGCTGATGATCAGTTATAACTTGTGAACCCGGAGGTAAGGATGGAGATGTAGTGAGTCTGTTGCACCAGAACCACTTGTAGAAGAAAACCTGGAGCTATTAACCAGGTAAGGGCAAGTAGATAATGAACATAAAAGACACAAGTGATCAGCCAAGTAATGATACCTTTATGCTGTGGAAAATTGTTCAGTCAGATTTGTTTAAGTGATGCCATCAAAAGCAAAAACAATATGTATCATATAACTTGATTATGTAAAATTAAATATAATTGCACATTATTAAAACTAATAAAATGTTAATATTATATCAATATAAAATATGAATATAAGCACTGGTGTATTAAGTGGGGGAGTTATAATGTCACCTTGCAGAACATTCTCTACTTTGCTCTTCTATAGAAAACAAAACAAAAACTGAAACAAGGAGAAAGAACACAGTAATTGTTTTCCATGACACTTAAGCTCACATTTCTCTGTCTCCCTCATTGCTTTTTTCTTTGGCTAAATTCCGGTCAATGACATGTAAGCAAAAATGTTGTAAGGTAGTAAGAGGTCTCTTAAAATGGAAATGATAGGCATTTCCTTTTTCCTGTGTTCATCCTTCTGACTGGAAGGAAGAGTTAAAGATGATGTGGATAGAAGTGTCCCAAACTTATAAAATTACTTCCAGATTTATTTTCCTTGGAAGTCAAGCACTTATTCTATTTCTTTTAACACAGTGTAATTTTGAAAGTAGAAGTTATAGTTATTTATGGTTGTGTCACACAGAGCTAAAATCAATCTTAGATGATACAGAAGAATACACACTAAATTTATATAGTAGTTTCCCTTAAGAACAATAATGGAAGCATGCACTAGGAGTCATAATAAATACTTTAAGTAACAGAAAAAGTGAAAATTATTTTGTCTATTCCCATATTGGAAATTTACTTAACAAAATATTTGAGAAAGCTTACCCAACTTTAAAATGATGAGACTAAGAGAATTCTATTTTGTTATGCATTTGATAAAGATTACTAAATTTCATGTCTGGGGAATAATTTGAGTTTTGGACATTAAAGTGATATTTATTATAAATGTTAATAGAACCCAATGATGAAAGGCAGGTCACCACCTTTAAGAATCTCAAATGTCAGATGAAGAAAGATTAGAAATCAAACACTTAATAATTTTGTGAAATGTTATTTTTCAAGCACTATAGAGTTCTATGATGCACATGAGGGTGGAAGGGCACTTAGCCTAGCCTTGGTGGGTCAAGAGAAGTTTACCAAAGATATAATGACCTTATGGAGGGATTCTAGAGGGAAGAGGGAAGGAGAAAAATAGAAGTGAAAAATGCAGAAATTGTTTCATTGAAATAATCTGTGTTTAACTTTGGTGGATTTTTAAGCAGATATGAAAACATTTACTTCCCTAAGATGTCCAATTATTCAGTCTCTACTAGGACCAAGATTTCGCTTCCCCTCCCCAGATGGCAAATATCTACTGCTGAGGTAAATGTAAAATTTGAACCTTGCATAGAACTATTCCCTGAAATAAGTTCCTAAACTTGCAACCTTTTTAAGATTGAAATGCCAGTGCTGGTATGGAATGGAATTTTGGCAGTTACATTTTCTCTCTGTGCATTTACACCACAAAACTTTCTTTGACTTATGTTGCTGTTTTATAATTCAAGGATTCACCTAGTCTTGAAATGAACGTTATTAAGACTTTTGTTAGGACAATCTCTTTAGGACATTTATAAACAAACCCAGACTTCAGAAGCATAATCTTTTTTAGAAAGATTTTGAAAAGATTTCACTCTAACATGAAAAACAAGATATTTTTCATCATTTCTAAGAAACTCACTCTAACAAAAGAGAAAAAAAAAGGTAATATACATGACCTCATTATGGATAAGATTTGGAGCCAACAGTCACAGAGAAAATAGAAATAGTGCAATAGAGATGACAATGTCCCTTGAGTCCCCAGTGAGCCAGAAGTTGTAAAATATAGGGCTTGTGGAGTCCAAACAAGCACACATGATTGAGAGTGAAGAGTAAGATAAATATGGATTGTGAGAAGTAAGTACTAGAAAGAGGAGAAGTCACTTTCTCAGTTGCAACAGATATGACCACTTATGAATACAATCCACTTCCCAAATCTAGTGTTTAAGAGAAGTCCCTCAAAATGAGATTCTCCCACCTTTTAAACAAACAACTATAAACTTAATCAGGACATACAAATTGCTAAAACAATCTATGCAAGGAACAGCAGGAATATTGACTTCAGCTCCTATGGTCATAAAATAAACAGTTTTTATATATAGAAACACACTATAAACATATCTATCTTAACAATGAGAGAACTGACCACATTGGTCAGATTCATTTTATAAAAATTGCAAAGAAAAGAGATGCTAATAATATTACCTCAAAGTCGTTATCCTCTATTATACCACAATTATCTCTAGATACATAATCTGGGGCACTTTGAATAAAATTAAAAAATTGGAGATCCAGTCTTTACTATCACTTCCCAGACTTTTCCTTCTCAGGACTCACACAGGAAGAAATCAAGAGAGTAAGCAACTTGTACACATACCATTGTTATGATTTTCAAACATCTTCTTGGAGACCATACTGAGAATGTTTATTTCTCAAAGAAACAGGAAAGAAAAGGAAGTCAAACTATAGCCACAGGAGCTGTGCTAATTTGCTAATTCAACCAGTATTTCTGGAATAATGCTTCTTATATTTTCTAATGCTCCCTATTCTCTCGGGGTGGAAAACCAACTATCCATTTTGGTAAGACTATTAAGCTGACTGCCAGTCTTATATCAATTTGTTCCATTCAATTATTTAAATTTACACAGAAATTATTTTCATGCTATAATTCCATTGAAGTTGCATGTCCAGGTTGAAATGTACTGAAACCTAGATGCTAATGCGTGTAGCCAGTACCTTTGGGAACATGCACACCTTAGGCTGAGCCTCTATTATCCCACAGATGGCAAGGTTCAGGTGGACAGAGATTTCTTTTCCGTTATTCATCAGGCACAGCTGCAGGTCCCAGCACATGAGATAAAGTATGGTTCCTGCCCCCAGCAAGTCCAGAGCATAAAAGCTTGGAAGGCACTGACAGAGGGGCCCTGAAGCACCTGCTTTCTAACAAACATCCTAAGTATAACTTGGCCCACTTCCAGCTGGTTTAGGTAGGCTATAGTAGAAACCTAGCTCCTCTCACCAACCATAGCTTGGAGATAGAAATGGACCGTTCTAACTGCCAGTAAACTCTGATATTCTATGAATTCCCTTTGAGTGATAGAATTTCCATTTCATTGTTTATCTGGGGAGAGATAGATGATAGAATTCCATTTTTTACCACTTGACACCTAGGGAAACTCTCTTACTTCAAAAGTTGTCCATGAGCTATCTTATGGGATAAACAAATTCAGATGTGTTAGAGAACAGAAAGCTTGTGACTAAAAATATTTTTATTTATATACTGAGTCGCCTTTTTTCACTGGTCCACTTATCTAATAAATATCCATGAACAGCCAATGTGCAGCAGTGGAAAATCTCTATTGGTTTCAAGGATATTTTCTCTTCAACTTCCCTTGCCACTCTGTCCCCATTACTTTCATTGGTTCTTCTCTGTGTCCCACCATTACTTGTTGACATTCCTGACCGATCAATCTTTCACACTTTTTACTCACTTCACAGGCTTTACTGGGAATCTCATCCAGACAAAAGAGTATGTGGATAAAGAAATAACTCCTAGAAATAACAGATAACAGACATCTCTCAACATGACAGTCTAATTTTTTGATCTGCAGTAGAGATTTTTTTATTCCTTGAGAGCTTGTTAGGTCCAATGTGTAGCAAATGATTACTTTTTTT
>NW_004567110.1:55300208-55320007 GCF_000260355.1 Condylura cristata | reverse complement strand
TCACAGAGGGAGAACAATGTGAACACACAAGAAGGCAGTATCTACAAGCCAGAGAGACAGATGTGAAAATTGACTTTGGACACTTGTTTGTGACTTCCAGGCTCCAGAGCTGTGAGGAAATACACTTCTTTTTTTTTTAAGATTTATTTATTTATGCATACAAGTACTGGGGTACAGGTCAGAGGTGCAGGCGGTGAGAGGATTCACCAGAGACAGAGTGTGGAACAGAATAGGTGGGACTACTGAAATACACTGTTGAGAGGAGCAGTGGGTGGGCCAAGAGAGGTCTGCCTCATCATGTGGGTCACCTCCCTGGCCAGGGATCCAATTCATGCTGCAGTGGCTGCTTTAACCCATTGCACCACCAGGGAGGTCCCGCACTTCTCTTCTTTAAACCACCCAGTCAGCAGTACTTAGCTCTACTATCCTAACACACCGATACACAGTACAATCTATGTCAACAACAGGACTGCAATGCTTGCTGCAGTGCCTCCCAGCTGTCCCCTTATAATTCCCCTAGATGCCTAGCTGTGCTTCCTGTTGAACATTCACAGCTGAGTCCCTCCCCAGTTTACTACCCAAGGCTCAAAAAAAAAAAAAAAAATGACCTCTTCCTTTGGGGATAACTCACTCCCTAAGATTTGTAAAAGACACTGAAAGACCTAGCAGGCCAGGCTCTGCATCAAGCTAGAGTAGTTCTGAAGCACCAATCAACTTCACAATTCTTCCTGGCATAGCTTGTCCCCTGTTGCTGCTATAGCATAGCTCAACTGCTCCTATCTTCTTCTGCTTTTCCCACTCCTTTCTCTTATCTAAGCATACCTCAGTAAATATAAATCATGCAAGTCTCCATTGGATCACCAGTTTGTTTCCAGGAGATGCAGCACTTGACAGATGCCACTCATTCAATAAGAAATGATTGAGCTGTGGAAGCTGCTAAAAGAGACACAGGGCTATTCCTGATATTTGGTCTATGATGTTGAACAAACATATTCCACTGCTTAATAGTCATTCCAGTATGTAGATCACAAACTTAGAAAATAATAGCTGCTGAATAAATATAGGATAAGTATAATTATGAATGAATGCATAAATCATTTGATTATTGCTTCCATCACTTTGACTTAGCTTCTTCCCCTTCTTAAATATGTGACTATTGCCTTTGGGCTCCAAAGGTTGGTGAATACATTCCTCTCTTTGGATGAGCACTCATACAGCTCTCCTTATCTCCAGCCTCATCTCCACCCAACCCAATGTTTAGGCTAATTTCTAATTTTCAGTTCCTATTAAAGGTTACTAACCAGTGCTAGGTGATAACACCAGTCAGTTCAAGTTAAGTAATGCCGTACTGAAAACAACCCCTCTTCGTGCTTAGTACAATGAAGATAAGTTTATTTTTCATTCATCTAACAGTTTTGCTCCAGATACATTAATTTCAGTTAGGTAGCAAAAGGAGATGCCAGAGTCCCAAGATTGTAGACCATCCATCTCTTCCCATCACATCTTAATCACAGCAGGTCATATGGTCATGCTTTAACTTGAGAGCTATGCCAGAACAATCGCTACAGAGAGAGCACCATAGCCAACTAATCAAGTCCAATACAAGGAGACAAAAACATGTGACCTTTCTATGTCAACTTGGCCCCTTTCAAACCTGGAAATCTAGATGACTATTCTTCTCCAAGATCCACTGAAAAACTCCTGGTAATGGGAACTGAAGAGAACTTAAAATCAAGGATGTAGTAGTCTTACACCACCTGGGATTGTTCTGACCCCATGGCGATTTTCCTAAAGCATTGTCTTATCATCTAAAGCTTAAAATTGAAGATTTCCAAAATTCCTTTTCAAATTCACATTCACATTTTTTTTTCCTCAGGGAGTGGGAAAAATACCTGAGTTTTTGATGAACACTCATCAGTGTAGGTCATTTTTCTTTATTCCCAAAATCCTAGTCTGTGTAACACCAGTTCTGAAGAGGTTAATATGGAATCTTCAAAGAGAAAAGGTTTTAAGGTAAAATGAAAAGATACCCCCCCCCAAAAAAGTCCTATATTTTTAATCCCAATAGAAAAAGGAATTTTACAGATATGATGAAAGGCCTTGAAAATGGGGAACTTATTTTGGATGATCTCCATGGATACAATCTTTTCATTGAGCATTTGAAGCTGAGAACTGTCCCAAACTAGAAGCAGAAGAGGAAGGCAAAAGGAAAGCCAGAAAGATTTCTAGAAGTATTGGCTGTTCCACTGTGGTTCTTATAGAGGAGGTCACCTATATATGATAAACCATGAGATGGCCTTCAGGGTTAGTGTAACCCCCAGCTAACAGCCAGCAAAGAAATGAGGGTCTTAGTCCAACATACAAGATACAGGATTCTGCCAACAACTTGAGTAAAGTTGGAAGTAGAATCTTCCTAGAGCTTTCAGAAACAACCTCAGTGCTGCCAAGTCTTAGCATCAGCCTCATGAAACTATGAAAATCGGTAAATAGGTAGAATTCATCAATCCAGATGAAGATGAGTAGTTAATGACGTAAACTATGGGTCTGGGCCTTGAAAGAAATATGAGGACTAGAAACAGACAAGAGACTCTTCAAGATAAAGATGCCCTTTGATGTGTGTGGGCAGGGAGTTCACACAGGCATAGTTGATGAGGGCATTTTTGAAAAAGATATTCTAAAGTACTTTTCAGTTCCTGCATATTCTGTTGTTCAAAAGCTCCCTTTTCATTCAATAAAAGTCATTCACTTCTTCAGAATAGGGACAATGTGACCTAGATAAACATCCCTTACTTGGTAGTCAGTTCCTTAGTAGACTTTCTTTTGATTCACAGTGAGGCAATAGACTTGAAATTCCAGCTTTGTAGATAAAGAAAGGGATTTTCAAAATTCTCAGATTTTCATGTCAAGAAAAATGTTTTAATCTGAGCATATAGCTTTCATAAAAACTACAGTGTAACAGATCTGGAGGTGTATTTGTAACTTGTCTAATGCTGAAATTTAGTGATTAAAAATCCAACTACAGGCCCTCCCTGGTAGCGCAGCGGGTTAAAGCACCACACTAAGAAGCTAAGAGCCACTTCTGCATGAGTTCGATTCCCGCCTGCCCCGGAGGTGACCACATGGCGCGGCAGACCTCTCCTGACTGCCCGCTGCTCCCCTCAGCAGTGTACTTCATCGATCTGCCTGTTCTGCTTCCCACTCTGTCTCTGGTGAAGCCTCTCGCCAGCCCTGAGCCTCTGGACTGTACCCCAGTTCTGTATGCACAAATAAATAAATCTTAAAAAAAAAAAAAATCCAACTACATTTTCTGCCACCATAGAGCATTGTCTCAAAAAATTTACTGCTTCTTGTCCCCAAGTCAACTGTGGGTTAATAACCTTCTGGATTGAATGATGTCTAGAAGATTATTTGTTCATGAACAGGTGACTCTGCAGGTGACATTTCAGGTGGGGTCCAACACTTAGATTCCATTACACTATGAAAATATTAGTTTCCTTGTTTTAAAACTAGTTTCAAATGTTATAAATATCTCATATTTAAATTAAAAACTAATTCTGTATCACATTGGATACCTCAATCATCTATTCAGCAACTAGATGAAGGAAATTAAGCACATGGATTTTTTGACTGAAATGAGGAGCAATTTAGTCTAAAGCCACAAATGGCTTGTGTTATTGCTCTTTGCTGAATAAAGGGATATGTACTCATTAAAATATCATGTGCATTGGAGTCCCATATAGCTACCTCATGAAAAAATTAATATATAACATATATAGTATATTTGCTATATATTACTATACAACATATACTGTTACATATAATAATATATACTCTTTTAATATACATTAATGTATATTTGCATAATGAAATGTTCATGCTAACCATAAAAAAGTAAGTTGAGAAGTAGTATATAAAAGGCATTATTCTGTTTTTATTTAATATCATGATATAGAATTTCAAATGAAAATCTAGAAGTATATGCACACCTGCTATCACAAATACTTAGGTAAATTGGCTATTTTAGAAAAGTAGGCATAAAAAGAGCAATGAAGGTATCATTTGCATCTATGCATATATGTGTGTGTATACATATACATATATGTATGTAAAACTAAATTTTTCCATTTTAGCTAGGAGCTCCTGATGTTCTGAAAAAATATTAAATAAAAACACATATTTTCTACTTCTACAGTTAGCTCTGGAAATAAAATCTAAAGTAAAGTCTGTGCAGCTGTAGAACTATAGACTTCAAGGTCATCTGTTCAGGCCAAATATGAAGGCCCAGCAAATTCTTATTGTCAGAGATCTTGGAAATTTCACAGGGAGCAGTCTTTGTGATTCATTAGTCTTGTCTTTGGTTTCAGCTCCAGAGCCCTTCTTATACAATCTCATCAGACCTTTTCCAAGAAAGTGAATCTTAAAATGGAGCAGGAAAAGACAGATGATTGGGCAGCAGTCCATGGGATCCCCGGTCAGCCATGGAGATGGAGTCTCAGAATGAGGATTTGTTTCCATTCTGTTGGGGATGTGCCTCGTAGTCCTAAAAGGATTGTGTGTTGACATAAGGAGAGTGGAGGCTCAGGTCAGCTTGCCTGGAGAGAAAGGGAGAAATGCAACAGGCCGCTGTGGCTGGAGAATGTGATCTGCTACAGCAGGTGTTGCTGTTTTTCCCTCTCGGGCAAGAAAACCTGGAGGGTGTTCAAGCCCAATAAGAAGACGTCAAGAGAAAAGCAAACACAACTAGGAGCTGCTGAAGAAAGAGTTTGGGGTAAAGGGGAAGCTTCTTGGAACAGCAGTGGATCCTTGGCATAATTCTCATGATCTACAAGGGAAACAGCACGGCTGTTGTGTGAACCGGAAGAACAGAGAGATGTCAGGGAGAAAAAAACAGAAGAGCGTCAAACTTCAATCTTGTTGAATGACATGAAGGGAGAGCTTGACAACTCTAGAAACTTAATTATCATCATTAACATGTAAAGCTATTTTAAATGAACGGTAGGAAATCAAAAATAAAAATCCCAAAGGAATCAAATATATAACTGTAGTACTCAGCATGTCCTTAATGCTGGTGATTTCTGATAAAGAACATGCCTTCTAGGCCAGAAATTTACTTGTCTGTTCAATAAAGGCAAAGGGAAAATCCATAAGAATGCTTTCCTTTAGACAGGCTGGCATTGCTTTCAGCCTTTCTTTCTCCTCTTTGATTTACCTCAGAGCTAATGGGGGCTGTGACATTGAAAGTATTCATAGTGGTTATCTCTTTGTGATCACCTGACAGCAGGCAGCATGATGAAACATGGTTTGACAGAGCACCTGAGCTCACATCGGGACCCCTGACTGTAGACAGCAGTGGAGGCCCACTTGGTTATTAGATAGTCTATCCTTAGAACTCTGAAGAGGAGATCAGATTATATGAATTATTTTCAAAGGTTAGGAATGAAGCTATCAATCTATTCCAGGAGACACTCATAAAAGAATGATCTTGATTATCTTATTTCTTTTTCATCTTCCTTCTTTAAACCAAATTCCTGTCTTTTCCTACAAGTTTTTAAACAATTAAAAAATATCTATTTCACAGGAATATCTTGGTTTGAAACTAAGATTATTTTTTCGAGAAAAATAATCATGAAATTTGTTTTGACTCACTTGCCAAACTCCACAGTGCATTAACTAATACTATTTCTGAAATAGAGAACACACAAAAAGCTAATATGGGAAGAGGTTCTGAAGTAGGAGGGAATAGATCAAATGGGAAAGAAACTCAGGCACGAAGATAAACAGAAGTGCTTTGTGCGTGAATGCAGGCAGGTCTAATAATATGCAGAATATCAAACTAGTGAACTTGTCTTTGTCTTATCCCGGTTCCTTTTGACCGCTGTCCTCTCCTGTTCTCCTGCACCTGCCTCTCATGGTGTCAGGTCCCCTGGCTTAAGGTTCTTGTATCTCAAATTGGGTGTGTTCACTCCAGCCTGCCACACACGCCTCCAAATGCACTGTATTTTTCCCAGGTGTACTTTCAGTTACATCTGACCTGAAGATCCATGAGGTCACATAGGATCACTCCTATGTGGTTACCCATTTCACAACCATACTCTCCCACTAAACAAGTATTGGTCTCCCTTTCCTGTGTCACCATAAGTGGCACAGGAGCCTCGCCTTGGAGCACAGATCCCAGGTCCTAATGTTGGCATCTGTGTTGAGGAAGTAAGTGATCATTTTGCAAGTCTGGTGTCTTCCAAACCTTCCCTCTTTATAAAATAGAAGACTCCGGGCCCTCCTGGTGGTGCAATGGGTTGGGACACAGCACTACAAGCTAGCCACAGCCCACTCAGTGCTGGTTCAATCTCCACCCCGGAGGTGACCCACACGATGTGGCAGACCTCTCCTGACACGTCCGCTGCCCCCTTCACCAGTTTATTTCATCGATCTGTCTGTTCGGCTCCCCACTCTGTCTCTGGTGAATCCTTTCACCACCCCTGCACCTCTGGCCTGTACCCCAGCTCTGCATGCATAAATAAATAATCTTTAAATAATAAATAAAATAGAAGACTTTAGAGTTTCAGCTGATCAATCATCAAAAATTTTTTTCCACGGTAGAACAAAGCAATTTTCTACATATAATCAAAAAGAGGGTCCTCCCTGGTGGTACAAAGTGTTAGAACACAGCTAGCCAGCCAGCTTGCTGCAGCCACTGTAGTACAAGTTTGATTCCTGGCCAGGGAGCTGACCCATATAGCACAGCAGACCTCTCCTGTCTCTCCCGCTGCTCCCCTCAGCAGTGTACTTCATCTATCTGCCTGTTCTGCTCCCTATTCTGTCTCTGGAGAATCCTCTCACTGTCTTTGCACCTCTGGCCTATACCCCAGTTCTGTATGCATAAATACATATTATTTTTTTAAATGTGTGTAATATTCTGGTAACATCACCTTTGTGTCTACTAATTAATCTGAACAATGTTCCTAGTACTTCTCTCTCCAAAAACATCAAAATAAAAACAGAATTGATGTCAAACTGTAAGTCATTCTAACAATAAGTTATACTCATGAATGAACACATGAAAAAATGGTTTCATTCATAAGAGTGAAATGAATTGCCAAAACATTAGGGATTTTGTGTTAGATAATTATTTAACAAAACATGTTATTTTTTTTTAGTAACTATGTTTTCAAATGAAGCAATGATCACTCCATGAGGAATTTCAACAATGAGATTTTTATGGACAAATGAAGACTTACTGAAAGCGTACAATGTCTGTGTTCCCTTCTGGATACTTGCATATAGCTTGAATTAGACAAAATTACTGATCAAATGGCAATAGGCAGAAGATATAAGTAAACAGGAATAATATATAGTTAAACGCTATCCAGAGAATTAAAATACTAAAAGACATAAATGGGATGTTTCCATTAGACAGATTAAAGAAGAACTCTTTTTTTAAAGTTTTTCATTGATTATGAATTTCTTTATGGAGGAACAGTTAGTATTATGAAGTCATCATAACTGGTAATCAATAAGATTTATGTTCATATAATTGATAAAAATAAAATTCAATTTTATATAGTGCTGTGACACTATATATTTAGAAATGTATTTTCTCAATTGAAAATACGGGGAGTGAGGGCCCTCCGTATTGGTGCAACAGGTTAAAGCACAGCACTATGAAATGATCACAGCCCCTACAGCACAAGTTCAATCCCCAGCCAGGAGACTGAACTACAGTCAATTTGCCTGTTCTGTTCCACACTCTGATTTGATGAGTTCTCTCACCCCTTCCCCCGCACCTCTGGCCTGTACCTCAGTTCTTGCATATATGCATAAATAAAATCTTAAAAAAGAAGAAAATATGGGGAATGATACCTTCGAGAGGCATATATCCAAGTCCCTTTCATGCATCTCATCTTTACAGTACCCTTGGATATTAGTACAATTATCAGCATCATCCCAATATACAGAATTGGGAAATCACGGTGCAGAGTGGTAAAGTAATGTGCTCAAGGTTGTAAAGTTGGAGTTCTCATCCAGATGGTGAAAATCATTCTTCTCCAGATCCTGCACCCTCACTTACCCTGGATGATCAGCAATAGACACTGAACATGAAAAGGATACTAGCCACTCTGCTTTAATTGACTACATATCCATTATGTCTTGTCTTTCGTTTTATTAAAGTAGATTAGACACATTGATTTTAATCTACAGAGTAAAAAATAATCAAATATTTAAATTGTGTAGTAAGTGGATCTTTACAAATTTGGAGGTTTGGGGAAATATTGAGACATTTTACAAAATCTTCCAGGGTCTTCTTTTAGGACCCCTGTCGGATACCATGTGTCCTGATAGAATACATTTCAAGTCCACAATCTACTTTTCTTTTTTTAAGATTTATTTATTTACACATACAGAACTGGGGTACAGGCCAGAGGCACAGGGGCGGTGAGAGGATTCACCAGAGACAGAGTGGGGAGCAGAACAGGCAGATCGACAAAGTACACTGCTGAGGGGAGCAGTAGGCGGGTCAGGAGAGGTCTGCTGCACCATGTGGATCACCTCGGGGCAGGGATTGAACTCATGCTGAACTGGCTTTAGCTTCTTAGTGCTTTGCTTTAACCCGCTGCACCACCGGAGGGCCCCCACAATCTACTTTTAAGCTAGAACTGTTCTTTTTTTAAACACACTTTTCAGAAGAAATCACTGTCTCAGGAATATATGGCTGTCCATGCCTCAGTGACATAATTGAGACATATCTCCAGTGAACAACAATTGTAACACCTATAGTAGTAGAGAAACATTGCAGGAAGCAGGCCCAGGCCCTCAATGGATGTGGGTGAAAGTAGAGGTGCTTTCTGGTTGTGGGAGCAAGGGATGGTCATAATTTAATTTTTCTGATACATAAAAATTCATAATAAAATATTAAAAAGGCAGTTGCTCTGGCCCAGTTCTAAGATGTTGAATTAAAATTAGCCCATAGCAAAATCTTAATCGTTGATTCAAATACCCACTATTATACTATTATCTACTTAAGTACTTCAGCACAAATAAAGCATATACATGCACCACACCCCAGTTTTACAAAATTGAAACTTTCAATACATGTGGCAACCCAGTTCCCTAATTTCTGAGTTCTTACACTTGCACAGTATTACAGGGGGTACATGTGTGGAACAGGCAGAAGGGAAGATGAGCAACTGAGGTCTGATAAGTGAAGCCTCTTTTCTTAATGTTATTGACAATATGTTTATTTACTTTATTATTTTCTTACATCATTGCTCATTTTTGTACAGTATTTGCTTTCTCCCTTCAGGCTTAGCCCCCATAAATTACCCTTGAATCATCACCATAGTCTCTTGTGCTCTTTCAGCCCTTAGTTTCATCCCTCTCTGCACTCTTCCCTGTTGTATATGTCAGATTTTTAGTCTGCAAGATTTTTTTTTATTTGAAACTTTGCTTAGTTTCCCTATATTGCTCCTATAAACGAAACCATCCAGCATTTTTCTTTCTCCTCCTTATTTCACTGAGCATGACCCCTTCCAACTCCATCTATACTGCAGCAAGTGGCATGGGTTTATCCTTTGGTTGCTGAGTAGTATCCCAGTGTGTGTATGTACCACGTCTCTTGATCTACTCATTTGTTTTTGAGCATAAGTGAAAAGTTTCTTTCAGTGTTGAATTATTTTGAAGAAAACAAGTGGGAAAATTTTCCTTCCCATTTGAAAAATTCAGGCTTACAAAATGTCTCAATTGCAAGTATGTTTCCTCTCATCTTACACTTTCTTTGCAAGTGATTCATATATATAAATACATGCTGCATGTATAATACTCTATACCCTTAATCCTGAAACAACTTAGCTCCTCACTTATCCTTCTAGAAAAAACAAAAACAAGGCAGATGAAATAAGCTCTTACTTAGGATCCATCATTTAAGCAATAAGCTTTTGGAGAGGCAGAGAAAAAGAAAAAATGTAGAGAAGCATCAGAGTTGTCCAGTCAATTCACTTACTGAACTGGTAAACCCAAGTTTAGCAAAACAAACAAACAAACAAACAAACAAAAATCTTTCCTTTGGCCTTGAAAATTTTTAGTACTTTTCTTTTTCAGCAGAACTGGTGTCAAGGTCATGTAAATTTTGTGTTTTTTCTCCATATTATATAAATGGGGTTGTCTTATATAAGTGTATTGCTGCTTTTCCTCCTCAAAAGAAGAAACAAGCAAGCTGACTTCCTCTTGTTCTTAAAGCTTGCCAAGGGGTGCCAAACCTTTTCTAGAGCTGCCTTGGGAAGTTGAATAAGTTTCCCAGTTTAAGAGCAATTCTCCACTTTATGAAGTGTTATCAGTTAAGAATTGTTATTGTGGGCCCTCCCTGATGGCATAATGGGTTAAAGCATAACACTATGAAACTATCACAGCCACTACAGCATGAGTTCGATCCCCAGCCAGGGAGCTGACCCACATAGTGTAGCAAACCTCTCCTGACTCTCCCACTGCTCCTCTCAGCAGTCTATCTCAGTTGGTCTGCTTGTTCTGCTCCCCACTCTGTTTCTGGTGAATCCTCTCTCAACCTCCCTCTGACCTATACCCCAGTTCTATATTTATAAATAAATAAATACTTTTAAAAATAACTGTTACTTTCTGTGGAAATTATTCTATGAAATTATCTGCCCCAATCAGAATTTTCTGGACTCTTATTTTTATAGAAATATGTTTAATTGTATTCCTTTATAAAATAACTCATTATCCTTAGCCAGTTTTCTTAATATTTTAAGAATTCTGGTCATATGTTATTTTTACAGAAACTTATCTACTTGATTATCTAGAGAAAATTACCTTAACAGTCTAACAAAGAGAAGTAAAATCCATTTGCAAAACATAAAAGCAGAAATAGGTGAACTTACCTAAAGCATTATTAAATAGATTGTCAAGGATAGATTGGAAGCATGATGCAATTTGAAAACTTTAGCAAATATTAAACTGGGTTATAGAATCATTTTAATCAACTAGAAGTTTTTTTAAAAAGCATAAAATTGCTTTTTATAAAGCATAATGCACTCAATACTTTGTTAGAAAACATTAAGACAGATTCATTAAAATGATCATTTTTATATGTACAGATGTATGTACATACATGCAGGCATATCCCTCTCTAGCATAAGGAAACAGAAGGGCAAATATTAATAAAATTCAAGCCTCTGAGACATTATTTGCTCGGTAGTGCTGACATTAATATTCAAAACTCAACTTGAATAAAATCAAAAGGCTAGAAAAAGAGCACTCATGCATCAATCAGCAAACTCCAGGACCCAACCTACCTTGATTGTCCCACAATTTCCCCTCATGGTGTAAAATAAGGAGGAGATCCTCCAGAGTGTATACCAGGAGTGTGTGGTCTTGGGTTCAGGAAAATACAAGTAGGTCTCCCCATGGACCTACTCTCCAATCTGTCTCTCTTCTATGCTTTTGTTTCCACATAAAACCTGTTTGTTGTCAAATGAACTGTTTTTATTTGAGTTCCACAATGGCAATGAAACATAAGTGATTTCTGAAGTAAAATAAATAAAGGATAGCATCTCTGAAGTTGAGTAAGTTATTAACATAATATACATCATTGGGAATCAGAGCAAAAGTCAGTATAGATTAGAAAGTGGGTTACTTATTATTTATTTATTTAGGTGTGAAGTTTAGAGCAGATATGATAGCAGAAGAGTCACAAGGCTCCACATGGTGTTTTGAAATCCAGGCCAGCTGTGGGCTGGGTGATTTGTGGGTTGGACAGGCTGCTGCAGTCCAAGGAATCCCACATTCCCTCAGTGTCAGGATACACTTCAATGATTTCTTGAACCAGAGCCCCGACCTCAGGCATGCAGTTGTCTTTCCTGCCTCATCCTCCTGCAGTTTAATGGAGAAGCTTCTCACTGAGCTTCTTTAAATGCATTTGATCAGATTCACGACATCGCCTGATCACTGGTTATGGGCTGTTTGCTGAAGATAACACTTTCTCTCTCCACATGCCTCTGTTGCTGCAAGTAGTCACTCCCCTGGTGAATGACAACATAACCCAATCCCATGCTGAGAGGTCCTGAGGAAAGAGTCATGTCACACTGTTGAAAGTATAAATAGGGCTGGAAAAGGTGAGAACAGTAAGTTAGTGCAGGAGAGATGAAAAGCTGATGTAGAAGACTATTTTCAATTTCTCAATGGGTTTTATTCCAAAAGATTTTACTTTCTAAGGTTTATTATTATTATTATTATTATTATTATTATTATTATTATTATTATTAATGGAATTTGTATTCCTAACAAGTTCCAGGAGGCCTCTGATGCAGTTGGCCTGGGGACCACACCTTGAGCACAAATGATGTAGAAGGGTTTAGAATATTAATGTAAATTTGCTACCAGCCCACCTTGAAATTTGGAGAAATAGATTTCTCTGCTTCTGTGACTACAGAACTACTTATTTAAACTTTTTTTTTTCAAATGAAAAGATGTAATCCCCAATATATTAGAACTATCTTGAGATCAATTCTACATATATAACATTCTGATTCACAATGCTATTCTTTCTCTCTCAAGCATGTGTCTCTAAAGAATTATGTCACACTGGAAATAATCTCAAGTCATCATTAGCTACTTTAGTTTACTATGGTAAAGAATTTCAGTTAGCAAGAGAGAAATGATCATTTCACAATAAATGCATTTGTTTCTGATTTTCATGTCACTTTATGTACTTGTACAGTAAATCCCTCTTCATGTGTCATTAATCTTGAGCAGTTCATTCTGAAACTGCTCAATCATGTCAGGGCAATGATGCTCAATGGTTGTCTCAGGCTTTCTTGTGCCCAAGCAAACAATAGGGATGGAATTATCCCTCTTTTGCAATCCCACAACTGCTCTACAATAAGAGTCATTTAGAAAGATCTTGGGGGACTGTTCCATGTCAGTTTCCTTAGATGTATACCCTAGGACAAACTATGCAGGAGTGAGGAAACAAGATTGGGGGTGGAGAGGAGAGTGATGGGAGGGAGAGAAAAGTTCCATTTCAGGCAATGTTCCCAAGATGGCATTGCAGCATACTCCTACAGGGCAGCTCAGCCATGTTAATATCATCTGAGGTGAGAGAACTAGATTTTCCTGCCTCTCTGGCATCGCTAAGCTTCATAATTGGCCACTCCAGAGATGTGGGTGGTCAAGGGGTTCCAGTAACCTCAGAGCAGCCCCCTCAAAAATAATGACAGGTCTCAAAGAACTGTGGATGAGATGCCAGCAATATCTATAACAGAATGACAGACTCAGGGTTTGCTAGTGGGGTACAAAATCTATCTTATCTTATATGTCAGTGTTTCCAAAGACAAAGATGGAAAAAAGCAGGTGGAGAAGAGGAGGTAATGATTCCTGAATTTGAAAAATATTGTGCAAAATGAAATTCAATAGGAAACTTCTCTGCAGGCCTTTTACAAGCTTTCTCTATGCCTATGAAAATTTTGAGTCCAACCACAAATTCTATCTGTTAAAATATTCCTTGGAAAAATTCTATGAAATACTGTTTGGAAAAGGATCTGGAGACTAAGAGGCTGTTAAAGATTTCAATATGATATAATCAGATCAGGATTAAAGTATAAAGGGATTTATCAGTAAAGTAGAGATCAACAATATTGAGTGACTGTATCTGCAAAAGTTAAAAGAGGATTACAATGAAATAATTAAAAACAATATAGAAAACACAGTAAGAAGTATTGTTGATTTCTTTTATCCACTTTAAAAAAAATATTTATTTATTAATGCATACAGAACTGGAGTCTGGGCCAGAGGTGCGAGGGTGGTGAGAAGATTCACCAGAGACGGAGTGGGGAGCAGAACCTGCAGCAACAAAGTATACTGCTGAGGGGAGCAGCAGCTGAGACAGGAGAGGTCTGCTGCTCTATGTGGATCACCTCCAGGCCAGGGATCGAACTCACACTGAAATGGCTATGTCTAGCTTGCAGTGCTGTGTCCTAACCCGTTGCACCACCAGGGAAGGCCATCTTTTTTTAATCCACTTTTACTGAGATATAAGTAATATCCAGCACAGTATAAATGTAAGTAGACTCACATATATTGTGAAATGCTTATTACTACACACTTGCTTATTACAATAGCATCATGTCATATCATATCATATCATACCATACATATCATATAAATCCACCCATCTATGTCATATATTACAAAAAAAAAAGATTTTTTTCCTTATGTTGTTCAGTCTTAGGATCTAACATATTAAGCATTTTCAAATATATCATACAGCAGTGGTAATTGTAATCATCATGATATACATTATATCCCAGAGTTTCAGTTATCTTATTATTAGAACTTTTTAACCTTTAACCGGATACATTTGATGCCCCCCTAATTTCACAAACCACAAATCTCATCACTTTTTTTAAAAAAATATTATTAGTGGTGGGGGTCCTACTAGATCAATTAAGCAAGAGGAGTATATAAAGGAATACCTCACACAATGGAATACTACTCAGCTATCAGAAAATATTAGCTTTTGCCATTTGTTGCAACATGGATGGAATATGTATACTATACATATATATATGTATGTATATATATATATATGAAATTCAATAGAAAACTTCATATATATATATATGAGTGGATATAAATATGAATTGTTAATAGATATCAATATATATGATTTTTTTATAGAATATGTGTATGAGAGATGTTTTGAGAAAGGGTCTTAAGAATAAAGTTGTGAAAGTTTTTCGCTTTTAACATTCCATAATCAGATCAGGAAAAGACTTAGTATGTGTAAATATATTCTGTATCTCACACACACACACACACATGCATCACAACTATATGTCACATTTATTTTATCCTTTCATTCATTGACAAACATTTAGTTTGTTTTCATGTCTGGGTTATTACAAATAATTCTGAATGAGCATTGTGTTCAAATAATCACTTCAAGATATTGATTTCATCTCCTTCAAATGTATACCCAAGAATGAGAGTGTTATATCATAAGGAGTAGAAATACCTCGCTGTTAAAATTATCATGACTAAATGACCAGTGAGATAATAAGGAAATGAGAGTTTCTGTGACTCGAGTGACACTATAAATAGTGAAGCCATTATTATGGAGGAGAATTTATGAGGATGATTACTTGGGAGGTGAAGTTAAAGTCTGAAAACTACATAAGGATGCGTGGTAGACAGCTGAAGCTAGAGGCGTGGAGTTGGGAACCACCAGCTCTAGAAGGTGTCTACTTTGACTTCCATTGCAAAGTACCACAGAGTAGGAGGCTTAAACAATAGACATTTATTTTCTCACAGATCTGGATGCTGAAAATCCAAGATCTGGATGCTGGTAAGTTTGGTTCCTCATATGGTCTCTCCTCAGCTTGACCTTCTTGTTCTGTCCTCACATATAGTTAACTAATGTTTTCTGGCATAGTAAGGACAGCTGTAAACTTTTAGCTAATCCTTCCATTTGACTCTGGCCCAGCCTGTGATTATGTTGTTGTGTCAGAATAGAGGAAATGATGCTATGAAAATTCCTAACTTAACTTTCAAAGGTCTGGTACATTTCACCTCCATCTCTTGGAAAGTTGACCTACTGTGTGAAAAGACTGGTTATGTGTGTGAAAATCCTGAAACTACTTGCAAAGAGAAGGAATTCACTTGAGTCAAACCTTCACACTTTAGTGGGCATAGGAGAATAGTGGGCATAGGAGTGAAGACATGTTGGACATTAGTAACCTCTAAGTACTATCCAATAGAGTAGCCACTATATTGACCACATGTGACTACTGAGCATTCAAAATGTCATTAGTCCAAACTGAAGTGTGCTGTAAGAATAAAATATATGTTGGATTTTAAAATATAAATAAAAAAATAACTTAAAATTTTATATTGATTGTGTGTTTAAATGCCAGTACTTTTAGATATACCATATTAAACAGTACATACTACTAATACAGTTTCTATTTACTATTTTAATGTGGCTATTGGAAAACTTTACTTATACTTGAACATAATGAAACAGCTTTGCTCTAGAACATTCCAACCATCAACAGAAAACGTCTAAGAGACCCAAGTCATTATCACTTGAAGATTAACCACTCAGCTGAGCTTTTCCTGAATTAGCTACCTACACAATTTGTAAAATATAATAAAGTCATTGTTGCCTTAAGCTACTACATTTTGAATAACTTGTTACATATTAGTGAAGTGACTTGCTACATATAATAAAAAATCACTATACAGAAAAAAAAAGGTAAGTCACTTAGTAATTAAGTTCAATGTTTTTAGAATTTAGAAGGAAAAAAAAATGTGGTGGGTCTAAGTAACATTTTCACCGTTATGCCTGATGCATTTTAACTTAATGCTTTACTTTTTCTCCATACTATATGTAGTACCATGAAACATCAAATTTATTTAAATAATTTACTTTCCTTTTTGTTACAACAACTTCTAATTCCTTTTTTTTTATAATTGCTAAAGAGCATACATAGGTAAATGAATGAAATACAGAAAAAATAAAGGCAATATTTTATTTAAAGAAATCTCTAAATGAACAAAGCAGGAAAACCTATTGCTTAATTTATTTTATTATCTGTATTTTATTTGCCAAAATCAATAATAATCATTGTCTGTGATTCTTAAGGCGAAAGACTCACTTAAAAGTCAGTTATACGATTTCTAGTTAGGCACTATTAGACAAGTCATGAAACTTCTATGAAACTCAGTTTTCTAGACTGTCTAATAAGACTGCAATCATCAGCGGTTGAGTTTATTGTGAGAATTAAATGAGTTACTGTATGTGATAGACATATTGGAGCCTGGCACAGACTAACACGCTAGAAGTGGGAACTCACATGATGATACACTTCGATAATCTGTATTAAATACTAACGATTATATATTGGTTATGGTGCAATTGTGAGACTTCTAGTTCTTACGAAAATGTCATTAACTTGACCTGTTGCTAATGTCTTAAATGAGCAGATGGAGCACCATGCCTAATTTTCCCTGAGCTCAATAGATGGAGAGTGAACACAGCATCCCACTGGACATGTAAAGATTAAGTTACTTAACTACGGAGATTCCTTTCTCTTTTCTTCCCTCCCTTCCCCCAGACCCCCTCCAGATGTTTGGCAACTTGCCAACACCATCCAAGTCCTTCTGGACTGGGAACAAAATGAATATAGAGGAAGAGGAAGCAGTTTCAGTGATAGCACCACAGGGAACAAGCCAATAAAAAAGCAGGAAACTCAGCACAAGTCTGATTTATGTCACCGTTTCCCAGCTCTCAACCTCATTCGCCTGAAGCCCCGTGTGCGCGCGCGCACAAGCACGCAACACAATCATGCACACACATGACTACTCCCATTAGCTTTCTTTTCCTGTTCTCACTTTACAAGGGCAAGCATTTTGTGAAATCCCCTTTTTTATTTCATTTTCCTTCCTGGCTCTCTGAAACAGCTCCAGAAGAGAGTTTGGAAGTTTTCTGAGGGCTCACGGATATGGGACTGTGAAGTCTCACACCCACCTGACTTCCCTGATGGTCACTGCCTTTCTACCAAAAAACAATGGCAAGCCTCTGTCTGAGTCACTACTGGGAGGAGAGAGAGAGCTAGAGGACAAGAAGAAAGGAAACCAACCTAAAAAAGCAAAACAGTAGCATGGCCTTCCCTTTTTCAACAGCTGGGGGCAATCATAACAGTTATTTTTGTTTGGTTTGGTGTCTGTCAGAGATAGAACAATGCTGAAGGCAAATTCTCTTGGAGGGAATACAGGAGAAGTAAGTTGAGAGGGAGGACTTTGGAACTTGAAAGGGCAGGCTGATGTGGCATCCAAAAGTAGTTTTGATTAGAAATGGAGGCATTGCCTCTAAGAAATTATGTTTCATTACATTTTCATGAACACTTCAAAAGTAAGCCAAATGATGTGGTGAGAACTGCCCTTTGAAAGGAAAGAACAAATCGTTCACATGAAATCTTTTCCTGAAGCATATTGTTGAAGGCTGCACACAGGTCATCAGGGATGCCCAGTCCTCCCCAACCCCCCTTACCAGGTCTGGGAAAGAGGGACAAATTTACCCCCAGTCCAGTGTATGCTGTGTCTCCCTGCAAAATGATGAAGCTGCAGTCACAGTATCTGTTCTAACAAGTCCCTAGTGCAGCCAACAGGGGACACCCATATAAAGCAAGGCCCTCTATGCAAGAGTGTGTTCTTCTCAACAATAACACAAGTGACATCACAAGTCCATATATGCAATGTGAACTACATGAGTAAACTCTTACCATAGATAACACAGCCAGAAAAGATTATGTGAAAGCAGGGAAATTTTGTTAAAAGATTTATTTACTTTTATTTTATTTATTTATGCATACAAAAACTCAGGTGTAGACCAGAGATATGGGGGTGAGAGGACTCATCAGAGACAGAGTGGGGAGCAGAACAGACAGATTGACTGAAACACACTGCTATGGGGAGCAGTGAGAGGGTCAGGAGAAGTCTGCTGTGCCATGTGGGTCACCTCCCTGGCCAGGGCCATGATAGCATACCAGTGATAGCTCTGACCCTTAATCATATGTTACCTAGGAGGATGAAGAGGAATTATTTAAAACTAAGAAAAAAATGCAAAGTTAATATTTGCATATAGCTGGTTAGCCTCACAGATATAAAAATTTGGTTTTCTAAAGAATACTTCGTTGAATAGGACACCAAGTTGGAGTCACAACTAATTACTTCTTCCTTGCGTTATCAGTTGCCCTTTAAAATGTTAGTTCTATGAACCCAGGAGAGTAACTGTAAATTATAATTTACTATTGTTCAAATGCAGCAGATGCTCAAAGGATGTCAATTCAATGTTGTTTCATTATAACACTGATGAGAAAAAAAAAGAAACTAAGCCAATGTGGAGTGAGAGGACTTATTTGAGCACCAGCTTTCATTAGTTTCATTGGCTTAAATAAGAATCTTCTGGCCCTCCCTGGTGGTGCAGCGGGTTAAAGCACTGCACTGAGAAGCTTAAGCCACTTCCACATGAGTTCTATCCCCGCCTGCCCCGGAGGAGATCCACATGGCGTGGCAGACCTCTCCTGACCTGCCCGCTGCTCCCCTCAGCAGTGTACTTCGTCGATCTGCCTGTTCTGTACCCCATTCTGTCTCTGGTGAATCCTCTCACCCTCCGCATCTTGGCCTGTACCCCAGTTTTGTATGAACAAATAAATAAATCTTTAAAAAAAAAAAAGAATCTTCAAAAACACATTGGCAACATTACGTGAAGACTTATGGCATTGTATTTTTTATATAAGGTATTTCTGGTCTTAGATGAAGTGTCTGTGTGTCCTATAGTGTGCATGGAAAAGCACTTTGCACATTATGCTTAATTAGTAACTCAGTTATCTGCCTGTGAGTGACCTATGAGTAAATAATAGCTTTCTAACAAAGTGTCTCTGAATAAGTGAGTTACTTGAATATATTTGCGTTATAGCAACTGCTGCACTACTACAGACCAAGTAATTTTTCTCTGGAAAGTATGATCATTTCTCCATTGGCCAGTAGCTGCTGTTCTCATGTTCTGTGGAAACAGCAGCGCCAGGTAAGAACCTTGTTAGAACCTGAAAGGTTGCCTGATGAGATTCAATCTACAAGCTCTAGAAAAGGAAACAGCTAAAATGTTAGAGCAACTTGAAACAGAAGACCTGTCATTACAGAGTAATTTTCAGACACATTGCTAATTATCTCAAAAAAGCTGAAATTCACTTGTTTAACTGATTTAGGTAGAAAATTAAACCCAAGAACATTTT
>NW_004567110.1:55249388-55299751 GCF_000260355.1 Condylura cristata | reverse complement strand
ATATATATATATATATATATATATATATAAACAATATTTTTTAAGGAAAATGTTGAAATATATGATTATGGGGTTATAAATTTAAATTCATAAATAAATAGAATAAGGAAAAATATTTTCTATTATCTTTTGAAATAATTTTTCCTAAATGTTGTGATTTGAGAAGGATTTCCTATTTAATAATGTATTTGCCATAATAAAATGTGTTTTCACCTCAGTGATTTGATTGTAGATTAACTTAAAATCTATTAGTTTCAAATACATTTAAGCTACTAGTCTAATACCAATCAGTTATATATATTTTTCAAAGAGGAAAATGTACCTTTTATTCTTACATCTATTGCCTAATATAGACTTTAAAAATATAACCTGTAATTGCAAGTTGCACTGTACTTCGAGTTCAGAGTATAGAAAAGGCTGAAACTGACAATGGAATCAAAATAATCTGTAGAGAAAGTTCTTAATTAGATTCTTTTTCCCACACTGAGAATTCAAGGGAGAAAATCACATTTAGAGTTGCGTAGCTTATAATAGAAATAATGTTTATGAGAGGAAAAAAAAGCTGATGGGATTATCACCTGGTAATGAGTAAAGAGAAGGAAATGGAATCTCATTGATAAGTAGTTAATGTAGGTATGTTGTGAGGATAAGAGGGGAGGGATTGGGGCAGTAGTCTTAGCAGATACAAGCTGGATTAATGAAGCTTACAGCAGCAAGAGCAAACACGAAAAAAAAAAAAGCAAGCACTCATAAGCAGGAGTCAATCAATTTTTTTAAATGAATAATATAATAGTCTATTTTTACATAATTTTGTGCATTTTTTCATCTCAGTTGTAATGCCTTTGGGCTTCTCATCACCAAATTGCCCCGGTGCCATCACCATAGTTCATTGCATTTCCTTCCTCCAACTGTTTTTGATCCCATTCCACACTCCACCCCCATAAAATGTCTCTGGTATATAGTTGTTCATTATTATTATTATTGTCTTGCCTGGTCCATTATATTCCTGCTATGAGTGAAACCATCCGATATTTTTCCTTTTCTTTCTGGCAAAGATCATCACTAAGTATGAACTTTTCCAGCTCCACAAGAGTCAATCAATTTTAACTAGGGAAACGCGCAAGCATCACCCAGCAGAGAGAGAACGCCAATGCTCTGTGACACCTCCCACCATACCTCTTTGTACATGTTGGCTAAGTAAGGTTGTAGGTGCAGTCAACTCTAAAAATAAATAGAGGAAGGAAATTAAATTATTATCTGAAACTTTTGCTCACTCTTCATTCCTGCCAAACATTTCTTATAACATACAAGAGAAGTCTGGATCCTGCCCCAGAATGTAAATAAATAGATAAGATCAGAGGTCTGATATAGTATATTCCTTCACAAAGAGAAGAATAAAGATGATATTCACCTTCTAATTATTTTTCTTTTTGAGCTTTATATTAATTTAGGGTTTAACCCAAAATGATATTCAACAGAGCTTTTCATGTTCCTGTAAATTGCAGCATTCAGCTCCATAGTATGTTGTAAAGACCTAACATTCAGTAGGTGGGGGAAAATGTTTTTACCATAACCACAGAAGACGCCTTATGTGTTCTTGAAATACACACACACAGACACTCACACACACTTATACATATTCACACGCTCACACACACTCACACTCTAGCAATTGAATGTTGAAACCATGTAGCAATGAGTCTTAGTAATCACACACCCCCGTTGCATCCTGTGAGTTCAGTTGCTCTTTGCCATTTTCTGGGGTGACCATTTTGTGACCTGGAAAGAAGCATTTCACTCCATCTATCAATTTTACTCTAACCTTCATTTCCTGATTTCTCTCGTGAAGCCAAAATTATTAGGGAATAGCTCTGACAAACCATTTCCATTCTGGTATGCTCTTAGAGATCTTCCCAGCGCAAAGATGCATAAGGAGGAATAACATCCTGGGAACCCCAACCTGAGCTCAAGCTTTGCAGTGGCCCTGCCACTCAAGCAGCAGTGCATGAGGACTACAGCCTTGGCCTGCCACCTGTGGGGAGCCCCTCCCCTACCCCAGTGAGTGGAGTCTACTGGCAGGCGCACACTATTCTGAAAGCTGTGGGAATTTCCCTGCCTGCAGCCCACATCAGGGGCTGCAACAGTGGAGGTAACTCTCAAGCACCATGGGCCTTGGTTTGGGGCCACAGGGAGTACCACTGGGCCCCAATGAGGCGGTTACAGTGCTATATTTCCCAGTAGCCACAGAGAAGAGGCCAGCAGCATATTAGGCCAATATGGTGACTCCCAGTGGGCAACATGCCCTGTAGTCACTGGCACCCATGATCCACCCATGTTACAAGACCCCCAGCACTGTTACAGACACCCTGAGAGGTGCCAGTGCAGTGTGCCTCTGGCACACTCTATGTCTCCCAGAGCCCACCAGTCCATAAGGCTGTACTGACTCAGTGCAGGTCCATCAAGGCAGGCACCAGTGTTTTCCCTTTTGAATGTGGGGCCAGAGTCATGAATACAACAATCAGTTCAAGCTCAATAGACCGATTATGTTTGAACTCACCAGTTACATTCAAGGTGGTTAGTTCACTATGCAGACTGAAAATGGAGTGAGCTGATTGGAGCTCAACCAGCACCAAGCAAGTAGTTAAGATTGAAAAATGGTCTGATCAGGCCAGTAGGATGGGGACCCTGAAGCGGCTATAAGCAGGGCATTAGCCAGTTTGAGTGATTCAGCAGATGGCCTCCAACGAAGGATTCAGCAGACTGCCTCTGAAGAGACAAGAGCATGCAGCAGACTGCTTGCAAGGAAAGTATCAAGCCTGTGTGGAATTCAGCAAGCTGCAGCAGACTCAGACCTTCACTGACTTCACAGACCTTCCCAGACTTTGCAGACCTTTGCTGACTCTGAGCCTTTTGCAAGACTCTCAGACCTCTATAGACCTTTGTGGAAAACCAGACACTGCACCTGCCTCCAGCCCAGCCTCTGCTACTGACTGCAAAGAACACTGATTAGCCTGGCCTGGTGTCTGATGTCTCAAATGCCTTGTGCTATTGGTTTAGGCCTGTCACTCACAAAGAGAGGTTACATTGATGACTCAGACATCACCTCCTTTTGACTGGCGCTGACAGTGCTCCTGAAGAGGACAAACGAGCACTGCAGACAAGTGACTGGCAGTCTGTGTCCAGTCACCTTTGAGAGCTGTTCCTGCTTCTGATTGTCCTGCACTGTCCAGTCTGGCATCTGGTGCTGTCCAGTCCAGCCTTCAGACTATCGCTGTGATGTCACCTCGGCAACCCAACCTGTGAGCACCTTCAGCTGCCACTGTCTTGGTCCTGGTCCACCGCTTACTGGTGGGCCCCCAGCTCCAGGGTCTCGTTGATGTGACAGCATCATCTTGCATCAGCCTTTGTTTGGGACTACTGGACACTGTGGACACTATCTGGGGTGAGACATCCAGTTACTTGTGGCCTTAAAAATCCTTTCCTTTTCTCCAAATCTCTAGTTTGTTAAATAAACTCTGTTGTTTTTGCATGCTCAGCCTATATGGTGTTGCAGTTTTCAGTGCAGAGATGAGAACCCATAAAGTCCACCTCTTTGACACTGTTTTAAAGTAAGTCAATACGTCTTCCTGGAGGAATACTCACTAAGCCATTTAAATCAAGGATGCTCTGAGTGTAAACCTCTGAGTAGCTCCACATACACAGGAAAAGGACAAGAAGACTCAATGCAAAACAAGCATGAGGTCATCTTCAAATATTTGACTCCTACAAGAGGAATATATCTTTTTCTATCTTTAAATGTGCTTTACACAAAGCACTATTATCTATAGTGCCATACTATTTATTTTAACCACACATACACACATAACTATGTTGCATATCTAAATATACATTTTGGTCAAACATACAAGAAATTGAGCTAAACTTTCTTTTTAGCAAATTATATCCTCTGGCTTTCTATGACTAAGTCTGGGAGAGATCATATTGCCATCTTACAAGGCAGCTTTGCCCTTTGCATGCCAGCATACCGGGTGGTATGTGCTGTGTATACAGAAGGAACTCCTTTGAAGCCATGAATACTAATCTCTGTTCTGGCTTCAACATTGCTCTTCTGGCCCTGGTAGAACTCCATGCCATATGGTGCGCTGCTCCCCTGGGCTCTGAGCACGGGGTTATGGTGATGGCCAGGGAAAATGCTAACAGGCATTGCATGGTGATGACAAGAAAGCACGTTTACAGAGCACGGAGTTTAGAATGTGATAGTGACAGATGGTTGTCTAAAGGACAAGGAAACAAAGGCTATCCTTATCCCCCTGGCTCCCTGATGTCTTCCCTGGAGGGTCTTTGTGAATGCCTTTTTTCTCACTCCTTCATTACCCACTTTTAATCTGACATCGCTTTTTGGATCCCCCCTGCCCCCAATTCCCTTTGCTAGCACTGTACTGTTTATTACAATACCCATAGCTCCTTGCAGCTATTTCAATTATTTAAAATAAAGCAAAATTTGACTTCAGCTCAGTCACACTAAGCATATTTTAAGGGTTGTTATACGCGGTTAATAATGACTATAAGGGACAAAAGAAATTTGTGCTGGTTAAAAATAAAACTCTCCGTTTCTCAAGTTTCAATCATAATCCACACTAGAATCATCAGGGCCTAACAATTTTTAATGACATTCTGGCTCTTCAATCTATAGCCTCTGTCTTACTTCATTTCCAACACCCACACCCTACACTGATTAATCCAATCCACAAACAATTTTTCAAGCTTTGAATTGTGGCTATTTAAAGCATTCCTGTTTCAATACATTGCAGTATCACTCACGACCAACTTCATGGGTATCCAGTTCAAGAATGTTTGCTATGCTTCAGTGATCATGATATGGGGCAGATAAGAGTAAAGAAATAATAATTAAAGAGATTGTTTTATGGCAAGATAAAGGTCATCACTATTCAACATTTAATAAGGAATCTACTATATTAAGATACAGCAACATTAAAGTATCTTTAAGGTTAACATTCTTTTAATTTCCTTTGAATAATTATTGGAGCACAAGAAGGAACAAATATATACAAAAATAACAGCCATTGTTAATTGGACATGTAATGCATGTTAGACATTGGTAACCACAGGATTATCTCTTTTGAATTCACAACAGTCTCCACTTCATAATTTAGAAACTAATGCTCATGGGAACAATGGAGCTAAATGGCAGAGACAACTTAAAAACAAACAAACAAACAAACAAAGAAAACCTGCTTACCCAGGAGTGCAAGTCCTTAAGTACCAAGTAATGTTTATATTTCAATAAAGTATGTTTGTTTTGTCTAGTTATTTTACATGGTGTCTCCTTTGATATTCCTAGTAAACTCATGAAACAGGCTGGGTCTCAAAATAGTTCTTGAGAGTCTCTGAAGAGCAAAAAAAATGTTTTTTTTTATTGTTTTTTAAATAATAAAACTTATTTTATTATTCTTGCAACTTACAAAAGAGCAAACTGAAAATCAGTGAATGTCTAGAAAAATTAGCCAGAAGTGTTGAGATTTAACTTAAATCTTCTGAACTCACTAGTGCTAACACCTTTTTGTTATTCTTAAATGTAAATAAATGAATATATATAAATAGTAGATAGTAGGTGCTATTGTGATTTCTACTTCTAGAGAAGCCAGTAAGCTGCACATGCTGCAGACTTCTCCCCTTTTTTTTTAAGAAGTTGTATTTTTTTTTTAAGATTTATTTACTTATGCATACAGAACTGGGGTACAGGCCAGAGGCTGTGAGAGGGTTCACCAGAGACAGAGTGGGGAGCAGAACTGGCAGATCCAGAAAATACACTGCTGAGGGGAGCAGCGGGAGAGACAGATGTCTGCTGCCATGTGGGTAAACTCCGGGGCGGGGATCGTACTGGCACTAAAGCAGCTGTGGCTTGCTTGCAGGAATGAGCTTTAACCCACTGCGCCACCAGAGAGGGCCCCCGCTTTTTATTTTTTAAGATTTATCTATTTATGCATACAAAAGCTGGGGTGTAGGCCAGAGGTGCTGGCGATGAGAGCACTCACCAGAGATAAAGTGGGGAGCAGAACAGGCAGATCAAGTACACTGCTGAGGGGAGCAGTGGGCAAGACAGGAGAGGTCTGCTGCATCACACAGGTCATCTCCCAGCCTGGGGATTGAACTTGTCCTGCAGTGGCTGAGGATAGTTTCAGTGCTGTGGCTTAATGGACTGTACTGTCAAGAGGGATCCCTTGCTACTGACTTCTCCTAACCTACTCTGAGGAGAAACCACAAAAATGAAGGGGTCAGTTAATCTCTGAATACAACATAAACCTTGTAGACTGCTTAGTGAAAGAGAGAATTTTATTACTTTTTGGAAGAAAAATGGTGACTTAGTCAAAGTCAATTGCCAAAAGGCCCTGCCCCTCAAACTCAAAGCCTTCAATGAGAGACAAGAAGCTGGGATGCAAAAACAGTTTGCCAATTCCCAGCCCCATATCATCTACCTTTGAGAATTCCAAGAAGAGTAAGATGGGAAAGGGAAAAGGGGAAAAAATAACTTTTAAGAAATATAACCTCCAATAACATACTAAATAACCTACCAGGTATTACAGAATTATTTGGCAACACATAGTAGAGATTTAAAGTAAATATAAATAAATGTATGCTTATAAATATAAAAAAGACGCATTTTTAGAAAAAGACCCTAGGCAAAAAGAGACAGCCCACCCGAAATAATAGAATCTTTCACTGGAGTTTCTGAGTGTGAAAACGTAACCATTGAAATAAAGAACATAAAGATAGTTAAAAGGCAGATACATAGCATACACCTTGCTGGAATATACACTTGAGGAACTCACAGGACAGGTATTAGAAAAAGATTGTCGGAAAGAATGAGAGAAACAACAAGAGAAAAGACAGACATGGAAGTGTCCACAGGTGACTAATAGTAGCCACAGAAGAAATGAAACAAAAAGGGGTGAAATGTAGAAGAAATATCTCCTTAAAATCTCTCAGATATGAATAAACACTTCTGAGCAGGGTAAATAAAGAGCTCTAACTGTAGATATATTAAAGTAATAGAAAATTACTTTAATAAGAAAAGCATTGACAATACTACATAATTACTAAGAAAAGCATTGACAATTATATATAGAAACTTCTAGAAAGGAAGAGGAGATTGGGCCTCTCTGATGGCATAGGAGTTAAGTCTCTCTGTTATCACCTGAACAGCCTGAGTTGGATCCCTGGCCAGGGAGGTGACCCACATGTGGAGCAGCAGACCTCTCCTGTCTCGCCTGCTGCTTCCCTTACAAAGTAGATTTTAGTAAACCTTCTGTTCTGCTCCCCACTCTGGTCTCTGGTGAATCCTTTCACCCACTTCTGGCTTATACCCTAGTTCCTCTATGCATAAAAAAATATTTTAAAAACAGAAAAGAAAAGGAGATTACTTCAAAGAGATATACTATTTCACAAAATCAATACTAAATGGAAGAAAACAAGGGAATAATCATTGTAATTAAAAACAACAAAGACAAAACCATTCTATATAAGTGTGAGAATGAAACAAAGATATTATCGGGGTTGCTAAGTCTCAAACAGATGATCTTACAAAGATATCAAGAGCAGTCATGAGAAAGTTCTCCAGAAAGAAGAGGAAATAACATGTACTGATACTGAGTAGTGCAGAATTTAATAATTTTACAATCATATAAAATAACAATATATGTATGTATAAAACTCTAAATATATTTTCTTGACACAGATGTGGGAGGAAACTATGAGAAATATACTAAACAAGATCTTGTCTTGGTTGAGGAAAATATACCTATTGAGAAAATTTTTAAACTGTCAAGAGTAAAAAGTTTTATGATAATAGGGAAAGTGTCATAATAATATCAATATGCATTCAACTATTTTTAAAAGAAAATACTATAGAATCAATTAGAGTTTGGAAGTTACAAGGAATTTTTTTCTTAAGAATTATTTATTTGTGCATACGGAACTGGGGTACAGGCCAGAGGTGCAAGGGTGGTGAGAGGATTCACCAGAGACAGAATGGGGAGCAGAACAGGAAGATCCACGAAGGACACCGCTGAGGCAAGCAGTGGGCAGCTCAGGAGAGGTCTGCCTCACCATGTGGTTCACCCCCAGCCTGGGGATTGAACTCATGCTGCACTGGCTGCTATAGCTTCATAGTGCTGGAACTTGCTGTGCCACTAGGGAGGAAACCAGGAAATAAAATTTAATAAATAATTGTACAAAATAAAGTAATAGAAATCATTTTTAAACAAAAGCAATTATTTTGAAATAGCTTAACTTATAAAGAGATGCAGACTGAATACATATAATAGAAAGACAGTATGAAAAAAGCAGTGACAAAATTATATACCCTGAACTATATCAAAGGTAAGAACTTCAACAAAAGACAAAGTAACGAACATATGAGCCAAAAAATCTCATGACAATGAACCTATATGTACCTAGGAAAATAGTTTTCACATAACTCACACAATTACAAAGGAAATAATTAGTTGAATTTACTAATGATAAAAATTTCAATACAATCCTTTGGAAAAGCAAGTAATGAAAATGACACATATGAGAATAGGTAGAATATAATCAGAACATTTTGCATGTTCTAAATACAGGATACATATAATTTGGCTCTTAGAAAATAATTACAAACGTTGGTTATGCATAACCTACACAGAAAGTATCGACACATGAAAAAGAATTAATATCATATAAAGCATAGTTTTTATATAATCACAATACAATCATAGAAATAATTGACAATAATAACATAAATTCACATGTACCTGAATTTTAAAAACAAATGGAGGTTTATATAATTTAAAAAAAAACACTGATTTAATGAGACATCACAAACGAAATTTTAAAAATATTGATCACTGAATGATAATGAAAATTCAACATGTCTCTTTGTGAGAATAGTTTAAAATTATATGAAAGGAAATTTATAGCTTAAGTTGTATAACTGAAAAGAATTATAAGGGGAAAAAATCCAAGGCAGAAGAGGCCAACCAAGTAAAGATAAAAAGAAAAAATAAAATTAAAAGGAAAAAGTTGAAATAGAAAACAAAGCCAAAATAAAGAAAGATAAAGAAGATAAAACTTGTATACTTTAAAGACTACCAAATTAGAAACATGTTTGTCCTTTTTTAACATATAGAATAAATATATACAAAGTCATCATAAAAGGAAGTATTTAGTTAGATGTTTATAGTGATGCAAAATAATTATAAATGAACAATAAACACTAAAGAAATTGAAATACTGGTCAAAACCTGTCCACCACACTCTCACTCTTTCCCTAATTTCTGAAATGACTACAACTCACTAGTAGTGGGTGCAGGATATCCTATGTTGGTAGAGAGAGAGAGAGAGGGAGGGAGGGAGAGAGAGAGAGAGAGGGAGGGAAGGAGGGAGGCCACCAAATTTATTCCATGATGCAACAAGATACACAAAAACAGTACTGGAAAAAAATAATTTTGCAAAATAATTTCACATAAATGTAAGCATCTAATAGTATATACTAAATGTATACCATCTAACATATATGGAAAATATATCATGCTAAATTATGCATTGTCTCTTATATTTGTGATTTTAGATATTTGAAGAATAAGAAATCATCGTCAGAATATAGGAAAGAGAAAATTATGAATTGCAGATGGACGACTAAATGGGTATAGCTCAACTAAAGAAAAAAAAATCTAAAAATATTTGGAGAAATCAAGGTAAATAGAACCCAGCAACCTACTCATAGATCTACCTTAGAGAAATTCCCGTTCAGATATCATGACGCATCTAGATTATTCACCAACATGTTGACCATGGTAGCAAAGAGTTGGAAAGAACATAATTGTTTATCAACAGAAATAAAGATCATTAGTTTGAGTTGCGTATTCAGTAACATACTTTACAATAAGAAAAATTTGTCATTTTACTAGAAGCAATATGGCTAGATCAAAAGATTAGATAAGGCAACAAAGAAGAAATAACAAAAGGAGATGGATGGCACAGTAATTATTCAAATTTTTAAACACATCCACAATATCCTGACAGCTTTTGTGCATTTGCATAAACACAGGGAGAAGGGGAAGGATAAACAAGGAAGATGAACTACATTAAGGAAGGTGGAGATGGAAAAGAGAAAAACAAAAATATGATCAAACCAAAGGAATGCTTGCTGAAACATAAGACAAAACTCTGCCATATGGTAATCAATTCTGTACACTCACGGTCCAAAAATGAAGTGAAAAAATAAAGCAAGTCTCTAGTATATGAAGCCATACGTCTTTAAGACACAAACAAGGCAGCAGCAAATGACAGCTCAAGACAGGGAGTCTGGACTGGACTCTGGGGTGGATAGTTATTTCCACCTTCAGGTCCCAGTCTCTTTACCTATGAAAGTCAGTTGATGATAGTACCTATGACACAGGAGTATTTAAGGACAAGAGTTTGTAACTGTAAGGCAGTTCAGAATCCCATGGAGTAGAGAGACTAAAAACTGCTTAGTTATTTTTACAAACTTTCTTAATCAAAGCACTGGTAACACTTCACCATGTGTGAAAGCTGTTACACAAATAGTTTACTGGAAACTGACTACGATTCAGATCCAAAAAAGCACACCCATTGAAAAAATGATTTGCATGATGTGTTTCTGAACATTCAGGATAAAGAGAACTCAGTTTGAGAAGGAAATTGACATATTTCAATGGAAGTATTTTGCTAGATATTTTTGTCCTTTTTTGATTTTTGACAGTCACTAAGGAAAGGCTGTCAAATTATTACCTAAATGAATCACTAGCTGAGGTGTTTATATTTTTTAGATGTACTTCTGGAAGAACAAGTCTTTGTGTCATTAATTTTTTTAAGATTTATTTATTTATGCATACAGAACTGGGGTGCAGGCCAGAGGCTCAGGGATGGTGAGTGCAGGGACAGAGTGGGGAGCAGAACAGGCAGATCACTGAAGAACATTGCTGAGGGGAGCAGCAGACAGGTCAGGAGAGGTCTGCTGCGCCATGTGGGTCACCTCCCTGGCTGGGAATCAAACGCCTGTTGAAGTGGCTTTAGCTTCTTAGTGCTGTACTTTAATCCACTGTGCCACGAGGGAGGGCCCTTGTCATTAATGACTTTATTTAACAGTGACTTGCTTCAGGTGTTTATAAACGGGCCTATCTCCTTATACACTTATTTTATGTAACATCTATTTCTTATACTTCTAATAAATATAAAAATTTTGTATTGTCTGTAGCTGTTTGCTTTCCAACTGATAGAAGGAGCTCAAGAAAGAATTGAACTCTTTCCTTCCAAAATGGCAACTAGAACAGAACAATTTCTAATGCTTGAAAACACTCAGTAGCCTTCAATAGCTGTGTTTGCTTCACAATGCAAAAGTTAATGCAATGCTGAAGTCATTATAAACAATGGTTTGGTAAAATTCATGAAATCCTCCTGAAATTAAAATAATGATTTATTTTCCATTTTCACTATTACTTGCACCATCTAGAAAATGGATTTAAGTTATTATTTATCTAGTGTTTTCGTACTATAATTCTAAATCAAGTGATATTTAAACAGAGACAATAACCACTAATTAAGTTTTACCCACGAAGCAGGCACAGAGCAAAATACTTTAAGTCATTATTGTTGACTCATGTAACAATAATGTGAGGGAGTTGTTTGCATTATCCTACGCCGGGAAGAAAATTAAGTGCCCCAAAGATTTAGCCACTCACCCAAGGCACACAGCTGAAAGTGTCTATTACTTCAAATGAGTGTATTATTATCCATTTCTCATTCTGCATCTGGAATAGGACCTTGAGTAAACTTGTCCGCTTATGGAGTATCTAGCATCTTTTGAAACCAAGTCTCCTTGCTGATACATAATTTGACCCTTGGAACTAAGATGCAAAGATCTTGCATTAACATTGTATTTCCTCTTAGCAGTCCATACAATGCCCACTCTCTGAGTTGGAGCATTTTATCTTCTTTTTGTGTCATTTGAGCCCTTACATTGAAGTCATAATTCTGCTACAGAAGGTTGTGGATATGAAGACACAGCCCTGCAATCGCATGTTTATCTTCTGGTGAAAACTTCTGGAGACATGTTCTTCTCACCCATCTTGTCTCAGTCCATGTTTTCTTTCTTCCTCAAAGTTCCTAATACTTACTCCACAATGTGTCCCTTCCTTTCATGCATCACATTGAACTTGGCTCTTAACTTGAGCTCTGCTAGGGAAATTATTGAAATTATTGCTTTATCAATAATTTCATCCTTTGACCAGTCAACTCTGTTGCTCAGGATCTAGGGTTTCTTCCCCAAAACTTTTTACCTGACTGTAATATGACTTAATTTCCATTGTCTTTGGTTTTATTTGGTTCTGCTACTTATTCAGTAGCTGTTGCTATAAAAACCATAGAGGTAAGGATGTTTTTCTGACCTCTATAAATTTATAGTTCAAAATCTGAACTATAATAATCAGTATTTTAATCTATTTAAATCAGTAACTCATTTCACACCCTCCCACCAATATTTTTTAACAAACACATTGACAGTCCAGTGGCTATGATCAGTACGTGGGTTGCATGGAAGCAGTGAAGAGGGCAGAGAATATGATTCACTATTTCTCTGAGAGTTTGGATGCTCCGGAGGGAGTATGGCAATCATTTGATGTCACAGATACTCAGAGGGAATAAAACTCAATGTGTTTTGTTTTATTTTTCAAAAAATATTAAAGTAAGAAAGTATAGTATCAGTGTACACATTCAAGAATATAGTTTGAAACTTTAATTTAAAATAATTGTTTTTTTTAAAGATTTACTTACTTATTTATGAATACAGATCTGGGGTACAGGCTAGAGGTGCAGGGACAGTGAGAAGATTCACTAGAGACAGAGTGGGGAGCAGAACAGGCAGATCGACAAAGAACACTGCTGAGGGGAGCAGCGGGCAGGTCAGGAGAGGTCTGCCGCTTTGCCATGTGGGTCACCCCCAGGGTGGGAATTTAACTCCTATTGAAGAGGCTATGGCTATCTTCATAGTTCTGTATTTAATTCCTTGCACCATCAGGGAGGGCCCCAAAATATTTCTTAATTAGAAGACATGAACTATTTTGGTTCCACTTGTTTTGTAGTCTTGACACACCCAAATAAGGACTTGAGCCTACTGGCAAAACCTAGAATCCAAGGGTCCTCACTTAAGGAATCAATCAATTTACTTACAGCAGATCCTAAATTGATTAGTGTATATGTTATGTTAAATTTTGCGAAGGACTGTTCTATTGTTTTTATTTCTTTGGAAGGGGAATTTCAATTTAAACATACTAAAGATGTAAGGATCTGAGAATCTAGCATATGTTTACATGACAATGTTAAAGGAGTTCATACTTATAACTCACACATCTGTGTGTTATAGACAATATGTGTATGTGTGTGTGTGTGTGTGTGTGAGTTTTTCTCATCTCACCATCCCTGTCCATGTGTCTACTGAAAATCTTTGATCCTTAAGCATAATTTCACAGGTCTCCTTCTTTTATAAGCGGGTTGCTAATCTATTGTGTTAGTTGACCCTTGACATGTGGAATGGGAAGAATCTGTCTTGGAAGATATGGAAAAAAGTGAGGAAAAAAAAAAGGAGTGAACAGAGAATACCTCTTGGGTGGGGTCCTTGAGGAGGAATTGATGTGGAGCTTGGAGTGTGAGGGATGAGACAGGTGTTGAGACATTCCAATCTCAGCTGCTCCTCCACCAGACAAGAGCTGCGGTGGTTGCATGACAATGGTGTGTAACAGGCCATGGAAGCAGCCCTGGAAGACAAGGATGGGCAGATCTTTTGAGGACTGTGTGGCAAACACACATGCACAGTCTCTGAGTGCTCCCTGTGAGCTGGGAGGACTGCTGATAGGAGTTGGATCTCATGCCAAAATAATAAGCTATGACACAGACCAGATAGAGAATGAACTCTGAGGGCACGATTCTTCTTAAAGGTTGAAATACAGGCAAACAAATTGCACTGATACCTTAATTGTGGTACTTTAACCCTGGTCTAGGATCATCTAACTCTAATTAGAAAACATGTCAAGGTTTGGTGCTGATCTATAGACAAAAGTTCATAACTCATATCCTAAGTATAACACATAGGGTTATTGATATGACTACATATCCATTATAAAATATATGTACTATATGCCTGTATATTATATGTTTGTATGCATATAATATGAATATATGCATGTGTATAATGTCTGTATGTATAAATATATACATACAAGTGACTATAATGGTGTAGCTGTGTCTTTCAATTTTGCTACCTTTTATTATCAAGATTTCCCAGGACTTTAAAAATTTTAGACTGCTGGCCACTGTTTGTCTCATGATATATATTTTATAACAAGTATCCTATAAGATCCTTAAATCTTAGCAAAAGCCTTCCTTAGGATCTCAAGTGAGTACTCATAGTACATTAGAATATTTCCAATCCAATAACCAAAATTTTTTTTCAAGTATATAGTCAGCTTGTCTATTAGTTATATTTATATAATTATATTATTATTACCTTTCTGAACAGGTAAGTAAAAATACTAAGCTAAAAGTTATAACAATCAAGTGATATCTGAAAAAGATATTTAAACTTTAATTTGATTCAAATTAAAGATTTCAGGTTAAAGTCCATATGGTTTTCTGCATGATTCAATTATAGATATACTACACTTGAATTGAGAAAATTTCAGATAAGTAAATCATTATGCTTTTTGATCAGTTTCAACCCTGTCTGTCTTCATTATGGAAGAAAACACTTTGTCTTGCCCTCTCCCCTCTTATCTGCAGGCTCACAGCTGATCTGGATGGCACGTGGCTGCTCAGGGTGACTGCAAGTGTTTGCTTCTTAATGGCATATGGGTTGCCAGCAGTTTTTATTTTAAATGTTTATAGGAATATCTTAAATTTGAATTATTCAGACTGATCTTTCCCTGTGCTCCAAGAAAGGGATCATGCAAGATGTAAGAATCCCTATATCATCTTCCCTTCTTTCATTTTAAATTTCAAATGGATTAATTTTTAAACTATAAGGAAACTTATCTATCACTTCTAGAAGCTCTATTTCCAAGACTCACAGACTATGACCTGAGAATAGCACACATACATAGTATTGCAATGTGACTATTGTTCTGTGATACCTATTACTTGAGTCCAACCACAGTGGGTTTCAGATGTAGCATCCACATTATATTTATCTACAGAAAGCTATTACTGCCCCAGAAAGATAAAGTAGACAGTTGTCTCTTCTCATCACCACCTGTCATTCTGACATGAGGTGTCAGGATATTCCACTCTGTCTTGTGAAGCAACTATAAAGATTATCATTATTGTTGCAGCTTGATTCTGGCACTTTATAATATAATTAGCATTCAGTGAATACAAATGGTATTCTAAATAGCCACATGCAAAAGAATGTGTGTTGATAACTGCATACACAAAAATAATTCAAAATGATTTAAAACTTGAAAACATAAAAATCCAGAAACAAAAACAGGTGAGATATTCTACAACATCAGAATTAGAAATGTCTTTGGGAGCTCGATCCCAATGACAAAATAAATGAACTGAGTCCAAAGAAAATAACTGAGCCTGGCAGTACTGGAAGAAATGATCTACTGCAAAAATTAATGCAGGAACTTTCTGATGTGATGACAATGTTTGCAAAATTAAAACTATCCAGATGCTACACCTAAGGTATGTGTAACTTAAGCAAAATTTATTTCAGAAGTAAAAGTAGTTGAAAAATGTTAAGCAATATTAATAACATACTTTCTGAAGCACTTAGCAGGAATTGTGCTGATGTCTGTAACTTCGAAATTTGTTAAGAGAGGGAAATTGAAGAATGGAAAAGCAGGTGGATGAATAGATAAATGATGAACCATAAATATAGAAGCTATATTCTGTGCGTATGGGTGTTCACTAACAAATTATTTCAAATTTTGATGTGGTTGAAATTTCATAATAAAATGCAGGATAAAAAATGTAATGAAGAATTTTATATTAATACTTAAAAAATTCGGCTAAAGGACATATCACTGTAAAACACCACAACCACAGAAAACATAAAAATAAATAAAATAGTCTGTGCACCTTTCTACTACCCCCAAATTGCATTTATTTGTTAAGATCTTTCTACAAAGGTAATTGTAAGTTGAGGGAGAATGCAGAGAAACACTCATGTGAGCACTTATGTGAACATTTGATTTCATTTGCAAGGGGCACCTAACAGTTGAAAAGATAACTTTCTCAATAAATATGAATCTATGAATATTGGAAACATCAGCATAAGAAAATATGTTAAGATCTGCAATATTCCAAACAAAACACTCCATTCCAGGAAACTACATAGCTAGGTGTGACTTGTAAAACAATAAAGTTTCTAAAATGTAATAGGGAAAAATATTTCATAACCTTGTAGTAGACAAGATTTCGTTTATAGTACACTAAAGCATCCCCCCATTTGAAAGAAAATAAGAGTAAATTAAAATAAGAAACTTCTGTTTACCAAAAGATACCTTTCAACTCAACCCCATGGAAAGGGTTATTTTCTTTTAAGATTTATTTATTTATGCATAGAAGAACTAGAGTGTAGTCTAGGGGTTGAATCAGGCCTTCCCAGTCATAGTGCTGACACTCCTCTCCTTATGACAAAACACTACGCTAGGGACAAGACTGCAGGAGAAAGTGGTTCATTCCTTTAGTGTTTAGGGGTTTACCAATTAGAGCTGGTTTAAAACCAATTCTATAATTATATGTCATAATAAAAGAACAGTCAATCTTTTCCTCCCTTGAATACCATTAGTCATCAGGAAAATGGAGATTTAAAACCATCCTCACAAAAATGAATAAAATTAGACATTAATAAAGCTAATGTTGACAAGGGCATGGGACAACGAAAATTATTTTATAAATCAGTGGGACTGTAAATTGGTACAATCTGGGAAAAAAATGTAACAATTACTGAATATATGCATGCCTTGTAGCCCAATATTCTACTTGTTAGTGCATCCTAAGGTTGTCTTTGCTTACTCCTTCCAGTAGTTTTCCAGGCCATAATTCAAGGAGTGGCATTCAGGCATGCACCCAACAGTCTCCCTCCTATAAAAAAAAAAAAAAAAAAAAAAACAGAACTGGGAGAACAAAAGCCTAGAAGTATAATTGGTGAATGATTAAGGCTGTTCCATTTTTAGTTATTTTGAGGGAGGCTCCATACTGTTATACAGAGTGAATGGAATTTGTTATGCTAAATGAGATAAGTCAGAGAGAGAGACAACTACAATTTGTTTGGGAGAGGCGGTGGAAAGTGGTGGAGGGTTATTACAGCTCAGATGGTGAGCATCATGTGGTCTCATGCATTTGAATAAAATGGACTTGCAAACCAATATTTACCCTAGCTAAAAAATAAATGCAGGCCCTCCCTAGTGGCACAGAGGGTTAAAGCACAGCATGGAAAAGCTAAAGCCACCTCTGCATGAGTTCAATCCCCACCTGCCCTGGAAGTGATCCGCATGGCTCGGCAGACCTCTCCTGACACGCCCGCTGCTCCCCTCAACAGTGTACTTAGTCAGCTTGTTCTGCTTTCTACTCTGTCTCTGGTGAATCCTCTCACCGCACCTGTATCTCTGGCTTATATCCCAGTTCTGTATATATAAATAAATAAATCTTAAAAAAAAAGATAAAGATAAATTAATAAAATAGACGTATGTTCCTTTTCCTTTATATGCTTTTGATATTTGAACTGTTTTTTTAATCTATCTATAAAATGCAAAAGGACTTTAAATAATTTATATTAAAAAAATAAAAGATTCTAAGGTTACCAAGATACTGCAACAGGATTGATTGATGGAAAATACAATAAATAAATATTTTTGTCTAACATGTTAGATGGCTGTGTGAAAAGAAATGTGCACAAAGTATAAAGAGCATTAATTAATAATTGCCATGTGTAAAACAGTTGTGTGTAAAAGCAAAGGCATAGGGACATTAAAAAATAAATAAGAACATTGGATTTTTGGGTACTTCTAGAACCCATGGAAATTATTAGACCTGGAAGACAGATTGTAGCCATGTCACAGAAGGCTTGAAATGTAAAAGTAAGTGTGAACTGCATAGTTTTATATGGAATATTTGAATAAGTAGCATGACAGGTTTCTAGAACAAACTTAAACTTGGTCCCTTAGTTCTCTCATTGTAATAAAAAGGCAATGTTCCCATCTTTGATAAGCACTCAGGAAATCAAAAATAGCTGTATAGGTGCCAAAGTACTTTCACATATTGCCTGAATTTTTCAAGAGTACTTCTAAATATTAAAACCCCAGGAAAAATATTTTTGACATATTTTAAAGATGTACAAGTGAGTAGTTCAGGACATGAACATGCTTAGGGAACTGATGCCAGCAACAATTATAGAACTTCCTAGATACTGTATTTACTGGTGCTAGAGAAAAGTAGGACAAATAAATATTTTAATACAGAGAAGGTCAACACACTGCATTTATAATTTTCTTCTCATTACTATAGGGAAGAGCTTTGAAGTAATCTTTGGCAGCTAGAGAAAATGTCAGGGATTCAGCAACATGTTCTTAGACTTGCTTACGTATCACTTTAATAACTAGCTGTTTATATAATTCTGAGAGATTCTATCAACCAGGAAAATCAGCAAACTCATGATAATCACTAAGAGAAACACAGTGAGGAGAGCATTTGTTTGTGGATAAAAATTCCGGGAGAAGTGAGGAGTCCAGAGGGATTGTTCAGGACAATTTGTCCCAAGGCTAGCTTTTGTTCTGCTAGCCTTGGAGTTCATCCACTCCAATCTAGTATCTAAAAACAGGAGGAGGAAGAAAAAGAATATGTGAACAGGTAACGTTTCAAAAAAGTAAGCCCCAACCCTTCCTGGTAGTGCAACCTATTGGGACACAGCATGGTAGGCTAGCTGCATCCACTTCAGTGTGAGTTTGATCCACCACCCCGGAGTGATCCACATGGCGCGGCAGACCTCTCCTGACCTGCGGCTGCTCCCCTCAGCAGTGTACTTCTTCAATCTGCCTGTTCTGTTCCCCACTCTGGTGAATCCTCTTACCTTCCCTGCACCTCTGGCCTGTACTCCAGTTCTGTGTGCATAAGTAAATAAATCTTTTTTTTTTATTTTCAAAAGTAAGTCCCAAAAAAGATTCATAAACTGAATTAATAAAGCAGGAGCATTTGACTATTTAACAACACAGGGATTAGAGGCAGCAAACTCCCAGAGAAGAAAGTCAGAGTGTAACTGCACATCTGCAAATTGAGCTGAACAGAGACCAGTTCAGAAACTACATAGGTTAATAGTTAACTCTTAATTTTTTTTCTTTGTAAATATGAATTTAAAAAAAAATCACAAAACTAGAGTAAAAATTCATGCATTCACAGATAATTTATTTTGCACTTTCATGTTACCTATCTCCTTCTGAAATATTGATTTGTATTCTTAGCTAAATTTAAAAGGATATTACAATTATGATATCTGAATAAGTAGTGATAAAGGAGAGAAAATATAGAGCAGAAATGGTTCATTCTTGCTGCATTTAACATGTCGTTAGGAACAGTACTGCTTTTATAGAGGGCATTGCTCACTTCCATGTAAACCTCCTCTTCTTAACTGTATCCCATCTAAATCCAGGTCCACAGTCAGATCCTGGTGATCTAACTAATCCTGACTGGTCTAAACCTTGTACCCTGCAAGATAAGGAACAGTGGTTAGGACAGGTACAAATAGCTTCTGGGGACCTCCTTGGTGGCACAAAGGGTTAGGACACAGCACTGCAACTGGCCAAAACTGCCTCAGTGAGAGTTCAATCTCCAGCCATGGAGGTGACCCACATGGCACTGCAGACCTCTCCTGTCTCACCAGCTCCTCCCCTCAGCAGTGTACTTCATTGATCTGCCTATTCTGCTCCCCACTGTTTCTGGTGAATCCACTGTCCCTGCACCTCTGGCCTGCACCCCAGTTCTGTATGCATAAATAAATAATCTTAAAAAAAAAAAAAGTAGCTTCTGGGGGTACATTGAAAGAAAGATTCCTTTGTGCAAAGGAGATGAAAACCTTTGCATTGGATCAGAATCCTATGTGACTTTGACTGGGGTAACCCCAATGAGCTTCTGATTCAAGACTTCTCATCTGGAATCACTCCAACATGGTTCAAGTTTGTTTATCTTGTAATACAAAGGTCAATTTCTATAATAAGTTTGTGAAAAGACACACACACACACACACACAAATAACATTTCTTTCCCTGTAGTAAGCCATTCTTATGGTTTATATCCTCTGATGATTTCAACTCCATGAAAACACGACCTATACTTAACTTCCCCAGTCTTCAAAAGACATTATTTTCTTAATTGATGGCAATAAAGGAAAAAATCCTAGAAAAAGCATGTTTGTATGTGTGTGTGCATAATAAGTATGTATGTAATATAATATGCTACTTTTTACTCAAGAAAGAGGGAAATAGAAATATTTCTGTATATACTGGTTGATATATTTTTAAAGATTTATTTATTTAAACATACAGAACTGGGGTACAAACCACAGGTGCAGGGATGGTGAGAGGCTTCACCAGAGAGAGTGGGGAGCAGAACAGGCAGATTGACAAAGCACACTGCTGAGGGAAGCAGTGGGTGGGTCAGGAGAGGTCTGTAGGGCTATGTGGGTCACCTCTGGGGCAGGGATCGAACTCACACTGAAACAGCTGAGGCTAGCCTGTAGTGCTGCGTCCCAACCCATTGTGCCACCAGGGAGGGCCTATTGGTGGATATTTTAACAAATGATGAATAAGACAAAAGCAATTAAAGGCAACTTTCTACAAATGAGTGAGGGACAGAGAGGAAGGCCAATAACACATATTAGATTTCTCACAATATAACTTCTTTTTCAGAAAGCCATGTAAGTAAATATTTGTTTCATTATAATCAGAATAATTCCAAATTTAAGAGGTAATTTCTAAAAAAAAAATTAAAACAGGAAATACAGTTATTTGATATATATATATACATATATATCAAATAATTAATTTGCTTTTTTATTTTAAAATATTTGTATATATGTCTTCTAGTGAACTATAACCAAAGGGAAAAAAGAAGTGAAGTCTCAAAAACTATTAAGTACTAAATTGATGTTATACTAACATTATTTGGAAATGACTATATATAATTCATAATACAAGAAATAATTATATTAGTGTTATTGGGAAGCAAAAGTTTCAGTCCAAAAGTGTTACACATACCGAATCAAAGAAGCTAAATATGAAATCTATAAATTTGAATTGAAAGTATGATTATGTGCCCACAAATACTTTCTTTAACTAGGGTAATTTAAATGGTTTTCATCTTCTCCTTCTACTCCAAAATTATGAGGAATCTCTTTAATGAGACAACTGGGTTACACAAGGAAGTACATTTAATCACATTTAATCATGGCACAAAGCCTGGTCAGTCTGCATTAGGATGACAATAGGATACCTGAAGAGGTGTACGGAGTGATGTGTCTTGTCTCTGCAATTTTCATAGTAATGCAGATTCAATTTCTTTCTGATATCTGAAGTGTGCAAAGTAATTGGACTTTAGGGAGCATATTCATATCTGGATGTTCCAATTTAGGATCCAACTATACTTATTACAAAAGATATGTTTCCCCTACTCCCAAGTTCTCTTTATGTGTTAAAATGTAGCTGCTTTGGGAAAAGAAAGACAAGGAAAGCTTTCTGTAGTGCTTGCATGAATGGATTTCAGTAAGTTAAATTCCACAATTAACTCAGTAAATAATGAATATTTAAGTGCTCTGATTTTAATGACATAACACATTTCACATTTATCAACACATCAACAATGTAATAAGCTAATGTAAGTTAAATTGTTTTTGATATTTAGAAAAAAACGCACTTCTGTGCTTCATACAGTTGATATTCTAAGAACAGCAAGCCACCGATATAATGACAATAGTAGACCCAATTTGGTCTATTGCTTTCCATTGAAAAATCCAGAAAAATAATAAATTCCTTATGTAACAGGCCTAAACCCAAAGGAGTGGGTTCTGTACTGTTTTAACTCGTGGGCCGCTCAACAAGACACACGGACTCCAGCCACAAGATTTAAAGCAGCAAGTACTGGTACTGGTGCACCAGGGTCCCCAAGCCAAGTGGCAATAGAGACCCGGAGCGATATAGGTCACAAACTTCTATAGAGCAAAACCACAACCGTTTCTATAGCGCCGTTTACATAGTGCAAACAAGAGGTGTTTTGGGACCGAGGTTTCGGGTAACTATAGATATCCATCAAGGAACAAAAGCCAGCTGTCAAAAGCAGGAACAAATAGCTTCAAAACAGTGACAGGTGCTTTCTATAGAAATCTAAGGGGGGTGGGGGGCAGGGACACAGCTCACAAAATGGAGCCTATGGACAAGATGACATCACAGTGGTCAAGTTGCTTCCAACATTCCAATATGTGCCTTCTGGGTAAAGAAGTCACCAGAGAACTCTAGGTATAGTTGAAACAAACAAGTCTTTATTAGAGACTCATGCATGAAGGAACCAGTGTGGGAAAGGAGAACAGAGCCTGAGTCTTCTAAAAGAGCTAGAAGATGATTAAAAGATAGGTTCATGATGCTGACAGGAGATAGGCGACATAGATTGTTTGGGTTTGAGCTACACCCCGGCAGACACCAAGGGTTACATTCCAGCTCATACATAAGCTCTCTGCTTTCTTCCTCCAGTAAATTGTGAGTAAATCATTAGTCAGGACCCAACACTTAGTCTAACAATAGTGCCTTGGGGTCAGTGTGGTAGACTAAATTGTTTGAAAAGGGTTGCCAGTCCAAGAGTTATTTCATCCATTCAAAAGGGATTTGGGGTGGGGCAACTCATCCTACCTGCCCATAATTTCACCTACATAAGAGCAAGAAGTTTAGTGAATGGGGTTGTAATACTTTGCAATATCACAGTGCAATGATGTTTTAAATGATGACTGGATTTAAGTCAAAAATCACAGGAAAAGCAAATTTGAATAAGCACCTCTTTATCAAAACTAGAACAAGACTCATCAAAATAATAAATGAATTGAAGCATCAAAAACAAATTTAAAAACATGAATTTGCAATAATGAGAAAATTCTTATTCAGCTGTGGTGGCTGCTAGTTCAGCTCTTTATTCTAAAGCTGGTAAGTAGAGGAAAATTAAACAACATAACCTGTTTTTCCTGTGCAAATTATATTTCAGGACCACCAAATAGTTAATGAGTATAACTTTGTTGAAGAATTACAGTGAATAAAAACAACAGGAGTGATAAAGTAAAAAGTCACTTTAGAATTTTAATGAAAGAATGGACCTATAATCAAAGGCTACTAATGATTGCAAATTCAGGTTTTTAGGCCCAGTTTCCCAGTCAGAAAGGGCTCCCAGGTTTCAGTGGCAGTACTGAGAACCCGGGGTGGTGTCTCATAAAGCGGCAGCAGAGACTTCACTGTTGATCAGGCAAGCAAGAGAAAAAAGGCAGATCGGTTTAGAGAAAGAAAAAGTTTATTGAGTCGAAAAGGAGCAGAACTAAAGTGGGACTCCCAGGCTGGTTGAACCAGGCCAGGAAGGGGTAGGAGGAATCGGAGGGAGTCATGCCTCAGGGAATATAGACATAGACTATCTTTCCCTGGTTATCTAAAGCTCCACAAGTCTCTGTGATTGGTCAGTTCTCTGTGGTCTCACTCTGGGACCTAATGTTCTTGTGCTTAGAATTAAGTGTCCATATCTCAGCCCTTATTTATCTTTATTGTCATTGTTCCAGAATGTCCTGTTGCCCCTCATCCAGGGATGTTTGATTAGTCCCCTTTGGAATTTATTGCCCTTATCTCTGGAGCTTCCCTTAACTCTCCTGAAGTCTCTGAAGCTGCCTAATTATCCCTAACTTGCCTTAGGACTCACTAACACTATTGGGTAAAAGAAAAGGTAAGTTTTATAAGTGAATGGCTGAAGTTGACAATAAGTAAACTTGCTCATTAATCTCCTGCAATAAAAATAGCCCAACAGATATGCCTCCAGATGTAATGCATGTAGCACACAGAAATTGGCTCAGGATCCTTGCCAAAAACCTAAACCCGATTGAGCCCATAGGAAATACAAAGGACAAATGATATGGGAAATGCAGGGAACAAAGAAATGTGTTAAACTACAAAGACAAATAGTGAGACATCATATAGCACAAATGGTCTCTATTCTTTAACCAAGAAATGAGGGTAGAGGCCAGAATTGGAAGGGCACTAAAATCTCAAATGCAATGCTTATTTGTAGAAACTGATTTGAAGTAACTATGGAAAGATTTATTAGACAATAACATTTGAATATTATTCTGACCTTTTAAAAAGGTGTAAGGTATAAGGAATAAGGTATCCTAGCCTTATTCTTGTGCTTTTAGATACCTCTTAGCTACATATATACATATATCTGCTTGCATACACATGTCTGTACAAATGGGTTATATCATTTCTACAATTTACTTTAAAACATTAATGTTCAGCTATTACAGTGATATTCCAGGAATGCTAAAATATATTTTTCTCTTAGAGATAATGAATGCTTAACTATTCATAAAAAAAAAATGAAAATTTTATTTAAAAAAAATGATTGGGAGAAGTGGAAAAATGTACTAGGGTAATAGATAAGAATACATAGTGTATATTGTCATTGAAGTTAGGTGTTGGGTTAACTGGTTATGCTATGAATTTCGTGCAGTTCCAAATCTTTTTTTGATTTGGGAGCAGCAGGCGGGTCAGGAGAGGTCTGCCATGCCATGTGGATCACCTCTGGAGCAGGGGATTGAACTCACACTGAAGGAGTGTTGCGTCCTAACCCATTGAGCCGCCAGAGAAGGCCTCCAAATATTTTATAATAAAAAAGAACATAGAAATACCAGAGTATTGTTTTTAAAGATGTAGAAATAATGTTTTGATAGTATTTACTAATCTTTAAGAATGAAAATTAACTAAAATATTTCTCTGAATGAAAAATTATTTGAAATATAGAACCTACCCTAATTTAGATTCTTCTTCTTTTAAGACAATGAAATATACTTTACCTTTAATTACAGTTTCAACTACTTATATCCTCCTTTTGCTGTATTCACCATAAAAGACAGATTTTTTTAATATTATTTATTTATTTATTTTTGCATGTAACAACTGGGGTACAGGCCAGAGATGCAGGATTAGAGGATTCACCAGAGACAGAGTGGTTACCAAAACAGGCATATGTACTGAAATTCACTGCTGAGGGGAGCAGCAGGCAGATAAGAAGTGGTCTGCTGTTCCACATGGGTCACCTCCCTGGCTGGGGGTCAAACCTGTGTTGCAGTGGCTGTGGACAGCTTCATAGTTCTGTGCCTTAACCTATTGAGTCACCAGGGAGGCCCATGTAAAAGATAGATTTAAAACTGACTTGTAGCCCATCACAGATTTTTGGCTTTCCAAATAGACACTCATCCTTTTACTTAGAAACACAATTCACCTTTTATGTATATCTGTCTCCTAGTGCAGCAATTAGGTAATAATAAGATATTAGATAAGTAGATGGCACTGGGAAATATGAGTGAACATTTATTTCTGTTTAGAGTGAGAAGAAAAGGTTTAAGGAGAAAATTAAAATCAATTTATAAAAAAGATTAAAATCAAGTTACAAAAAGGAAGATATCTGTACATAGGAATATAAATGTACATATATACATATGCATATGTATGTATGCATGTGTTTATTACTCAATTATACAAATATAATAACAGAACATATAATGAAATAAAATATCTTGATAATAATAAAAATCAACTGAGATATTAGAAATGCTTTCTTATCTAAAATGATGACCAGAGAAAATATTGAGGATGACCTTAAAGATAGCCTTTTCAAAATTCCAAATTTGTAGAAATAGAGTACTCTCTAGGCAAAGTAAAATTGTTCTTTACTTGAAACAGCGATTAAAGCTGAGACTCTGTCAGGGGTGATTTAGTTCTGCCCAGTGAATGGGAGATACTGTCCCTGAGGCAATAGAATTCAATCTGTTGTCTCTTCAATTTGAACACTAGGTAGCCTGAAGCACAGTTTAGAATACTGAAATACAGATCCTGGCCCTCCCTGGTGGCGCAGCGAGTTAAAGCACAGCACTAAGAAGCTTAAGCCACTTCCACATAAGTTCAATTCCTGCCTGCCCTGGAGGAGATCCACATGGTGAGGCAGACCTCTCCTGACTGGCCCGCTGCTCCCTTCAGCAGTGTACTTCGTCAATCTGTCTGTTCTGCTCCCCACTTTGTCTCTGGTATATCCTCTCGGCCTCTGCATCTCTGGCCTGTACCCCAGTTCTGTATGAATAAATAAATCTTTAAAAAAATTAAAAAAAAAGAAATATAGATCCTAATTTATAGTTACTTGTAAAGCTCTTTCCATGCTGTAAGTTGCTGGGAAAATTACCTCAGCCAGTAGTCTTGGCAAACAGTCACATTTGCATTTGGTTGCCCAATTCTATTCCCATATGTACCCAACTGTCTCCTTTTGGCTCTCCCAGACCCCACTCTCTCATGCTGTAGATGCTCTGTCTTGATCCTCTCAAAGTCAACTGTTTAATCCCACTTTATAAGGGTTCACACACTACTAGGAAAGAGAGGAGGGGATGGCAGGGCAAGGGAGGGGAAATTACTTGGACACAGATTTGCATTCATGCTGGATGCAAGGTCTTCAGGAAATTGTATCTTCTCTCTTGGGGATTAGCAGATGCCTGGATATCTGTAATCTATGTCTGCCATATTTGTTCACCACATCTTGGGGGGATGGGGGGAAGGGGAAGGAGTGTTCTTTATCACTATTCCTAATATGAAATATAGTTTTACACTGAAATGTAATTAGCCAAGCTGGTTTCATAAAGAAATTAAACATTTGTCTCAGGCATTTTATATTTTACAAATCAGGAACTGTACTTTATATATCATCACTTACGAGTATATCTAGGATTTACTTCCATCAGGTTGGTTGGATATTCTTTGTTTTTTTCTATGGATAATCATGTCATGGGAAAGAAAGCTATTAAACTAAGACAGTGTTTGTCAAAATAAATGTTAGGTGTTTCTGAGGCTTGTTCTTCAGTATTCTCTTTGGAATCTTTCTCAAAATTGAGAGAGTAAATTTCATGATCTGTCAATTCCTTTGGAACTCAGTTTTTCCTCTTTAATTATTTCTTTGGGTAATTTATGCTGGCAACAGCATTACCTAAGTGCATTTTTTAATAAAAGTCATTAAAATTACATTCTGGGTAGAGACTGTTTTCTAGACTAACACATTTTCCTTTTTACTTCTCCTTCACCTTGATACATGGATCTAGATATCTAGCACACACTAAAGTAATGTGATCCCAAGTTACACGCATTCTTAAAATCAAGTGATACTGAGTGTTTTCAATGATACACCTGATACAATGATCATTATTATTATGTCTGTACTGGAAGATTCCTTAATCATGCCAATGAATTATTCTTATTCAAAACTTCTGGGCACCATTAACTTTAAACAAGCTCTGAGAAGTAGGCTCTTACTCCTAATGTCAGTAAATGTCAAAGTGGTCCTTTTATCCCAATCTTACATAAATGAAGATGATTTCATTATGAAACACCTAGGCTTTTCGATTTTTATATATTTATTTCCCATGGATTTCAGTGTTATGGTACCAGGAAAAAAAATGATAACACAAAAATGGAGAGAAGAGATAAAATATATATGGGGAATAAAACCATTATAAATCACTTTTACCCAATAAACTAGTGGAAAAATTATACCAATATAAGTTTTATTGTGGCTTTCTGATATGTTAAAAGAAGGAAAGAATAAAAGGAGGAAAGAAGGCAGATAGGGAGATTGTGGAGGGAAGGGAGAGATAGGCAGGAAGGAAAGAAAGTTTAAGATGGAGAAAAGTTATTGTGTAACATGTCTACTCATTTATCTATTGAAAAGATAGGAAGATTGTGTTTGTTAAAGATTACAGCTCACTGAATCCTCCTAAGATCTGTAACAGGCAGGAACTATTATTATCCTTATTTTTCCAGTCAGTTACTGAGGCACACAGAACAATTCAAAGATAGTACTACTTATACTACTATAGTGAACTATACATAGGCAAGTCAGTGAAAATAAATCACTTTATAAGTTAAAGAAAAACTACCAGTGTATTTTGAAGCTTGTAATTAAAGTAATCCTGTAATAAATAGATAACTTTGTACTAAAAATAAATGCTGTAAATTCAAACAAATATTTTATCATTATCTGATGTTATCATGATATGAGAACAAAATTCACTAAATTTATCAGTATCACTTTTCATCTGCTTTAGCTCCTAGCCAGCATGACATTAACATGGCCAGTAGTTAATTGGTAAATCCAGTAATGCCTAAATGATTTCCATTTCATTTTAATTAACATAACAATCTGTTAGGAAAAGATGGAAATCGGAAAACAACTAAGAAAAATTTTCTCCACAAAAGTTTACATTTGTGAATATAAATTCTTTCAAAGTTCCCACTTTTAGTTTTTGATAATTTTAAGTCATTTTATTGTTCCTTAATGTTATAACTCCCATGCATGTATTGTCATTGAATTTTTTTTTTTTCATTTTTATACATTTGATATCTACAATGTGCTGAACACATGAAGAGACACATTTTGTGTAACAGGAGAACGGGCTTAGTAAGGAAAATGCTTCAAGGTCACATAGCACCCACAGTGATATAACAGATAAACTACAAACTGCTTGAAGACAAAATCAATGATGTTTTGGTCACCGTTTGAACCCAGGAGCCATCACAGTGCTTTTATACAGGAAATATTCAATATATACTTACTGAATAGATAGATATGTATGTAAACATATATTAAAAAACAAAAAATTCATCTGTCAGTTAATCTTCATGCATGTTTACCTTTTTTACAATTCTAGTTTTTCATTGGAAAATTAAACCTTCGTTCCAGGCAGCTCTCCCATCCACCTGTGACTATGCAGATACCTCTTTTTTGCTTTCTCCTTTTCCTAATAAGCCTACCCTTTTAAAAGGGAAAGAAAAAAAAAGTCAAATAATAATTCAGGTTTAATCATTTGTGACCTTCAAGTTTTCACCTTGATCTATGGTTGAGTTAATGTGAAAAGCTGTCTCCTGTTGGGTGATGGGAAATGTCTATCCTGAGCCCTATCAGATCAGTTTTGAGGCTGCTATCAGTTTTGTGAGAAGCCAAATGGTGGCAGTGATGTTAACAATTAGTTTCTGTGTCTATGCTTGGGGTCCCATATTGTTTTCTTTCTTTTTTCTTTTTTTTTAAGATTTATTTATCTATGCATATAGAACTGGGGTACAGGCCCCAGTTACAGATTGGGGAACAGAACAGGCAGATTGACAAGGTACATTGCTGAGGGGAGCAGCAGGTGAAGCAGGAGAGGTCTGCTGTGCTATGTGGATCGCCCCCAGGGCAGAAGATTGAATTTAGACTGAGGCAGCTGCACCTAGCTTGCAGTGCTGTGTCCTAACCCGTGGTGCCCCCATATTGTTTTCAAGATAATGTTCTAGAAAGCTATCCAGCAAAGCTCTTTGGGGGGACTCCTGTAAAATGGTAATGTTGCCACAAACTCACCAGCAATCCCAGCATTAGCCAGAGCCAGGAGCAGGTGGAATCCAGCATACAGCCCACACCTGCCCCCTCCAGCCCTTGAGGGTTGAAAGTGCACACTCACACTCTGTCAGCTGCAAACTTGATTTCTGGCCCAATAGTTTTGCTGTTTCCAGAATATTATATAAATGAATGTAGACACCTGTGTTTGACTTTTGTCACAAACCAAATGCTTCTGAGATTCACCCATTTTGCCCCATTATAGGTAGCTGCCTTTCACTGCTGAGTACTATTCTGTTGTTCAGATACACCCTTCATTTCCATTCCCCAGTTGATGTACATTTATATTGTTTTCAGTTTGTGGCAATAGCTAATAAAATTTTGGAAACTTTCATGTACAGGCTTATTATGAACATTTATCTCCATTTCTTTTGAGTACATTCTTGGGTCATTCTACATTTTAATGTTTATTCTTTTAAACTGCATTTTTTAAAAAGATTTATTTATTTGTGCATACAGAATTGGGGTACAGGCCAGAGGCTCAGGAGTGGCGAGAGGCATCACCAGAGACAGAGTGGGGGAGCAGAACAGGCAGATCAACAAAGCACACTGCTGAGGGGAGCAGTGGGCAGGTCAGGAGAGGTTTCCCACAACATGTGGTCACCTCCGGGGCAGGCAGGAATCGAACTCATGCGGAAGTAGCTTTAGCTTCTTAGTGCTGTGCTTTAACCTGCTGCGCCACCAGGGAGGACCTATACTGCATTTTTAAAAGATTTATTTATTTATGCATACAGAACTAGGGTACAGATCAGAGGTGCAGGGTTGGAGAGAGGCTTCACTGGAGACAGAGTAGGGAGCAGAACAGGCAGATCGACCAAGTACATAGTTGAGGGGAGCATCAGGCTATACAGAAGAGGTCTGCTGCGTCATGTGGATCACTTTCCCTGGTTGGGGATAAAACTCATGCTGAAGCGGCTGTGGCTAGCTTAGGTGGTGCTGCACTTTAATCTGTTGCACCACCAGGGAGGGCCCTATACTGCATTTTTTAAATTAAAATAAATTGTATATGATTTAAAGGTATAGGTACATTTTTATGCTGCCATATCATGTCTACCACCAAAGAATCCAGACTCTTCTACTACATTCCATTTGGCTCCCTCCTTCTTATGTTTCCCAAACCTAGCAGCCACCTAGTGAAGCCTAAATTCTACAGTCAGATTTCTAGAGTTTATTTTCTTCATCCATTGATTATGATTATGTTGGAATGGATTAGATTATAAAATTCACTATTGAAATCTTCCCTCACTAGTGAATTATATTTTTACATGATTAAAATTTAATACTATAAAAAATTCCACCCAAACTGTCAAAGATCAGAGAATTTTCTAATTGGTTTTAAGTATATTAACAAACTGCAGTAGGTGGTCAGGATGGTGTCCTGATGACAGAAATATGACTTGAAAATTAATCTGAGTGCACAGTATGTTAATAAGTGATTCTGACAAAAATTTCCTCAGACATGCTATTGAGACTAGCATTCTGATATCAAACTGCTGTAAGAAATGACAAGAATTTCTGGAATAATTTTTTGTTGGCTCAAAAGTTTGAGAGGCCCTCCCTGGTGGTGCAGTAGGTTAGGGCACAGCACTGCCACACTGGGAAGCGAGCCAAATGGAAAGTAGTAGAAGAGTGTGGATACTTTGGTGGTAGACATGGTAGCATACCAATGAGGTAGCTATACCTCTAAATCATACAATTTATTTTCATTTTTAAAATGCAATATAGGGCCCTCTCTGGTACTGCAACACATTAAATTGCAGCACCACCTAAACTAGCCACAGCTGCTTCAGCTGAGACTGATCCCCAACCAGGGAGGTGATCCACATGGAGCAGCAGATCTCTCCTGACCACCCGCTGCTCCTCTCAGCAGTGTACTTAGTCAGTCTGCTTGTTCTGCTCCCTGCTATTGTCTGTGGTGAATCCTCTCACTGCCCATGTACCCCAGTTCTATATGCATAAATAAATAAATCTTTTTAAAAAACAGTTTGACAGAGAACATAGAATTCCTGAAAAGTAGCAAATGAATCAAAGTTCTTTGTATGCTATAGTAATCCATGTGTCATTTGTTCTACTTAGTGTGGCTGTTGACAGTGAAATGTGTAAACATGTTATTTAATGAAGTTGAAAGTTTCTAATTTTCTCAGAATAGATTCCATATATGTAATTATCTAACACATTTTATTTACCAGAGCTATTGTTATTAACACCTTGAAACTTGGATCTGATAACCAACCAGGGATAAAGTAATAAGTAATGAGCTAGGCAAATGTCCTTAGAATTATGCTTAAATATTGAAAAGTTTCATGCATCAGGGCATTTCTGGTGATGCAATGGGTTAAAGCACAGCACTGTTAAGTCAGTCGCATCCCTCTCAGTGCGAGTTCAAGTCCCAGCCCCAAAGGGAGGTAACCCACATGGCGTGGCAGACCTCTCCTGACATGCCAGCGGCTCCCCTCAGCAGTGTCAGCCATCTGTCTGTTCTGCTCCACACTCTGTCTCTGGTGAATTCCCTCCTAGCCCCTGCACCTCTCACCTGTACCCCAGTTCTCTATGCATAAATAAATACATATTTAAACAATTTTTCATGCATCATTTGTCCTGGATGTTCAATGTCTATTTAGTCAAAATTGAATTTTATCCTAACGCAAAGTGTAGATATATTAATAATATCAGCTGGCCTTTAAATGTTTTTGTCTGTGTAAGTGTTATGAGAAATAGCTCTGACCGCTGAATTCATGTGGCCTCTTAAAAAGAAGTAGCCCTGGGGCCCTCCCGGGTGGTGCAATAGGTTAAAGCACAGCACTAAGAAGCTTAGGCAACTTCCGCATGAGTTCGATCCCTGCCTGCCCCGGAGGTGATCACATGGCGTGGCATACCTCTCCTGACCCGTCCGCTGCTCCCCTCAGCAGTGTAAATCGTCGATCTGCCTGTTCTGCTCCCTACTCTGTCTCTGGTGAATCCCCTCACCCTCCGCATCTCTGGCCTGTACCCCGGTTCTGTATGATAAATAAATAAATCTTAAAAAAAAAAAGTAGCCTTTTGCAAAGTCTCTGATGATGCCTCTACCTGCATCACACCATGCTCTCATTCAACTAATCCTTTTATCTTTAAAGTTGATTCCTTTGCTCAAAATGTAAAACAGAATATGTACTTTGAAATTTATCATAATAGATGTCCCTGAGAAACATCTGGCATTTGCAGATTCCTCACAACAACCAAGAAAATCATGAGCTATCTCCTGCAAACTCTGAAACATCATTATCAACAACCCTTGCCAACATCATAACTTTCAGAAGGTTAGGCAACAAGAAAGTCACAGCAGAAAAGAATCTTCCTCATGAGGTGGTATTACAAGAAGAAAATTATGTATTATTTTTTTCATCTTCTCTGATAAACTATCAAGTATAAGAAACAAATGTAGAGAGGCAATGAACAGTGTACACTATTGACATATTTTCCAGTACTTAATGTTTGTTGGTTAAAGTAGAGAGCCTTGCTGTCAAATTATTCACTATTTATCACATGGTTAGATTCTTAAATGTCTAAGTAGCAACAAACTTGTTGAAGAAGACAAAATAAATAAATAAGATGGTATTTCCCACAGCAGAACTTATTTCTAACAAGGTTTCCTTGGAAAAATATTTCCATTAAATTAGCACATTCCTAAAGCACAGTCCTCTCATTATGAAGATACTTTTGCACATTATGAAGATTTTTTTTTTCCTAAAGGTACAATCTCTGAAACATCTTGTAATGCCATTTAAATCACTGCCACTAATTAAAGTCCAGCCACAAGCGTGAAAAATTTATGCTGGTTTAGGGATTATATTTTGCCAAATTTTATAACAGCACTAATATTGACATATTTTCAAGCAAAAGTGTTTTTCATTTGTAATTTTTCATGTTTGTTAATGTATTCAGTGTTACTTTTGTTCAAATATGTTAGAATTTATAGAAAGTAAAGTCGGGTTACATAAGAGATTTATTCCATTTTTATGGTTTTATTCTTTAACACAAACTTGAAAAAAAAGCTTATTTATTTTTAAATTTATTTATGCATACAAGAGCTGGGGTACAGGTGAGAACTTTGGGGTGGTGGTGTACAAAGGAATGGGGAGCAGGACAGGCAGATCCATGAAATACACTGCTGAGATGAGTAGCCAGTGAGACAGGAGAGGTCTGCTGAGCCGTGTGGTGTGGGTCAGCTCCCTAACAGGGCATCAAACCTTTGCTGCAGTGGCTGTGGATAACTTCATAGTGCTGCAATTTAACCCATTGCACCAACAAGTTCTATTTATTTATTTTTAAACCACTACTAACTTTTCAATGTAGCTATCTAATTTTCAATAAACCTCTTGTCAAAATAATCTGCTAATAAATAGCTGATTATAATGGACATGCTATAATTTTTATTGTTATTATATTTAATGCAGAGGAAACAGCACCTAACTCTATCATAACACTTTCTGGCCAGAACACTATAAAATCATGTTAAGCTTTCTGTAATAAAATAAACTGAGAAACATTTTTTCCAAAGTTTCTCAGTTCTTTTTTAAATATTTTTATGCTATTTACACAGAATGGATACCATAGTATAGATCAATAATAACAGTAATAATAATAGTTAATAATAATGAAGAAGGGATAATATAACGATGAAAAAGAAGACAAAAAAATACTCATAAAGATAAGCAAAAAAACTCAAAAAATAAATTGGAAAAATCATATATTGGAGTGAACTTCAAGCAGATTCATCGGTTGGCATCATTTATGTCTTTTTAGCACCAGCTTGCTCTGAACATGAACTTCTTTTAGCAAAAAAGCCTAGGAGTAGGTTTTTACTCTGACATTAATGGAAGTTTTATATTCTGAGAAAATGCACTTCTGAGAGAAAGGGATAGAACTTAACCATAGATCACATCAAACTAGTTTAGCCAAGATGCATGCAAAGTAATTTTGCTCCAGAGTCAGCAGTGCTCTCCAGAGAAGGCAAGAGTCTTTGGTGTTCTTTTATATTGGGAGTCTGGCTTCTTTCAAACAACAAAGTCACCGAGACCAAAGTTCTTTACATTTTGCAGGGAAATAGCACTCACGCTGACCACAGGGACATTGAGTCCAAAGTTCATTTTAAATAAATACGTATGGTTAAGCAAAATTATCTGACTTAAGTCAACAGACTGACACATTGTGCAGAGAGGGAGAAGAGTAGTACTCTGTCATGCCTGTGAGGTAGAGCAGCCCAGGATTCTGTTTGGACAGGAGGGTTGCCAGTGACCCCAAAGCCTTCACAGTGCACTTGTCCCTGTTATGTAATCCAGAATCCAGCCCACATGGCAAAAGGAGACTGGTAATAAATAATGGCTTAATAGTTCTGCAGTAACAGAAGGGACCCATTTAATTAAATTGTAAACACTACAGAACACAGATTTGGCTTAGCATTAAATACGGATTAGGCAACAAATAATTAAAAACAAATTGTGGGAATTTATATATTCGTTTCTTTAAAGTTTATTTTAACTTTACACAGATTTTCCTTATTTGATGTAGAAGATTTTAAATAAATGTGGAAATTGGAAAAATTCTATTTGCCATTCAACTGTGAAGTCGGAACTTTGTGAAATCAGTTTTTCCTTAAAAATTTCAAAGAGAAGGACAGAAGTGTTCAGGAAATGGTCATGTACTTCATAAATGTCCCTCCTTCCCAAGCTACTGAACCTTAAAATCCAACTTTTATGATTAGATGAAAATAGTCACAGTGGAAATGCTAAGACACTCTGGCATCCTCGTTAACCATGAGAGTTTAGGGAAAGGAAAAATTTCCTACCGAGTCAGCTCCAATTTATCGTCTGTCTTTTGTGGGATATTTGCAAATGCATTTAGCAAGTTGGTTTTGTTACTATGGTGATGCTCTCAACCATTTTAAACCTAATCAAGGTTTTCCCCTGGTTTCCTGTGTTCTGGAGATGACCAGAATTTGTATAAGACAAAACCTTTAGTCATTGCCTCCACATACAGGACATCAAGGAGAGCACGTTTAAAAAGTAATGTCAGCATTCACCTTTTCCAAATATAATTCCTATTGTCTTTTAATTCATCTTGCGTCTCACCACCACCCCTGCTCTGAAGGCAATTGAAAAATGTTATTGGTGGCCATGGACATAGATCTGACTCACTGGCGAGGGGTAGGGAAACCACATGTTTAAACTGCAACAGTCTAGAAATTTTGTTTTGCAGAGTCACTCACCCTGTCACTTTTCTTGGTGGGAATATCACAGTTCCAGTGGTTTGGTCTAAAAAACAAAGTTGGGGAGAGAAACAGATTTAAGGGAAGAGCAAGAAGATAAGTTTCTAGGAAACCAATAAAGGGGAGTAAGGGATGGATGTCAGAGGTGTAAACCACAAAGGCTTTCAGCTAGTTGAGCCTGAAACATTCTGAAATATTCTGAAACAACAGAAGAAACAGCCAGAGAGAGTATTCATGGTGAAGGCCATACATATTTCTCCTTGCCTGCTGTTTCCACTAATGATCTATATAACTTCTGAAGGCACACCCCACCCCCAGTCCACTGGAGAAGGCAACACTGGGAGAACGCTAACACTAGGCATTATGGGAGAACACTAGGCATTATAGGAGAACACTAGATATTGCTGATGCGCACAGGTGTGGAATTCTTTAGCCCCATGACCTCATTTAATTAAGTTTCTGAATTTTAACATTGACAGAAGTATGGAAAAATAGCTTATAGGTATCACATTTTCAACTGATTTTAAAAGTCCATGTTGGGGGGCCCTCCCTAGTGGCGCAGTGGGTTAAAGCACAGCACTAAGAAGCTAAAGCCACTTCCGCATGAGTTCGATTCCTGCCTGCCCTGGAGGTGACCACATGGTGTGGCAGATCTCTCTTGACCCGCCCGCTGCTCCCCTCAGCAGTGTACTTCATCAATCTGCTTGTTCAGTTCCCCGCTCTGTCTCTGGTAAAGCCTCTCACTGCCCCTGAGCCTCTGGCCTTTACCCCAGTTCTGTTTGCACAAATAAATCTTAAAAAAAAAAAAAGTCCATGTTGGAAAAAAAAAAAAAGAAAACATTAAAAATAAATAAATAAAAAGTCCATGTTGGGCAATGCGGTTATGTAGTTATGTATTGTGAATAAAAGTATGGGCTATTAAGACCATCTTTTTTTTACCCTGGAACATACATGCACTGAGCACAGGTAAAATAAGCTCAATTAATCTTAAATATCGTTATATCAAAATGAAGGCTATTATGAAAAGATTGGAGAAATGAAGGAAAGAGGAAAATAAGGGCATGAAAATTAGTTCCATTGTTCTTTACTCTTTTTTAAAATAACATTTCCACTTGCAGATATTTCTGTTATTTTCTTTCTGAAAAGAACTTAGTTTCTGATTTTTTTTTGCACCCTCCCCTCTTCTGTATCCTCTCTAAAAACCTTATTTTTCTATATAACACTGCTTTCTTTTACATATAAACATTTAAAAGTTTTATAGTATTTTTTTAAAGGCACAGTAAGTACCCTGTACTTCCATTTACAAGGCTCTGGGTTATGACTGTCTACTCACACTATTTTGATTATTTGGAAAGACCTTGAGGAATGAACATACAACTCATTTTATAGCACAGCTATGTCCTTAATGTCATATAAAAATAAAAATTTTTAGTATGAATGCTTTTGCTTTCATATTTTTTCTCCTCAGCTAAGTGAAGATAATTGAAGTAAAAGCATTCAGATGCTTATGTTACAAAATCTTGTGCTTGAAATTGGCCTTCAAAGCTTGAGGCAAGAGAACACATACATTATATTTTGTTAAGATTCTAATTTGTCAAAAAATAAAACTCCATTTCCACTAGTGATATGTTGAGAATAATGGACTTGAAAATCAATAGAATCTGAAATTTGAGGTGTAAAGAAAGTCCCCTCTAATCAGATTTGGCCTGAAAATCATTGTACTAACCTTAAAAAAGGCAGTATTTAGAACAATCAACTAGAAGATCAACATTTGAAATACAAAGTGTCTCAAGTGACAAAGTTAGGTATAGACTAAATGAGAAGGGAAAATGGTAGGTGTAGAATAATAGTTTAAAAGGAAAATAAAAGAAAGATGAAAATGAAAGAGAATATATGGAAATATACAGACTCTGAAGAGGATAGGGACTGGGGCAAAGTGTAAATTCACACAGAATAGATACAGTAGGAAAGACTGTGAGAAAGGCCCTCACCTTACATTTTGTGATTGCTACATCACAATGCTACATGCAAAGCACTATTGCTTTGGGGTTATGTTTCTCATTTTACAATGACTAATCTTCTATTGGTCAGCCATTCAAAGGTTCTTGGTTTTGTTGTTCCACAAATCTATTCTGTCAGTCTGCAAAACAGAAAAGTAAAATCTCATGGAACAAATAAATCTTATTGATTTATTTAGAGACACAGTATGAGAGTCTCTTGCTTTTTTATGAAGAAGTGGCCAAGGGAAAATGATTTCATCCCAAAGGGGCACAGATGGATAAGTTTTTAAAACTCAAATCTCATCTCTTGGTTTGGACTCCCTAGCACAGAAAACGACTTAGATACATATATTTTGTAAGATAGAGAAGTGAAGTTGTGGGGGGAGATAGATAAAGAAGGAAGAGAGACTAGTAATGTGTATGATTTTAAGACTGGAGCTGTGGAGATGTCCCCGGAATTTTTCCATCAAGATGGGAGGACCAGCTATTTATCCACAAGATGCTATCTTACCTGCAAACATCCCTAGAAGTTTTTCCTCCCCTGCATTTCTCAGCTCTGTCTGTAAGTGAGCTAAAAAGGACTTGTTACTTTAAGAAATGAACTAGCAAAAACACCTATGGTGGAAAAAAACTCGACACAGTGATGGAAGTGATACGGGCAGGACATACAGAGAGTTCATAGCTGTAGATAAAATCTGAAATACTTTCACTGACCCTTTCATAGCTCAAATCTGCTCATATGCTCCCCATTATATTTTTGTCATTGATCCTTCAGTGTGGCAGTCAGCATAACCTTTAACAAATGTATACTAAACAGTAGAACAAACCATAGTACCCACCGATATAGTTAGCACTAAGGTTAACTATAATTATAACTTCCCTCTCCACCACTCTTACTCCCTTCTGGATTTCTGTTACTTTTGACATATAACACCTTTAATTCAGTACAACCTAAATTTGTGAAGATGAGTCTTGCCAATATTGCAAGTGGGCTATTGAGAGTGACAGTAGTAGAGTGGTGGGGAGTAAGAGGATTTACCAGAGACAGAATGGGGAACAAAACAGTCAGATCTACTAAAATACACTGCTGAGGGGAGCAGCAGTTGAGTCAGGAGAGGTTTGCTGCACCATGTGGGGTCACCTCCCTGGCTGGGAATTGAACTCATGCTGCAGTGGCCAATTGCTTCATAGCGTTGAGACTTAACCCCTTGCACTATCAGGGAGGCCCAGACTTGAGTATTTTAGCAATAAGGGACACAGTTACAGAGATAACAAAATGTAACTGAATAATTAGTGCAAAAATACCATTCCAAAGGGCAAAGTCACCTCTAGAAGTGTGTCATCCTAAGCTAGCTTTTTAGCTGAGCTTTGATAAGTCTCTCCAGATGATATGTTATAGGACCAGTAGGTCCTGTATTTATGTGCCCTCTGTTATACCTACTCTACTGTAAAGTGCTTCCTTGGCCTACGGTGATGTTATATTAAAGCCCATGTCAGTAAATCAAGCATTCTCTTAACATAAAGGTAATTGTGTTATTCCACAGGACATCCAAAAGGGTTTTTCATTGCCCCTAAAAGGACTCTGCAATCAATATTGTTACAGAGAGCAAATGAGCTCACACAACCCTAGAATTAGGGTGAATGTATTGTGGCACTTCCTTTGCAAATGAGAATTACTTCTGGTGATCTTAGTTCTTGGTACAGAAGAGAACCACATTTCTCAAACCTGTGGTCAGATCACAGGTGCTAGACATCTACCCAGCAGGTCTAATGGGGGGGGGGGGTCTCACATCTGGTTAAGTTTTTGTTATCTACCACGTGATCCAAATGATTTTTATAAGGAATATAGAAGTGAATTGAATGAGGACAGAGGAGGGATTACATATTGGATCCCCAAGTTATTTGAGAGAAGAATAACTTTTGCCATTAAACTCAGGAAGGAACTATTGTCTTTGATTAACTGTCTTGGCCTACAAGCGATCTCAAAAATCTCTTTTTGGCTTTTCCTATTATAGACTATTACTACATAGGAGATGGAACAATGTGAGGTTCTGCCAGTTGCTAAGTGTATTTATCCCAATTATGCACATAGGGAAGTAACTGAGGAAATTGTCAGAGTAGATATGTGAACCCACTGGATCCTCTCTGAGAGACAGGCCATAGTCCACTCACCATGTGTTTTTCCTAAGCCTTACTAGCTTATGGGCCACAGTGACATTACAGGTCCCCTAATGTTGGAGTCAGATCAAAACCTTATGGAAGGTCTTTTGGAAGTTTAGGTATTCTTTCCCTAGAATGTTGTTAATCTCATAAATGACTAGAAGCCTACTTGCTGGAATGTGGAAATATTTACGTTAAATGCTAGTGGTGGAGATTCAGGCCTTTCCTCAAAGACAGTCAGCTTCTTCTATTTATTTTTTTTAAACATTTATTTATTTATTCATACAGAACTGGAGGTCTGCTGCGCCATGTGGTCACCTCCGGGGCAGGTGGGAATCGAACTCGCACTGAAGTGGCTGCTGCCAGCTTGCAGTGCTGCGTCCTAGCCTGTTGCTCCACCATGGAGTGCCGAGCCAGTTTCTCTTTTAATCTAGACATGTGAGTTTGAAATAGCTCAAATAGAGAAACTGAGTTTGACAATGCTATTTTTTAATACAATTACTTGGCACAGCCCTTTCATCTTATGCCTTTTTTTCTAGTTGTACATTTGAATATGTATGTATATACATCACAGTATTATTTTTGATATTCCTTTTTACCACTATTGAATGTAATATCAACCTACTTCAATATCAAAAGGAGTTTAGCAACAGAAGACCATATCTCTAAACTAGAAAGAAGGAGAAACTTGGCATCTAGTGAAAATAAAATATACCTGGAATTCATATGGCTCATTTAACTTTACAATTAATTTCCTGGGTAAATAGATAACTTCTTTTCATTTCCCCCCAAGCTTCAATCTTATTATATAAGTCTTTCATACAGTAACAGAATAGAATAGTTAATAGAATTTTTGAAGCTCATAGTAATGAAAACGATTTCTGAGCTTCATACCCAGTTACACTTTTGAGTGTTTTCATTATTTGATATTTTAATATTAGAAAGTTGACAACTGACTACTTTCATTTAAGCACTGTATTGTTTTGGGGAAATTCTTATCAGGACTGACACTTTAAGCTCTTTGGTGTAGTGTAAATATATTCTATAGCTCTAAATATGCCCTCCAACTTTCTCATTTAAGAATAAATCCTCAGCAGTTTGCATCTGAAGTTAAATTAAAAGATGTAAGAAAGAAAGTTTGGCTTAATAAATGGGAATCATGAAACAATGTAATTAGTTGTAAAGAATTATTTATAACAATAGATTAGAGGAGATAAGAAAAATCTTGCTAAAGAAATCCCTGAAGGCTCTCCCTGGTGGTACAAAGGTTCATTAAAACACAGCACTACGCAGCTAACTGCAGCATGAGCTGGATCCCCAGCCAGGGAGCTGACCCACATGGCACAGCAGACTTCTGTCTCACCTGCTGTTCCCCTCTGCAGTGTTTCAGTCCATTTGCCTGTTCTGTTCTCCGCTATGGAGAATAAAGTATCTCTGGTGAATTCTCTCACATCCCACACCTCTGACCTGTACTCCAGTTCTTATATGCAAAAATATAAAAATAAATCTAGAAAAAAATCATAATGAACTATCAGGGAAAAGATTTGAGGTGACAGTGACTATTGCTTCCACAGACCAACAGAGCTACATATTTTACTAAATCTTCACATGAATAGATTAGTAAATCTGAAAAGCCTGTAACTAATAATTAGGAATAAATTCAAACTTGCCAAAGAGCTATCTTAAAATATTCTCTAAGTACAAATGTTAAGTTCTATAAAACCTTAAGGAACAGATAATTCTAACTTTCATTAATGTGTTTCATACTACCAGAAATTATTTGAAGTTTCAAATTTATTTAGAACCTAATATTAAAATTTGATAAAGATAGGCAAAGAAAAACTTATGCCAACTTTTCTTATGAATAATGGAAGGATGCAAAAAAAAAAAACTGAATAAAATATTGGTTGGTTGAGATATAAACATTTAGACTGATTAAAAATGGAAACATAACTTTACCCCTTCTCTACTCTTTTAAATAATGGATTATAAACATGTTTCAGCTGTGACTGGAAGAAAAACTCCTGTTGCTTTTACAGAAATTGGAAGTCATCTATAGTTTGCTCAGAATGCAGGTAGTGGGATTAATGCATTGTAAATTCTGCCCGACAAGTTCCCAGAGAGAAATAAATTCAAGGTATGTATATAGAGATGGAAGCATTGATCTGATATTCTCGGTTTGCAAATGTCGGTGTAGCAGAGAGCCACAAAATTAGAAAAAACATGGAGTTGGTATGTGTGCCACCTTTGTGGGTTTAGTTCAGTTATCAATCTGTAACTATGGTGCTTCCTTACTGGAACCTTGAAACCCACTTCAAGGTGGTAATATGAGACCTCAAATGGTTACAAAACTAGCAGGATGGCATTCCAAATCACAATTACAAATGATTTATAGAAAATGGCATTTGAGTTTATGGACACAAATTATACTTGCAGAATTAGTAAAATAAGTCTAGCTGTCATTAGAAATTAAAAAAAAATAACTACTATAATATATATAACATATTCTAATTTTCTTTTATCAGGCCAGTATTTAGAAATCAGCTAATATATTTCTTCATATCAGTCTTTGAAGAAGCATAAGATCATGTTTACCTAAGAAATATTTCATAATATTTATGATAAAAGTTACTTTCATCTATTACTAAAAAAAAAAAGTTTTAGGAATGGCAAGGTATTATCTTATTGTCAAAAACCATATTTAACAATGCTTATTATTTTAAATAATTTTATCTAAAAACAAAGCACATGGAAAAATGCTACTGTGAAATAGGCATATACCATAAGAAAATCAAATCTTATAAAGTTCTTTTTAAAATTCTAAGGCATTTTTTAATAAGTAGAATTTCAGAAATTTATTTTTCAGAAATATTATGTACATTTTTTAGGAGGAGGGAAGAAGTTGGCAAGAAAATTAAAATTTCATATAGAGGGGGAAAAGGGAATGGTCTGAAAAATAAGATGGCCCTTTCAGCTATTCAAGCATATTATAAAGCTACTATAGTTAAAAGTATGTGGCGTTTTAATAGAAAGTTAAAGATTCTAGAAGTTGACAAAAATACACACTGACACACAAACACATTTTATGTCTCATAAATGTGTCTTTCAAATAAATGAAGAAAATATGTTATTTAATAAAAGGCAATTGGAAACTTGGAAGGTCATTTTGAAATATGAAATAAATTCTCTAATATCTACACCAAGGTCCAGTACCAACTGGACTAATTATTTACATGTTTTAATTATTTTAATTTTCAACTTCCTAAACACATGAAAAGAAAATGGATTTTTTTTTTTTCATTATACATGGAGGTGGGAGAATTTCAAGAAAAATGTGACAATAAAGCCACAATTAAAAAAGGAAAACTAATGGCAGGTATTTTGTTCAAATGTGGCATAAGAGAAATGAAGCAGTTAAACAATCTCAAACTGAAACAAAACCCTAACTGAGGCTACCAGAGAATAGAGAGGGAATGAGAAGAAGGACCCAGCACTATGGTGGAAGTTGAGGGCCCAGCCTTGGTGGTGGTTGGGTGCAGTACCGTATATCTGAAGATCTTTTTCTGAATCATATTAGCTGTAAACCAATGTTACATTAATTGAAAATTATAAAGAATAAATTATGGAAAAACTAGTTTGTTTCAGTAAAACTTGACATTTTCTTGTGATCAAAAAAAATACTAAAACAGAAATACATAAACATGGGAGAAATATTTGCAATGTTTTTAACTTGTGAAAATTAAAATTCCCACATACTTAGAGGAAAAACCTGGTTATTCTGTCATTATAGTGACCAGAAGAATTGATTTTATTATTTTTTTAAAATTTTATTGCATTCTGCTTTGTCTGTTTTTTTCCCTTTTTACTTCTATTTTTCAGAATCATAATTGTTGTAAACCAATATTACATTGGTTACATTACAAATAATATTAGTAATACTACATAGGATGTATAGTTTCCGAAATCAGCAACTATATGTATCACCTCACCCCCACCACCTAATGTCTAGTCACTTCCCACCTCCAACCCGTGGGTTTTACCTCCTTATTCTCTCTTTTCTTCTCTTCTGGTAACTATCATTCTGTTGTCAGAATCCAGCATTTGTAAATCAACTTGTTTTTCTTTTGTTTGTTCAGTTGTTGTTTTCCTGTATATTCCACAAATGAATCAAATCATGACATTCACTTTTCTCCTTCTAATTTATTTCACAGAATAATTTCTTCAAGGTCCATTCATGTTGTCACCAATGGCAACATGTCATCTTTTTTAAGACTGAGTTGTAATCAATTGTGTGTATATACCATATATTCTTAATCCATTCATTTATCAATTACCACTTGGATTGTCTCCATATGTTGATTATAGTGAACAGTGTTGCAGTGAACATAGGAGTGTATATATCTTTTCAATTTAGCATTTTAATTTTTCTTTTTTTTTTTTTGGTGGAGGATTGCTGGATCATATGATAGAAGATCATATGATAAAAGAAAAATATTTAAATTAAAATAACAAAGTTTCATTATTTTTAGTTAGAGAAAGAAAGGTAGCAGGAATTAGTAGCTATTTGAAAGCAGCTTGAGAAAACTGGCACAGTTATATATTGCTGCTTGTATAAACAAGATATACTTTTATTTTTAAAGAATTATTTATTTATGCATACAAGAGCTGAGGTACAGATCAAAGGTTTGTAGGGTAAGAGGATTCACCAGACAGAGGAGGGAGAAGAAAAGGCTGATTGACTGAAGCACACTACTAAGAGGAGCATCAGGAGAGACAGGAGAGGTCCTGTGGGTGACCTCCCTGGTGGGGATCTAACTCAGGCTGCAGGGGCTGTGGATAGCTTAATGGTACTGGACTTTAAGCCCTTGCACCATCAGGGATGCCCTGAACAAGGTATACTTCTAAAAGGGAGGTAATCCCACGAATCTAGACATCACTATCACACATGCTTTGTCTGCACATTTCCACTTCTAATCATCTATCTCGAGAAATATTCAGAGAAATATGCTGCCAGGATGTGTGAATGTATGCATACAATATTCATTTATTTGACAATATTTGTTGAGCTGCTACTACAACATGTCTGATAACAGTATAACTCTACATTTAACAAGACAGATGTCCTGCTTGCTTGTGTCTTGCACTTGGGTCATATCCTGCTTAAGGGAGGAGGTTTCCCACTTTTCCTTCTTAGTGGTCAGATATGTTGTGTTTTTTTTTTTTTTTTTTTTTAAAGATTTATTTATTCATACAGAACTGGGGTACAGGCCAGAGGCTCAGGGGCGGTGAGAGGCTTCACCAGAGACAGAGTGGGGAGCAGAACAGGCAGATCGACGAAGTACACTGCTGAGGGAAGCAGCGGACGGGTCAGGAGAGGTCTGGCTCGCCATGTGGTCTCCTCCGGGGCAGGCGGCAGGCGGGAATCGAACTCATGCGGAAGTGGCTTCAGATTCTCAGTGCTGTGCTTTAACCCGCTGCGCCACCAGGGAGGGCCGATATGTTGTGTTTTAAATTGAGAAGTGAATATGTAGAATACAATAAGGATATTAACAATGTATCATCAGAACAAGAGACAGACATTCTTCATAAAATTATTCAGAAGTTTGAAAAAAGAATCATAGAATGTATTTTTTTCTTGCAGCTCTGAAGTCAATTCTCTCTTCCTTCTATCTTTTTTGTTTCACTGCTGGTTAATTCCTATTCATCTTCTATTACCATAAGGACTTAGGCAGTCTAAGATACAGTTCTCCTGATATTTTATAAAAGTTCAGTACAGCAGATGGTAATTTGTAGTTCCTTATTCAATGTAAGGTTGAAGGTACTCACTAGCAACCGAAGCTGCCTGGTACAGCTTGATAAGGGTTGCCAAGGAGACAGGTGGCTGGTTTAATGATAGCGGATAACAGTCTTTTCAAAGGCTTCACACAGTCACTGCAGGGAGGAAAAGTGAGGTAGAAACAAAGGAAGGCTGAGATGAGTGGGAGCATTGAGAAGGTGTCTCTTCACCCTTGCATTTACCCCTCCCAACTCAGTACTTAATGATATGATAGTAATATAACTTGCGTACTTCTGAATAGCTATTGACAGGTGCACCATGCTCCCTCACCAAGCTAATTTATGTTCTACTTATGTAGGCCAGTGCACAATGCAATGAAAATTATATGGGCTATGAAAAAGCATAGTGAATTCTGGAGGGTCTCATTCAATTAGTTTCTCTGCAGAATGCCGTTCTGTATAAATTGATATCACCGCAAACACATCCGTCTCCCAAATCCAACCCCGGGAAAGCTTGTGGTAAGCACAGGCTCAGAATCTCTCTGAATTTGTTCTTTGTGACGTGAGGAATTTAATTATTATGTCTTCATTTCTTTCCATAAATGCAGAAAACCCTATTTAATTATCTAATGTTAAATATAGACTAATAATAATAATTTAAAAAAAACAGGATCTACATAATCTATTTACACTAAATTTGGACAAAAAAGATAAATTTAAGATCTTTTGCATACTCATTTGGGAAATTTTTTTTAATCAGTCATTGAAATATTTACATAATAAACAATTTTATCTTTAACTTGAATTTCCTAATTGACTATCACTTTTTGAATTTGAAGAAATGAATGGACGAGTATATTGTAATTTTTGATGTTTTTTAAATGGCTATCATATTTCACATTTAACATCTACAGCTTCTTGGGTCTGCTACCCTTGAATTGTGCAAGGGTAACCCAATAATTTAATTCCAGGTATAATTTTTTCCATGATGCCTCATGAATCAAATTCATCTTTTAAAATTTTTTGAAGCATCTGAACCAATTTCTGCAGAATAAGTTTGATAAGTGGTTATAAGGAGAAAGAATATGGACATCTGTGGCCATATAAAACAGGAAGTGGTAATACTCAAATTTTAAAACGATTTTGATTTGTCCAATTTGGGACAGGCAAGAGAGAATATAATTTTTAATGATTTCATAACAAAGATTCTTATGGTCCAAAAAAGTGTTTTAAAAATAAACCACTGTATATCCATGGGAATGAAAACTTACAGGGTTATTTTATTTAAAATGTATATTCAGTCAAAGGATAAATTATGCACTTTTTTGAAACAGCATCCTGAAAATAGACAGGGGACAAGTACTTTTACATCTGTCCTTTGTGTCAGGAAGGTGGTCCATTTTGTACAGCCATTTCTCTTTTCTTTAAAACCCAGCAGGAATACAAACTTTAAAACCCAGAGGGAATACAAACACATTACTTCATAAAAAAATCACATCACAACTCATTTTTGAATCTCAAATACTTGGTAGATATTCCTTATTTTGTGAAACCTACTCAATTCATTAATTTTAGTAAGTATGCAAAGTCATGTGTGTGTTTATGTTTGTATTTACCTGTGCTTGAAGTTAACTTGCTTCTTGCTATATGCTTAATTGTTTATTACATGTTTCACCAGATATGTCAAACATAGATCGCCTTAACCCAAGAGCTTATAACTTTGTTTAAGAGCCAAATTTTTTTATTCAGTTGATTTAATAAGTATGTAAATAATGGAAATATGTGTGGTCCAGAATATACTGAATTTGTGTTGGGGGACCTGGAGAGTGAAATTATTAGCAAAATGCTTTCACAAAATAACTTTTATTTGTGATTGCTCAAATTCAGCAATCAGGACTAGCACTAAGTGAAACATGTTAATGATTCTGAAGAATTTACAACCTCACTGAAAGATAATACTTGAAAAAAAAATTAGAAAATAAAAGGGGCCCTCCCTGGTGGCGCAGCGGGTTAAATCACAGCACTGAGAAGCTTAAGCCACTTCCATATGAGTTCGATCCCCGCCTGCCCCGGAGGTGACCACATGGCGTGGCAGACCTCTCCTGACCTGCCCGCTGCTCCCCTCAGCAGTGTACTTCGTTGATCTGCCTGTTCTGCTCCCGGCTCTGTCTCTGGTGAACCCTCTCACCCTCCGCATCTCTGGCCTGTACCCCAGTTCTGTATGAATAAAAATCTTAAAAAAAAAGAAAAGATGTTATCTCATTAATTAATAAAGAAATAAATAATAAATGAAAGAATTTTGAAAAAAATAAGATCAATATGCAGTGGAGTGAGAAGACCCTTGGCATGTCTTATGGCTGAAATTCAAATGTTGAACTCCTAACTCCTAGTATTTCAGAATGCAATTGTATTTTGAGTTAGGAACTTTAAAGTAGTAATTAAAGTGAAATGTGATTATATGGTTGAACCTTAATCCAATAACTGGAGTCCTTATAGGAAGAGGTGATTACAACATGGTCATACAGAGGGAAAATTATATGAAGAGCCAGGGAGAAGATGCTCATCTGTAAGTCCAGAAGACAGGACACATGTGTAACCAACTCTACAAACACTGGCACCTGATCTCAGACTTTTAGCCATCATAAATGTGAGGAAATTAATGTGTTGTTGAAGCCACCTCGTCTCTTTCATTGTAGCAGCCCTGACAAAGTAATATCCATTTTGGTACTGTGAGTGAGGACCTTCTATAACAAAAAAACTAAAAATCTGAAAGTGGTTTTGGATCAGGCTAAATGGATAGAGGCTGGGAGAGTTCTAGAAAAAAAGCTAGGTTGCCTAAAAGAGACTATTTTGAGTAACATGCACATTAAAGATGACTCTGGTAATATCTCAGGTAGAAATGAAGAATGTTTATGGCAGAAAAGATTATCTTTGTAAAATAATAATGACTTTGGTGTGTCCCAGTGATTTTGTTGGTTTTGTTTGTTTTAGAAAGTGATATTGTAAATGAAGCTGGATATTTACCTAGAGAGATGTCTAAGTAATATAGGTGAAGACTTATTTCTTCTGGCTATTTATAGTAAATACAAGTGGCTAGATAAATTGAAGGAATTTTTAAGCAAAACAGAAAGAGTACTGGAAGATCTGGAAAATTCTCAATTAATCCAGAGTGTAGATGACGAGAAAATGTATGCTGGAAAGAACACCAGTGTGTGTGTGATTGGACAGCCACTTGATAAAGATATGATAGACATATACCTTCTACCTAATCCATCATCTCAGCAGGACTGAAAAACAGAGGTGGGGTTGTTCCAGCAGAAACTGCCAACTTGGATTAGAGCAGACAGAAACAAGACAAAAATGCAAAAAGGTTGCATGATCCTAAGATTATGCAAGACAAGTCAATAGCGCTATCTGACTATAAATGTGTTATTTTTCGAGAAAAGGGGAAAATGGGCTTGGAGGCATGCAGAGGCTGGCAGGCTGCCACCCAGCGGGTACAGGATCAGTAGAGGGAGTAGTCTTCTCATACCAGCAAATCAGGTCAGTGCTCAAGCCGAAAAAGGGCCTCACAACAGGGCCACCACATGTGCATGAAAGATGGGGCGTGTAGCCAGAGTTGATCCTTGAGCCTTAAAATATAGCGTCATTTGCCTCACTATTGTTAGACATGCTTAACATCTATTATTTTCTGATTTCTCCCTTTCAAAATGGGAAGGTGACCTGTGTGCGCTCTGTCACTGCATTTTGGAAGAACATAACTTGTTGATTTTTTAAGTTCATAGCTAGAGGAATTTTGCATGAATCAGTAGTCTATTTCTTATCATTGTTGATTAGTATTTTATTGTCTCAGTATTCCACAGATTCTCTACCCATTCTTTTGTTACTGGACATTTATTTCCAGTACTTAGTCAATATAAATAAAGCTGGTATAACCATTCTTATATTTTGTGTATAAATATTTGTCTTGGACATACATCAATGTCTGGAATTGCTTGAAAGTAGGGAAATTTTATTTTTAGCTCTTGATCAATCTTAAATCTTTGCATATGATTTAAGATAGATTCAAGGTCATTTTTAACATTTAGTGTTCAGTTTTTCTAGGTTCATTTGTACAAAAGTATTATTTTGCCACAGATTTACTTAACTACCTAGTTTGATACCAATCAATTTTGTAAATAGATCTATTGTTATTTCTTTAAGACATAATATAGATCTCCCACTTTTAACTATTTTAGATTTCTTTCAACTTTATAATTTTAAATTAGCTTGTTTCCTATTAAAAAAAAAAAAAAGACCCTGTTGTGCTGAGTGAGGGGTGAGGGCTGATGGTCGATACTGCATTGAATCAATTTGCAAAGAATATTTTGAGTCTTTCATTCTTGAGCATGGTATATATGTTATTTTTTTCT
>NW_004567110.1:55219520-55248183 GCF_000260355.1 Condylura cristata | reverse complement strand
TCTTTAATCCACTTCGAGTTGACTTTTGTGACTGGAGTGAAGCAGTGATCTAGTTTCATTTCTTTTGCATGTAGCTTCCCAGTCTTCCCAGCACCACTTGCTGAACAATTATATAACATTTTTTAACTTTTAGTTTTTCTGTGTGTATGTTTCCTTTGCAGTTTCAGTGAAGGGCTTTTGCTATTCCTTTGTCATAAATGTTAATAAGTACTTTATACATTGGGGTACAACTTTGAGTCTTTTCATTTGTGAAGGGAGGTATTGACTTATTGTTATTTATTCTTAACTATGTTCTAAAGGAACACTTGCACAGCAAAGAATTTTGGAAGATATAAGTAATATCAATTTTGAGGCTAATATAATAGTCAGGTATAATGTCTGTCATAAAAATTCAGGTTCCCTAACCTCAGGGTCTCTCACCTGCAATGCAACTCCCTGCGTTCCTATTGGCCACTTAGAAGTGGGGCTTGCAACTGTCCCCAAAATATAAATAAACAAAAACTGACTTTGGCCTCTATTATTGCTCAAGGTGATAAACTGTCATTTGCTTTTGACAGTATCTCATGTCTTCTCTAGTAGCCATGAAACTTGTTAAATTCCAAGTAATGTAATATCTCAGGCTCTTCATAATTCTTAACATCAGACATTTATATATTGATGTACAAGAATTATTTTACTATTTCATTTTCCAGTTGTACCTTACACAGAAATATATGTGTGTGCACACACACATGATTTATGTGTTATTTATGATTTTGCATCATGTGATTGCTAATCCTGGTAGTTATTTTGTAAATTTCAAAGGATTTCTTGCTTAGACTTATCAAATACTTTTTAGAGATAGATTTATACTTTCTTTTTAATATTTATATCTTTTATTACTCTGACTAGACCTTCAGTCCAATGTAAAATGTGTTTGCTTCATTTTCTCCTAAATTTATAGGGATAGAGCATGGAATTTATACCCATAAAAATTATATCATCTGTAAGCTTTAGTAAGTATCTTTATTCAGGCTAAAAAATTTCCATTCTAATCCGAATTTGTGTCCTAATTGGACCTAAGCATTATTATCAAAATGCTTTTTCTGCATTTATTGAGGTGTTATGGTGTTTTCTCCATTGCATTTCAATATGATGAATTATGTTAATTATCTTAAATCAACCTTGTAATATGCCAATTAATTCTATTTGGTCATAATGTTTTATATATCTTTGTTACAATACAATAGTGATCTAATCTTATTTTATTTTTATACCTATGTTCATGAGAGATAAAGTTCTGATAATACTTTTATTAATTTTTTATATCAGTGCCATTCTGACCTCAAAGAAGTTACTGGAAAGGGGTTCATCTTTTTCATTTCTGGAAGAGTTTATATTATACTGCTCCTCTTCCCATTGACATGCTGCTAATGAAATATTCTAGGTCAGGAGTGTTTACTGTAGCAGTATTTTACATTGAATTTTATTTCATAAAAATATTGAAGTATCGGCCCTCCCTGGTGGCGCAGGAGGTTAAAGCACAGCACTGAGAATCTAAAAGCCGCTTCCGCATGAGTTCGATTCCTGCCTGCCCCAGAGGTGACCCACATGGCATGGCAGACCTCTCCTGACCCACCCGCTGCTCCCCTCAGCAGTGTAGTTTGTGGATCTGTCTGTTCTGTTCCCCACTCTGTCTCTGGTGAAGCTTCTCACCGCCCCTGAGCCTCTTGCCTGTTCTGTGTGCACAAATAAATCTTTGAAAAAAAAAAATTAAGTATCAATATTATCTTGCATGAATTTCAACAGCTGTGTTTTTCAAGATATCCTATTTCATCTATTTTTGACTAGCATATACTTGTTAAAATTATTATTTTATTGTCCTTTTAATGTTTGTAGTACCGTGGCATCCATCTTGTTCATTCATGCAATTATTATTTTGTAATTTTTCTTACTGTTTTTCCTTAATCAACTGTGTTAACATTCACTAATTTTCTTCACAGTTGCCTTCTATTTTAGTTGATTTTTCTGTATTTGTGATTTTCTATTTCTTTATTGTTTTTCTCAGTCTTTGTTATTTTTCCTGTCATTTATTTTAAGGTAATTTTATACAGCTCTCATAGTTTGTTGAAGTGGAAAATAAGCCATCATTTTGAATTCTTCTTTTTTTCCTGTCTGCTTTTCAAACTGTTAACTTCTAAGCACTCTTCAACTGCATCACACTAGTTTTAATGTTTGAATTTTTTATTTTAATATAATTTAATTTAAAAAATATATATATTTCATTTTTCTTGTGATGTTTTTGTTCTATGGTTTATTTATAGTTTTTTTAATGTTTAAGTATTTGGCATTTTATTATAACTTATTGTTGATTTATAAATTCATATCACTCTTAGCAAAAAATATTTTGTAAAACTCCATATTATCCATTTTTGACCATTTTATGTTCCTATGAAAAAATACGGTTTTGCAGGTATTATGCATGTGCACTTTAATATTATGTGTTAATATTATCTCCCTTCTTATTTTATAAAAGTGTATTTTGCAAAGTACTCATTTCAAGTACCCAGAGGAAACAGGACAGAATCTATCCGCTCTCCCACCAGTCTGATGCTCAGAATCTGGTGCTTCTTGCTTTCAAGTTCTAGTTCTCTTTTGCAGTCCACAAAGTTCATCAGTTTCTCTTATCCATTTCCTGAATAGACTCTACATTTCCTTGTTTGATTCATCAAAGTCTTAAAGTCTCTTTATACAATTACACAACAATTAGGTTCCCCATTCTTTAAAACTCCCTTTTATTCTTTTGATTTCATTTCACTTTTTAAATGAGGCAATATTGATTTTCAACACTCTCTGACTCAGAGGTTTTAGTTTTAATTAAATTCAGCTTCTCAATTATCATTACTTAATTGTTGTGAATAGTCTAAGGGTTGTATCTAGATTCACTCTTTAAAAGTAGCTATAAAGTTGCCCACCCATCATAATTATATCTCTGTTACATTGTCTTTAAAATCAGAGATGAATATCTATTGTCTATTTTAATGTCCCCATAGTCTGTGTTCTCTATTCCAATAACATGATTTTTAGGTTTGCTTCCCTTTCTCAATTTTTATAACTTTTAGCTTCCTGTTTATCTTTTCTCCCAGCCTTCTGGAAAATTTGATTTTTTCACCATGGACTACTTCATATTTGTACCACTCTACTATTCTTCTCTAACTTGTTCTAATACTGATTTTTATTCTGGTTTTCAGTTAATTCTCTATAGACTTTGGGTGGGATACTCAATCCTGTTTTCATTTTAATTTTTATCAATTTTGGGTTCTGTATCCTTTTAATTTCTCACTAAGTCATAGATCTCTGCTATTTGCTTCCTCAGTTTTTCCTTTTTCCATTTGAAGCTAAGACTCATGATTTCCCTTGTAGATGTATGCTAACCTTTGTGCTCTGACAAATCTCCTAGGACAGGGAAAGCATGAGTCCTGAAGCAAGTCAGTGAGATCATATTCCTCCCAGCCAGGAGTTCCAGGTAAAGCACCTGACCTGTCCGGCCAATGAGGCTGCAAGAATGGGCAGGTAAGAAAAGCTGCTTTGTTGCTATGGATACAGAACTTGAACACTATGACTCACTGCAGCTTTTGCAGCCATCTTCTACACAAAAGAAACAGATTTGCTGAGGATAGACTCCACAGAAAAGAAGAAAAGAAACAGAACATATTTTCTTAAAGGGTCAATGGAATCCAGACTTCTTGTCTTCCAGGATGTCTGGGGGAGGGGGGGGGGGGATTGCTGTCCTCTTAAAGACATGAACAAGAAAGGACCACTTTAGAAAAATATTCTTTGGGCCCCTGCATGTATCAGCACTAAAGTCAGTGAATTCCTAGACATTTCATTTATGGCAATTAGTTAATTCCTTTTTTGCTAATGCAAGTTTGTACTGCACTTTATATTCATTACATTAAGAATCACAAATAGTGCAATCAATTTTCCTCTTACTGCTCTCTGCCCAGTTTCATAGAGGCATTTGTTTTTATCCCATTGACAAATACTCATTAGGGAGATATTATAAAATCTTAGTGGTTTTTACAATTAAATATAAGGAAGTCTGTATTCCATTGTCCTTGTTTCCAGGTACCAGAAAATTGAAGGATCTTTTGGTGTTTCTAGAAAGATTTGAAAAAAAGATCAGGTGAATTTTTTTGTTGCATTGGCCCAATCAAAAAAGTTAACATAATTCTAACTGAATTCCCAGTGTCCAATGGAATTTATTCAGTGCTGTTCCAAAAACAAACAAATAAATAAGTTTGCATAAAAGCTGCTCACCTAATCTTTAGGAAAATGTAGATCATAACCATAATGATATATTACCTCACCCTTGATAGACTATTCTCAGGAAGACAAGAGATAACAAATGTTGCTGAGGATCTGAAGAAAAGGTAAATCTGAGCTGTGGGTGGAAGAGCAAGTTGGTTCAGCCAACAAGGATATATATGTAAACGAAGTACAACTACCATGTGTGACCCAGTATTTCTACTTTTGGTGCATAAGCCAAAGGAAAAAAACAAGATATCAGAAAATAGTATGTATGTAACTCTACTTTATCCCTTTGGACCATTTGCTTTGGAGACTCTTGGAAGCTGTTGCTTTCTCACCAAAACTTTCATTAACCTCCCTGCCCTTGGATTAGATTGGTGCAGCTGCAGAGTTGTCAAGAACAGCCTTTGGCCCAGTACATCAGTGTGAACTATCAGGGCAATAAGAAAGGTTAGTTTACTAGTAATTTAGCTGTTATACTACAATGTGAGGTTTTCAAGGCTTTTTATTTTCCTGGGACTTTTAAATAAAAGAGAAAAAAGCTCCAAGAATAGTCTTTGTGATATTTCTAGTGGCATTGAAATATCTGATGCATGTGCCATCGGACTTCAGGGACCTATGCAGAAAACCCACTCTGAGGTTATAAAGCTCATCCTTCCCTCCTCCTAGACTCCACTGATGGCAGAGACCAAGACAGTCTCATTATCTCCCAACCCTGAATACAGTTCCCTAAACTACTTTTCCTTTATTTCTTATAGAAAATTGTTTTGACATTCATTCTTACAACTTACTACAGCCTTCTTTAAATAACGGAGGCATTCAGAGGGGACTGTGAAAGGAGAGGAGAGGGAGGAACTCGTGTGGGAAGAGAGCACAGTGGAGTGGAGTGGACTATGGGGGCTGTGCAGGTTGAAGCACTATGATAACATCACTGAAAAGGGGTGCCCCTCCAAAATATAAAAAAATACTGCAAACAAATATGACATCAATAAAAATCTTGAAAAAAAGGTTAAAGTATTTGTTATACAGACTTGAAACTCTGTTGAAATAAATGAAAAATTCCATTCTTATGTATATATTCTTTGTCCTGCCAAGGTTTTTCTTGAGTCAACCCTTGTTACTTGTAGGAACCCCCTGCAAGTAAAAACACTGCCACTTCCCTTTTATTCTAAGTTATTCCACAATGCAGAGTCAGGGGGTATACAGAAAGCAGGTATGTGTGACAAGATGGCAATTTTTCTGCCCTCATTCCGTAGCTGACATTGTCTTGTTTCATTTGGTAATTGCTCTTATTGTTTTTTTTCTGCATTATTTATTTTTAATAATTAATTTATGTATATTTTACATCATTGTGCATTTTTTAATAATGTTTGCTTTCTTCTCTCCAATGTAGTCTCCATAAAATTCCCACCACAATTCACCCGTACACTGTCACCATAGTTTCTTGTGCTTTTCCCTCCCTTATCTTGATCCTTTCCCTGAATTCAAAAGGATACCTGCGCCCCTGTGTTTATTGCAGCACTATTTAGAATAAGTAAGATATGGAAACAACTAGATGCCCCAAAATAGATGACAGGATCAAGAAGATGTGGTATTTTACACAATGGAATACTATTCAGCAATTAAAAATGATAAAAACATGTAATTTGCAGCAATAGGAATGGAATTGGAAGGGAATATGCTCAATGAAATAAGCCGGAAGGAAAATATTGGATGGCTTCACCTATAGGAAGAATATAGGATAGGGGAACCAAATAAGGGACCAGGAAAAAAAGATGTTGCTTCTTTTTTCAACTTGAGACTCCTCAAGGGTCTCTGAGGCAGAAACAATCACAGGGGAGAAAGGAATAATATGTATGGATATTCTCAGGAAAGAGATTATTTTTGTTTCATGTGATTAAATGCCTGATGCAGCTTGCTTTATTTATTTATTTATTTAAATAATCTGGCTCTACTGGTCTTAGTCTGTCCAAATTAGTAATTTTGTCTGCTTGTCTTCATTTTTCCATGAAACTGAGTTTTAATATTTTATGCTATTTGTTGAGTACATTATTGAAAACTTGAAAGAGGGCAAGTCAGAAGTTATTTGAAAACATTAGTCTGATTTATAGCTTAAAAATCATAATATAATTGGAATTTTTTTCATAAAATAGAAAAATGGCTAATACTGCAACCTGTTCTTTTAGACAAAAATATCAACAACTATAAAGTGATCAAATAATTGGCTCCCCATAATAGAATAATAACTAACTAATCATACAGATTTTAACTTCTGGAATAAAATCCGGGTATATATCAAATGATTGAGCTTTGGCATCTACAATTTGGGGGTGTATTATTCATATTGTTAAAGCTTCAACTGGTAACCCTCCATTTGCAGCTGATCAAAAGAGAATTCTGCAGCTTTCTTGCTGCAGAGTTCTTTCAAAGCTGTCAGTCCTAGGTACTTAAAGAACGTTTCCCCAGCTCACCAAAGGAGTCTGGCAGGATTACATTTCCCATCTCCCATGTTCCCAATTGAAAGTTTTAAATCTGTTTATATTTGTTAAGGGAAAAAGAGGTGTGCTATCTTTGAAACATAACAGCACATATAAAATATCATAAAGTATCAGCAGAAATGCTCTAACATGTGATTTACTAACAAATGAAACTATTTACAGTCAGGCCATAAATAATATAAATTTATATAAATTAATGTAACTATATAAATAGGTAGGAGAGATTATCAATAGCTCTTAGAGAGTTGGAGGTCTATGAAAAGGATTAATTCTATAATCTAATATTTCTGCCTTGCATTTTATTACATCTAAAACTGGCTACTCTACTTGCTTTAGGTTTTGGCATCTGAAAATAAAGGCTAGTTTTATGGAAAGTGCTCAAGTTGTAATGGTGATTATGAGTAATGAAGAACATTAATGTTTTCAAATTTAGAAGATATGCCAGGATCAACATTAGGGTTTTCTATTAGCATGACTGAGGTAGATTTCAAGTTCATAATGTAATTGAAACTCATTGCTCCAGGTTTCTTTCCTATAAAGCCCTTGGAAATCTGATGCTGTCTGATATAATGGACAACTCTGCATTACAGTGCCTTTCTGTTCAGTAACTTATGTGCTATTTTGGTGCTTACTGAGGTTACGTAAGGTTTTTCTGCAATAGGAATGTTTTCTTTATATTCATCAAGTTTACCTCTGCGAATCTCTGCTTAGCCCTCTGGGAAGAGTTAAAGAAATAACCTCAATAAGTAACTCAACAAAATGTGGTCCACTTCAAGATTACTTTCTTTTCAGGACTGAGATTTTAAGTATTTTCCTTAAAGCAGTTATTGAAAATTCTTCATTCAGAAGGTGATACTGATATACAAAAACTCTGTTATCACTGACAGCGGAGTTGATGGAAGTTAAAATGAGTATTATGTATAGATGGTAATGGAGGCAATGAAGAAAGCCCGACACAGGCTTTTGCAGCACAGCGTTCTGGCTCCTGAACTTTGGTAACCTGGCTGGAAACTGAGGCATAGGAAATATGCAGGAGGATGATTAAGTGAAAACAAAGGGTTAAAAATTAATAAAGCCCAGCCATTTTGCATTCTTCAGCTTAAATGAGATGACTCTAAGCCTCAGACCCTCATTAACTCCAGTCAAGTGGTGGCCAGAGCATCCTCTTAGCACTTGACCAGACCAGCTTTGAGATCCTGGGTGTTCTCTTAGCCTTTCAGAACACCTGGAAATAAAAAGGTTGGTTTTCATTAATAACCATACTGTACTGCTGATGTAGCTAGCACTCATGTGTGTATATGCACATATATACATATACATCATTTATCATACCACATATGATTTTTTTTAAAGATTTCTTTACTTATTCATACAGAACTGGGGTACAGGCAGAGATGCAGAGGGTGAGAGCATTCCCAAAGACAGAGTGGGGGGCAGAAAAGGTAAATTGACAAAGCACACTGCTGAGGGAAGCAGCAGATGAGACAGGAGAGGTCTGCTGCACCACGTGGATCACCTCTGGGGAGGACCAAACTGCACTGAAGGGGCTCTGGCCAGCTTGCAGTGCTGCACTCTAACCCATTGCACCACCAGGGAGGGCCCAGCATAACACATGTGATTATCATTATCTCCCAGTGAATGATCATAATATACTAGGGCACTGCACAGATCATAACTGAATTTGGCAGGATTAGCTACTTCTCCTAAGTAACCTAGCTTGTAGAATTGGCTAGTAAGGCCTACTGTTAGCCGGAGAGACTACAGCCCCTCTTAGTTTTGCTGATTCTCCACTGCTACCATGATTCCCAATGGCTGTGCTAACAATGCTAATTGAAATCTCCCAAATACACTGAGGCATTTTCAGGGGCAAAACACAGACCGGGGCAGATACCAGCTTAAACAAGGAGCCCAACCCTATCCTGTGTGAAAAGGATATTTTATGGTTAGGTATTTATCAAACCAGTGTCATGAGCTCCTCTAATTAGACTTCTTTGGAATATAGGAGAAATTCTTGTTACCATTGTGAAAGTAAACACACATTCTGCATACATTAGAGAAAGTAATGCATTTGCTTAAATGCTGGACTTAGTTGACTTCTGTCTACTATTTGTTTCTTATTTCTATGATAAATCGTATTAATATTTTGTTAATACTAGATTAGTATTTGTCAATAAAGAAATAATGAATAAATAAATCTAATCACTACGGCAACTAAACTCTAATAAATACTATAGTCTAAAACTCCTCATCAAATATTGGTGGTATCATTGGTTGTAAGTACTAAATTCCTTCTCTAGGCCCACCACATCAAAATATCTGAGAGAGGTGGCTTAAACCAACAGCAATGAATTGTCTTATTATTCTAGAGGATGAATGTCTAAAGTGAAGCTGGTAGAGCCAACTGCCTCTGACACCTTCGTAGAAAGGATTTTTCTTTGTTCTTGTAGATTCTGCTTTGACTTTTCTTTGCTTCTGGAAACACAGCTCCAGTATTCTGAGTCCTCCCCTGGTGCATTTTGATGTCTGTTATGTCCCCAGAACTCCAGTAATATTGGCTTACTATCCAGTCTGATGACCTTACTTTAACTTTACTACCTCTATAAAAACCCTCTTAAGTTTACATTTGGAGTTACTGGGGTTTAAAATTTCAACCTATGTTGAGGACGGAGTACACATTCTCCTGCTGCTCCAGCACACTCACTGAAGATGATACAGTTTATTGGAGAGTAGTTATAATTTAGTCTGGAAGACTGGGAATCAGGTTGACACTAGCTTTTAGATACCACACAGGACCATAAGTCTTAACATCAGTAGGACGTGCTACATTAGTCTTTTTTTCTCCACACACCTCTGAAGATCTGCTCACTTTCAGACTCTGGGAAGGCTTTTTTTATATACGTGTTCAGATTAGTGAATATTAATTTGCAAGAAGGGTGAAAGCACATTCTTGGTTCTTCTTGACTGATTTATTCCATGACACTAATGATGGAATAAAAATTGAAACTTAATAAAACACAAAAGTGAAATTTAATCACACAATATAGTTAAGAAATCCTGATTAAAGGACCAATGGAATCATCTCCTTTCAAAGGCTGATTAGAATTGAAGGTTGATTACTAATAATAACCTCATGGTTGCATGCAATCAAAGACTTATACAGAGCAACAATAGTCTCAGAATTAGTGGTAATATCAAAAATTAAAACCAAATGACAAATAATTAAAAATTTGCTAACTAAATTGCAGTATGTTCTTCTTATGTGTTGCCCAATTTATCTATATTAAAAGCACACTGTCGATGGATATTTAATCTCAAAGGAAATATTGAGCCATGTTCATTTCAGCCTCAAAAACAGTATATTTAATGTAACCTTATTCTTGCAAACATTTATACACATTTTTGTTTATATACCCATAAAATAACTAGAAAATATAACCCATATATTCCACATATATTATACATATTGGCTATAAACATACATACATATACATCAAAATATATATGCAAGTATGGTGCTATTTTCTTCTTTAAAGATTTATTTATTTATTCATACAGAACTGGGGTTCAGGCCAGAGGTGCAGGGGTGGTGAGAGGATTCACCAGAGACAGAGTGGGGAGCAGAACAGGCAGATCTACGACGTAGCTGAGGGGAACAGGAGAGGTTCCCATGCCATTTGGGTCACCTCCGGAGTAGGGATCAAACTCATGCTGAAGTGGATTTGGCTTCTTAATGCTGTGCTTTAACCCGCTCCGCCACCAGGGAGGGCCCGCATGGTGCTATTTTCTAACACACATTGGAACTCCTGAATCTGCATGACCCTGGGACCAGGCAAATGCCTGGGACCAGCTCACTGGGAGATTGCCCAAGGGGAGCAGGGCCTCAGGCACTGCCCTGAGCAACAGGAAGACCCCAGGCTCAGCAGACTGACCTGTGAATCCTTCTCCCTGCAGAGATAGTGGTTCAGAGAGAGAATCATCTTAGAAAAAAACTATTACACTAACTTGGTAATTAGCAGAACTAGGCAAAACTGTGCTTGCTTTATGTTTTCAATCAGCTTTGTGGAGAATGGAGTATTGGCAGCAGCAACAGATGTCCATGTACATTTCCGGAGATATAAACTCCTTAATCTAATTGTGAGCAAAGTAAAGTAAGAGAGGAAATTTCAGGCAGGCAGGTTAGGCTAATACATTTCAGTTCTGCGTGAGAAACAAGTTGTTTTAAATGAACAGGAACTGAGGGAGATGAGAGGGTAGAGCCTACTGCCTCTCTATATCTCAGGTTAGTTGCACTAAGGAATTAGAAAATGTCTCTGGAGGACCCTCCCTGATGGCACAACCGGTTAAAGCGCAGCACTACAAGCTAGACACAGCTGCTTCAGTGAGTTTGATCCCCACATCGCAGCATAACTCTCCTGTCTCGCCCTCTACTCCCCTCAGCAGTGTACTTCATCAATCTGCCTGTTCTGCTCTCCACTCTGTCTTTGTTGAATCCTTTCACCTTGCCTGCACTCCTGGCCTGTACCCCAGTGTGTATGCATAAAAATAAATTTAAAAAAAAGTGTCTGGAAATTGCACATGCGTCCTGTACAGGTCCAGCTCTGTGCCCCCTTGCCCTGTGGAGTGAGAAACAATCAGGCAAGTTCTGTCTCTCCTAGAGAGCAAGGTTTCCTGTAACAGTCCCAGCTTTATAAATTAATAAAGCGAGAAGTAGAAATCATGATAAGTGGAAATGTTTTAGGCATAAAAATGAAGCCAAAGGTCACCCTGGGAGTGACATTGAGTCTCTCTAGTGAAATTACATAGTGCTACCCGGTCATTTTACTGCCAACTGCTGAAAGACATTTGTGCATAAGGACATTGGCTTTCTATGACATCCTAGAGTTTTCAGAGTACAATCTGCTCTGTCTTATAGGACGATCCTGGTTGGCAGCTAGTTTTTACCTCCAATTGCACTTCCTACCTCCACCATGCCTACCTGATAGAAATCTGGCCAATCATCCCCAAACTGAATCCCCAGCTTCCTTTGACTATGGCACTCATCCCTAGAGCTCACGTCTTTGTTGCTGACCCACCCAAGTTATGGGTGTGAGTTTGTGCCCTATGAAATCATTTCATGTAGTACACATTCAATGAGCATGGTCTAGATTTGAAGTCTTGTTGAAGGCTGGGGATCCAAGCATGAATAAGACCCACTTCTGTGTTTCAAATATACAGCAGGTTTATGGATCCTGGTTATTATATCACAAACTCTCCACAGATGTCATAGAGCTTCCCTGACACTTTAGTAGAACCATCCAGAACTTAAATCCTTCCTTTTTCACTCTTAACTAGCTTGATTTTCTTTACTGCATTTATCACCATCTTGTATGCTACATATCTATTATCTATCTCCTTGTATAATGTAAAACCATTAATGATAAGAAAAATGTCTTCTTCTCTGCTGTTTCTCCTGCATGTGAAATAGATCCTGGTGAGTAGGAGACCCTGAAGGCACATGGATATAATGGATATGAGCAATGATATGATAGAAAGACATCAGACAGCTCTGGACAGAGGCCATGCTTGTGGATCAAGGGCAAAATTGATGAGGGGGCATTTCTGGAATCTTCCACACCTGAGCTGAACCTACCATATTTGTCTAGTGGCCCTACGTGGCAAACACCTTGAGAACAGGAGATGTTTAAGTAATCTTTGCAAGCCCAACATCTAGCTCAATGTTTTTTTGCTAAATTGAGATTCTGTGAAATATTAGTTACATCCTGGACTTTACCATAGTTGGATATGAGCATGAAAAAAATTAAGTTACTTAATTTATCATGTTTGCTTTATAACCACTTCCTTACCTCATTGAAACACTTTATAAACTAGGAATGTTGTACCCACTGAAAATTTAGAATGGAAAGCACACCCAAATGTTATCATTGTTCAAAATGAAGCCCAGACATTTTAAGGAACAGTTTCCAGAAAACTCTGATTTAGATTGGTTTTGTTATACTACTTCCATTTCTGTGCAGAGTGAAATTGTGGTTTCCAAAAACTAGCTTGGATGCAGACCTTAGCCTTGTAAACAGACAGCAATGGTTAATGTGAAATCAAATGTCTGTCTCCCACCAGGAACTTGATGATCTTCTAATCATCCCTTAGTACAGATGTTGGCAAGCTATCGATATAAAGAGTTATTAGGAGCAGTGATAGCAATTAGTAAATGCTGATAGAAGCATATTCAAAGCTGGCCACTCCAAACACATTCTTCCAAAGACAAATGTAAGTCAAATTATTCTAGAAGTCTTGTATCAACTGAATGAGTGTGGCTGTGAATACTTCCTAACTATTATCTATTTATTAACTATGTATAATTTATAGGATTCTTTCATTTTTGTACCTATATCATGCACTGAGGGAAAATGTAAAATTATTCCAGATGGTATGAGTAGGTATTCCATTTGTCTTCTTTTCAGTGTAAAAATGGATGTCTGTGCTATTATGGAAAAGTACAGTCTTATATTTACGATTCTTATATTTCTAAATGTGAAAAGTCATCAACAATTTTGTTGAAAGCAATTTTTTTTCAAACTAATGATCTATATGTGCCAAGTGATTTATATTGTGTTAAAAATAAGATCTATCATATTTAGAAACACAAAATAGGATACTTCACTCCATAACTAAACTTTCATGCAGAATCTACCAGGTTCCAGGAGCTGTTTTAGGCATGGAACATGCAGCAAGGACAAAACTGAACCAGTTTTTGTTCTAATAAAGTGGTTCTCACTTTAGTGGTTAAATTCTGTGCTTTATAACAGCTATTTTTTTCTCAGTTATATATTTTAAAATAACAGCCATGTTATTACCTTGATTAGCAAGGCAAATTCAAACATACAATTATAATTTGGAAAATAGGTATGTCAAGGCAAATTTCTTTGCACTTTTAAAATCTCATTTCTTTTACCCATTGCCTCTATTTTTTTTTTTTGAGACATTGGGTAGCTTGCAAATATCATACAAAATCAAGACAATTTTTATTATGTCTATAGCTTAAAAATCTTAATTTTCAATGTGTGCAGAATCTACACAATTCAGATTTTTGGAAAATGTTAGGCAATTTAATCTATGCTCAAAAATGAACTTGGGTCTTCACTGCCAAGTTTTCCATTTCCACAAATACTCTACGTTGGCATATTCATGAAGCAGAGTACTCCAAAAAATGATCTTATTTCAAAATTGTGCACCCTTAATTCTAATATGAGTCAATCAACCCCTGGCCAATTTACAAGAGTTGAGAAAATTATGTTTTAAACTTCTGCACTTGTACATCAGTTGTACAATCAGTTGCAATATTAAGTTGCATTCATTAAATCTCCCTCACAACTTTCCTCTCCGGGGAGCTGAATGATAGCATAGCTTCTTGATATCTCACTTGTCTCCCTCATTGCCACTCCCTCTGCCAAAATTCTTAGTCTTTCTCACTTACATTATGGGGATCATAGGTGTTGTGTGAGATGTGTTATGTACTATATGTTAGATATTGTGAGTGAAGGAACTGGATTCTATTTGGTATTTCACTAAGGGTGATAGTTTTCCACAAAGCAAGCACGAAGGGAGAGAAGGTGAAGAGTTCAGTCTTGAAATTGCTGTTTGATGTGTCTGAGGAGAATGCATCTGCAAATGTCAGCTGGGCAAATGGATATGCTTTGAAAAGACTCAACAGGTTATAAAGTTATCAGTATTAAAGCCACAGCAAACTTCACCAGGGAGAGATTGTAGGTGAGAAGTCACAGGTAAGGGAGAAAACACTATAGGGAACATGGATGATTCTTTTAGGAAAAGCAGTCATACAGAAGCAGTCATAGAGAAGACATCATCAAAAGAAAGGAAGTAGAGATTCTTAGAAATCACAGGGTTTTTAAGGAGGCTCTCCCTGGTGGTGCAGCAGGTTAAAGCACAGAACAAAGAAGTTAAAGCCACTTCAGCATGAGTTCGATCCCCAACCCACATTGCGCAGCAGACCTCTCCTGACCCACTCCGCTGCTCCCCTTCAGCAGTGTACTTCATCGATCTGCCTGTTATGCTCCCCACTCTGTCTCTGGTGAATCCTCTCACCACTCCTGCACCTCTGGCCTGTACCCCAGTTCTGTATGCATAAGTAAATAAATCTTTAAAAAAATAATTTTAAGCAAAAGATGGTTGGCTTCAAAATGCTGCAAAGAGATTATGATGCTAAAATGTGGTGTTTGGACTTGATATTAGGAAGTACCTAGTAATATTTTCCTGAATGGCTCAGTAGAGATGAAGAGTTAAACTTAGTTGCAGAGGTCACTAAGAAGCAAAAGGTGTGGAGTAAAGACTTTGTGATTAGATCACACTTTCTTAGAACTTAGGTCTAAAGGGAAGGAAATAAATAGGCAGGCACAGAATTGTATGTGTCTTGTTATCGTATGAACAGCTTATTCTAAAAGATGATGAAGAAAAGCCAGGAGGGGGCAGGATAAGAAATTGACAGAGTAAGAACATTTAGGAAGTGGAAGGATTGGGATTTAGAGAACTACAGAATAAATGTTCCTTGAAAATAAGTGTAGTTACAGATACAGGTAAATAGAAAATTTGAGGGTTAGAAATTGTGCATGTTTCTAATCCATCTTTTTTATTTCCTGAATGACTTTATAATTTCATTCAAGCAACACCTAACTCCTGTGAAGTAGCCACATACCAAGTCATTAGCCATAGTTTCTTTCCTGAGCAAGTGAGGGATATTATTAGCTGCCTTGCTGGTGGTAATTTTATTTATTCAGTTACTTGGTCAATGAGTTAGTCAGTCAGTTGGTCTATTAGTGATGTTAAGAACCAATTGGAATTTTTTGAAAACATTTTTTTAGATTTAATTTCCTTATTGGTATATATTTTACATCAGGGTAGTCCCATGGAATTTCCACCACCAATTTACCCATGTGCCAACAACTTAGTCCCTGTGCTCTTCCCTCCCTTGTTTTGTACCCTCATCCTCACCCTTCCCTGCAGAATGTCTCTGATTTATAGTTGTCTGATTATTTTTGTTTAGTTTTGTTGTAGATATTTTTTCTAATTTTTCTCCCCTCCACCCTTAGTCCCTTATTTGGTTTCCCTGCATTCCTCCTATGTGAAACCATCTGTTATAGTTCTTATTTTTTCTGACTTTCACTGAGCATATACCCTTTAACTCTATCCATGTTTCCACAATGGCATTAGATTTTTATTTATTTATTTATTTATTTTGGCTCAGTAACATTCCATTGTGTATATATACCACATCTTCTTGATCCAGTCATCTATTTTGGGCATCTGGGTTGTTTTCAAGTCTTACCTATTATAAATAGTGCTGCATTAACATAGGGGTGTATGAATCCTTTTGAGCTAATGTTTTTATGCCCTATGGGTAGTAAAAAACTTTCTTCTAAAGAGGTAAGTTAACAGCGATTAGCATCAATTTATTTCATTTGGCAAGCATTTGCAAATATTTAAGTGGTTAATTTTGGCTTTCTACAGGTGTACTCATAACTGGAAATAGCTTATCCTGAAAGGTCATTATTTAATCTGAACTATAAAGGTCTTGGTGATATGTTTTGAAGGAAAGGGATATACAGCTATTAACTTACTCTAAAAATATTTAGATTAAAGGGAAAATACCGGATGGTTTCACTCATAGCAGGAGTATAAAGGATAAGGGGAGAAAATAATAATAATAATGAACAACTATATACCAGATACATTTTTGTGGGGGTGGAATGCGGAATGGGATCAAGAACGGTGGAGGTGTGGGGGAGTATACTGGAATATGGTGATGGCACATGGGTGATTTGGTGATGGGAAGCCCACTGGGATTACAACTGAGATGGAAAAAGGCACAAAATGATGCAAAATAAACTATTATATTATTAAAAATAAAATTAAAATATTTAGATTAATTGCACATTCTCATGTCATGGTATTCAGCTTACACGTTTGTGAGTAAGCAAATCACTAGAATGACAGCTTAGCACTCTCAAACTTTCCTTGAAAAAAAAAAAATCTTGCTTTCTCTACCTACAGTTGTTTTGTTTGCCCTTTCCCTGCTAAAGGTTGTTGTCTGGAAATTTCCCACAAGCTTCCATGACCAAATGCAACTCTTCCTTTGTAGGTTGATGGTCAAACTGTTCATGTTGGTTGCTAATATGGGCGGTGGTATCAATATTTTCCACTGACATCATCAGAAGACTTAATTGTCTGCTGATATACTCAATGATTGAAAAGCCAATTTACTATTAAGTATCCAGGTCTCCTGACTGCATTGTAACTAAATTATGAAGCAACAAAATATTTGTTCTATGTTTACATACTTCCCTGAGATTCTCTTTTTTATAATTTAATTCACTTTTATGTTTTCTTGCCCTATGAAAGTGGTTATAGATGTCCAAATAGATGTTTCTGTATTCTTGGTAAAACTGGATATAGAATATGTAAAGTAGAATCCTTTAAAATAGTCCTGTCCAAACTTTTTGAAATATTTTGTTTCAGGAAAATAGCATGCATGTGTGTGCATGTGCATCTGTGTATATATTTATGCTTTTCTAAAGTCAAAAATAAAAGCCTCTTACCTAATGAATTTGTAGATTTTTGCCTTATTGCCAAAAATCATAGAACTCATTTGTCCAAATGTAAACCTGTGCTTTATTATATAAGCTTTTTAGAAATCTGTGAGTTTTAAATTGTAAAGATAATTAAACAACTGTTTTGAAATTTGTGACCAGCCCCCTCAGGTGAGGATGTAATTGTACAGTTCATGCAGGGTTAATTAATACCTCCTTCACCCCTGCCAGTTCTCAAGTCCCCATTGCTACAACCCTCTGCTCTAGCGCTCTTCTTAGCTGCAAGACCCACCACATTCATTGTAAACGACTTCCGCCTGGACAGAAACTATATCCAAGCCTTGTCTGTTTCTCAAAACATTGGGGGCATACCAGAGATAAGTAAAAAAAGGGCAGCCTCTGATGGCTTTGCTTCTGTGGCTAGTAAGACCCCAAGGTTGTTAAAGCTCTTCACAGCTTGTCCTGCCTCTACTCCAGAGCCCTGTATATCGACTGTAAAAACAGCATTTCAATTTCACATAAATCTGTCAACTGTTTTCAGCCACTAGTCCAGCTCCCATTTAGCTTTGCAGTTTAATCAGGTCCTAGCAGCGGTCACGAGCAGGGTGGACAAAGGAATGGGCAGCAGGAGAAGATGCTAAAATCTAGCTCTGTTTTCATGTCTGCATGAGTCTGCACAAATGCCACTGCCAAGTGAGGCTGCGCCATAGTCACAGCTGCTGCAGGACTGCAGGACACACACAAAGAGCAGAGAAAGAGGCCCTGTGAGGAGTGGGGAGGGGGGAGGGGTCTTTTGAGTGCCTTGGAAGGGTTTTGTCTGAAAGGTGAGAACAGACAGCTGTCTGTCTATTCACATCCCTCTCTGTGCTTTCCCATCCCTCAAAGTAAGCAAGGGTGCATGCTAGTGGAGTAAAACACTCTTTGTCCCTCCAGGTTTGAGATTGCTGCTTTCCAGACCCTTCTATTTCACCACATAAATAAAGCAAGCCTGGAGAGTCTCAAGGTCACCTTTGTTAAACAAGACAGAATTTGAACTTCTCCTGAGATCCTTCTGGTAACGTAATTTCCATTGCAGTGAAGAAGCAAAGGTACACAACCTAATGCAATGATGACAACGAGCAAGATGTATATCCAGAGTTGGGAGCAGATACTTGTTCAAGTGGTTACTTCAAGAACATGGGTGAATTACTACTTCTGGTGAATTAGATATGAATGCCATCCTCTTTAAAATTCACAAAGAGCTATATATTTGGTTTCCTGCTAGCCTTTATTAAACCAAAATAACCAAGATGGAAATTTCCATCCAAAATCCAAAAATGCTGTGATGCAAAGAAAATGAAATTAGTTGAGATATGAATTATTTTAAGTATATTATCAGAGAAGTAGATAAATCTAAAATGCCAAGTTTCTTGTGAAATCACATGGATTTTCTTTTTTTCTTTTTTTAAAGATTGATTTATTAATGAATACAGAACTGGGATACAGCCAAAGGAGCAAGGGTGGTGTGAGGATTCACCAGAGACAGAGTGGGGAGCAGAACAGGCAGATCGATGAAGTACACTGCTGAGGGGAGCAGTGGGTGAGACAGAAGAGGTCTGCTATGCCATGTGGGCCACCTCCGGGGCTGGGGATCAAACTCAGAGTAAAGTGGCTATGGCTAGTTTGCAGTGCTGTGTCCTAACCCATTGTGCCACCAGGGAAGGGCTGAAATCATATGGATTTTCTCTTGATTCAGATAAGGAGCTCTGGCTTTATTGTAATTAGAGCTCATGGTCCATTTCAGCAAGTTGACAGTCATGTCACAGGAGGTTCTCTCAGCCTGATCCTAGGGTGTCTGGTCCTGATACTCAGAACAGAGACATACAAGTCAGCAGATGGGGGTGTCTGTGCATGTGTGTGTTTGTGTGTTGCTGATTTAGTAGACATTCCTGCTGCTATTATCAGTGATGCATGTCTGTCAGGAAAGAAGAGGTGGGACAGCATAAAAGTAAACTCACTAGATGGTAGCAATAGAAGAAGGACACATGATTCTGGAATAAGCTACAGTGTGTAGTGAAAGGTGGACCTTAGTTATGTAACTGAACTTTGCTCTCCTCACCCCACCCCATCCCACCCCTCCAATTCATGCATTGAAACTCGAAACTTCATTCTCCAGCACATATAGGATGTAACTGTATCTAGAGATAAAGCCTTTGAAGAGGTAGTTAAGGTAAAATGAGGACATTAAGATGGGGCCTTACTCCAACATGACTGGCCTCTTTTAAGAAGAGGAAACCAGGACACAGGAAAAAGGCAAACATCTGGATCCCAAAATTCTAATTTCCTGTATAAAGAGGAAATAAATTCCTGTTAGTTAAGTTATTCAGTCTGTGGATAAGTTATCCAGTCTGTGGAAATAAATTCCTGTTAGTTAAGTTATCCAGTCTGTGGACACCCCACACAGTGGGAGTTTGTTATAGCAGCCCTGGACAACTAAAAACCTCTCCCCACTGAGGGCCTTCCAGATACCCTGTTGCTTCTTTCCCCTGATGGCAGGAAAGCCCTTCTTGCCTTAATAGCTAATGTAGGCAGTGGCTCTGGCTGACCTGTAGAGCAAGGGTGTGGTACCAGAAGCCCTGGAGGAGATGCCTCTTCCTTCTGTGTCTTCCACTAACCATAGTTACCCTGGAGCCCAGAAAACAGCCAGCAACTTGATGTTATGGAAATATCTTCACTTCATTTGGCTTTTCTAGGATGCTCTATTATCTCAAGGCAGTTAGACTCCTAGTAACAGTAGTTTTAACAGGGGAGATGCCTTAATAGAATATCCTTGTCAGGATTGGAAAGAAGTTCATTAGAAAACTCAGTGTAGCTAGTGTTGCTGTCTGATAAACATATAGGAGACCTTTGGAAAGAATTATGAAGCATTTACCAATAAATCAAATCAATGACAGCTCTTTTTTCCTACAATCTATATATTTCTATATGATTTCTATGTTGATCCTCAGTTTCTTCTTTTAGGAAATGTTAAGTTACTTATATATGGTACTAGGTAAACAACAATCTCTTTAATGGCACAATAGATCTATGTGTGTGTGTATAGATAGATAGGGAGAATAGACAGATATTCTAGGATAATAGATTATGTGAGTTATTTAATAGTGTTATTGAAGAAATTATGAGCATAACAAATTAAAAGCTAATCAGCTAGATCAATAAAGGATATACATTTACTTTTTGTCCCCGGTTGTAAAAAATGACCAAAATTCAGATTCAGACATTCATTATTTCAAGCAATTTTATTTGAACACAATATTTACTGGCTCATTCCAACTCCATTATACTTCACTAGAAAAAACTCAATGTGGCTATGTTATTAACACAGGAGCCCTTTTGAAAGAATTATGAAGCATTTACAAATGTTTCACTAGAGTCTTCACAAGAATCTGAAACATGAATGCCTTCTAGCCTCTTTTGCAACTTGAGCCGGGCGCCCCACAATTCTATGAAAGCAAATGGTATTGGGGTGGGGGCTGGAGTGTCTTCTAGAAAACAGTTTGGTTCTTCATTAAACAAATTGATGTCATTGAACCATGCTTTTTTTTTTTTCTACTTTTCTTCTTGAATATACACACAATGCTTGCAACTGTGCAACCATTTTGTGATTAGAGACAATGTGCATAAGTAATGAATGATTAACACAGTAAGAATAACCTAACAGAAGGACAGGGATACAAATCTTGATATTGCTGTGAAACAACATTGAAACCTAACAAGGACTCAGGATCTTTTTATGTGAGGAAAATAAATTCTTGTCAATTTAAGACACTGTTAGTTGTAGCTTCTTGACTTTGAACCAAAATCATTCCTACTTATTGTTCCCAAGTACTCATTCTCCCTATAGTCTGTAAGTGTCCTGTGTATCTCCACCTATTCTCACATAGCTGAATCCCACTTCAGTGTGGAAAACAGCAGCATCCTTTCCCACTGATGTTGGCTTGGTCATATTATGCATTTTGGTCAAAAGGCATCAAGGGTTTTTCCCAACCATCTTGTTCTTTTCCATCTGCTGTGAGCTCTCTCTGTGTCAGACATAAGAATGGCTCCCCTTTCAGTGTGTATCACGAAATGAGATGACAAGTACAGAGAAGTTATAACAGCCACTTCATGGTGATCCACGAGCTCATTACAGAGGAAATACAAAACCAAAACCAAAAATAGATGTGGTCATCTGATCTGCATTGTTCCCTGCAATATGTCCTAAAGTAATGAAATAAGTAAGTAGGTATGTCTTTAAAGATTTTTTAAAGATTTATTTATTCACATATGAACTGGGGTACAGTCCGGAGGTATGGGGGGATGAGAGGATTTACCAGAGACAGAGTGGGGAACAGAACAGGTGGATTGACTAATATATACTGCTGAGGGGAACAACATGCAGGACAGGAGAGGTCTGCTGAGCCATGTAGGTCACCTTCGTGGTTGGGGATCAAACTTACGGAAGTGACTGATAGAATTTACGGAAGCAGCTGCAACATAATGCTGCACTTTAACCCGCTGCATCACCGCCTTTGAGAATATTCACCAGCTTCTTTCATGTCCCCTTTGCAAGACTGACTTGCCTGGATCCCAGAATGAGAAAAAAATGGAACAAAGCCAGGCCACCAAACTGCAACTGCTAACAGAGCATGTAAATGAGAAATAAATGTTTCTGTAATTAATAGGATTGGTTGTCTTGAGTTATCACAGTGCATGTAAGTGACATATATCTTCCTTAATTTTTTTTTCCTTTTCACTAGCCTTTCTTGAGTCCCAATTTCTGTATTAGACTCAAGGCAGTGACTAGGGAGTCACAGATTCACACAGTCCTATACTGATCTGCCACATAGTACTTAGCATTTACATGGATTGCATGTGAAATGATAAAATAATAGCATAGCAAAGGATGCTCAACATAATCTAATTTTTGTAAGAAATTAATGTGTTTTGTGGAAAAAAAAGAGATAATCTATGATCAACTAGGTTTAGAAGATATTAAGACTAAACAAAATAAGGAATATTACCTTAAAGTTTATTAGGATTTTTAATGTGTCCATGTATATTCCAAATACTTAAAAAAAACAGTGTGGTTTATAGGTGTGAGATTAAAAAGAAATAAATGCAGTATGTTGGTCTCTGTCTCTGTCCCTGACACAGTGTTCCTGAATCCCTTGTAAATTCATGAGTGAAAAGAATATTGAGTATCCTTTTTTCTAGGAACTCTCCTGCACTGCTGGTGGGAATGCAAACTAGTACAACCACTATGGAAAACTGTCCGGAGTTTCCTCAAATGGCTAAACATGGAGCTTCCCTATGACCCAGCAATTCCACTCCTAGGTATCTGCCCAAAAGACACAAAAACATTGATTCAAAAATATACCTGCACCCCCATGTTTATTGCTGCTTTATTTACAATTGGAAAAACATGGAAGCAGCCCAAATGCCCAAAAGTAGATGACTGGATTAAGAAGATGTGGTACATATATACAATGGAATATTACTCAGCAACCAAAAAAGAGAAACACATGTCTTTTGCAGCAACTTGGATGGAGCTGGAAAAGATCATGCTTAGTGAAATAAGCCAGAAAGAAAAAGAAAAATACTGGATGGTTTCACTCATAGCAAGGGTATAATGGACCAGGAGAGAAAATAATAAGAATAATGATTAGCCATATACCAGAGACATTTTGTGGGGGTGGAGGGAAGAATGGGATCAAATGGGTTGGAGGGGGAGGGAAGTGCACAGGACTGTGGTGATGGCACACGGGTGGCTTGGTGATGGGAAACCCACAGGGATTACAATTGAGATGGGAAAAAAATGTACAAAATGATGTAAAAATACACTATTATATATAATAAAACAAAAAAAAAGAGTATCCTTTTTTCTAATGAGGTTTCTCTGGATGAGCTCCCAGATTGCACCTAGTCACTAGAAAGACCAATGCATGCTTAAAAATTTGGAATTTCTAACTCTATCCCTGTCCTCCAGACTGGGGTGAGGAACTGGAATTAATGATTGATCGTGTCTTCATGGAGAAGGCTTCATAATTTCCCAATAATGTTAGGTTTGGAGAACCAAATCAGTGAACATATCCAAGAAAATATGCATAGGTATTTGCCCTTTATATCTCTTTATCTGACTGTTCATCTGTATCCCTAATTATATCCCTTAATAAACTGGTAGACACAAATAAGTGTTTTCCCTGAGTTCTGCAAGCCATTCTAGAAATAATAGAATTCACCAGGAATCTCTTAATTATAATCAAGTCAGATAGAGTCATGGCTAGCCTTGGGATCTACTCCAAGCGACTGGCATCTGAAGTGCAATCAGTCTCATAGGATTGAGTCCCTAACCCATGTTAGGATGTAACTCTAAGTAAACAGTGTCAGAATTAAGGTGAATTTTAGGACACCCAGATAACATCACAGATAATTGTTTAATGAGGGGGAAATGTGATATATTTGATGTCATAAATATTGTGAGTGCTTCCCTGGTAGCCTAGGGCTTAAGTCTCAGTGCTATCACCACTATGGCCTGATTTCCATCCCCAGCCAGGGAGGTGGCCATGTGTCTCAGCAGACCTCTCCTGTCTTGCCTGCTACTCCCCTCTACAGTAGATTTCAGTAGATCTTCCTGTTCCACTCCCCACTCTGTCTCTGGTGAATCCTCTCACCCTCCGCATCTCTGGCCTGTACCCCAGTTCTGTACAAATCAATAAATAAATCTTTAAAAAAAAAAATAAAGACTACATTGAGAAAAAAAATTAAGAATTGTAAGTGTGACAGTGGTGTGACAGTAAAAGGGACACAGGAAAGACAGAGTGTTTTCTAACACTAGCTTTCCTCAAAAGAAAAAAGGTTTCTTTTGCCTCAAGACTATTCTAATTTTCAAAGAATCTCTTACCATCAAGGTTTCACATAAGATAGGGAGATATACCCATGGGGATAACAACTAGGATGAAAAAATGCACAAAATAATGTAAAAATAAACTATTATATTATCAAAAAAAAAAAGATAGTGACATGATAATGGACATGAAAGAGCAGCATGCATAGCCTTGGCCTTGAGTGATTATTCAGCAATGCAGAACTACTGCCTGTCTACAGCTTTATAGGAAAAGACCATTGAGGGCTTTGTTTTTGGTTCATACTCCAAGCAGCAAGTGACCCTTGGCACAAAGGTGACTTTCAAAGGGCACCCTATCTCACAGAGGAAGCTGTCATGGAAGGAGAATGCAGTGTTCCAGATAACTGGGAATTCCGACTGCAGCAGGAAAGTGTAAGCACTTGAACTTTCAGGGAATTTTTATCAACTAGTATAACAGCCAACATTTTGCAGTTTTATTGGGGAAAACATGCCTCCATGGAAATTTAATTGTAAAAATACAATACGTGATACTGTATTGCAAGCGAGTATATTAAAAAAATAAATAAATAAAAAACACATTATTTGTTTGGCCCTGAAGCCAGAAAAGGCCATCCCACTAGATAAAGCACATGATCAAAGATATTTAATACAAAGTGGAATCTAGAAGCTGAAAGATGGAAAAAGGAGAGTTACAGAAGGATTAAAAAGTATATAAAAAAAAAAAAATGAAGGGATCACAACATATGTTGTACAACCAGTTCTACAAGTATAGAGATACTTAAGGAAAAAAGTTCCAATTGACATAAAGCCGACTCAATATTCTTTATAGTGAATATATGGACTTTTTGAGTTATATAAATTTAATCCTGGAGAGGGAAGTGGACGGAGGTATCTGTTTCTACTCTTAGAATTCAGAAAAGCCTACCGCAAGTAACCAAATTCCAGGCTGAAGTTGTTTTTGGAGATGATGGGTTTAAAGAGTGTGGTCCTTGAGATCTCTGAAGAAAGTTTCACTAGTGCTCCCCTTTCAGGGCACAAGTGAGTTTCTCAGCCTAGTTCTTCTCAAGACAGAGATGTTAGTTATCTGAATGGACAGGTTTAGTATGAAAAAGAGAAAAGAACACTTACAGAGACATAAGAAGGCAAAGATAGCTGCCCTGAAAGGGACAGCTGGTTAAAGACAAGTGGGCATGGCCACGTGTGGGAGGGGTGAGAGCTGCTTCTGCTGCTTTGCAATGGAGGAGCTTAGTGAAGAGAAGCACCTGCATAGGCACAGGTGGGAGATGATATACTTGAGTTTCTAGCAAAACATAATGAAGTCAGATATGCCAAGAAGCACACAGAAACGGGGCAGAGTGAAGTCGAAGGGAAGTACCTGTTGGAACTTCCAATTTCCTGATATCTGGAGTGGGCTGTGGGAGCAGGAATTCGGAGTTGTGATATTTGGACAGCACATTTTGAGAGAACAGTTTTCTCCTATATCTATAGTTTCACAGTGAAAGCCCAGATTTTATTTGTTCCTTGACTATATTTCTTATGATCAACATTTTCCTTCTATGTACTTTGTGTTCTCTATTTGAAACTTGTAAATTACATTAACAAAAAGCAGATTCATAAGGGAATAAAAAGGGGATTTATTAATCTGCATGAAGCATACAGATGGGAATACTCAATGATGAGTGATTCGAGGGTGGTTAGAATATGGGCTGATAACGCATTATCAGCAAGGGAACAATACATTTTTTAGATGACAAAAGAAAAGGAGTGTGAGCTTTTAAGAGTGGCAAATTGTAGAAAGGTAAATATATGGGGAAATTATGTTATTTTGAGCAAGGATTGTTATGAAGATTCCTCTGGTATCATCTCTGGACTAAAACGGATCTAGAGTTGTCTCCAGTTATGAGATTCTGTACTTCATGGATGGAAGTGTGGACGGGGGAAAGAGAGACTTTGCAAATTTATGTCCTACTTTTAAGCATATAGGGGTCATTTGTGCAACGGGAATACACTTAACACTATTGAGCTACAGTCACATAATTTTGCAGCCATTTTCAGCATCCATCTCCAGAACTGTCTTTGTTTTGCAAAACTGAAACTCTACCCACTAAGTATGAAATTCCCATGTTCTTCCAGACCCTGGCAGCTACCATTCCTACTTTCTAACCTTAAGGGCTTGACTATTCCAGGTACTTCATACAAGGAGAATCATACAATATGTGTCTTTTTGTAACATATCTCTCAGATGCCATCCATTTTTTAGCTAATGTTAACCTGTCCTTTTTACTTAGACCTAAGAGTATGTCATTCTGTGGATTTACCATATCTTTATTCATCTCTATAAGTGGTTTACAAACCACTCTAGGTTTACAAACCTCTATTAATTGTAAACAAATGCTCAGGTGGTTTCCAAATCTTAGCTATTATAAATAATGCCATAGTAAACATTGCAAAGCAGATGACTTTAGACATTGTGGTTTCATGTTCTTTGAATAAACACCCAAACGTGGGATTGCAGGGACACAGAGTACCCCTGTTCTAAAGGTGGGTTTTTTTTTGTTTGGTTGGTTGATTTTTAGGTCTAGACTGTTTTCCAGAAAGGCTGTACAGGTTTATATTTTCACCAATAATGTATTAGGATACCTGTCCTTCACAATCTTTCTATCTCTTATTATTAAAAAAAAATATTAATAAACACTAACCTCAGAGGTATGAGATGAAATCCTGTGACATGCATCTTCCTTTATAAAAGCGATGAGCAATTCCTTATAGGTCTGTTAGCCATGTTTATATACTCTATGGTAAATTGTCTTTTCAAATCTGCTGCCCATTTTTGATAGTTACTTGTATTTTAGTTGTTAATTTGGGAGACTCCTTTGTAAACTACGAATATGAACTCATTATTTGTGTGATATGTGAATATCTTCTCTCATTCAATAGAATGGTTTTCTAATCTACTTAAATTTCCTTTCACTAGTTAAAACCCTTCTAATTTGAGCTAGTGCCAATTGTTTACTTTGATTCTGCTTCTCTTGCTGTAGGAATTAAAGTATCTAAACATTTCATCAATATTGTCATGAAATATGTCATATGCTTCTTTCAATGTGTTATATTTATTTATGCATAAGGAATAGGGTACAGTACAGAGGTGCAGGGTCACCAGAAACAGTGGGGAGCAGAGCAGGCAGATCATAAAGGACACAGCTGAGGAGAGAAGCAGGCGAGACAGGAGAGGTCTGCTGTGCCATGTGGATCACCTTGGGGCCAGGGATCCAATTAGCACTGAAGCAGCCACAGCTTGGCTTAGCTTTGCAGTGCAGCGCTTCTACCCACTGCACTACCAGGAAGGTCCCTTACTGTGCTATATCATTATAAGTCTTATCTTTAATATGGAATAAAGCAAGAACAAAATACACTTTTTTTGACAGTTGCCTAAGTTGTTTATTTTTCAGATATTTTGGTCTTACTATAGTTTCCATACTGTTATTTTTATTGGTATGATTAGTAGACTCAATAAATGTTTATGTCTATATTTCTTTTCTGACCATTGACACATTCATGTTTTTCAAGATTATTATTGAAAATGACTTTTTCATACAGAGAAGTGTTAAAGTGGTCCACACACTAAGTGTGCCAATAACTTTCCATACCCATCACCTTGCTTTCTACTACCTTAGAGTGATAGTGAGTGACTGTGGCCTATCTGGTGCACATTTGTACTTGTCATAGGCAAGAAGTGTACAAATGTTCAAAAATTAACCTTTGGGTTATTAAAATCATTATTTTAGTGAAATTATGTTTTAAATTAGTTTACAACAAGAGGATGAGGCAGAAGAAAAACAGAGGGTCAGGAAGTGTCTGAACCATAATTGTCCTCTGGGTCTCAATGGTCCCTTCCCAAATCCAAAGTAGCGCACATTGGAATTCCTTCCTGTTTAAGAGTTTCTCATTTGTACCATGGATGAAATGTACTTTTTTTTTTCCAGACTCAATCTGGAAAGAATAGCAGAACTTGGCATAGACAATGTCTATCAGACCATCCAAGTGAGAGAGGGACGCATGAATAGCTACCCAACTGTGTGGAAAGTGGAATGAATCTGGATAGAACATTCCTGGCTGAAGTCCTGTGTAGATGTTAAATGTCAAGCTGAGAAATGGCTCAGGATGCCAGTGTCAACTTTCTTCATCTATTTAGTTGACTTTGGGACATGAGAAATAAGCATGCTGATTTAAATTCAGAGCTGCCACAGGTCCCTGCCTAAAGTGGTCACTACCACTTCTGTTCCTTAGAAATGTTTACTACCAAGGGATTAAAGCTCCCTTTTCTTCCAAAATAAAATGTGCTTCCTGTATTTGGCTTCTCTCAGAGCTTTTCTAAGTTAGGGTCGGTAAAA
>NW_004567110.1:55212177-55219282 GCF_000260355.1 Condylura cristata | reverse complement strand
CCGGGGCAGGCGGGAATCGAACTCATGCGGAAGTGGCTTTAGATTCTCAGTGCTGTGCTTTAACCCGCTGAGCCACCAGGGAGGGCCCTGATATATGACATTCTTAAAGAGTAAAAAAAAAAAGTTGATTTCTCAGTAAATAGCCTGATAAGTTTCCACATTGGTGCCACCCTACCAACCAACACCAGATGAAAAAGTATAACATTGTAGCATGCTAAGAGATCCCTAAATTTGACTTCTAGCTACTACTCCTGGCTCAATCCTCATGTCTATCAAAGGTAACGATAGCTTTCCTTCATTGAACGTTAGCATATGTTGGCATGTATTATGTGTCTGGTTCTTTAAGCATAATATTGTGAATGTGAATATCATTTTGTTGTATGTTCACTTATTCTCCCCGCTATGTTATTTTCTACCATAAGAATATAACACAATTTGGGCCCTCCCTGGTGGCAGCAGGTTAAAGCACAGCACTAAGAAGTTAAAGCCACTTCCACATGAGTTCAATTCCAACCTGCCCCGGAGGTGACCCATATGGCTGGCAGACCTCTCCTGGCCAGCCCACTGCTCCCCTCAGCAGTGTACTTCTTGGATCTGCCTGTTCTGCTCCCCACTCTGTCTCTGGTGAATCCTCTTACTGCCCCTGCACCTCTGCCCTGTACCCCAGTTATGTATGCATAAATAAATCTTAAAAAAAAAAGAATATAACACAATTTATTGACTCTGCTATTTTTAATATTTTTTTATTATTTAATTAAATTGTTTCTCTTACATCGTTGAAGTCCCCACAGTTCTCCTACCACCATATCTCCTGTGAAGCATCACTACATTACCTTGTGTTCATCACACCCCTGTGTTGTACCTCCTGCTGCCCCCTTCTTTGCTGTATGCCTCAGTTTCTATGATCATTTTGCTAGTTTTGACTTTTCTTGACCTTTTGCTTGATATTCCATATATAATTGAGACTATCTGGTATTTATCTTTTAGCTTGAGTAATTTTGATTAGCATAATCCCTTGTAGTTCCACCCATGAGTTTGTCTTTTTTGATCATTGAGTAATATTCCACTGAATACATACATACATATATATATATATATATATATACACACCAATACACCACACTTTTTGATCCATTCATCTATTTAGGGCACTTGGGATGTTTCCATATCACAAATAGTGTTGTCATAAACACAAAAGCGCAGATTTTCTGCTGAATTAGTGCCTTTGTGTCCTTAAGGTAGATTCCTAGGGGTATCCATTTAACCATTGATGAATATATGGAATGTTTCAGGCTAGAGTTATTCAAATTGGTGCTGATATGGACATTCTTACACAGCTGTTTTTGTTCACAATGATGTGTGTGTGTGCATATATATATATATACACACACATATGTATGTGTATATATATATATATATATATATTTTAAAGAGTTATTTTTATTTATGCATACAGAACTAGGGGGCAGGTCAGAGGTGTGAGGGGGTGAGAGGATCCACCAGACAGACAGTGGGGAACAGAACAGGCAGAAGGACTGAAGTACACTGCTGAGGGGAACAGTGGGCGAGACAAGAGGGGTTCTGCCGTGCCATGTGGATCACATCCCTAGCCAGGGACTGAACTGGTGCTACAGTGGTTATGATAGCTTCAAAGTGTTGTGCTTCAATCCAGTGAGCCACCAGGAAGGCCCCACAATGATGTATATTCATCTAGCACTATGTATTTATCCAGGAGTGAAATTGCTAGGCATAAGATATGGTATGGTCATCATTTATAGATACTACTAAACAATTTTTCAAATTGGTTGTGTCAACTTTCATTCTATCATCAACATAGCCAGGTGGTTTGTCCCTAACAGCAGCAAGATACAGTGTGAGTTGCCCTGATGCTAATAAAGTTGAGGACCTTTTCATGTGCTTATTGGAATTTTCAGAATGTTTTGTTAAATACCTGCTTAAGTCTTTGCGTCATTTTCTTTATTAATCTTGCTGATTTTGATATTATGAAACAAAGGAAATGAATGAATCTTTTGTCATATATATGACTTACAAAGGTGTTCCCACATCCTATGGTTTGTCTTTTTCACCTTATTAGTAATAAACAAAAGTCCTTAATTTCAGTGTAAGCCAAGTTAACAAATTTCCCTTACAGTTGACCTTTTCTGTGTCTTTCTTCTTAAAATTCTGTCTAAGAATCAAGCCTACAAATAGTTAGCCCAGCCAAAGTTATGCACCATGGCTAAGTATCACATTTGGAAAATCTAGTTCCCAATGTGATCCCTCTGAACTCAATTTATTGTCTTGTCTTCTTCTCCAAAATACAGAAATACTATGGACAATGGTATTCACTTCTATGGGTTGCATTACCTTGCTTTGTAAAGCATATTGTAGGGCTGGAAAATATTTCTGTCTTCCCGTTTAGGTTCTCAGGCTTGCCTAATAATGAATTTGACATAACACTGGTTAAGAGAGAAAAACAAATTTTTGTACTTCGAGAGCCCTAGAGACATGAGACCCAAAGACAGTAAGGAAATTGAGTCTTATATGCCATTCTGAGCTATTGAGAAGAGGATTGGGATTCTGGCTTCAAAGGGAAGGAAGAAATTCATAAGATAAGAAGAGTCAATATTTAGTTAAAAAATATTTGCCACGCCATGCAGATAGTCATTCTGATACAAACTTATCTTTGGCAATAGCTTTCTTCCATTCTTTTAATTAAGAAGGAGGTAGAGAATGCATTCATTTCAAAAATCTCTCTCGGGCCTATTACATTTATAAAACTTCAGAATGAAAGTCTTATTGCCATCAGACAAAGAAAGAACTACCATTCTCCTACTGCTCTGGTGCAGGTGTCTACTGATGCTTTTCTTTGAGAAAGGAAGCAATTGAGTCTATACTGTCATAAACTGCCAGCAGGAAAGTACTTAATCAGCATTAAAAAATGTTCTCTGTGAATTTGGAGATTTTGATACACCATCTATCATACTAAAATCCAGTTATACTTTTATTGCAGTTGTAGCACAGACAAGAGTACATGGGATTTGCAATCAAAACAATTTGCCAGGCTGCACTTCCGTCATTTGTTTTTTATATCTGTACTGGTTATTTCACTGAGTTTAAAGGAAGCTTAAATGAGACAATTTGTATGAACATATTTGCATCTAAAACATACATACACAACATAACATTTGCCATGTAATTACTGATAGCAATGATTAAAGATTTTAAAGACTTCAATTAATTAATTTGATAATTGTAACTCATATTTACTGAGCTATGCATGAAGCACTGTTTTGAACAGTCTACATCTCTTAATTAACTCATTTAATTCCCTCAACAACCCACAAGGTAAGTTCTATGAATTCATGCATTTTCAAAGAAGATAACAAAAGCACAGGTAGATTAGTGACTGATCAAATGTCACAGAGTAGTGAGGGTAACAGAACAATAACCTAACAGGGCTGCAGTGGTTCTACCTTTGGGAATTATGTGACACCAGTGGCCCTATTTTTGATTTATAAAGGAATGTTACAGCCCTATGTTGAATGCAATAGAATGTGGAACATCTGTCAAAGTCATTATTAACCACTTGAGTGAGGGATAGGGCTTCTGTTCCATCTTCATACAGAGGCACGTTTGAGAAGGGAATTAATATACATTGAATGGTTAAATAAAAGTAATGTTATGGACTTTACAACTACATGAAACAGCTATTATCACCCACATTTTCATGATTAGAAACAAAAATACCAAGATTAAATGATTTACCTATATTCACAGATTAAGAGATCACATCAAAATTTCAAGCATATGCAAGTGGTTCTTTTTTTAAACCATACTTCTCAGGATACTTAAGAACTCCAATCAGAAGTGTAGGAATGTTGTAGGATTTGTTTGAACCTTAACATTCAGAAAAAAAAAAAAAAAGCTGCTACAACCATCACAATCAAATGTTATGCATTCTGTGAGTAGCTTTTAATATAGCTTAGCAACTATATTCTTTTTTAAATATAGAATTCAAAATAGTTGTAAAGGGCTAACAAATTAATGGTCATCCTCATGAAACAATAAAAATTATTGAAGTGAAAGAGGATCTAGAGAGTAAAGTGTTTTCTATACTAATGAATGACCATTGGTACATGATTTCAACCATAGCAATAAAAACAAAAAGTTGGGCCCTAAATTAAAAACAAAATAAGCAGCCTAGCTAGTGAACAATGCCTCTAAAGTTGTGACTGTCTGAGCACATACTTAATAGGAGAATGTTCTGTCAATTTAATCATAAACTTACAACAAATGCATTTAAAAAATAATGAAAACATGTCATTAATTTACAGATATTTTCTTTAAAACTATAAAACCCTTTAGGAAAATTAGCAACTATTCAATCATTGATATAATAAATAATGGTGCTAGATTATGCTCTGGTACTCATATAAGCATTAATAAGAAAGAACCATCATATTAGGTACAAGGAGCAGTCCAGATATATTCATTTTGTAGAAAAGAAAATCAATCTCCAGATAAGCTACTGGGCAAGATGCATTTAATGATGAAAACCTGGGTAAAAGCTACCGCAACCACTCAGGACACTGACTAATCAAAGAGGACTGAATTATGGCTTAACCTTTCTAGGCCTCAGAGTGATAGATTCACCTCCTAGTTGACCCTGAAGATGAAATCAGACATTGTGCAAAATGGCAAGGATGCATCTTGCACTCCTACAGGGACGATTGTAGCAGTTACAGAGACAACCCAGCATCACCCGGGAAGGAAAGAAGAACAGGGTTTAGCAAAGACGAGCTCAAATCCTCGTTATGCCCATGGGGAGAAAAATGATTAAAAGTCTGCCTCTGGTTCTCCATAACATCAAAAATAAATAAAAACCAATACATTTCCACATGCATAAGTTTCAGGCGAGATAATCCTACACTGTCCAGCACATATTTGCTGATGCCAAGCACTGACTCAGTCCTATGCTTGCAGTTCTTCAGTGCACAGAGACCTGGCTAATTTCACTGCTACCTACAGGAACCATAAATACGGGAGAAGGAACACATTCAAGTCCTCCGACTCCAATTGCCATGTTCTCTTTTTTTATTTCTCATGGCGGGAAGTGAGGAGAAGCATGTTTCAAATATGTATAGTACAAATAGACCTCTGAATAACTAAAAGATATAACAAATTAGAAAGAAAAGGGAGTGAGAGAGACCTCTGACACATATCTACAAAGAATGACTGAAAAGAAGTACACTAAAATGCTGGTTTACATTTGTAGAATCACTGCTGATTTAATTTCCTTTTAGATATAATTTTCAAAACTTCACCAAGCAATATGTAGTAGTTTATCATTTGAAAAGCAAAAAATAACAACATAAAGATATTTTCTAATTTGGAACTGAAATATATACTACAGCATACATAGAATAATAAAAATTTCTCACTATTTTTTTCTGTAATGTCTCGGGTTTAGGTTTCAATCACATCAGTTGTTTAACCTCATTTTGCAGTATTTCAGCTGGGTGTATGAAAGTTTAAAGATTCTCATCACTAAAAAATCATATGGCTCTTCTAAAAATATTATGAGAAGGCCCTCCTGGTGGCACAACAGGTTAAAGCACCGCGTTATGAAGCTCTATGAAGCCACTGCAACACTAGTATGCTCCCTGGCCAGGGAGGTGACCCACGTGGCATGGCAGACCTCTCCTGATCTGCCCGCTGCTCCCCTCAGTAGTGTACTTCCTCAGCCCGCCTCTTCTGCTCTCCACTCTGTCTCTGGTGAGCCCTCTCATCCACCAGACCTCTGGCCTGTACCCAGCTCTGTAAGCATAAATAAATCTTTTAAAAATAATAAAAAATAAAAATATCATGAGAGTAAGGGGAAAGTTAGACAGGGAATTCAGAGTCTATCAAGTCAATTTTGATGAAAAAAGTGAAGTGCATTTGGAAAAATCCATTTCTGGTAGCAAAACTATTGTGATAATTCCTGAACATAAAAATAATAATTCCTACTATGATATAAGGATAACAGCTTGTGCAATAATTTATGAGACTTATGTTTAGGTGTTAGCTATAAAATATTTAAATTGTGTCCTTTATTTAAATTAAATAAAGGTTGAAATAACAATCATGTCCAGATAAAAGGAAATATCACTGCTGTATATTTTCCTAGCCAAAGACAAGCAGTGTGTCTGAAAGTCAGTGGCAGGAGTAAGACAATGTGCCAGCTACTCATTTATATCAGGAAATATGACCAAATATTTGTTTTCCATACTATAGTGTCTCAGCTATATTGAATATCCCCAACAAAGCACTAAAGGAAAGCTGTCATTCTCTTAAAACTATCACCTGCTGACTAAAAAAAAAAAAAAGAAAGAAAGAAACACATGTCTTTTGCAGCAACTTGGATGGAGCTGGAAAAGATCATACTTAGTGAGATAAGCCAGAAAGAAAAAGAAAAATACCGGATGGTTTCACTCATAGCAGGAGTATAATGGATCAGGCAAGAAAATAATAAGAACAATGAGCAGCTATATACCAGAGACATTTTGTGGGGGTGGAGTGGGGAATGGGATCAAAAACAGGGGAGGGAGGAGTGTACGGGACTATGGTGATGGCACATGGGTGACTCGGTGATGGGAAACCCATGGGGATTACAATTGAGATGAAAAACAAAAATGTACGAAGTGATGTAAAAATAAACTATTATTAAAAAAAAAAAAAAAAACTATCACCTGCTGATGAATAAGGCTGGGGTCAGACTATGTGGACTATGCTTTTCTGGATTCTCAGAATCAGCTGGGTTGCTTCATATAAAGTCTATGAATTTACAAGCACAAATTTCTTTAGAATTATTCCAGAATTTTTTCTGAAATAGTCTCCTAATTTGCTGTCTTGAGAGTAAAGTGTTTAAAACCGTCCCACATATGGGCCCTCCCTGGTGGTGCAGTAGGTTAAAATGCAGCACTGTGAAGCTCTCTGAAGCCACTGAAGCATGAGTTTGATTCCTGACCAAGGAGATGACCCACATGGTGCAGCAGACCTCTCCTGTCTTGCCTGCTGCTCCCATCAGCAGTGTACTTCGTCACTCTACCTGTTCTGCTCC
>NW_004567110.1:55200094-55211827 GCF_000260355.1 Condylura cristata | reverse complement strand
AAAAAAAAATTAAAAGAAAACCATCACACACATTCATTCTATAGTATAGGAAATAAAATGGTCAATCATTTCCTTAAATAGCTAATGACTTAAGGATTAAAGTTTTATTTGGATAAATTTTATTTTAAAAAGAGCCTCTATATGCTACCAAAGCAGATGATCCTATTGTTTACACATTACATAGCTTCCACATAGACAAAAATAGGACCACACGACCACACTGCTCTAGTGAAAAAAATCTCCAATTATTTCTACAAGAACCTGCATAGCTTCTTCCCAGGCCCCACAAATTAGTAAGGTTAGCACAGTTTTCACTACCACTTTCCCTTTCCTTTGGCTCCACTTGAACTCATCTGCATCAAGCCACTCAGGAAAGTCTTGTCACCATCACAGCACATCATGAAAATATCACTATCAGTGCCAGAAAGGCAATCTCTGAATGTCCCCAAATGATGCAGCCCTCAATGTACCAGAGTGCATGAGACTCCATGCATACCTAGAAGGTTCTTTTACAGGCTTATGGCTCTGCTTTTGAGTGTCACAAAGTATCTCCTGAGTAGTTCTGTTAACTTTTGAGCTTTAATGCTTGCCCAGAATAACCCCATGTTTCTCGTGGACATCAGTTTCAACCATCCACAATTATGATATTTGAAACAAAATCTGTGGAACTTGAGAAGAAATACCTGCCATGTTATACCCTCCACACTCTACCCCTCCTTCTTTCACCAACTGTAGAATATCTCACACGTGTTTTAACAGATTCTAGTGATTTGTGGGTTAGAAAATAAAGACAGATGTGTGGAAAAAGAAAGAGGAAGAGGATGTATATGTAATCTCTGTCTCAGCTCAGTCTGAATTAAAAGCCCTAGATACAAGATTAGGCATGTTGGTTTTTACACATTCAAAAATGAAAGAGTCCATTGTCACCATTGTTCATCACACATGGCATTTGCCATCTAGCTTAAACAAATATTGTACAGTACAGAGATGTTGACTAAAAAATATGGAATTTTTTTGCCAGTCTTAGATCTACCCTTCTCTATACTTCAATCCATGGACACATATGGAAAATCACTTATTTTAAAGTTTTTATTTTGTTTATTTTTATTGAGGTAACATTGGTTTACAACATTGTACATGATTCAGAGGGATAGGTTCACAACTCCTCACATGATGTCACCAACCACACCCACTACCAAAACACTCACTGCCCTTTACCCGAGGCCACTGGGTCCTCTCATTCCCTCCATTCCATCCCTTTCTTCTCTCCCCTTTTAATAGTCTCAGTTCTGAATCATATTTCTGGGGTTTGTTTTGGATTAGTTTGTCCGTTCCTTTGTTTTGTTTCTCTATATTCCACACATGAGTGAAATCATCTGTTATTTATCTTCCCCCTCTTGACTTATTTTATTTAACATACTTCCCTCCAGTTCCATCCATGTTGTGAATGGCAAGATTTCAACTTCCTTTAGCTGCTGCATTTTTTTAAAAGATTTATTTATTTATGCACAAATAACTGGGGTACAGGCCAGAGGTGTGGAGGCCATGAGAGGATTCACCAGAGGCAGAGTGGGGAGCAAAACAGATTGACCAAGTACATTGCCGAGGAGTGCAGTGGGAAAGGCAGGAGAGGTCTGCTGCCCCATGTGGGTCACCCCCCTGGCAGAGGATGGTGCTGAAGCAGCTTTGGCTAGCTTCACAATGCTCTGCTTTAACCAATTGTGCCACAAGGGAAGGCATGTAAGTGTTGTCTTCTCAATACAAAACTCTGTCATTGGACACTTAGGTTGTTTCCTAAGTGCAAATAGTGCCAAAATGAACATAGGAGAGCATCTAGCATTTTGACTTAGTGTTGTTTGCATTCTTTGGTTAAATAACTAGGAATGGAATTGCTGGGTGAAATGGTAGATCTATTTTGACAAACCTCTTTACTGTTTTCCAGAGTGGCTAGACCTGTCTTAGATTCCTAGAATGCTGTACAAACTTTTCATTTTTCTTCACATTCCCACCAATACTTGTTTCTGTTTTTTCATATGTGACTTTCTCACAGAAATGAGCTGGTATTTCATCATGATCTTGACTTGTGTTTCCCTGATGATAAGTGATTTGAAGAGTTTTTCATGTTCTTGCTAGCCATTTGTATGTCTGTTTTGGAGAACTGTCAAGCAATTCATTTGAGCTTGTCTGGAGCTCTATCCTGTTAACCTGACAATCGTTCAGTTAATTTTTTTTAACTCAAATTCCTATATGAGCCACCTCTCCTTTTTTCCTAAAGTTAAAATAATAACAGCAACCCAGCTGTGAGATGAGACTGTAAAATCAAAACATAGGTCACAAGCTCTCCCTGTCGGCACCATGAGTTAAAGAGCAGCACTTTGTAGCTAGCCACAGCCACTTCAGTGTGAGTTCGATCCCCAGCCCTGGAGGTGATCCACATGGTACGCCAGACCTCTCTTGTCTCACCGACTGGCTGCTCCCCCCTGAGCAGTGTACTTCATTGATCTGCCTGTTCTGCTCATCACTCTGTCTCTGGTGAATCTTCTCTCACCACCCAACATCTCTGGCATGTACCCCAGTCTGCATTCATAATTACATAAATCTTATATAAAAAAAAAAAAAAACATAGGTTACATGTGAAGATATTCACTCAATGTTTCCCTTAGTCTTAGGAGTCAAACCTCAATCCTAATAATTAAGGATTCCTAATGACAAATATAGGACTATGCTACTGTAACTATTCATACAGGAAATGAACTAGGACTCAGCTTTTTATATCTGTCCTTGGAAGTACTCAGATATCTCCCTCAGAGGTTCCCACACTATCAGAATAGATGAGCACTTCCTCTGAAATAATCCATTATTATTTTAAGTACTAATTCAAGGAAAAAAATGTAAATTGTACTTATTTTGTCCTAAATATCTATTACATTTTTTATTATAAAATCGCTAGTGCCGGCCCTCCCTGGTGGCGCAGCTGGTTAAAGCACAGCACTGAGAATCTAAAGCCACTTCCACATGAGTTCGATTCCCGCCTGCCCCGGAGGCGACCACATGGCGCGGCAGACCTCTCCTGGCCCGCCCGCTGCTCCCCTCAGCAGTGTACTTCATTGATCTGCCTGTTCTGCTCCCCACTCTGTCTCTGGTGAGGACTCTCACCGCCCCTGAGCCTCTGGCCTGTACCCCAGTTCTGTATGCACAAATAAATAAATCTTTAAAAAAAAAATCGCTAGTGCCACAGAAAGTGAAAAGGACACATTGACAATGCAGTTATAAGTTCATGTAAACCTCCAGTCACTCGCTGGGCTCTCAAATGACTAAAGTTCCCTGCTGACCCTCACTGGATATGCAGTAGGAACAAGCCAAACTCCTGTGTCTCACCACTGGAATTTCAGAGCTAATCTGCAATCTCACTATGACTTGGTCTATCCTAAAAAATTCAGTCTCATGACAGAAACTCACTTTTTTTTAAAGATTTATTTATTTATGCTTATGGAACTGGGGTGCAGGCCAGACGTGTGGTAGATGAGAGGATTCAACAGAGTGGGGAGCAGAATAGACAAACTGACAAAGTACACTGCTGAGGGGAGCAGCAGGTGGGTCAGAAGAGGTCTGCCACCCCATGTGGGTCAACTCCTTGGCCAGGATTAGAACTTATACTGCAGTGGCTTCCGAGAGCTTCATAATGCTGTGCTTTAAACCATTGCACCACCAGGGAGAACCCAGAAATCCACTTTTATTGGTGTTTTTTAAATAGCTTTGAACTGCTGTAGGAATCAAGAGCATGCTGAGAAATTGTGGCCACAGTAAATCCATGCATTTTTGGCATCAGAATCCTAGATTTTGGCTCCACCTGGATCACTCATGGTGATATTGTTCATTTCAATATGTCTAGGCCTCATCCTCTTTTAGTAAATAAGAGTGGACTAGATTGACTTTAAATGGTTTCAGATGTATCATTCTATGAATGAGAATCTGATTAGGTAATGTCACTATCTATAACTTTCTTTTTGTGGCACCATGATTTCTGAAAGTTAAAAACATAAAACATAGCGCTGACCAATAGGTGTTTGGAATATACCTATTTATAGCTTTATGGCTACATTAAAGTCAAAAATCTCATTTACTGCCAGGTTACTTCTAAGTCCTTTGTATGGAGGAGTTCTACCTTATAAGTCAAGCTTTATTTGTGTGTCTATGTGTTTTTCAGCTATGCAATGAACATGGACAATTTATATACTTTGAACACACAAGAAATGCAATACAACAGAACCCAAAATTAGGTGCATTCTCAGTGAGTGAACTGAAATATGAGAATCACTGAATTTAGAATAATAAAGAAGTGCTCTAAGAAGAACAGAAACATATAGTAACAAATAAGCTATCATCAAAGCGAACTGAACCAAGACCAGTGAGAAATTTCCCATACAACATTAGATAAGTAATCCATTTAAACCCATAAGATCCAGTTCTGTGATTTCTTTTGTTTTATGCCATGTAGCATCCTAGGGATTTTCAAAAAAAAAAACAAAAACAAAAAAACAAACACACAAAAAAACTTGTATTAGAACAAGAGATCATGCACTCATGCATTCTTTTGTTTTTGGAAGGGAGTAAGAGTGCCCATACACGTTTTTCTTTTTTTTTTTTTTTTTTTTTAATCTGAAGTGAGTTTTCATCTCCAGTTTGGAGTTGAACTACTGGCTCTTATTCAGATTTTCCTTCTCACATTTGCCTGGCTGTAGTGCTAAGCTTCAACTGCATCAATTAACATCTCATACCTTGCCCATTCCATTTCCTGCTTGTCACCTAACATTTTACTTGAATCCTTTTCAAATTCTCTCTTCTGAACAAACCTATACTTATCCTGTGATTGGACACCAATATAATCAAGTCATGTTTGTTCACTCATTCTTACTGCTTAGACCTGTGTTTGAGAAAATGAATACCTTTTTCTTTTGAATAGTAGATACAGAATGAAAATTTGTGCACATTGATTTTGTCATAAATATTGATAACTATCTGTTGGTTGAGTTATCTGAGTCATAACTTATTCACATTTACATGATGTATATGTACACATATATAAACTAAAAATCAGAAAAAATAATGCATATTTTCTACTTTCTATATGTATACAGACATTTACTTTTAAATTTTTTTTTTATTTTATAAAAGAGTATCTAAAGCAAGGAAAATAAATATAATCATATTTTAAAAACAAGTTGAGATATTCATTTTGCCTCTCATATCCTTGGACATTGACCATAGTAAGCATTCATGTGTCTTATTATAGAAAAAAGGAAAAAAAAATGAGGAATGAGAAATATTTAGCATTTGATATAAACAAAATTTCTTTTTTTAAGATTGATTTATTTATGCATACAGAAATGGGGTACAGGCCAGAGGTGCAGGGGCAATGAGAGGATTCACTAGAGACAGAGTTGGAAGCAGAACAGGCAGACTGACAAAGTACACTGCTGAGGGGAACAGCAGGCAGGTCAGGAGAGGTCTGCGTGCCGTGTGGATCACTTCTGGGCTGGGCAGGGATCGAACTTATGCTAAAGTGGCTTTAGCCTCTTAGTGCTGTGCTTTAAGCCACCGCGCCACCAGGAAGGGCCCTATTCACAAGATTTTCAACAGGCAAGAAATTAAGAGACCCAGGAAATGGTGAGAGGAAAAAGTTTATCCAATCCCATTTTCTCCTTTTTTGGTACATCTTACACAGAGATGAAAGACCCAAATCTGCATGTTCCCTGACGTACAGAGATTTTCCTTCAGCCTAAAAGGTCGAGGTTGATATTCTAGGCTAACACAACATATAATTTAGGGGAAATGTAAGAAATCCTTTACCTGTATGTTCTTTGGAATGTAAAAAGAGCAAAGAGAAGCAGAGGTATGGCCAGTGAGATGCATCTGCCTAACTTTCTGCAGGCCAAGAGGTGGGATGAAGGGTTAGAGGAAAAATACTAGCAAGAGTAGATCTTTTACCACCCCTTCCCCTTGAGTTTCTGGGAGACTCCCTTTCTCACTGCAGTCTACTATGTGCGGTCTAGTACAGGCAGAAGGAGGACTGAAGATTGCACTCCCCATTGTGTCCTCATGTTCAGTGAAGTCTGCAAGAAATCTGCGATGCTGGAAGGTCTGACAGGAAGCTGACCACAAGGGGTGCCACAGCAGGACAACAGCCTATGGCTAGAGCTGCAAGAAGACAGTGGTCTGTGGCCAAAAATGGGAGATTCAAGCAGGTGTAGAGGACTTCATAGTGCCAGAGACAGAAGCACTGAGGAGAGCTGGGAGGAACACGAGGTAACTGCCAAGTATCCACTAATGGTGACATTAGCATCAGAGGCCAGCAAGACCCCAGAACCTAGACTCATATTGTAAATGGTAGCTGAAGCCAATAACTGTTACAGATGGTGCATCTTGCACTTGGATGGGGTGAAAATAGACAGCTATTCTATTTTTTTTCTAGGGAAAATGCTAACAGAGTATCATATTTTGGGGTGGAGATACTGGAAGAAATATCCAGGACTGGAGAAGCAGCCCCTAGCATTTGATGTTTGGGATTCATTTGAGTAGTGTTTGGGATTCAGTGTTTTCAGATCTTCAGTGATTCCAGGGTTAGTGATTTCTGCCCCCACCATGCCAATCTTACAGTCTGTTGCAAGCCTCTGAAAGACATGGAGAGGCTTCCAGCAGCCAAACTCAAAAAGCAAATGTTCAGAGGCTTTGCAAGTAGCTGAGCGACTGAAACTGTTCCCAGTTTTGCTGCTGTAACAGCCTGGCTAAGCAGGCAGCTCACTGAGCTGCATGACTATGGCCAATTGTTGGGTCAGTCAGCCACCGCAGCTGCTGTCAATAGTCTGGTGCTGTGTTGGGCCATCTCAGCAGCTCTGGGGAGCATCTCCTGTTGTGTCCTCTGTTGTCATCATGAGTTGGAACCTGGCCTATATTCTGGCTGCTTTATGTTCCATGTCTTCAGTGACAGGAAGACGCCATCTTAAATACTTTTAGTTTAAGACTTGAAAACACTGGACACTACTTTGGGTGAGGTAAGCAGCCTTTTTTGGCTTCAGTAATGCTTTGTTTTTTTCTGTTAAATAAATCCCTTTAGTGTTGTTCTCTAAAGACTTGCAAATTGTGTGTATGGATGAAGAACTCAGACAGTGACCGATAAAACAATTTTGCCAGTGTCCTTGGTCAGTTTTTGTGTTCCTTGCTATCCCTGCATCAGTACTTTGAAATAACTGTGAAGATACTAAGTCCAAGAGCTCCCGATGTCTCTCTCTGCCTGTAGTCAATTGAGCCTTATATGCCACCTTATAAATGAGAAGCCTGGAAAGGGACAAACGATGGAAAATCAAATAGAGCATACTAGCAGAGGTGACTGTTTAAGTTACTACCCCATTATTCATCTTTACAAACTGAAATGTTAGTATTTTTTTTTCACATTGATCATGGTAGAATTTCATAAAGTAAGCAAAGTCACTATAAACAAAATCAATTTCATTTCCTTTACAAGTCTAAGCTGTTATGTGAATGAACATTTCAACACAATATACAAATTAAAAGGAGTGAACCTAAAGTAAATTAAAAAAAAAATACACTTGACTACAAGTTGAAAAATTAGTATGCTATAAACGCATTATAGAAAAAAATGTCATATTAAGTAAAATTTGTTTTTATAATCACTCTCTTTTGCCTATACAACAAGGCAATTAAATACAATTTTCTGTACCTTAAAATAATTTTATATGGTGTGGTAGATTGTATTAATATCAACAAGTATTAGGTGTCTGTTCTGCAAGAGGTTTAATTCATCTCAGCCCTTTAAACTAAAAAGAGGCAACACTATTTGCTTTGGCCAATAAAAAGTGACAAGACACATCTCTCACTTTCATGCATATTTTGAAGAGCCAACTCAAAGTTCACCATGATTTATTTTTCCATTTTCTCTGACTTATTGAAGCACCTGGCAAGACAGGATCTCCATCACCCTGGGTTCTTAAATGATTATCATAAGCAAAGTTCCCAGCCCCAACCTAAAAGGATATTTGTATTTATAAAAAGTAAGTCATTTTTAAGTCATCCTGTTATTAGATTATTTGCTATTGCCATATAAATGGCTAGCTCTGACTTACAAATACATAACACGCACACACACACACATACATACATTTTTTATGCTATTTATGTTTGCTTTTGGTGACTTTAAAAAAAGGTTGCAAGTTGGATTTTAAAGTTTCTGTTTTGTTCAATTAATTTTAAAATCTTGCCAAGGTTTGCTCATATTAAGATAAAATAAATGAGAACAGATTTAAAAACATCCTGTCACTAAGTTGATAATGAAGAATACCTTATTTGTGTTTTTGTTTCCCATGATTTCAGTTACCTATTGTCAATTCTGAATGAAAAATATTGCCTACAATAAGATATTTTGAGAAAATATGGGAAGGAATTTTACTGTATGACATAATAAAGTATGTTTTCCAGAGTTGCCTTTTAAAATTTATTTTTTCTAATTATTAAAATATTTGCAAAATATTGCAAAAGAGGCAATATTCAAAGAAAACTAGCTTCTATCCGTCCCTTTCATTCCAGTTTATTTCCCACTTTGTATAACTTTTTTAAAATGTCAGTTTATGACTTATTTCTACTTTTAATATAAAAATAGCTGTGTGTGTTATATATGGATGGGTATTTGTAGATATATATTTATTACATTTGTTCTAAAATAAGCTGTAAATTTCCTCATTTTGCTTTCTCTCAAAAAACCTGTTTCAAAGATTAATCCAAAATAACAAATTCCTTATTCCATTTAAAAGCTACATGGTATTCCATCATGTGAATATGCCCTAGTTTATTCAGCCCCCTATTGAGTCAAAAGGCAAATGTTTATACAATTCTGCTAGATATTGCCAGATAATCTTCCATAAATATTTACAATTTTGCAGACCTACTGGCAAAGTATGCAATTGCCTATTTCTGTACAATCTACCAGCAGATTATCTGCTGTGCTGCAATCTGATAAGTGAGAAAAATTATCCCACAGCAATTTGATTTGCATTTTTCCTATTATTAACAATATTTTCATGTGGTTGAGAGCCATTCAAATCTTGTCCCCTCTGGAGTATTCATATTTGTAACCTATTTTTTCCTTTCAGTTCCTGATTTTTTTTTTCTATTTCTAGGAGGCTTTATGTGTTAACAATATTTGTATTTTGTGACTATATTGCAAATATTTTTTTTCTTTTTTTACCTCACTTAAATGTTCACTCTTGGTTTATCTTGCTTTTACAACAGGATAATTTCCACACAGTAGTCACATAAATCTAATCAAATTCATCAGTGCTTTCCTTATTATTTCTGAGTTTTAATTATATTTAAGAAAGTTTACCTCACTACCAAGTTATAGAGAAATCCCCCTATATTTTTACCTAGTATTTGCTGGATATACATATAATAATAGTTATATGTAAGTTTCTGATAATTTGTCATTTGTTGAGTGTGATGGATGGCCTTAACATCATCTAAGACTTGAAAAGCACTTGTGTCCTGGGTTTTGTTTTCTTGTTGAGAGTCATTCAAATCTTATTTTATCACAGTTGAAGTCTTGTGCCACATATGCTGAAGCTGAGCTAGCTCACTAGAGGATGAAAGGTCATGTGGCAAAGAACCCAGATCCATAACTAACAGCTACCAACCATCAGAGAAATGAGCAAGGCAGTCACAGATGATCTAGACTCAAATGCTCAGACAGCTCAGTGAAGATGATTCAAACCAGTGCAAACCAGAAGACCATCCAGTCAATCCACAGAGTGAGAGAAAAATGTGATTATGTTAAACAGCTAATTTTAAGTTTGTTTGATATCCAGCTTGTGCTTATTGATCTAGAAATCAGCAAAAGACAGAATTATGAGCCCTGAAAGATGAAAGAATCAACATTAGTAAGAGATAAAAGTGAAAATGTAGGTGAAAACAAAGAAGAAAGAATATAACAAAAGCTGAGGGTATTCCTGTAAGATCATGCAGGGAAATGCAAAATAACATAAGGAGTCAACTTTTAAGAGCAATTAAAAGCCTTTAAAGACCTAAAGGGAAAACATGACGTTTGATTTTTTCTTTCAAGCTCCAGTTGATTCTAATGTGTAGGCCAAAGTTGAGAATTACTAGCTTAGAGGTTATGGGACAAACCAACAAGGAGAATTCTAAAATAAGTTACTAGCTTAAGTTTCTGTTCTTCGTTCATTTCTTCAGTCACTTCGTTTTGACTGTATACCAGGTATAATATCTGGAGCTAATGAGGCAGCACCTAGATGATGATATTACAAGGAATGGCAGTTATTTACTTGATCTGTGAATAATAAATATGAATAGAAAAAGGGGGTGGTGGGTGGTTGCTACAGAAAAATAGAAAATGAACAAAGGCCATGCTTAAGCAATGCTGCAAAATGTAGTTTCAGCATGTGCCAATTATAGAGGAGGAAAAAACTGAAATAAATGTGCACTGACATCTACGGATCAATGCTAACACCGAAGTGGTGCTAGTCTTTAGTGAGGAGACAAGGGGTAAGTTCAGGTCAATTCAGGTAAGTGCAGCTTCAATCTCCAAGAAAGACTGATTTTGTTAGTAGCAGCTGAAATTTCCTAAGGCCTGAATGTAGTTGGTTTTAGGAGAGCAGCGCTCTGAATCTTGGGTCGAGTGGACTTTGTCCAGCAACATCAATTCTAGCACTGTACCATCTGGGATAGAACATAAAATTTAAATCTAATCTGACCAGGACTGACCAAGATTTAGGTGGAGATCACAGAGTTAGCTGTCATTTGAAGGTATATTTAAAGGTACATTTTAGAGTGGAAACCAAATGCCAAAACTAAGGTGGACTCAAGCAAGTAAAAGAACAAAGCAGGAGAGACATTTTTTTCACAAATGGGACATTCTGCTGTTACTTATTCTAATGTCCTGTGTTTCAACATATCGTGAGGAAATAAGGAATGGTAGAGACTAAGACAAACATGAACAAACCTGCCTGACAAAATGTAAATGTTAAGTATCCAGTAAAACTTTAAGTGCAGAATGCAGACCCAGTGTTACTAAATGTTGATATATATTTTTAAAAGAATTTAGGAGATAATTAAAAGAAACATTTAATTTTTTAGAAAATACTGTGACTTTTAAAATTTTGATTGTCTTCCCACCCCAAAACTGCACAGGTGACACATCTATATGCAGAATGAAGTCCTCAAGTCCCCAACTTTAGACCTGTGATATATCTAAATCTAAAAAATAGGTTTTACACTAGGAAATGATTTCCTGCTACTGTAGCATAACAGACAACAGAAATGTAGAGTTTAAAAGTTAAAGGTGGCAAACAGACAGGAAGTAACCATTTGTAATAGGGGCCAATATCATCCAATATTTTGGGGCTATTAAAAATTAAATCAGGCCTTGAATACTGAAACATAAATTTAAAAAAAAAGTCAGGATATCTTTGACTTCATGAATCTCTTTCATCTCTTTTTTAGGTTTATGTTTAATAAGATTTGCCTCTCTGATCTTTCTAAATCCTTCAGTTTCCATAATCAAATAATTTATTGTATTATTTCTCCACGCCAAGATTTATTGCTTCATGATTCTTCAAATGCATTATTTCCCCAAACTCTAAAATACATCTTAGGGGCCCTCCCTGGTGGCGCAGCGGGTTAAAGCACAGCACTGAGAATCTGAAGCCA
>NW_004567110.1:55136002-55198429 GCF_000260355.1 Condylura cristata | reverse complement strand
CACTGCGCCACCAGGGAGGGACCTATTTTACTTTTTAATAATAATGAAATTACTTTAATTGTGGTATCACTAAGATTCTCCCCATCAGCTAAATCCTTAAATACATTACATTCTTGCCTGGTTTTGTAAATATCACCCTAATATCTATTATATTTTCTAATTAGGTTTTGTAGTGAACATACTGCTAATTTCATACATATAACTTGAATATAGACACTTCTGAATATACACATATGCATCCATGTACAACACACTTCCTATCAGGTGTCTTGTCATGTAACATCAGCATCATTTCCAGCCACCTTAATAACTCACAATGATACTGACAAGCTGTCACTCCTCTGCAGTTTCTATTTATTGGGTAGTTTGAAAAGTTAGGATGTCTTTTTCTGTGTTGGTGTTTAGCAAGCAAAGATGCATCATGAATTTTCTGACTACCCAACATATAATCACTTTGAGGGTACAGTTTCACATTACCATAGGTGCATATACTTCACTTACCATCCACCAATGCTGTCACTATTTCAATGGCTTATCTCCTTCCTTCCCCTGTCCTGTCCCCACCTGCTGCCCCAAGCCATATTCTGTTCTTAATGGAACAGCCTCTTTAGCTTCATTGTAAAGAAGGGTGCTGCTTTGATCTGAGGTATAATCCTGCCCCCCGGCAAGGGTTTGTCCTGGAATCCATTCCTTGTTCTTCCCTTACAAGTGAACTCTTTTACAGAAGAAAGAAGCCCTAAGGTAGCACATTCCTCGTGCCCTGTCAGGTCATTCACTGTGTCTAATCAAAGGAGATTGGAACAGGGGGTGAAGAAAGAACCAGGGTACTTCTTCAGTGTTTTTCATGATTTCAAGATATTGTTCCTCTCTTTTGCCTCTCTTCTAACAGCCCTGCTATAATTTCTGTTCTGCTGGGTGACCTCATTCCCTGCGATCTGTTAATACCACCTCCTCCTACTGAAACCCCAGGGTACAGGAACTACTGCCGTCTCCTTCCTGTGACCTCACCCAACATGAGATATTATTATAATCTCCTCTCTGTAACCCCCACCCCCCATGTGGGGTACTAATTCTGTCTCTTCTAACCCCCAGAACTATGAAAAAATTAATTTATCACACATGATACAAGTCACCTTGTCTCTAGTTTTTGTTACAACAGTCTAATACAGAAATGTGTGATAGAAACATTATGTGAACATTGAGGCTGCAGGGAACCTGGACATGGGAACTAACCCCAAAGTGCAATTTCTGCCATTGACAGAAAGTGTTTACTGATGAAAAGTCAGATCTGCATAATCATTTTCAATAAGTGAATGATCAGTAGTGTATATATTCTAGGGAACCATGAAAGAATAGTGGTAATAAAGAGAAATAATCGATAATAGTAGTAATAATATTTAAAATGCTGAAAAATAGTTATTGATTAGCAATTCCATACTATGGTTAAAAATCATACTGAGAGACTTCTCATGAGCCTTTTTAACAGAAGGGGGAAATGGAGGTTTGTAAAAAATCTACCAGGAGCAACTCAGTAAATTGTAAAAAAAAAAAGATGAACTCAAAACTGCATTACATTACATTGCATATATGTTTAAAATTAGTTTCTCTTTAATCAACTATTATCAGGAAGAAAATGCAAACATGATTTCATTTACCACTTTTGATAAAGGTGGAAATTATTTTAAAGCTTGCCCTGAGAGGAAAGTAAACATATAATCAGCACACAATAAATCATCTTTATCTTTCACAGTAATAACTATAATCAAAGCTGTGCTCTTATCTCATTGATGCTGACCTCCTTTTCAAAGGCTTATATTTCAAACTTGAGCTCAGACACAAATAGAAGACAAAATGGAATATGATTACATCTACATTAGCAGAAGAATTCTCAGATTATCCAGTTTTACAATTTTATACTCCAAAAGTATAGTCTAAGTTTTACATGAAAAATTTTCAATTCAAAAAGTTTAAATAGTATCCAGTTAATGTGGATACAAGAAACTTAAATCTCTATGGGACTTAATGCAAAGCACAGTAACAGATATATCCTACTTGGACATAACTGAATTGTCAATTAAATATTACTCCTATGTATTGGGGAGATTATGATTCTTCTTAACATCTTTTTTCATGTACGTACTCTTTAATATAAGAGGATTTATTCAACTTCTGAGGATAATAGGAATAATCTTATATTCGTTTTATCTAGTAGTATCTTGCTTTACCTTTTATATCTTATCACAGTTTTCTTAATATAAGAGATAGTTCATAGGCAAGGTCTGATCTAAATACAATATCTTGTCTCCATAGCAGTATTTCCTGCGATTTTAATGCCATATGTGTGAATTACTTATCTTCTGAATTGATGTTATTAATTTAAAATCAAAAAGTAATTGAATCTAGTTATTTTTGAGGAACAATGGAATAATTAAAGGCAGCAAAGAGCCTTCTGTTTTCTTCCAAATGTGCCCTGTAGTGAAGGAATTCCTGGTGAATGATTGTTGTGGATAATGTTGCCTGTGTTTCTCCTGGAGGACCATTATTCATACTCTGTACATGAAACAGTTTCTATCCCTACCCTCACTGCAGATAAGGAGACTGAAGCACATATTTCCTGCCTAAATCTTCCTAAGTGGAGGGCTATATTAACTAAAAGTTTATTATCTCACCATTTCTGAGTGTCAAAAATCTGAGAGTATTATAACTGACTGGATCTGACTATAGTCTGTGGGCAGGTTTCAACCAAGGAGCCAGCCAACAGCCAGGGCTGCCTGACAGAAACTGGAGAATCACTTCCAAGGTGGTACACTCACTTTCTAGGCAGGGGCCTGTTTCTCTCTGGCTACGGATCCAATTCTTTGCCCTGTGGGCCTCTTCACAGGGCTAACTATGTGTCCTTACAAACTAGTTCTGTTCAAGGGTATCCCTGGTGGCTCAGGGTTTAAGTCACAGCACTATAAAGTTATCTATAGCCACTGCAGAATAAATTTGATCCCCAGCCAGGGAGGTGACCCACATGGTGCAGCAGCTCTCTCCTGTCTTGCCCGTTGCTCCCCTCAGCAAGGTATTTCAGTAGATCTGTCTGTTCAGCTTCCCACTCTCCTCTGGTGAATCCTCTCACCCCTGCAACTCTGTTCTATACCCCAGCTTTTGTATGCATAAAAAATAAATCTTAAAAAAAAACAAAAAAACTAGTTCTTCCCAGAGTGAGTGAATCATCCAAGAAAATGATCAAGGAGAAAGCTTCAGAGCTCTTCAAGGCCTAACCTCAGAGATGACACAATTTCATTTTTGCCATAGTCTATTCATTAGAAGCAAATGGCTATATAACCAAAGCACAGAAAATTGAGATCCACCTTTTAAAGGAAGAGTTATCAAAGAATACAGAGAAACAAGATAAATGGACAGCTTCAACCAAATAGAACCTGGACATCTGACTGTAGAACTGAGGCTCCTCAAAGGGGAGGTGTGATTAGAGATGAAGTGTTGAGGGGCCCAGTGGGTTCCAAAGGAGGATTCCGAGTGCAGTGGTGCTGAGTTTGGGGTGTGACAGTGTAGAGTTCTCATCTTGCTTTATTGATGTGAAGAATTAAAAGAAAATCCCGATCAAAGAGTCAAATAAAGAACTTGCATCATAGATCACACCATAGGAGACAGGCTGCAGCTGCCCTGGCCACACTCACAGCCCCCCAGAGAGACCAGGTCCTCCCACCATGGAGCTGATCACCAGGTCAGGTTAGTCAGGAAACAGGGTGCCCAAGGCTATGTGGTTCTCAAAACATTAAGGACCAAGATAACATAATACCAGGAAGGTAAAGTAACAAATAAGGGCCAGATTCTAGAACCCTGGAAGAGCAATTCACATATGATGAGGTTTGAATCTACCTCTGGATTACATACAGTCTTATAAACCACTTACCTATAAATTAAAAAAAAGAAAAAAAAAAGTAGACAAATGTGGACATGCTTAAAAACACCACCCAGAAAATCTGTCTCATGGAACTACAGTGATGTTTCTCTTAACGCCAGGAATAGGTTTTGAGAAATAAGTGATTTTGTCACCATGGTATGGCTATAACAAGATCACCTAGCAGCCAAAAAATATCTAAAATTACAATTCAAAATGCCACTATGGGCAATTCTCTGCCCACCTAAGTCTATGTAGGTGTCTCTTTCTTCAAATAGTCCGGTCGTTTAACAACAAAAAAAGCCATTCAGTGTTCAGTCATCATTTTTCACATGTAAACATTGTCTTTTCAGGACAGCATTAGGTATCTCTCAAAGTTTGAGGTCATGATTTTTTATTATATATTCTGACAAAACTGGAAACAAGAAATTTATCACTTGTTTCTATTGTTTTTACATACTACATAACAGCAATGAGATTCACACTTACCCATCTGTTTCTCATTCATGTCACTTGTACTCATCAATTTCCTTTTGCTTCCTTCCCAAATACTCCACAAGGAAGAATGGTGTGTGATTCTTTCATCTAAATGTGTATCAGAAGATCATTAAAACCTGAAAGAAAAAAAAAAAAGAATATCCATGGGGTGAATGTTAGATCTCACATTTTCATGTGAGTGAACAGTTCCAAAATAATAGAAGGGGACCTACCTGGTGGTACAGTGTTAAAATCTCAGTACTATCAAACTATCACCAGCCACTGCAACATGAGTTCAATCCCCAGGCAGGGAGGTGACCCACATGGTAAAGCTGACCTCTCCTGACCTGCCCACTATTCCCCTCAGCACTGTATTTCAGTGGTTCCTCCTGTTCTGTTCCCCATTCTGTTTCTGATGAATCCTCTTAGCCTCCTCTACCCCCACACCTCTGGTCTGTACCCCATTCTTGTATTCATAAACAAATAAAAATAAATCTTGAAAAAGATAAGAGAAGGATTCAGCCATATGACTTTAATAGTGGGGAAGCAGACCCAATCATGCTGGAGTGGGGTGCCTCTGTCCAGGTCTGTCAAGTTCCAGATATGACTGAGGGTATAGAACTGCTTTAATGGGGATACCACAGATAGATGCTCAGAGAATATAACCTTCATCCTTCCTAGCAAGTCAAATGTCAAAAATCATTATCTGTTCATTTAAAATCAAAATTGAGTATCTTGAAAGGGATCATTATTTACTGAGATTTGCCCTAGCAAAATGTCACCAATCTTGGATTGACTAAAAAGACTGTTATGAAAACAAATAAAAAGTGAACAGATGGATGGAAGCTTTCCTGAGAGGATTCAAGCACCGCATTCTTTAGAAGAACTAGGATTTCCCTTGAAGCAAAGCAATAGGTGACTAGACTCTAAACAGAATGAATAAAATGATTTGATGTTCATTTTTCATCCTCAGGAAAATCTTGATGGACTACCACTGTCAAAAGTCATTCTTTTTTGCACACTGCATTGTGTGCCTTAAATGACAATCCCTTATGTTCCAGGCACAAAAAAACATCATCTTTCAAAATGCTCCAAAATAATAGGTGTTGAAAAAAATATTGAATTCTGGTTATCTGATTAAGCATAAAACCTTCAATTTCTATATAAGAAAATTTGATTGTATGTGTTACTAAGCCTAGTGAAGGTCAATGAATCTTCTGAATGTACTTACATAGGTACTGAAAACTGAATACTTACTTTTTTCTTTCCATTTAATTGTGAAAAAATCATTTGTTTCACCAGATTTGCTAATTATTATAAAGTGGTATATACATTTGATTTCTAGCATCTAAGCAAGTGCTTGGTCAGCTTACACACCACAGGAATAGAAGTATAACTCAAACCCAGCATGCATTTATTTACCAAACATACAAAGCATATTTTCGGGGATCCCAATGCATAAAATGTTTTTATATGCAGGGACAACATTTCTGACAGCAGTACAGAAAAATCACTGGCAAAAGCATTTTGTTGTTTCATTTTTCATGTACAATGCTCCTTTCAGAAATAACCTTTAGTTTAAAATGTTCGTATTACTTCCAGAGGACATAAAAATGGTAGCCAGACATAGCTTTCAGCAGGTAGTTAATGGTTCTGTTTCTTTCAGTTTTTGTATTTTACCAATTATACTGAAACAAAGCACACATACAAACAGGAAGATTATTATCCACCTAACTTCAATAAAGCACTGAAATTACTTTTGCAAGTTTCAATTGACTTCATTTCTTAAATAAAATTTTTATTTTAACACATTTCAGAGATTTAGAGAAAATTTGGAATTAGATTACAGAGTACCTATAAACCCCTACTATTAATATCTTATGTTAGCATGATAGATATATTACAATTAATAAACTAATACTGATAAATCATCGTTAATGAAAATGCACACTTTATTCAGATTTTCTTAGTTCTTTTTCACTTTCAGCATCCTATCACGAATACCACATTACATTTAGTGGTCATGTTTCTTAGACTTCTCATAGCCATCGAAGTTTCTCCTTGTTGAAACTTGACAGTTTTGAGAAATTTTGGTTAAGGATTTTGTAGAATGTCACTCAAGTTGGATTTGTCTGTGTTTTTCATCACTGCACTGGGGGTTATGTATTTTGGGGAAGAATATCACAGATGACGAAGTTTTTATAGCATCATTATCAAGATCACATGCTGTCAACATGACTTATCGAATGATGTTTAATTCAGTCACTTGGCTGAGGTATTATTTGTCATGTCTGTTCCAGTAGTTTCTAATCTTTTCCCATTCCACAGGTACTTGTTCCAAAGAAGTCACTGTGTAAGCCCATAATTCCAGAAAAGGGAGTTATGTTCCACCTCATTGATGACAAAGCATACACATTGTTTGTTAAGCCTTCTGCAGATACTTATTCTCTCCCATTTATTTATCTATTTATTCTTTTATATTAATATGAACTCATGGGCATTTATTTGTAACTTTGGGTTAAAAGCCAGTATTACTTTATTTATTTATTTTCAATTTGTTTCAACCTTGACCAATCAGAGCTTTTTTTGTTTTTTTTTGTTTTTTTTTTTTTTTTGGCAGTCCCTTTGATATAGTCCTATCATGAATGTATAGATTTTTTGTTTTGTTCTAATTTATAGCACTTTCTTACACCATAATATATTCAGGATTTTCTTTTTTTATTTACCATCTTAGTTTAGAATTAGCCATGTTACCATGGAATTCTAATTCTTGCATTAGAGAAAGGTATTGGAAAACAAGAGTCAATAATTAGATCTGCTTATTGTAAATAGGGTTCCATTTCTCTCAGTTCCACTCAGCTAGCATAACGAGGGAATATATGAGTGTGTGCTGATCTGTGTGTGCGTGTATATGCATTTCTTATACATGACCATCATTATCTCTATAACCAGGTGTATACATATTAAGTTAAACACATATTCATACTGATGTCTCCAACTCACCCATTATACCAGTTCATTCAATCTCCCCTTCTTTTATGTAACTTTTCACTCAAAAAAGTAATACCATCAATCCAAATTACCTAGTTACTCCATTACAAGTTGTTTATTAGAATGTAAACCCATATTGCAATGAAAAAACACTTTTATCAATCAGTCTACAATGGTTATGTGCAGCTTTTTGTACCCGAGTCTTATAGACCACACTCACTTCTAAAGTCACTTAGGTCAATATTTCCCTCCTTTCAATATCCAATTGCCTTTATTTTTTAAAGAGATTGGGATCAGGAAATAATCACTCAGTGATTAGAAAATTAAAGTAAGAATGAAGAACAAATTAAAGTAAGAATGCAGGTGAGTGCCAAATTTGAGGCACCACCAACATGTCTCATCATCATCAAACATAGCCCAATGGATCCTCTCACTTTTTTTCTCCCCCTATATTCTTCTTCTGATATTATTACAGAAAAAAAATAAGGCAAATAGTAAGAGACTAATTCTTTTTATTTATTTTTTAAATTTATTTATGCATACAGAATTGGGGTACAGGCCACAAATGCAGGGGCAGTGAGAGACTTCACCAGAGACAAAGTGGGGAGCAGGGTAAGCAGATCAGTGAAGTACACTGCTGAGGGGAGCTGCGGGGGACACAGGAAATGTCTGTCACATGGATCAGCTCCAGTGCAGGGATCCAACATGCACTGAAGCCGCTGTGGCTAACTTGCTGTGCACTAGCTTGCAGTGCTGTGTCCTAACGAGTGCCCAAGAAGGTCCCAAGAGACTAATTCTTAATGTGTTTTTCCTAGTTACTGAGTGCCAGCTCAGACTCCGCAGCATTTATTTAAATAGTGCTTCCTCATATGGTGGAGGATTATGGTTGTTTGGTGGTGGGAAAACTATGGTGATCACATCTAATGAGAGAAATCCTATATTGTGAAAAATAAAGTATTTTTTTATTTTAAAATAAACACTATTTTAAAATTTAAAAAATAGTGCTTTCTCTGGATTAATTTTCCTTTTCTCTTATTTATAAGACATTGAATGATTAGCCTGGCAGTCTATTTTTAAATGGATTTTTTTTATTCAAGTATTGTTGGTTTAATCACTGCCTATGATTTAGGGAATAAGCTTATATCTTTTCAGATGTGTGTTAACATATAACACATACCACCATCTTAAGATGTCTGGTCATTATCAAACAGTCCATCGAATCCTCTCGCTTATTTTCTCTATCCTCCTCTTCTGATAACCTTTTTATAATCAGATTTCTAGGGAATGTTTTGGTTTGGTTTTATCTTCTCCTTTGGTTTATTCTATATATTACTCATATGAATGAAATGATCCATTATTTGTCTTTGTCATTCTGACTTACTTCATTTAACATGATTCCCTCCAGTATCATCCATGCTTTTACAAAGGTAAAATTCTTTAATAGCTGCATAGTCGTCCTTTGTGTATATATATTACTTTAAGTATATATTACTTTAAGTATATGGTGTGAGATAATGGCTCATTTGTATTCACTGGCATCTAGTTGCAGTTTTTCCAATAGCATTTGCTGAAGGGACCTTCCCTTTTACATAATGTGCGATTGTTTTCCATGAATTTTAAATTCTATCTATTCTTCTGTCTTTTTATTTTTATTCCAGTACTATGTCATTATTTTACTGTAGCTTTGTCATATAATTTGAAGACTTAGAGTGTGATATATATAGTCTCACAATTTTCAATATTCCTTTGGATTTTGGAAGGGGTTTGGTTCCCTATAAGTCTCAGTAATACTTGCTCTATTTCTTTGAAGAATGGCATTGAAACTTCAATAAGGGATGGCTTTGACTATGCATAATGGTTTGGACATGATAGTCATCTGAACATTGACAACCTATTTTGAACAAAGCTGATAAAATTAGTCAATTTATTTGTTAAATGCATTTACTATGATTATGAAGGAGAGATTATATAAATATGTTTATATAGTATATTGGTATAACTTAAGGTAGAATACTGAATAATAACAAGTTCTAATTTCTTAAAGACATCATACTTTCTACACAATTGTTTATGTGGACAAGGTGAACATTTTGTCATAATCTTAAAGTATTTCATCTGGAAAGCTGGTAAGATTTTAAGGTTGTTCTCTATATTAGTAAATGTTTGGGAATACCAGAATTGACATTAAAAATATTTTACTTTATTATCTTCACATTTTACTTTCTCTTCATTTTATGTGTAATAGGAATGAAACAAATTAACCACTTTTCTACATTTAACACCAAGCAATTGGCTGAACCTTTTCAAGGAAGTGATGACTTCTGTTGAAATAACAAAGACTATAATTGTTATACAGTGTCATAATAATGTTTGAGAAGTGGTCCATTTGGTCCTATCTACAGTGAACTTATCAAACAGTGAATGATTCATGGGATGAGCTTTAGCTAGTGTCTAGATGTTGCTTAGACAATGGATAGAATTTAAAATTTAAGGAAAACAATTGCACGCTACTGGAAAGATTCTGAAGACAAATCACATTAGAGGTATAGGGTATTCTGAGCGGTAAGCAATACCTACTTGCTAGTCAGGGGAAAAGAAAAAGTATTCTTTACTCCCATTTTCTTGTTTATAATATCAATTTTTGTAATGGAATTTACTCATGTTTCAGAATCAAATTAATAACATCAGTGTTACTTTTTAATCTGATAAATATTTATGAATCTTTGTTTTATACAAAACTAAATCCACTTTTTGTACCCTAGTTATATCAATTTTTCCTACTCTGGGAACAAACAGCAATAAACATATTACATAAATTCACATCAAATGCAGTTTTTCAGTATCAATTTTCCTAAATCTACATTATTGGATTATAAACTCTGTGAAGGCAGGGATTATACCCTTCTCATCTCTTAACTTCTTCAAAATCATGACTCCAAATTTAAAATGATGGCTCTAGTTCATAAACTTGGCCCTAACCAATTTATAAGAATGCTCAAAATTCTTATTATCTTCCTATGATTATGAGATCTGGTTCCTATAACTTCTCAGGCCTCTCCCACTCTCCTTCTCTCTTTCTTCAATCCAGTCCATTCTGACCATTCTGAACTTTTTAGAGGTTAAACTCAATCCTGCATAAATCTGGTAGTTCCATCTTTTCAGGGAAGAATATCCTAAAACAGTGATATCTCCCACCATCCACTTCCTTTTGTTCCTTTAGCACTTATCACTATCTCCTAATATGCTATATATAGGCATGCTTTGCATAAAGACAGTTTAGTCAAAGTCTGACTGCATATTCACCAATGGTCCATAGACTACCATTTACTCTAGATTTGCAAGATTACAATCTGTGATGTTCACATAATAATGAAATAGCCTAATGAGACATCTCTGGGGAATATACCCTCATCCTTAATTCATGCATGCACTTATATAGAATTTACCTTATACCAGTGGAAGGTGAACATCATATAATAATAAAAAATGTATCTTTTTGTTAATTTATAGAATTCAAGCACTTATAAAACTTGATGGCATAGATAGGAACAACAAATGGATTAATTAATGAATAAAATGCTATTAGGAAGTGCTGTTCTAGAGCCAAATCCCAAATCATAATCTCTGTCTACACCAGGGAGACCTTAAAATGGGGGTGGGGGTGGGGTGGAATCTAAACTGTGACCAATGAAAAATTGGGTTGAGTGAGGTTTCCATTTAAACTTTTTCAACTGAACCCACCTCTCACACAAATGTAGAATCCTACATACATAAAATAGGCTAAAATGAAGTCATGCTGATTCCATTAAAGAGTCCAGACTAAACTGTTATCTTTCTCCCTAAAGATGACCATAAAGGCACTTCTCCAAGACCATCCATCTCTGGATTCTCCACCAGTCTCTCCCAGATGCTGCATGCTGAGTCTGGGCATCTATACATAACATTTTCCTCACAGTATGCTGTGCACAGCTGCAATTCAGGTGGTTTACATTCTCTTGTTCTTGAGCCTTGAGTCACAAGGCAGCTGATGGAGAATACTGTTAGGTTTTACAGGGACATGGTAGACAACACTATACTGTATGAAGCATCTCAGAAGCTACATGCAGAATAGCACTCTTTTCTCGAGAAGGCATACTACAGTATGTCTGCCTCTAATAAGAATGTAGTTATTTTCACTAAGATTTGCATATGTCCTAAACTCATAGGGATTCTTTATATTTAATAAGTTCTCTGGATGCAGTAGATACAAGCAATTTTAGCACCATGCTTAAATATTCATGAAAATATCATACTGTTTGCTACTTTTTCAGCTGGAAATAAACCATAATAATCCATTTCCATCTTTGGAGAATAGAGCGGACAGAAGCCTGCAAAGTCAGAGTACAAATGTTTAACTGAGAGCTCAGGATAACCACTGTGACCATGAAAATCCAGCATCAGAAAATGTATTGGGTCTAAACAGTAAAAGTACAGTGATTTCAGAAGTTAAAACCTGTGTGAGATAGACAAGTGGAATGTGTGGGATGGAGGGAATGTAGTCAAGAGTGAGACGGAAATAATAGTTGCATCTCTCCTTACCTTTAAAATGTTCTAATATGGGCCCTCCCTGGTGGTGCAGCGGGTTAAAGCACAGCACTAAGAAGCTAAAGCCACCTCAGTATGAGTTCAATCCTTGCCCCGGAGGTGATCCACATGGCGTGGCAAACCTCTCCTGACCTGCCCACTGTTCCACTCAGCAGTGTACTTCGTCAGTTGGCCTGTTCTGTTCCCCACTCCGTCTCTGGTGAATCCTTTCACTGCCCCTGCACCTCTGGCCTGTACCCCAGTTCTGTATGCATAAACAGTCAAAAAAAGATCTAATTGATGTAGCTTCACTTGAATACCATCTAGATATTCTAGCTTATTTTAATATAACAATTCATTTTTATCCCCAATTTTCAGATGGAAATAAAGAAAAAAGTTAAGTACTTTATATACAGGTCTCCATCCTCCAAACTTTCCCATTTTGCAAGTACCATTACTCATGACAAATAAGGCAATCCACTTGACATTGTTTATGGTTTGTCCTTTACTTATACAACAAATGACTTGAAAATCTTCCATATAGATAAACACTTCTAAGAGAAAAGCCCAGATCATTCATTTCTGCCATCTCTACTATACTCTGCCAAATCAGGGAGATCTCACTCAAGATATTTCCTGAGACTGTAACTCTAACAGCAGAGGTGGAGCTCCTATATTTTATAAATTCATTAACACTGACTAACCTAAGCAGAGTCCAATTTAGGAGTAGGTTATTTAGTTAACAAGCTTACATATTAAGGCAATCATTTAGATCTGGAGTAAATTTCCCCTTGGAAAGAAAATTACAGCTAGCATTAGTTTTAAGGCAAGACTAAAAAGACTATCTAATCTACATTGAGACAAATTAATGTACTAATCCAGTGTTTCAGTGATGCTGAAACACATTTTCAACATTTTGTCTATAGAGGAAAACACTTTGAGACACAAATGGAGCCCTCAGATATATATGCTTTCTGAGCTGGTAATATTGGGGAATAGGAACTCCATATGGGAAAGAGGAAAAATGCTACAGGCAATAGTAATTTCCACATCATTTTACCACTTCATAAAGGAAGACAGCTAAGTCAAGCCAACTTCAGTTTAATTGAAAAATCAAGGACAGTTATTCCTGATGACATATCAATGATGGGATCTCCTGCCAGACATTTGTAATTAGGGTTCCTTTTAAGCAAGTAATTGTCTACCATATATGGATTGAACCTGTTGTTAATGAAAGAGGTAATTTTGTTAGGCTCTGCAGGTAATTTTCATAGCAAAGATGGTATCTCATGAGGGACCTGGGTTAACGCAACTTCCCAAATATTTCTGTATCAGCCAGCTTCCTTCATCCTTCTCTGACATAAACGTACTCACCTTAGAGTATTTCAGGGGCTACCAAACTACACATCAGCAGTTAGACAATGGTAACTTCTACATTGAAAATAAAAGGGTAAGACTGTTTTGCCCTTTTATCTTTGAAAACACTCTAACAGTTAAAAGGAGAAACCACAGATGTCACCATTGATGAAATAAGTAAGTGTTACAGAAAGCTCCCTCAACTCACATGACACTCCACAGCAGTCATCAAGGGAGGCAATGTCAATCATTCCTCTCTGCACACAGGCTGTGGGCCAGCCCCAGCTCCACTCTTGTCTCACATGGAGAAAGAAATGCTACAGCTCCTGGCACAGAAGAACCTACTTGTATTTGGTTTCCAGGGGTCAGGAAGATTTCAGTCAGCGAACCTGGGACAACCTAGGACCCTGGGACAGCGTCCTCCCTCAGAGGTAACTAAAGCATCGACTGCCCTCAGACATCGTCATAGAAAAGAGAATGGCATTCTGCAAAATAATTGCTCACTGCTCTTCAAAGTCTCAAGGTTATGAGAAACTCACATATTGAAGGAGACTACAGAGAATGAAGAAGTAATGCAACTCAGATCTTGGATAAGGTCTAGAGAAAAAAAAATGCAGATATTTAAATTTGAGGAAATTCAAGTAAGGTTTGCAGTTAATAGCTTGCACCAAAGTTGACTTTTTTGGGTTTGGTAATAATGCTATAGTTACATAAAATATTTACATTAGGGAAATCTAATGTTACTTTTGCAACTACGAGTCTAACATGAGTTTAAATTAAAATCTTTAAAATGAATACAGGGCCTTCCTTAGTGGCACAATGGGTAAAAGCACAGCATTACGGAGCTGAATGCAACCACTTCAGCTTGATTTCAATTCCCAGCCAGGGAGCTGACCCATATGGTACAGCAGCCCTTCCTGACGCACCTGCTTCTCCCCTCAGCAGTGCACTTCATCAGTTGGCCTGTTCTGCTCCTCACTCTGTCTCTGTGAATCCTCTCACCACCTCTGCACCTCTGACCTGTACCTCAGTTCTGTATGCATAAATAAAGAAATATTTTAAAAAAATAAATTGAATACAGCCAGATAATTATGTTGAAACATTCAAGAATATAGAGAATGTAGTTGCCATAAACTCTTAAATATATGAATTAGAGGATGGAGTTGAGTGCATGACTTGGTAAGGGATAATCATGATAAAAATACTGGATTCATTAAATATAAGATTGAAGTTAAACTGGCCTATTGTCACAGAGTAAAGGGTGAATATTTTTAAGAATTCTTTGTTAAGATGATGTATAAGTATAGCTATTAAAATACAGGAGTGGTGGTCATAAATGAAAAACAATCCATGTTTTTATGTATTGTTTTAAAAGATATTTAAAACTCATGAATCAATAAATTGGTATTTTACTTTAAAAATACAAGAGCAAGCATTTGAGAACCTGATGTTAATGACAGAGTTAACAAAGTTGTAAGGGGCAAAGTGGTTAAAAAATGAAAATAATCCAGTATCATCATTGTTTATCACTATAGTTTAAAGTAGCCAATAATTAGATGATGTTCAAAAAATAGAGGATTCAATATATTAGAAAACTTATGATAGCATCAGTAAAAGATTTGAAACCAGTCTTTCTAAATGATGGTAAGGACAAAGGGGAAGTTTTTAAAATGTTAAAAGGAATCATAACATAATGAGTTAATTATAAATTATAGCATTGCTTGACAAGAGTAAAAAAAAACAGACAGAATTTAAAGAAATATCATAGGACTAGGCTGATTAACTCAATTATGATATGTAGAATATAGTGTAGTTAATAACAAAAATGAGGCAGCACTTCTACATATTGATATTCATAGAGATCAAGAATGGAGGGAGGGAAGGAGAGGGAAGGAAGGGAGGAGGGATAGAGGGAGGGAGGAAAGGAGGAAGGGAAGGGAGTCAGGGAGGGAGATCTTGTGTGTGTGTGCTCATTATGTGCTTATATCTTAGAAGGAGAAAGAAAAAAACTAATAGCAGTGAATTATTTCTGGGTAATGACATAAATTATAGGACTTGGATGAAAATGAGACTTTCAATTCATTCAAAATAGTTTCTAGTGTCTCCTAAATTTTGCATTATCTACAACCATTTTTCAACCCTACTGCTTATTTAAAGACAATAAGAATACATAGTAGATAAGTAGGTGATGGATAATAAATAGATGGATAATAGATGACAAATAGGTAGATGAGAGATTAAAAAAATACATGGGTAACATATGAGAGCTATTTAGATAGTCACCAGAAACATGTTAAGAATAAAACAAAGGAAATATTAATTCACTGTGTTTACATTTTACCTACAAAACTCTGCCTTGATGGAGGCTTCCATAGTTGGCAAACTCTGGTTTCTAAAAAACATGATTCATGTGGATGGGAGGAAACACAGGAGAGCTTCTGCCCACATCCAGACTCCTGTAGAGCAACTAAATAAGTATTCCAACAAACAAGAAAAGTTAACCTGTATCCTGACCTTCTTATATTCTTTCCTGGACCTGAGGATTTTTTGGCCAAAACTGGAATAAAAAATAACAGGGAATCAAAAAGATGACATAAGGGTTCTGGTTTATGACAATGAGTCCATCCTCAGGATAAGGAAGAAAGGAGAAATGGTGGCTTTGCTGATGAGGGGCGTAGGGAGTGGCAGTGGTGGAGAGCTTGTTACTACGAAGAAGAAAAAGGAATTTTCTTTTTGTTAAGTTAGGTGGAGGGTAAGGTAGGCTAGGTCTGTGCCTGAAAGCACAAACATCCAAATGTAGATGCTTATTAATCCATTGGAATTCTCAGTGCTTATCTCAGACGTGAGAACTGGCCTAATGATAGAGCATGTAGCCGTCAGTGCCTGGCTTTAATTTCATCATTGGGAAGGATAAAATTGATGGCAAGAGAGACAGACTGAGGAAGGAAGTGCCAGATGGAAGAGGGTAAAAATCAAAAGTGAGGACAGACAGAGGAGAAAAAAGGGAAACTAAGAAAGAAAAGCCAACAGGCTCAGAGATTTCACAACATCCAAGAACAAGAACATTTTAATTCTTATCACAAAGGCAGAAGAGCTAAATAGAAATACTTCTGTAAGGAAGACATGTTGGATGGCCAATTGGCAAATAAAAAATATATATATTCAAAGTTATTTATCATCAGGGAAATGCAATCAAAACCACAATGAGATACCACCACCTGTGAGAACAACAATCAAAAATTCAGAAGCAACAGATGTTGACAAGGGTGTGGAGAAAAAATGAGCCCTAACCCAACTGTTGGTGGGAACGTAGACTGATCAAGTCCCTCTGCAAAAACAGTATGGAGGTTCCTCAAAATACTAAAAAGAGATGACATATGACCCAGAAAATCTTCTTTTAAGTATTTTTTTGAAGAATACACAGTCATTAAGTAGATATATACAATCTTCTCTTCATTGCTGTACTATGTACAATGGCCAAAGCTGTAGAAACAACCTTCATACCCAATGACAGAGCAGTGGATTAAGAAGATGTGGTAGATATACATAATGGAACACTATTCAGGGATTAAAGAAAATGAACTCTTGCCAATTGCAACAGCACAGTTGGAGCTAGAGGGGATTATATGACATGAAATAAGTCATGACAAGAAAGAAAATACATGTGGATTACTGAGAAAACAGCATAAGGGAACTAACAAAACTAAATCAAAACAACCTCTAGGAATATGACTGAGGAATTGAATCTGTTTGGGGAGCAAAAGTGAGGATAGTAAAAATGGAGAAAGGAGGAGGACCCAAAGGGCTAAACTAAGGGACTATGGGGGCTTTGAAGGTGGGGTCGTAATATACATCCTATATGTTATCCACCATGTTGTAAACAATTCTTACCTCAATAAACAATAACAAAATGTCTAAATAAAGAGAAATTTTGAGTATGAATAAGATTGCTAGATTATATACAAGCTTGCTAAAATTCTACAGGGAAATAACCTATAACCTTTGGAGTCATCTTTTCTATTGCAGAAATTATTTGCACCTTGACTAGATACAAATCAGTCATTTTCCATGTGTCATTAGAGAGTCTAAGTCTGTAAGTATAAGTAAAGTATAGACAAACAAATATCTTCCAGAAAACTTGGCAATTTTGGGGTGAGCTTATTGAAAGATACCCCATATGCTACAGAAAGACTTTTAAACATAAATGAATTAACTTTCTATTTTAGCTCCAATGACTGTTCTCAAAAACATCTGTATTTATAAGAAAGATCTGAGAAGACAAACAGAAAAACCAAAGCATTTTATTGAAACTATGAGGGAACTGTCACCCTAGAATTTGGAGAGTCAGACACACCTAGAGATATAAAAATCCAAGACGCGCTTGTCAGAAACAAAAGCCACTAGAAGTATACATATGTAGAACAATTAAATGATAGTGTTGGGGGAATTGCTAAAACATAAATGTAGACTATCATGATGGTGAGAAACTCTTAGAGGTGCAGGCCTAAGGATGTCTGGATTTCCTCTCTTTCACCAGATTCTCACACTGGCAATTCCAAAAACATTCCCTGAAAGAATCTTCTTCATAACAAAGGGCTACTCTCCAGGTGAAAAGAATTTATATGATCTCCATTCTGAAAACTTAGCCTGAGGAAGAAAATTCCTTCCAACTCTTGTCTCTTCCAACCTTCCTGTGTCCCCTAAAGTGGAGCACACACAAACAAAAACATAGACAACAGAATCAAGACTTCACTAAAATCAGTGAAAGGTGTAAGAGGTACTCAGTAATGAAGGCTAGATCACCATAAAAATACACATAGGCCAAATACCTCTCAAAAAGGTTATTCTCTTGACTTGATATTTTATTGCCACACTAAAAGCACACCAGTGTGAAAATAGTGGATTAGGGCTGAAAGCTGTCAACAACGGTCTCTCTCTGCTTAAAAAAAAAAAGTGGTTAGTTAAGTCCAAAGTGAAAAGAGGAGACAAAAACCAAGACACTAGAATACCTGGATGAATCTGGTACCTATATATCCACAATAAATATTAAAACAACCCAAAGTCCGATCAGATGAATAGAAATGACCCATACTAAAGACTACTTTATCTCAGTTTTTCTTAGCCATTACAACATGCTTCAATTTTTAGTAGGAAGTTATAAGGTACATTAATAGGCAGAAAAAAACAACACATGCACATACACACAGAGGCTGAACAAACTAATTAATCATCAGAATCCAACTTAGATGTGATGTACCTATTAGAATGCTCAGATAGGAAATTTAAAATAATAAGTATTAATATGTTAAAAGTGCTAATGGAAAAAAAATAGATAACCTGTAAGAACATGTGGTTAATGAGATGAGATATAAGCAGAGAGATAAGAACACTAAGGAAAAACAAGTTCTAGAAATCAAAAATATAATAGAAGCAAAGAAATACTTAGATGTGCTCACCAATAATATGGACATAACTAAGGAAAGAACCAGTGAACTTCTAGATTAGGTTTATTATAAATGGTCTATTCCTCAATGGAAATGCAATGAGAAAAAGAAAAAGAAAAAAAAAAAGACCAGAATATCCAAGAACTGTGACCAATGTCAGAAGATATAACAGACACATAATTCAAATAGCTGAAGGAGAATAACGAGAAAATTCACATAATATTGGGTGCAAATTTCAAAATTAATGTCAGGAATCAAACCACTGACACAGATCCAAGGACCCCATAGAACATCAGACGAGATAAGCAGTAACCCACTTAGGCATCCTGCATGCAAAAATGTCCCTTCCCCTATGAAGTAGGTGGTAGGAATCTAGCAATCTGGAAGTACTTTTTGTGAGCACTTCAAGCAATGTTTGGCAACTCAATTACTTGTTTTTTATTCTACATCAGGTTGGTCACAAAATGCTATCAAATCTCTTAGAAATGTCTCCTTGATCTTCCTTTTACTACTGCCAGCGTCCATAGCCTCATCATCTGTTACTTCCAACAACAGTCTTTATCTGTCACCAGTTTCATCCCTACACATGCTAACCAGAGTTATCATCCAATAACTGAGCTGATTTTCTAGCACTTATAAACGCAAATCCAAACTACTGCTGAAAATCTGTCTACAAATTCATTTTTAATGCCCACATCCAGGTATTCAGGCTGAGTTCAGTACCATTTATTCTGGACCTCAGCACATACTACATTCTGTTCCTGGATCATTTTGCAAGCCACTTGATGTATGCCTAACACTATTCATAAGGTTTCCACCTTCAGGACCACCCCCAATGACCCTTATTGCTTTCTTTCTTTTTTTTTTTTTAAGATTTATTTATGCATACAAGAACTGGGGTTCAGGGGTTGAGAGGATTCTCTAAAGACAGAGCAGGGAACAGAATAAATGGATCTACTGAAACACTGCTGAGAGGAATAGCAGGCCTGATAGAAGAGATCTGCTATACCATGTGGGTCAGCTACCTAGCCAGGATTGAACTCATGCTTCAGTGTCTGCAGACAGCCTCATTGTGCTGGGCTTTAACTTGTGCCACCAGGGAGGGCCCAGGCCCTTATTTCTTAATACCCAACCCCTTTGGGGATTAGTATTTCAACCTATGAGTCAGAAGGATATAAAACATTCCGATAAGGCCCTCCCCTTTCTATTGTATGGATTTCATTTTATAGTTCAAATATATCTTGAGGGGATACATGGCATATAAAAGCCTATAAAGTCTTCCAAGATATCTGTACCAATGGACCATATTTCAGAAAGATACGGATTTCCTGAAATTGAATGCAAATTTTATGATTGAGTTTTGTTTTTTTTGAGAACACCCCAGGTTTCCACTAAAAACAAAACAGGGTTTAGAGAGCCAAAAAGCTCTAAAGTGAGCTTCACTCACTTTTATAGGTTTTTAAGTTGCTTCTTTAGACATCCCCAAAAATTCTCTGCTCAATTTCTAAAACCAAGAACAAATTCTTTTCATGTAGTGAAAAAGAAGTGATCTGATTTCTAACTCTTCATGTCATTTACTTAAGTCTACTAGCTTCCTACTAGGGGTTAACTCCATGTTTTAGGCAGCTCCAACTATCTGACATCATGCCTTGGGGGAAGAACAGTCATTTTCACTGGGACATTTTACTATTTGCCAATTCTTCCACAAATGCCATGTTGACCTATTTTTATAGTAGGCCTTGCTGTCAGAAACAGATCACAGTTTAGAAAAGGAAGGATAAAGCAATAGTGTAATTTCAGGCAAGTTTAAATCTTATCCTGATTCAGCAGAAGAGCATTCAAAAGCTTGGGCTTTTATACCTCCATCCTAATCCCAACCTCATCCTGTGTCCCCATGATTGGTAGTGAGTGAATCCTGAGCAATGGAGTAGATGAGGAATGTATTCTCCTAAGCACTTTGGGCTCTCTGGCATGGGGCAAATAGGATCTAGGAGCCCGAGAACATTTCTCCAGAGAGCCACAAGTGCCAAGCATTAGAAATAAAAGCAAACAGAGGCTAGTGGATGGATGAAAGATGGGGTTCCAGGGGGTTGGGGTGGGACACTGACAATACCCACTCTAAAGAGACGAAGTTATTTTCTGAGACAAAAATGAAATGAAATATAAGTTTTTGAACTTAAAATATCACTATTTTGTTGAGTCATCCTATCTCTATACACAATACATTTTAAGTGCATTCCTATTATGTCTACATTGATATATACTTGATATCTAATTGTTACCCACTCTGGGCAGACTCTGTGAAAAGCCACTAACGTGACCTAGTAAATCCCCAAAGCTATAGCATTCCCTGCTGAATTGATTCTGAAAAAAATAATGTACTTTTTCAGGTTATTAGTGGTGACTGTGCCTTCCCTGGAGCTAACAGGCTGGGACAGAAGCAGAAGGGACCAGCGACTGCTGAAAGAATGACTTGAATATTATATCTAAAGCAAGATGAATTCACAGGAAATGAAGCTTCATTAGCTCAGATGCCTCCATATGGAATTACTTGTTGGGTCAAGAGCTTTCCAGAAAGCCATATGAAACCCTGGGAAATGTCTGTTTTGGATGCAAGACAATCTCAAGGGATTTTATGGATTCAGATCTTTGTTATGGAAAAAGGAACTTTGAGTTTAACTTGGGAAGTTTGCTTTCTGGGAGACCTGCCAAACTCAAAGCTGACGTGATTTGCAATAACCTAGTTAATCAACCATAAAAATCAAGTCTTTATCATTTTTTAGAGATAATCACACTCTGTAATTTTGAGTAGTAAAATACTGTGAAAAAGCTATGTGGTTTAGCGAGGGTATATGTTTGTTTAAAGAGTACTAAAATATAAGAGTTTCAGCCAAGAGTTTGTCTTGTGGATAAATGTCAAATCTACTGATGTTTTCAGATAGCATTGTCCATATTTTTAAAAATAAACTGACTTCTGAGACAGTGCATGATTTAAAGGTGGCTTTAGCAATTACAGATTTGTTTCTTACAGAAAAGAAATTGACTTTCATTGACAATAACTATCCATCACTTCAGTGCAGTATGAAGCTAAATTTTTATGAACTACTTCAGAATTTTAAAACAAAAACACAGTAAGTTTCATTTATATCAACATGACACAGTTTGAGCCTATCTGAAATAATCAGAATATTTTTACCTGCTTTCCTGTTATAGTTATAGACCTAGTAAAGTAGTGTTAGTTGTCTGGCCAGAAAGAGGGTGAAACTGAAGAGAGAAACACATCACAGGCACATATAGTAAAGAAGCAAATTTGAACTTTTTGTGTTATACTTCAATCCACCCTTCTGAAATAAGTAATGCTTTGATCTTGCTTACAGGATCACAGTGGCAGTCTCATTTGGATGTGTCTATAAGTTAGAAGAGTAACTTACAGAGCTTAAAGTAAAATATAAGTTCCTAACACTTCAGGTTCCAAAAATTGTTCTAGGTACTTCTGAGAAAATTTACAACACTATAGTGCTGTCAGTTTAAAACTACTTTCATAACAATACTAGGATATTATTTGTCTTTTTACACTTATGTTCCCTTGAGTGTGAAATGGAGTTTTCTGAAGGTTACACAATGTGTGATAGCTATCACAACAGATTTGATACACAATACAAGATAAAATATGTCAGTATTTTATCTAAAGGTAACTAGAATAAAAATTAGCTAGCTTTTATTGTACAAATTGAAGCATAGAATTTCCCAACAAGCATTGATTTAAATATAAAAGATATAAAAAATAATCTCAATCCCAAAGGAGACAAATAAAGCAAGGTGGGAAACAAGGCAGTGAAAAAAGTAAAAAAAAAGTGTATAATAATAGGAAATGAATCTAAATGTTTATGAAATCACAATAAAAGTAAGTGGGTTTAACAATTGAGCTAAAAGACAAAAATCCATAGACAAAACATTTTTTTAAAAAAATAACATGTTTGCATGTTAAGAATAAAATAGATATTGTAAATTATCATCCATAGGCAATGTTATACCTCCTTATATATGAGCTTATGCTAGAATTTTTAAAAATATTTTATTTATGCATACAAAAGCAGGGTATAGGTCAGAGGCATGGAGGGTGAGAGGATTCACCAGAGATAGGGTGGAGAGAAAAACAGGCAGATCTACTGAAATACACTGCTGAGGGGACCAGAGGTGGGGAACAGGAGAGGGCTGTACCCTGTGGGTAGAACCCTTGCCAGGGCTTGAATTCATGCTGCAGTGGTTGCTGATAGCTTGATAATGCTGAGACTTAACCCCTTGTGCCACCAGGGAGGCCCTTCTAGGAATGGTTTTAAGAGTTACAAATTATTAGGAAAGAAGATTTGTAACAGAGGCCATATGTGGATCTGCAAAGGCTAAGATATCCAGGAACTGGTTCTTTACAAAAAAGTTTGCCAATACCTAATTTAGAATATAAAATTATAAGACATAAAGGGATGGTAAAATGGAGACAGATTACACTTGGTAGAGACAGATTTACAACAGAGTATGATTTATCTTCAGTAACCAAATTTTAGCTGAACTAAGTATACCGTGGCACCTTTATTAGTCATCCTTGTGCTTAGGTATGACAAATGGGAAATTTACTGTTAACAGCCCTGCAATGTAGGCCTTGCCTTCCCAAGATGCTCAGAAAAGATATATTCACTTTGTGGTCACTTTGGCATGGAGATTATTTCAATTTAAGATCACCTAAGGCCTTGCAGACTCATGAGAAATGTTTATCACTCTCTTATAAGAATAAAATGTGGGGTTTTACCCATAATTATATTTTTATGAGGAATAATCTTTCTACTAGAGAACACTACTTATATAATATGCCAGACATCTAATTACAGAGCATCTAGGCTTCTCAATAAGAGTCACCATTCCACATCACTTAAGCCACCTTCCTTCCTCCTTGAAGCTCCAGGCCTATATTGCATTTCTTAACTCAGGATATATACCCTTCACTTTTCCTCATTGTCTTTGGAATCTCTATCCATTTAGAATCCCCTTCCACATGAAATTAAATTTTGTGGTTTTTTTCCTACTAATTTATTTGACATCAATTTTCAATTAATCCAAGAACTCAGAAGGGGAGGGAGTAATGGCCCTCCTTCCTGACAACAGCTTCCAGGCCAAATCTCTATAAAGATTTCATATACCTCACACTTTATTTCTCTTCTTTCTATACAACAAAAGAGAGAACCAGGACCAGAGTAAGCTCTCTTTCACCATGTAGATGCAGTCACCATTTGGAAGCTAGCAACAAGAGCCTGAAGGCCTAAGCAACTGTGGACACAGAAATCTCCCTGTACTGCCCATCTCTAGATCATTATCGATCTTGTTTTAATCAACTCATTTTCTTTCAGTCTCATCAACTCCTTTTTACTTATGTTAGGAGATTTCTACTATCATAATTTTTAAATGTTTATTTATTTGTTTATGCATAAAGAAGTGGGTACAGACTAGAGGTGAAGGGGGTGAGAGGATTCACCAGAGACCCAGTGGGGAGCAGAACAGGCAGATCAACAAAGTACACTGCTGAGGGGAGCAGCAGGCGGGTCAGGAGAGGTCTGCTGCAACATGTGGTTCATCTCCCTGGCTGGGGATTGATGTTTCAGTGGCTGCAATAGCTTCATAGTGTTGTGCTTTAACCAGTTACGCCACCAGGGAGGGCCCCCATTATCATAATTTAACATGCATCCCAACTAATGTGTCAAGCAAATGCTAAGTAAAAGAATATCATGTGATTATAATTTCTCACATATTTCTTTAGAACATAGAGAGACTAAAAAGGGTCATAATTTTAAAAGGTCCACCTTACTGGAAGATGCTATTCTAAACTTGCAGACCTCAAATATGTACTTATGAATCTCCACAGAACTACAAAGAATCTTAGTAGTATATATGAAAACCTGTTTCTTAAGAATCAATAATTAAAACACAAAGTAAAATTACCAATAAAAAATTTAGGAAGAAACATTAATATGCCTGACCTATGAGTATATAGAGCATATTACAATCAGTAATTTAAGAACTGATGTTATTTTAAAATGCAAATAGAAAAATTTTGAAAATTTACTATATCTTAAGTGGTAATAGCATTATGAAACACTAGTTTCCAAAAAATTTAAAGGTTATTAAGATACAAAATGCATAATCCAACCACAGTGTAAAAATGTTAAGTCAATAATAAAATAAGCCAAGAGAAAAGAGATATTTGCAAATTTTATAAAATTCTAAACAATTGAGAGCTCAAAAGGGAAAGAATACTGAACACAAATATTTATGAAAATACTATCCAACAAATGTTTGGAAAAGCATTCCTTAGTGACAAATGCATAGCCTTGTAGAAAGATGTTTCATTGAAAACTAAAATCATGGCTCTAAGCTTTAAGACTCAACATGTGTTAATGATTTATTCTATTCATTAATCAAAAGGGGAATCAACCATATGCCATTATTGTTCAAAAAGAATCTAAAGAACTTACACATTTGTAGATGAAGACTTTTGAAAAAAAAATGTGCAAATGGAAACAAAACTGGATTCTTTATAGGGTACAAGGGAAATTTTAAATATCTATCATTCCAGATGTATCCACATGTCCAAAGCTTTGAGATTTTTTTGCTTTTCCATCAGTAACCTATAACTTGAAGTTAATAAGTCTCTAAAATAATGACAACAGTAGAATCAGATAGCATGGGAGAGAGTGCTGTGCACAGGTGATGCATACCTTTCAACATGACCAAAAATACTACTCCAGAAGGATTATTCATAATCACAAAGTAAAGTGACTTCATTAGCTCTGACTTGATTATTCACAGAAACTCAGCAACAGCATCACTTTACCACAGGGACCACTTTGAGTTTGGTTACAAAGAACTAAGTAAACTATTTCTTAATAATTTATGAAACCCAGAGAGGAAAAAAAAAAAAAAGAAAAAGAAAACCCTGCAAAATACACCAAACAATAAAAGATAAAATGAATAACAGTAAGAACAAAAAACGTCAAAAAGAAAATACTTCCTGCATTTGCCTTTTATCCCAAGATGAGAGAACTACAAGAGCCTTGACACAGCGTTGCAAAAAATTCAGTCATACTCATTTCACATTAATAGCTCTTTTTGAATCCACTGCTGACCTGAGGTTGTAGAGTAACCACTGATCCAAAATCTAAGGAGAAATGGCACAGGCAAAGAGAGATGGAACACTCAGCTGGAACATATCAACTGACACCAGCTAGAAGTTTTAGGCTGGAATAGTTGAAAAATTTGTGAAAGCCAACTATGAACTCAATATATAGTGTGAACCCTCTGAAAAGACTGAAACTGCACACTCATGCAGACTCTTCTATTAACTCTACAACTGCTCACAAGAAAAGGTCAGAAAGGCCCTTAAGAAGCCTCTACTATGACCCTCCCTGGTGGTGCAGCGGGCTAAAGCACAGCACTGAGAAGCTAAAGCTGCTTCCGCATGAGTTCGATTCCTGCTTGCCCTGGAGGTGACCACATGGTGTGGCAGACCTCTCCTGACCCACCCGCTGCTCCCCTCAGCAGTGTACTTCGTAGATCTGCCTGTTCTGCTCCCCACTCTGCTCTGATGAAGCCTCTCGCTGCCGCTCTGCCTCTGGCCTGTACCCCAGTTCTGTATGTACAAATAAATAAATCTAAAAAAAAAAAAAAAAGAAGAAGAAGAAGCCTCCACTATGGAGCAGAGCAAGGGAAGGGAAAAGCAGAAGTGTAAGAGACACTACAAATCACTCTGAACTTAGGGCACCTGAAAACTCCTGGCAGTTGGAGGTAGAGAACTAAAGGAAAAGTTTTACTCAATGAAGGAGCAGGATTCCACTGGCCCCACAGTTATAGGCAGGAGAAGGGAATGAGAAAGCCACACCCTCAAGATCCAGAAAAATAAAAAGAATGATCAACAAGAGCAAAAGACCAGGCCCCCCAGCACTAAGCTAGTAAGTTTCAATTAGTAATATAATTGCAGAACACAAATGCCAGGGAGTAGAAAAAATACATTCAAAGAGATCAACTTTGAGGCATAGTGCAAAAAAAAAGATCTAAAACTCAGAACTGAGCAGTTCCTAAATAATAGGTATCTCTTGAGCATTTTTTTTAAAAAAAATCTATGGTATCCTGATGGTTACTATAGTAACAGCAAATTACAAATTTGACATACTGGGACATGAAACCAACCTCAACAAGTTTGAAAATATTTTATATAAAATATAAAAGTCATACAAAACACATTCTCATACAATAATAAATTGAAAATCAGTTATGGATATATGTAAAATATCTCAAAATTCTCGGATATTAAAAGCTTCATTTTAAAACACCCTCTTATGTAAAAGCGAAGACTTCCAACATTATTTATAAGGTCAGCATTACCCTAACATCAGAAATAGAGAAAGACATTCTAAGATAACTAGAGCCCATAATCCCATATGTTCTTCCTGCACCAGTTTTGATCCTATTCCCCTTTCCACCCCCATAGAATGTGTCTGGTTTATTGTTGTTCGTTGATTTTCATTTTTATTCTTTATTACAATTGTTTTTCTTTTTTCTGATCCCTTATACTCCTACTATGACATGGGTGAAGTGGTGGTGGGAAGTTTACTGGGATTACAATTGAGATGAAAACTGTACAAAATGAAGAAAGATATAAAATACACACACACACACATATATACATATATATAAAATAAAAAATAAAGTGTACTAACACAAGTTAAATTGCTTAGGATCAAAATGAAAATGAACTAAGTTTAAAATACAAATGATAATTTATAGCATTCAGTATTTTTCAAACTATGGGGGAAAAAGAAAATAAAGCCCAATATTCCTCATTATATGCAATTGTGGGGGTAGAGGGAGTATCTTAGCATATTTGAAATCCATGGGATCTTCCTAAGATGTGGCGATCACTGGCAAGCTGACCCTCACTGGTATGGCCAATGTTGTTATCCACAGGTAGGCAGGAAAAGGAAATCATGAGCAGGCGGGAACTCCACAGACATCCTACCAGATCTGAGCCACGGCCATCTTTGGTCTTTCTTTTGGAAAAGTATTCAATTTATTGAATACTACTCACCACAGATGATGCATGATAATATTCACTTCTAAAAATTAACCCATTAGAGACTGGCTTCAATTATTACTGAAAGATACTACCAACAACAAAGAAATGGGTATTTGGTTGAAAAACTGAAGGTGACACATGAAAACAACCATCAAAGTGTTAACTGTTTTCATTTTGTTCTATACGTGCAATGCAATCCCAATCAAAATCACAGAATGTTTTTCCATAGATAATGAAAAGTTCATTGTAAAATGCTTATGAAAAGGCAAATGAACTAAAATATATAAGATCAGTTTGAAAAAGAAAGAGATTGGAAGCCTCACATTACTCATACTCAAGATTTATTACTCAAGACAGTGTGGTATTGGTGAAATAATAGACACATGTAGTAATGAAAATCCACATGAACAGTGTCAATTTTTTTTTTAATAGTGGAAAGGTAATTTGGCAAATAGGATAATCTGTTTTAAAAATGGTTATAGAACATTTGAACATCAATATGTAAAAGACAAGAATTCCCATGCTATACCTCATATTTTATACAAAATTTGAGTTAAAAAATATCATAGAACTAAATGTGAATGTAAATTTATGAAACTTCAGGGAGAAATTATAGGAGAAAATCTGTGATCTTGGGCTATGTAAAAGTTTTGAGATTGATGGTAAAACATAATGAAAGGAAAAAGTAATTTGGGTTTGTTGAAATTAAAAACATTTTTTCTGCAAAAAAAAAAACATTAAAAAAATGAAAACACAAAACCACAGCCTTGGACAAAATATAGATAGCCACAAATATTTTTATGACAAAGAGTTTATATCCAGATTATGTGAGGAATCCTTAAAACTTAACAATAGCACAAATGACTCAAAGAAATAGACAGGGAGACTATCTTAGCAGAAAGTTTATCCAAGAAGATGTATGGAGACAAAATAAGCATACAAAAAGATACTAAACATCATAAACTATTAGGAAACTATTTGCTAAAGTAAAAATTAGGTACCACTACTTGTCTAAAATGATCTAACATTTTTTTAAAATCACATGGGTGAGGAGAAACTGGAACTCACATAATTGCTGGTGACAATGTATGACAATACAACCATTTTGGAAATCTATAGTTCCTTATAAAGTTAAACATGCAGCTACCATATGATCAACACAAAAACCTCTACATGAATATTGATAGCCGTTTTCCTTAGTAGTCGAAATAAACAAGTAGATATTATTTAACTGCTCATTAGTAAAGTAAAATGAAGTACATCATTTGAAGTACACCATTGAAAAATGAATTACTACTCAGTAGTAAAGGGATGAATTACTGATTTGTGCAATAATGTGGAAAAGACTGAAATTTTGCTAAATGCAAAAGTTTAGACCTAAAAAGCTTCATGCTGTACGATTCCATCTATACTGACATTTTGTAACAGCAAAAGTAGTGGGGAGAAAAGTAAATAATACCAGAAGTCAGGGGATAGACAGATGTTTGCTTACAAAGGAGCAGCATAGGGGAGCTAGGGGGAAAAAGTGACAGAAACTTCAGTAGTAGTTGCATCACTCTCTAAGTTTGTCAAACCTCTAAGCATATCCACCACAAAAATAAACAACTATTACTACATGGTAATAGCAAATTGAACAAGAATACTGATATATATATGGAATGCAGGCTGTTGCAAATGTCACCGTGTTACAATTAAATCACAAATCATAGTAAGGGCGAAAGAAAGGGCAAGTGTTAACCTAAGTGACTTTTAAAAAGGAATATTTGATCTGAATACTGTACAAAAGCTTAGCAGTCTGATTGTAACTTTTATTCTCACTGGGTATGTATAGGTTAGGAATTTTAAAACAGCCTATTTGCCCACTAAGTTTAAACAAATAATTAAATCCATTGGCGATGAGGAATTCCATCAAAAGCAGATGAATGGATCCCACACACACACACTGGACACTACTCAAGGATCAAAAAAGACAAACTCATGCCATTTGCAGTAATGTGAATAGAGCTGGAAAGAATTATACTAAGTGAAATAACCAGAAAGAGAAAGATCAATACTGGATGGTGTAACTTATATGTGGAATATAGCAAAACTTAACAAGGATCATACGATAACAGACTTAGAAACCAATCCTTGACAGCTAGCCAGAGAACTGAGGCACCGAAAGAGGTCTTGGAAGAGGGAAGAAAGATGACAGGCTGAGAAGCAAACACAATAAACAATGGTGGAGACAAAAGAATCCTGAGCAGGGGTGTGATAAGGTTTCTAACCTGATGGAGTTGATTGTGTGCTTCCAGAATTCTGGCAGAGGGGAACAGGATCAAAACTGGGGTGGGAAGAGCACATGAGACTATGGTGATGACACATGGGTGAATTGGTGGAAGGAAGTCCAAAGGGATTACAAATGAAATTTAAAAAATGTACAAAAAATATATTTAAAAAATAAAAATAAATTGATAAAAGGAATAAGCACAAGTAAGGGGGGAAACTAGGATGAATCCTGTACTAAATTGGAATATGATATGTCAATGTGGAGTCATAAATTATTATCATCAGGGATCAAAGAGAAAGTTCATGCAAACAAATACTGATGTACATGTCAGTTATACACATGCCTATATGCTGTAGCATAATCCGCTGAAAAGCAATAGATGTGAAGATTACCCGGTAGCGTGCAAACATTTGCCCAAATCTTGGTTTCTAATACTATTCTTCAAAGAAACCAGGGATTCTTGGACAACTGGTAGACACTTTGGATGGGGCTGGGAAAACATAAGGTGAGCCTGGAGCATTTTGTGGTTGCAGAAGGTAAGAGAGAGGAAAAGGAAGAGGAAAGAGAGGTAACACAATAAAAGGGAGGGAGTGAGAGAGGAGGGAGGGAGGAAGGGAGACAGCAAAAGATGTAGGAAGAGTTTCCAGTAGTCAATATTTTAACAAAGTAAGCAACAAATAAGTAACTTTTGGATTACAGACTAAAATAAAATACATATGTAAGAATTCATATTGACATAAACACTTTTTTTTGGTCTATATTTAAAAGTATTGTTACTTAGGGCCCTCCCTGGTGGTGCAGCGGGTTAGAGCACAGCACTGAGAAGCTAAAGCCACTTCCGCATGAGTTCTATTCCCGCCTGCCCTGGAGGAGACCACATGGCGCGGCAGACCTCTCCTGACCCGCCCGCTGCTCCCCTCAGCAGTGTACTTTGTCGATCTGCCTGTTCTGCCCCCCACTCTGTCTCTGGTGAGGCCTCTCACCGCCCCTGCTCCTCTGGCCTGTACCCTAGTTCTGTATGCATAAATAAATAAATCTTTAAAAAAAAAAGTATTGTTACTTATTCATTAAGTGTTCTATTTTTGCAACTTGTCTCTAAGACTAAATTTATCTCAAAATTTTTGTTAAAAAGCTGTGCCTCCCTGGTAGCACAAGGAGTTAAAGCTCAGCTATGACATTTTCTGCAGCCACTCCAGCATGAGTTTGATCCCTGGCCATGGAGCTGACCCACAAAGTACAGCAGACCTCTCCTGTCTTGCCCCCTGTTCTCAGCTGTCTATTTTTGTTCAGTCTTCCTATTCTGTTCTCTGTCCATGGTAAATCTTCTCATCCCCTGTATCTCTGGCCTGTACCCCAGTTGTTAAATGAATATTAAAAAATATTAAAGCAAAATACCATTTAAAGAATCAACAAAAAATTAAAATGTTAATGGAAAAAAGTAGTGAAGTAAACATATTCCTCACAAGACAAATAGGAGTTTCTTTAAAAAATACAGATTCATATCAATAGCTTTACCCCAACTCCAGTTCTAACTGAAAAGAGTTGGAAACTACCCCTGACTCCTACACACTAGTAAATTTTCAATTATCTGCTAGTGTTTGGGGGAGCTCCTGATGCAGTCTTACTTTGAGACAAAAATCTGAACTTCATCTCAGTATCTCTAACTTTTGGTTCTTTCCTTGGTTGTCATTGTTGCTCCTCTCAAAGTCCTGCTAGATTAGCAGACAACCTGAATTCAACCCATTGAACATTCAAGCTATTCTCTCCTGAACAACTTCCTGCAGGTATGAAGTAATATGAAAGGAAGAGATTTAAAAAGAGTGATCAATCCTAAACTCCATAGACTAGCCTAAAGGTCAGCAGTGGCAGCAAATTGTATTGATACTGGGGGAAAGCATGAACCCCGGAAGGAAAAAGGGGTCTCAGCCTTAATCAGACTTGGCTGAGGCATAGAATAAAGTGGGCCTAGCATGGTCCAGACATTCTACAACCTTATGTCAAATTCTTCTCACATAATCCCAAAAAGATCCCACTTTTCACAGATGAGAATATTTTCACTCATCGAATTCATGTAACTTGCTCAGTCACAGAGCTACTGAGTAGTAAAGGTTTGAAGTCAGATTTTTCTATCACTGAATCCCATGATACTTCTCCTTTAACCATATTGTTACAGGGCAGGGCACCCCAGTGTGAACTAGGCCGCCTGTCCATGGGGCCTCATCCGCATACTTAAAATTCAGTTGTACCGCAGGCGCACACAAAAGGGTCAAGTGGGTTTATTTATAAAAGAGGAAAAGAAAAGGAAACAAAAACTGCAATATCTTACCAGCCTGGCTGACTTGGAGCTCTGGTAACAAACTAACTGAAAGCCCCGAGTCACGCGGTCAGTCCGGAGAGCCGTTCCCCAAGCAAGAGAGTGAGAGACGCAATGGTGCCCTATTTATCCCCCAATGTTCCAGAATGCCTGCTTAGCTCCGCCCTTGGGTCCTCGCAGTTCTCTCCCTGGTACTGCTGGGAGTTGTAGTTTTCAATCACTGGAGTAGGGGGTAGGGTCCAGAAAAATGGAGTAGGGGGTGGAGTCCACAAGACTGCTGAGTTCCTTTAGGATATCCTTCCCCTTAACAATATCAGCAAGTAAGATTTTTCATTTCAGTTTACAGACAGGTGGGTAAACTGAGTTTTTCTTTTTTTACTAGCTCCAGAATTGGCTTCACAAGCTTTATTTCTCCAAGATGAGTAATTTTTCTTTCAAAATAATGATCCTTATCCTCTCATAAAATATTCTTTCTACTTTATGAAAAAGAATTTTCATAAACCCTGTCTTGATTGAGGCTTTCCACATATGTATAAAACTAACCTGCTCAGAGTTATTATGCATGAACCTTGTCAGTAATAATTTCTTTTCAAAGTAGTAATGCAGCTTGAATTCATTGCACATCACCAAGCATTTGGGTCTGAGCCTTGCTGATGAGTTATGTCCTCAATTGGCTTTCTTCCCTAAATAATATTGAATTAGACATAATCTGAGAACCTCACAGCTGGCTTATTTTTTTAAAGCAACAATTGAACTGAATTTCTCCCTGTTTTATTTCAGATGAGAATACCCATCTAATCAGTTCTACATCACTCTTAGATTTGAATAAAACCTTTAAAACCTCTGTAACTTAGCTTGGTAATAAATACATCAAATGTAGAAAGAAGCAAATGTAGAAAGAGCTGCCAGGTGAAAAGAAAAGGAAGGAAGGAATGGCAGAAACTCCTTGCTGTTAATTGCAAATTTAGCCTGTCTGACAAGAAGAGAGAAGTCTTCCAGATACTCACAACACCCCTTAGGATCTTAACACAAGATTATACAGCATCTCTTGATGGCAGCTCTCAAAGAATATTACCATTGTCTTGATATCTATTATTCGAAACTTGCAGTGTGGAGGTAATATTCTATAGTAACTTTTTATTTGGATGTTTATACCTTTGAATGCTTATGTAGATGTTTACAACCCAAATTCATCATAATGTAAATTGAATTTACCATTTTCCTTCCTTTTTCTTTGCCTCGAGCCATGTCTCTCAGATTACATCTCCTGGGCAATAAACTCATCATTCTCATGTTGAATTTACAGTTATCCTCCAAGTTCATATCTTCTTTAAATGAGAGTGAAAATGCTGTAGGGTAAGTGATAGTCAGACCTTTATGCTGCTGGCCTCTGTGGCTATCACCTGGAAGTGCTTGGGAGTGTAGGCTCAGAGAACACGCTTGATGGTGGACACCTGGAGTCAAGAGGGCAGGCCTAAGTGGGAATACCTGGAGTCAAGAGGGAGGGCCTTAGTGGGAACACCTGAGCTTGGAGGCTGGGGGTATAAGAACAGTGTCACATGGAGAAAGACAGGGGTGAGATGACTGTGAAATGAAGAGACCACAAGAGATAGCCTAAAGAGAAAGGGTAAAGATTGGCTGGGGGCTCTGAGGCCTGCAGCCACCTGGCCCCCTGCCTGTCCTGCCCCTGGTTGTCTCACTACATGTGGCATAAAAAGAGCATTAAAGTGTGGGAAAGCCGCTGAAGACTCCAGGACTTGCCTTCACCAACTTGTCTGAGTCGTAGAGACTGCCCTGTGCTTGCTGACACACAAATGCTGAATGAATGGATTTTGGATTCATATATAGAGTTCAATGTCTGACTCTACCTTTTAAAGGCTATGTCCCACAGATCAAGTTATTTTAACCAATTTGAACCTTGTTTTATTCATTGCAGGGCATTTTTTTTTAATTTTTGTTTTCTTTTTTAATTTTTTTTACATCATTCTTCATTTTGTGCATTTTTTCAACTCAGTGGTAATCCCCATGGGCTTCCTACCACTACTTCACCCCTATGCCGTCACCATAGTCCAGTGCACTCTTCCCACCCCAGTTCCTATCCCATGCTCCTTCCCCCCATAAAATACCTATGTTTATAGTTGTTCATTTTTTTTCAGTTTTACTCTGTTACATTTGTTTCTCTCTCTCTTCCCCCACCCCCCGCCCCCTGCTTATCCCATACGCTCCTGTATGAGTGAAACCATCCAGTATTTTTCTTTTTCTTTCTGGCTTGTTTCACTAAGATGATCCCTTCCAGCTCCATCCATCTTGATGAAAAAGTCATGTTTATCTTTTTGATAGCTGAGTGATATTCCATTGTGTATATGCATGACTTTTTTTTTTTAAGATTTATTCATTTATTTATTTATTGCATACAGAACTGGAGTATAAGCCAGAGGTGCAGGGCAGTGAGGGGATTTACTAGAGAGAGAGTGGGGAGCAGAACAAGCGGATCTATGAAGTACACTGCTGAAGGGAGCAGCAGGCAAGACAGGAGAGGTCTGTTGTACCATGCAGATCACCTCCAGGTGGGGACTGAACTCAGCTCTGAAGCAACTGCGGCTAGCTTCAGTGCTACATCCTAACCCGTTGCACCACCAGTGAGGGTCCATGTACCATATCTTTTTAATCCGGTGGGATTTTAAATTTGACCCTGTTGCACCATTGTAAATATTAAATAAAATGCAGGGCACAGACATAAGACACCCTAAAGTCAAATTATTTAGGGCTTATCGTTAAAGACTGAGAAGAGGAACTCTTGAAAATGTGTGTACTTTTTTAAACAAACTAGGAGTTAGTAAGTAAATTTGAAATTGCCACAAAAGAATGCATTCTATTTTTTAAAAAAGTATTCAATGAGAAAAATAAGAAATTATCTTGGTTGCATATGATACTTTAAGGTCAACCAGGCAGAAAGGAAAAATAATAACATCTCCCAGAGTAGAGTTCTCCAATTAGGATCACTAATGACATCTGGTAGATTAGACTGGGTCAGCAATGGACATAAAATGTTCTCAAATTTCTAGTTCTTGACTCTACAGTGGAATGCCATAGTATTTTTAATTTTATATTTGACTATGTTGAAAACCTTCCTTATGAGCTATTAGATATTTGATATTTATAGATTAAAATGAGTACATTTTAATAATGATTCAAATTCATATTCTGATAAAAAGTACCACCCAAATTTAGAAAATAGTAAACTGTATACTGTACATAGTCACAGATTTAAAATGCCTACAATTCTCAAGAAAGGTACTTTGAATTGGCTAAATTTTTTTTTTAAGTCCTCCATTTTTTTTTTCCCTAGATCTCATGGAAAGGATATTTCTTTATATAATACCTCAAGTAGTAAATAATAGTAAGTTGTAACCATTACTGTTATTTGATTCCCCATAACAGTTCCCCATAACAGTGAGCCAACATTGTCTTTTCTGTCTATTGTTCAATGTTAGAAATGATCTCTCATACTTAACTCTTAACTACATTTCATCCTAGTTTACATTTTGTAGATGTTGGAATGCTTCTTCTATTTTTCCATATTAAAAAAAAATCCATTTTCATTTATTTCCAAAGACTGAGGTTGTGTGAGTTTCGTAGAAAATGCAATTTTTCAGAGGCTCCTCATTTCTTAAAAATTGATCTTTCCCCAAAAAAGAAGCAATTAGAAAAAAAAAAGTTGAGTATTAAAAAGAATTTTCCTATTAAAATAACTGTTATTTATTACCAATAAATGTTATTTCAGCGAACATAGATTGTAAATAAGGACATCAGCCATAGTGGACCCTCTCCTCAAAGTATACTCAATACTATTTTAGAACTCTGAAGGCTTCTATTTTTGTGAAGCAATTAGGAGGTTTCTCTACTTTGACAAAATTCCTCCATGCATGTTATAAATAGTGCCCAAAATATTAAAGGCAAATCCTATAAGGTTAAACATGTGCTTTGGCAGGGTTATGTGGGAATATTCTGTATCCCCTCTAATTATTGCTCTGATTTTAAAACTGCTCTAGAAGACTAAAGTCATTTGTAAAAACAAAAGAAAAAAATATATAAATTGTTGTAATGGTCCTGATAATCAGCTCATTTTAACTTTTGCCAGCTAGTATTGGTAAACCTAAGATTTTTTATGGACTTTAGCAACTCTGAAATAATCTCTTTCGATGTTCGTTTTACTAATGCACCAGTCAACATTTCCTCCTTCCTGTAAATTAAATGTACTATGATTCTTTTTATGCTGCTCATATCAAGTTGGAAATTTCAATTGGTTTTACTTAAAGCTTTAGTCCTGGGTCCAGCAGAACATAAAACTTCATTACTCAGAATAGTAACCATTATCTCTCACCTGAAAATATTAGGAAAGTCAGTTTATTCTCATTTTTATATATTTTATTATTTTTAATGAATAATATAGAAGTAATTTTATATTGAATGAATGTGAATAACATTATATTATGCATATATTGTGTTGTTATTGTTATTTTCATGAAGGAATTCTCCCCTCAGGTGTGGTCACCACAGCCTCACACCACTAAAATACCCATAGTCCTTCACTATAGTCCATTTTATTCTCCCCACCTCTTCCCACCCTACTCCTCCCCCTTCCCCTTCTGGAGGCTTCAGATCTATGGTCAGCTTTCAAGGGTTGTTTTAATGTTTGTCTTTGTCTGAACTTTTGTTTGGTTTCCCTACATTCCACATATAAACGACAACATCTGGTGTTTTTCTTCTTCAGGCTTCTTTCACTTAGCATAATCCCTTCAGCTCCATCCATGTTGCTGCAAATGGCATGAGTTTATCTTTTTGATTACTGAGTATTATTTCATCATGTGTATATAGATATATACCTAAGTATATACACGTTTATGTACATACACATATATATGTATGCACACACACACACAACATCTTTTTGATCCACTAACTAGTTTTGACCATGGAAGGCACTTTCATATTTTGGCTATTGTAAATAGTGCTGCATGAAAAAAATAAACAATTTTCTCAGGCAAAAGATGAAATAAAAATATTATTAAACAGGCCCTCCCTTGTAGCGCAGTGGGTTAAAGGACAGCACTGAGAAGCTAAAGCCACTTCCGCATGAGTTTGATTCCCATGGCATGGCAGACCTCTCCTGACCCTCCCGCTACTCCCCTCAGCAGTGTACTTCGTAGATCTGCCTGTTCTGTTCCCCACTCTGTTTCTGGTGAAGCCTCTCGCCACCCCTGAGCCTCTGGCCTGTACCCCAGTTCTGTATGTACAAATAAATCTTAAAATATACATATATATATATATATATATATATAATATTAAACATCAGTTTTCTCAAAATAAGAATTAATTAGCACACTTTGTGCTTTTTTTATATTTATTTTTTTATTTATGCATACAGATCTGGGATACAGGCCAGAGGTGCTGGTGCAGTGAGAGGATTCACCAGAGACACCGTGTGGAGCAGAACAGGCCAACGGATGAAGTACACTGCTGAGAGAAGCAGCAGGCGGGTCAGGAAAGGTCTGCCACACCTCGTGGATCACCTATGGGGCTATCAAACTTCAGTTCAGGAATCGAGCTCGCATTGAAGTGCAGTGCTGAGCTTTAACCCGGTGCACCAACAGGGAGGGCCAAAATAAGAATTGGTACACTTTGCTTTTGTGTAAACCAAAACAACAACAACAAAAATCAAAACTGGTATATCTTTTAGACAACCCGATGTAGTTAAAGTTTAAAGTCCTAAGCAAGTGCATCAAAACCACAAGCTCAGACAGTGAGTACAAAGAGGAAGATGCAAAATACTACAATGAGAAGTCAAAATACTGCAGCAATTATGATTAAGACTTCCTTGTGGAGACCAAGCTTTAGTTCTTGAACAAGCAAAAACATTTATGATAATAAAATGTATTCTACACATCAAAAGTAGGCATGAAAACTCATCAGTCACTTCTATGTAACTTGATTTTAACTTTCAAGCTGTAAGTTCTTCTGCTATCGAACCATGAGCCTAATAAATTAAGTTCCCAAATAAAGTAATGTAAAGAAAAGTTATTCAAAATTCAGCATTACACAGCCCATACACCAGTACGATATTGTGCCTTAGGAAATAATTTGGCAGATTCTATCCCAAAATTACTTCCAGATCATTTCTATTTCTTTACTTCTGTGACCATAATGTAAAAGAAATTTCTATATGGGTAGTAGAAGGCAAAAGTAAATTAACTTTAAAAAAGTAAATTAATCACTTTCTTTTTGGTAAAATGCAACCTTCAACTTTGAAGCATTTTGAGTATTGGCTTCCAGGAAGCCAGAGTGGAATTGTGTCTAGTTTGATGACTGCTTCATTTGCTTCACCTCTGAGATCAGCACAATCTCCTTGTGTGTTTGGCTATGTTACTACTGAGTGGAGTGCAGTTAGTGTGTGATCTCAAAAACCATTCAATCAGACATTTCCAGTTTACAAGCATTGGGGAATCAGATAAACATCCTTGACAGCTACATGCGAGCTGAGTTTGGATGATGAACTGGACTAGAATGCGTCTGCGTCCAGGGTGCGACCTGTGACCCCATCTGTTTAAGTTTGATTATGAATACCCGACAATGAGTGACCAGACTGAAGTCATGCCTGATAACAGAACTGTTTGGAATTGCAAATACTGCTTTTTCCCCCTAAATGTTAGAGATAATTAGTATCTTCTTGAATGCCTGGTCTGGTAGTTAGGAGCCAGTTTATGTTTTTCCAATTAAAGTGAATCATTCTTCGTTGCATTAGTGTCAAGGAAAAAAAAAAAATGTCTTTGAAAGAAAAGCAAATCACTAGAGTAAAGATATTATAAGTGTAAACAAATGATTTCAGGAACAAGAATAAATAATTAACCACTTTTTCTTAAACTTCATTCTCAAAATACTGATGATCATGAAATTCATTTAAAAATGGAGAAAAAGGAAAGAAGGGAAGTAGAGAGGAAACAATGAGGAAGAAAGAAAGTAGCTTTTGTCAGGATTATCTGCCAATTTTGCTTTTCTCAGCACTATAGCTGTGTTCTTAAAAATATAGAATGAAAACCCATTTGAATTAAGACAGGCATATAATGTCCATAGTAACTCAGACTGAGAAGGACTGATTAATAAAAATTAATCCTGATATAGAAATAGAATGAGAATTAGAAATACAGGCTTTTCCATTCTGTAATTTATATTTTTATCAGTTGTACAATCTAAAAGGGAAAAATTCTAAGTAATCTAAACTAAATTGATATAAATATCTTTTTTTAAAGATGCAGCAATGTCCCTCCCTTAGGGGTTAAGTCTCAGTGTTCACCACTAGAGCCTGAGTCCAATCCTTGGCCAGGGAGCTGACCCACATGGTGCAGCAAACCTCACCAGTGTATTTCAGTGGATCCTCCTGTTCTTCTCCCCAGTCTGTCTCTAGTGAAACCCCTCATACACCGCACACACACACACACACACACACACTCACACTCATACTCATGTACCACTGCCCTATACCCCAGTTCTTTTATGCAAGATAGATAGATAGATAGATAGATAGATAGATAGATAGATAGATAGATAGATAGATAGATAGACAAAGATGCAGTAATGGATTTAAATTGCACACAATTTTTTAATGTAGTATTGTTTTTCCTCAGTGTTTTCAGAATTTTTAGTTTTGAACCTAGCCCCTGATAAGCACATTTTAATGAAAGGAGTGGAATATACTCTACTTCTGAACCACACTGTGTTTGCTAACACCGTGTTTGACTTGTCTGTGCTCAGTAAGTACCTTATTTTAACTCTGGATTTAGAAACTACAGTGAAGTTTTGAGTTAGGATTATATATATATTAATTTGATGAAATTAGTTTCATTTGATAGCAAATTAAGAATTTTAAAAATTATCTTAGTACTATGAAGAAATAAGAGCTTCCCAATAGCTCCTACTTCTACGTAAGGGACAGTTGTGTTATATATACGTTACTAATGCACAGTTGGGCTAAAATATTACTATCATTAGCATCTCATAAATTTCACCATTATAATTTCCCATATTTTATTATTAACCTCAAGCAAATACCTAGGAATAATAAAATAAACTATGATTCATGTTGAGACATTCTATGTCAACAGAAGCCCATCTAAAGTTAGATACATATGATTTTAGTTTTTTAAAAGAGGGTCTGGATTATGAAAAATAAGTAAGTCATCAAGGCAATCGAAGATGTGATAGTGAGAAAAAAATGTTTCAGTCAAAATACTTACAAATTAGGAAATGAATAAAGACTCAATCGGTGACAGTGTAGAAATGAGCAAGAAGATTCCAAGAGTGACCTTATCAGTCAGCTCCATTACACAGATCCTAAAGAAATTGTGAAGGAAATAACACACCTACAGCATTAGTAGCAATATTCCCCACACATAGTATACAAGATATAAGCCCGATTTTTTGTTTGCTTCTTAAAGTATATGCATTGCTGAAATTTTTTCAGAGTTGGGGATATTTAGAAATGCAAAAAGTGAATTAGACATGGAAACAGATGCTGGCAATTCCTTAGACAAGTAAAATTAGCTGGAAAGTCACCGAATACATCAAGTTATCTCTTAAAGCTCAAAAGTTGGGGCTGAATAAGAACAATGCCTTAATAAGGCAGAGTAAAGGTGGGAGGACTGATACAAGTTTTGCTCATTGAAGTAAAGAGAATCTGCACCTGATGCTGACTGCCCTCCGCAACCATTCTTCCATTTCTTGAGAGAATTCTGTCCACATGCTATAAATTCTACAATAGGTAAAAAGGTCACATCTTCCCAGAAATCATCCCTGAAATTTCTAGACTTCGAAAGTTCCCTTTCTCTGTTGGCAGACATCCCAAATCCTTGTCCAGACGTACTCTTTATCATTGCATTCCTCAAGACATTTAATAAACAAAAAATGAACTCTTGCTAACTGGCATACAATCTGTCCCATGGGTCACTGGCTGTTCCAGGCACTGTATGTGTGTCAATTTATTTCCCTCATGCAGGGAGTATTTTGATTCCCATTAGCACTTGCTTGAAAACCAGAGGACAGGAATTCTGAAGGTATCTGTAGAATTCTGTCAAACACATAGCTTGACCTTCAACATGTTTTCTTAGCCAGAAGAACTTTCGCATGTTTTGGTTTTGTTATTTAACTTCTGTATTTTCAAATTATATGACTGTGGTACCTATGCCACTCCAACAAAGATATGAAAAAAGGAATTTATAAGTTGTAATTCTAATTAAAAAGACACTTTAATCAGCAATCCATTATTATTTACAAATACACTAATTTAATTAGATGATTTGAAACAAATATGAATATATTCATTGAGGGCTTCTTTTTCTTGACTATAATAAGTTCTTCTCTAACAGTAACTTTAAAATTATGAATAAATTTCATTTTAGATTTTCATGCAGCATAATAATACCAGCTTTCACGGACAGTATACTTGGCAGCATAAAAGCATATTTCTTAGAGTTAAGTTCAACTAAATTAAATGCACAATTGGTCAGAGTTATATTCTGCTAATGAATATTTCAAGGATTTATAGGAATTATATTTTTTCTAAAGAAGAAATCATATCCTCAAGATCACAATTGGCGTACATAGTAAGTAATATTGAGTTTATGCCATTGGGCAAATGAAATTTGATGGTAGAGGTAAGACTTCACTAATTTTCTCTATGAAATGCTTACAGAAATGATCCAAGAATGAACTTTTATTTTCTCATCCATGAAAAAATATTTATAACTAAATGTTGTCTAAGATCCCTCCTAGTTCCACATTCTATGTAATTTACAGTAATTTCCAAGTTAACACCAAAGAATTGTTCAAACATAATACAAATGTGAACAGAATTTTTCCTAGTAAAATTCCAAAAACAGTTAAAATAAGATTGTCATTAAATTTTATCAAGGGCATGAGAGATGCAATTTGCTTAGAGTAACAGCAGTCCAAAATCTGAATTCTTAAGCTATTAATAAAAGCCCTAAATGGGGAGATTGTAGCATTATGATGAGACAGTAAGGCATTTCTGCAGTTTACTGAAGGAGTGACAGGAAAAATACCTTCACTTTCCCAGATTCTACTTCTTCTTTTGTAAAAGAGACAGGATCAGGGCTTCTGAAGGGACATCTCTCTCTCCTGGGGTTGAGACTTTCCAGGGAGTAGGATTTTATGTTAAGTGCAACAATGGCCTATACCAGGTGGTTCTGGGGCTCTGGAAAAAATGTCTTTGCTAATTGATGGTACATAGCTTCTACATGTTGAATGCCATGTGTGTCTAGATTATTAGAGAGAGATGAGTGCAAACCTTTTCTTATGCCCAGTGATTATTATGTGGCGTCAGTCTCTCAGTGTTCCTGTTTCCTCTCCTCTGACATTTCCACTGCTACAACCAACAGCCATTTCCTTTTGGTTTGTCAACAGTGGAAATTGAAAACAGCTGCTCAGCAATCCTTTGCAATAGGTGTTCTGAGCACGTCGTATTTTCAAGCTTTTGAGGTCACCATCAAGAACTGAAGAGGTCATTAAGGAGAATTTTGAAGCTTAAAGGGACCTCAAGTAATCATGCAATCAACTTCTACCCAAAGCAGAAATCTCTCCTGTAATTTCCATTCTCCCTCCATCCTTTGGACTCTGCACTAACACTCCCAGAACAGGAGATTCATCAACCGCCCACCCCCCACCCCCCACCCCCCACGCAACATAATTCTTAGGAACAAATTCTTGTTCTACCCTGTAACCTGAGTCTACTTTTTACAAAACCATATTTTGTCATCTAAAATCAGATAAAATGAGTTCTTGTATTTTCTTTTAGCAATAATCTACTCTAGTTCCCAAAATGGTTTAGTCCAGTTTAAATTTTGACATTTCTTCATGCGAAAATGGTTTGTGTTCATTTTATTATCTTTCTTAGTAATTTATACATGGTCTTTATTTTGTGATTTCATCTTTTTAATAAAGGTTTTTATATAATAAAATGGTGTTTATTTCAGGAAAATAAAAGATATACATTCATCGGCAAAAATATAGCTGAAAGTCACAAATAGAGTACTCAGTAAAATAAGCAGGAATATGGTATACTTAAATTATTGTAAATTCAAAATCTAAATTGTTTAGGATTTATATTGATGATATAAAGAAAAGTCAGCTAATGATTTTTGTGTTTACCTCTTAAGAAATAATGGAGGCATGATTAGGGAAGGACATGTGGCTAGGTTGGGGGTTATTTTGGAGTATCAGAAATGTTCTGTTTCTTGGGCCCTCCCTGGTGACACAACAGGTTAAAGCACAGCACTGTGAAGCTATCCAGAGCCCCTTACATTGAGCTTGATCCCTGGCCAAGGTGGTGACCCACATGGTGCAGCAGACCTCTGCTCTCTGGCCTGCTGCTCCCTTCAGATCTGTGTGTTCTGCTCCCCACTCTGTATCTGGTGAATCCTCTCACCAATCCTATACACCAGTCTGTACCCCAGTTCTGTATGCATGAATAAATAAATCTTTAAAAAAAAAAGTTCTGTTTCTTGATCCTTACGGTTATTTCATGATTTTGATATTCACCATATAGATTTATTAACTATACATATATGTTGCGTACACTTTTATGAATATCATATTTCACAATTGTGCCAATGTATTATTTTACTTTAATGGTGTTCATGCATACAGTCTAATTGAACAATTCTTTGTCTAGAAAACTGCCCAAGTAAATTAAAAATGTACACAGAATGAACAATATATGACTAATGTAATAATGTTTATAATAAGCAAAAAAATTGGATAAATTAAAATTTTTGTATTTCTTTTTGTTATTTTTGTACATGCTGACACATTTGGATATGCCAAGTCATTTTTACACTCCTGGAATATACACTACTTGGTAGTGATGTATGTTCCTTTTATTGTAGTGATAACTTCTGTTTGCTAATATAATGTAAGGATTTTTGCATCGATATTTATCAGAGTAATAGGCATATCTTTTTTTTAAGATTCATTTATTTATGCATACAGAACTGGGGGTACATGTTAGAGGCACAAGGGTGGTGAAAGGATTCACCACAGAGTTGGGAGCAGAGCAGGCAGATCAACGAAGTACACTGCTGAGGAGAGCAGCGGGCAAGACAAGAGAGGTCTGCTGTGACATGTGGATCACCTCCAAAGCAGGGATCGAATTCACACCAAAGCAGTGGCAGTCAGCTTTGCAGTGCTGTGCTTTAACGAGCACACTGACAGGGAGAACCCTCATTTTCTTTTAGGATGTCATCCTTGTATGGTTTTGGTATTAATGTTATACTGATCTCAAAAAAGTAGTGACAAAGCATGTCTTGAAAGAATTTGAGAGAGAAGGATATTAGATCATTTTTCAGTGTTTGATGGAATTCACTCTGAAGCCATCTGGTCTGGGCTTTTGTTTTAGGGAGATTTTTCATTACTACTTCAATGTCTTTATTTGTGGTAGAGCTGTTCAGATTTTCTGTTTCTACATCATTCTGTCATGGGTGGTTGCATGATTCAAGGAATGTATCCATCTCCTCTATGTTATCCAATATTTTTTGGCATTAGGGTCTTTGTCCAGAGTTTTGTTTTGCTGTTTCATTTGAGCTGTGTTCTTATGTTTTCCCCCATTTTGCCTGTTCTCTGTGCTTAAATCTGTGTTTTGGGTGAACTATGACCTATTGTACCATTAAGGGGTTGGTCTTCCACTGGTAATACCATGTGTTGCTCTAAACACTACCACCTTTCCTTTCCCAAGCTTGTGACTGCAGTTGTGAGGTAACACAGTTACCTCAGTTGCAGTTGTGGGCTATAACACCTGCCTACTGTTGCAGGATTGTTGACGAGTCGAGTAGGGCTATCAGTCTTGCCAGGTAAAGATACTTTGGGTTTAACCTAGACACTGAACTAAGGTATGCTTTGTAGGTGGTCTGTAGGGCCAGTCTTGGGATGGCCTTGCTTGCTTAGTGATGGTGTTGCTTACTTAGTGTTGCTGCAGGTCTGGCCTGGTGTTTCTAAACTGTTGTGATACCACTGTTTGTTGATTCAACAAAAGTGTGTGTTGCCAACAGCAGTTTGCTGTGTTATGAGAGAAGTTGGCTGTTTGTGGGGTGACCTCACCCAGCCAGCTAAGTTGTAGATGGTACTCTATGTAGCTGGGCTGCTGGCTGTAGTATCTGCAGCATCTGCCTCCATCCAGTACCCTATGACTGGGGCTTTGTATATATGGCTTAACCCAGGCAGGTCCAGAAAGTGTGTCTGAGGTCAGCAAGCTGCTTACTTGCAGGACTGGGGCACACCAGCCTGCACTGCGCTGGCTCCATCAGTCAGAGCCTTCCACAGCAGATGCAGGTTCAGTTGGCAAGAGTCCTGATAGCTGAAGAAGCAGACTCAAGAGGTTGAGTCTGCTTGTGGAGAATTGAGCAGGGCTTTGCTGGAGTCGGAGCACACCCTCAACTGCCTGGGGTTTGGTCTGGTAGACTTTGGGCTGATAAGGGGAACTACAGCAGTGGGTGGGGTTGACTTGTTAGCTGACTATGCTTTGGAAGGTCCATGGAATGCTTCCTGGTTGCAAAGATATGACTGGCTTGCTAGAAGCAGGTAGTGGCCAGACTAGTTTATTTGCCAGAGATTGACCCTCTTGATTAATGCCTCTTAGCCTCCAGCTAACTTGGCTAATTCCTGAGGGTGGGGCAGGGGGAGCTCTCATCAGAGATTCACTCTGATAGTAACTGAGGATGGTTCCAAAATCTTACCTAACTCTCAATCATATCTGTAGAGTTTTAGAAATCCTAGTGTAGCACCATATTCATACTTCTCCAATGGAATAACTTCAGCTTTGATAAAATCTTCCTTTTATTTTGTAAGTTACCTTCCTTCTCTATTGTCTCCGTTTCCTCCAAATTGCTTTTCAGTTCTCTTTCTTGTTTTGTTGTGTCATAATATGATTCTTTGATTGAACACCCAAAAGTTGATTGGCAGCTCTACAAATGTGGATTTAATTAAGAAAGTCACTGTAGGGACATCTGTATATCTAAAGAATCTCCAGTGTTCATATCTTCAGATTTTTTTTCCTTGGGTGATTAAGTTGACAGAGAAGAAAGTTTTAATCGCTACTTACAGTGAAGATTTCAACACTGTTGGTCTAATTGGGAGAATAAGAGGTGCTAAGAGGGTCTCAATACTCAAGATGTGCACATGCTCAAATAATTGCCCCATTTTCCACACCAGCTTTCAGTTACATTGAGAGCTCTCTGTGTCACCAGAGATCCACTTTTTTCCCTCCTGAGTGACTAACATCTAATCTTCTACCATAACAGCGAGGGAATGTAAGAACTACACGTATGTTTAAAGTGTTTTCATTTATTCATCTGCTTTAGAGCATTCCAGTTTTTGTCTCCTTTTCCATTACTTTTGCCATTGTGGAGGAATATATTTGTATCCTTAACTATAGCTACTTCTATATTATTATCTACCTATCTATCCTAATATATATATATATATATCTATATATATATATATATACACACATATGTAAATATACCAACTCTGTGTCTGATTTACCATCTCAACTGGAAACTACACATATATTTGTTACATTTACTGCTTGTATAATTTCTCCACATTTTATATGTTCCAATATTTTCTTGAAAATAAAGAAGGTAAATATTTTTTTAAATATTAAGCTTGTGAACTTTGCCTATTTTTTCACATTTTTATGCTAATTTGGAAACTCCATCATGTGGTAGGAATGTCTATAGTAATAAAGAGAGCTACTATTTTAGATATATCCAGCATGGTACATCAAAGTAATATATGTACCTCATAGGTTTTTTTTGAACATCTGATAACCATGTTTTTTAACCTTTGTGTTAAGTCATGGATTGGCAAACTATAGCCCATGGGCCAAAGCTGGTTTGCTGCCTATTTTTGTAAGTAGTTTTATTGAAGCATAGCCATACCTATTTGTCAACAAATTGTCTATGACTTCTTTTGCACTGTTGTGGCAGAGGGGAATTATTGCAACAGAGCCTGCCTGATCTATAAAGCCTAATACATTTGTTATTTGGCCCTTTAGAGATAAAGTTTGCCAACCCCTACTTTGAGCTATTGATAAAGTTTAAATATTGCAAGTCTAGATATAACCCCATTGGTGTGGCACCAAATGTCCCTGAAGACTGATAAACCAGTATGATTAGATAGGTAAAAATAAATCTGTTAAACAAAATGATTTTTTATTACATATAGCAAGCACATCAGGTAAAATCTTACCCAAATTATTGTTTAGAAAATAGAACAAATTATCTTATGAGACAGGAAACCCCTGATTGCTTGGTATTTAAGCAATGATAAAATGAAACAGAAAAAAAATCACTGTAGAATATACTAATGTATTATAGTCCATAGTCCTATACATGAGATTCTAATGAACATAGAATTTTTTTTTTTAAGATTTATTTATTTGTGCATACAGAACTGGGGTACAGGCCAGAGGCTCAGGGGCAGCGAGAGGCTTCACCAGAGACAGAGTGGGGAACAGAACAGGCAGATCAATGAAGTACACTGCTGAGGGGAGCAGCGGGTGGGTCAGGAGAGGTCTGCCATGCCAAAGTGACTAACATCTAATCTTCTACCATAACAGCGAGGGAATGTAAGAACTACACGTATGTTTAAAATGTTTTCATTTATTCATCTGCTTTAGAGCATTCCAGTGCGGAAGTGGTTTTAGCTTCTCAGTGCTGTGCTTTAATCCGCTGCGCCACCAGGGAGGGCCTGAACATAGAATTTTAAGGACACTAACAATTTCCAAGGTGGAATCTAAGACACATTAACTGTGAAAGGGGAAAAACTAATTAAAATATGATTTATCAGATATTGTTCACTCAATTCTATCACTTGGAGATTTGCAGTGTGTTAGCTCATGAGATTTTTAAGAATTTCTGCAAAAGAGAAATTTGAACTTTGTTTATGTAACTCTTACCCATTAGGAATATATCTTCCAAACTCTGAGACGCTCATTCTATTTTATCTGCATTTATATCATAGGAAATCAAATGCTTTACTGACATCATTGGTGCTAGAAATAATAATAATAATAATAATGACATTTTTCAAGGTTTTCAGACACACCAACCATGTTATGGTTCTTTAGGAAAACAGTGTTTTACCTAGAAGTTAGTCAAAAGAAGCTGACAATTAACCAAGACAAAGGCAGAACACTAAGATAAATGATGTTGATTGTTCATTTCCTTCCTTTCCCCTTTTCAGAGTCTAAAAGTAAGGAGGAAGGAGAAGATTAAAAACAGTAAGTGTTTAGCTGGAAACAAATAGAATCACATGAAACTGTTAGAAGCAATTGGAATATTCTGTACTCAGCCACCTAGGAGCAAATGTCAGGACAGCCCTACAGCAAGCTTGTGCTGGAGCTTGTTAGTCCAGTCTTAGCATAATTAACTCTGTTACTGAGCTTTATTTGGTATAGATCTGTTGAGGTCAGCACTATTATCTTTTCTCCACAAAGTCTCCTCTTCATGCCAGCATTTTGATCACCATTTGTCCATGTAAAGATTAAAGGTGACTCAGTTGAACACAATCTTACAATTTAGCTTATGTATTAATGATAAAATACCTAATTGAATTCTGCTCCTGATACACTACTTACACTCTGTTAAAACTACCCTGACCTGGCCCTCCCTGGTGGCGCAGCGGGTTAAAGCACAGCACTAAGAAGCTTAAGCCACTTCCGCATGAGTTAGATCCCAGCCTGCTCTGGAGGTGACCACATGGCGTGGCAGACCTCTCCTGACCCGGCCACTGCTCCGCTCAGCAGTGTACTTCCTCGATCTGCCTGTTCTGCTCCCCCCTCAGTCTCTAGTGAATCCTCTCACCCTCCACATCTCTGGCCTGTACCCCAGTGCTATATGAATAAATAAATCTTAACAAAAAAAAAGTTTAATAATAATAAAAAAAAAACTATCCTGACCTGTTATTTCTTTTAACAAAGGGCATAAAATAGAAAGGATTCCTGTTAGTGAGAATTTTACCAATTTTTATGAACTTATAGTAATGTATTTCTTGAAATATTATCTCACTGAAGAATGAAGCTGCATTATCATTCCCACTGAGTAAATAAATAAATTAGAACTTAAATGATTAAGTAATTTACTGGTGGTCTCAGAAAAGAGCCAGAACTCCAGCTCAGATTTTCTATCTACACATTTCATGTTCTAAGTAACCACATTTCTTGTCAAATGCTTTTTGCTTTTTTTTTTAATTCTCCTATGCTATGAGTCTAGTAATTCTATTAAAAAAATAAAATAAAATGAGGTTCACCCAGAGTTGGACAGCAGGTAAAGCTCTAAAAGCATTTTCCTCAAGAACTATAGCAATAGGAAAAGAACTAAACTGAAATCTGAATACAAACAGTAAAAAGTAAATCAGCTTTATAATCAAAGGTCAGGGTGAAAATTATCAAGTTCCTGTAGTAAATATCCCAAGATAAAGGGTGTTGTGGTCAAACCAACTTGACAGGATTGCAGAAGATGGTCAAGGTAATCAGACTTTATCCAGAGGATTACATGGGATGAGGAATTTGAGCAGTTATCATGGTTGATCAGATATTGATGATACGAATTCTTGTGAAACTGACCTAGCAGAGTTCTTGTTCTTGAACACAGGTACAAAGACAGGACCTATTCAAAAAGTGGAAGTGAGGAGCTTGCTTAAAGTTTGATTGTTATTGGGTGCTTTTGTCTTTGCACTTCAAATTTCAACCATCTGTCCTATGTTAGCAAGTTCACTTCCCCAAAAGATTCAGCAAGTCCTGGAGGCATCATCAACAATGATTACGACCCCTTCTTCCAGAGTAGGGGTTGCTCAGGACTTGCCTGAGCTTTGGATGTGATTCTGCAAGAAAGGAAATTCCTCCTTCTTTAGAAGGTTCTGACACATACTTTCTCGGAAGAAGCTTCAGTGGAACTGAGAACAGTGACGATTGTGTCCTCCTCTTGTTTCCTTCTCTCCTTGAAATCTTTTTGTGTCCTTAAGCTAGCTTCTGCTATTGTTTTTAACCCTTGAGGTCATTCCTTCACCAGCCTACTCATTTAATTCCCATGCTCACCGAGTATTTCCATCCGAGAACTTTGCTGTGTCATCTCCAAGAAAAAACAAGTATCCAGTCTATGCTGTCCAGCACAAAAGGTTTTTCTGATAAGTTCTGTCGGGGACAATGGGTAAATTTACAGCCACAGGAAGTAAACTTCTAACACACTTGGAATCAAGAAGGACAGACAGAAAACAGCAAGATGGTAAGTGTTTCCTATGTGTTGTACAATCTAATTGTGACCCTAGGTCTTCATCCAAGTAAGTATTGCTGGTTTAGTGTTCTCCTTGAAAGTTCTTAAGTGTTTAAAAAGATAAAGTTGTTTCTTGTTATCATAATGAACTATTGGAAAACACTAAGAGAGGGGAGAGCTGACTGTCAGGAAATCAGCAAACAGAGGGTAGGACTTTTAGTCTGCCTCTCTGATGTCAAGGAAGAGTGGGACAGAAGGTGAACTTCAATTCTGAGGGTGAGTGATGTAATCACTTATGCTTATAGAAAGTTTTGTAAAAACTTAGGAGAGCTTCCAGGAGGGTGAACACAAATACATAGGGGATGATGGCTCTCTGGAAGAGAGCATGGGGACTCAGCATCTTTCCCCCATGCCTCACCCTATGCAACTCTTCTACCAAGATAACGATTTGTATCCTCCAATATCTTCTGTAATAAATGAGAAATCTAGTGAATAAAGTTCCAGAGTTCTGAGGGCTGTTCTAGTGCCTGCAGTCTGAGTGTTTCAGTTACATCTCTGTAAAAGAAAAAGAGGCACTGAACAAGTGCATCTAACCTGCCCCCACTAACATACAGTTCCACCATTTCACAAAATGGACTTCCTGAATGGGGTACCACTGGGAAGGAACAAGGTGAATATATGAATGGAAGTAGAAAAAAGGAAGTAGAGACATGTAGAGAAACTTAAAAGAGACACATGGGTGAGAAACACTTGAGGTGGTTCCTGGCTATTGGTAGAGATAACTGAAAGCAGTTATCATCAAGTCATAATGGATTTTTTAATATATTTTGAACCCCTTTCTTGTCGTTCTCTACTAGAAAGTACTTTTGATCTGTGGCTAGCTTCTGGGATTTAACAGCCCCACTTAGGGATAAGCCCACTTAGAGCATTCACCTATAAGGGGATAGGTTATTTGGAGAGTCTGATCAGAAAACAATTATTTGAATTCCTTGACTCTTTTCTCTTTCTCTCTGTCAATTTTAATTCTATTAAAAAGTCATTCATCAAGGGGTTAAAGTGCAGCACTGTGAAGTTTTTCTGCAGCCACTGCAGCATGAGTTTGATCCCTGGCCAGGGAGGTGACCCACATGGTATGGCAGACCTCTCCTGACCTGCCTGCACCTCCCCTCAGCAGTGAATTTCAGTACATCTGCCTGTTGTGTTCCCCAAACTGTCTCTGGTGATTCCTCTCACCCCCACACCTCTGGTCTGTACCCCAGTTCTTGTATACATAAATAAATCTTTAAAAAAAATTCACATTAAGAGTATTTTTTTTTAACTTTTTGCATGCAGGTCACTAGACCTCTTATAATGTATGTACCCTATAAGAGTCTTTGATCCCTGGGTACCTCTCAGTTTCATGCAAACATGAGGATGATTCTCTAAGCTACATAGCTGGTTAGTCAAAAGCATGGTCTAGACTGGGCTTGCAGCTAGAGTCTGAAGTATCAGATAATCTAAGGAAATTATGATGTTAAACTGTAGCATCTGAGGTTTTCTTGAGGTAGCTAGTGTCAGAATTACTGGTTTATGTGAGGAAAACTTAGCACTCACATTCACATTGGAAATTGACCTAGAGAGTACCAATAATGCAGTGTAGTTATATTTATTCTACATCACTTCCTCTTGATTCTACAGATCTGTTTATAAGTAGAAGGAAGACAAAGAAATATAGTCACCATTAGAATTCATAGAATGACATAAAGATCAGTTCATAAATCATTTTTAATTACTTTAGTTCTCTTAGGAAAGGATAAAATTGAACTAAATTCTAATGGGAAAACCGGCAGGGTTTTCATTGCAAAATATTCAAGGTCACTGTCATGCGCATAATAATATCTATAAATGGTGAAATGGTTCTTTGAATGGTAGGAAGAAAAATCCTTCAGTCTTGCACCAGGCATTTTCCAGAAATGAGTGTTCAGTGTTGAGCTCAATATTAATGGGAGAGAGAGAGAGAGATAGCATGACCAACGTATCGTTCCAAGTTTAAATCCTAATGTTTGAGGATCACAAGTGTCTCCTCTTTCCTCTTTATTTTCCCTTTTCTATTTAAGGGTAAATCATTTTAGCATGCCTGTCTATAATCAGTATAGCATGTAATAAGTAAGAACACTCTAACTAAACACTTGCTAACTAGAACTGTTAGTGACTTTGTTGTATGAATTTTGCCCCTTTCAATTCAATGTTCTTTTATCTACATAAGAGAAGACACAAGCATGCTAATTGTGATCAATAAGATTGAAGAATATATTAAAAATGTGATTGTGCCTACAATATATAGTTTTTGTAATTAGACAAAATATTTTCAAGTCATGAAGTTCACTTACATGAGAGCAGAAAATTCATTTATTCTAAGAAAGAAATGTGGAGTTGTAAATTTTAAAAGTAAAAAATAAGTAAAACATTTTATACATAAAAAATTTCCCTTAATGGCCCTCCCTGGTGGCGCAGTGGGTTAAAGCACAGCACTAAGAAGCTAAAGCCACTTCCGCATGAGTTCGATACCCCGCCTGCCCCGGAGGTGACCACATGGCATGGCAGACCTCTCCTGACCCGCCCGCTGCTCCCCTCAGCAGTGTACTTCGTCGATCTGCCTGTTCTGCTCCTCACTCTGTCTCTGGTGAAGCCTCTTACCACCCCTGCACCTCTGGCCTGTACCCCAGTTTTGTATGCATAAATAAATAAATCTTTAAAAAAAATTCCCTTAGTATTTCAGCAAAGCATTTACAAAGTAGCTTCTCAAAATTGATTAGAATATCATTGTATGAATGTTATATATGTGTGTGTGTGTGTGTATCTATATATATGTATGTATCTATATATATAATTTACCAACTTTTTATTTTTTATATTTATTTATATATTTTTTTGTTTATTTGGTATAGAGGGTAAAAAATACAGTAAGATGTTGTTCATCAAACATTCCCAAGAAATACAAATATAATTGTGCTTCTGAAATATTAAAATTCATGAAATTATTGAGGAATAGTTGAACTTGTTCATTAAACTAATGAGATAAGTAAACACGATATGTTGACAACTTAAATGTGTAATTTTCATTTTCATCAAATTTATGAGTCTTCAGCCTGAGTGTATAAAATGTAGCTATTCCGGGATTGATTGGCACTCATTATTGAGAATGCAAAAGTAGCATATGGTTAAAGACTGGCCAGTGCTTAGTAAATGTACACTTTTGTTTAAAGTCCTAAAGAACTCTATTTTGCACAGATATTACCCAAAAGAGCCAGTCAGCACTATGATTCTAAAGTCCTATGATTCAATTAGATGACATTTATCGGTACAAGTGACAATTACCCAGAATTTCATATGTTCATGTGTTCTATGGTACATGTTCTTTCTGTTTGGATTTTTAAGATGGTGCAATAAACAGCATCATCCAATCTACCAAAACTATAAATAACTAAGAGATAACCCAACAGAAAAAGGCTAATGTTGAATAAAAATGGGTTTTTTCTTTCTTTCTTTCTTTTTTTAAAGATTGATTTATTTGTGCATACAGAACTGAGGTACAGGCCAGAGACGCAGGGGTGGTGAAAGACTTCACCAGAGACAGAGTGGGGAGCAGAACAGGCAGATCAACGAAGTACACTGCTGAGGGGAGCAGCGGGCAGGTCAGGAGAGGTCTGCCATAACATGTGGTCACCTCCAGGGCAGACGGGAATTGAACTCATGCAGAAGTGGTTTCAGCTTCTTACTGCAGTGCTTTAACCCACTGCGCCACGAAGGAGGGCCTAAAAATGGTTTTCTTAACACTGAAAATATGAATTCATCCATGGAGCTCTCTCTAGTTGCTGCAACTGGTTAAAGCACAGTACAAATGAGCTATCCGCAGCCTCTGCAGCATGAGGTTGACCCCCTACCAAGGAGGTGACCCACTTGAAGCAACAGACCACTTCTGTCTCTCCTCCGCTGTTCTCCTCAGTACTGTATGTCAGTAGATTTGCCTGTTCTGCTCCCCATTCTGTCTCTGGTGAGCCCCACCCTCTCTGGTTGTATCCCAGTTCTTGTATGCAGAAATAAATACATCTTTTTTAAAAAGTTATCACGGTATTGATTTTAAAGACTACAATATGCCATGGCTTTGATGCTGATATGATTGAACAGGACAAGACTTATTGCTAGCTATCCCTAAAGCTTAATAACCAGAAGTCAGGAAGATTTTAACAGCATGCATACAAATGTGCCTGTACAATCTCACTGTTAAATGTAGCTGCTTTGTTAAAATATTAAGGGACTAGAGTAATATTTTGTTTCTGTTTATAAATAAGAACAGGCATGCACAAATAAATACTTGTAGCTATTCTTTTTATTTGATTTAATCTAAAAATATTGGATCTGCATGGTGGTTGCATTCCAATAAACTATTTGGAAAACTCTACCACTATGTGTGAAATCTGAGTATAGTGAGGCCCATATCAGACATCAGTGAGACAATTTGGAAGACATTTACCATTTCTTAGTTTCCTAGAGACAATTCCGTAAAGAAATGATTTATAAAGTATCCTTCCCAAGAAGAATTTGAGCTGAAGACAGGGGACCACAGAAGTTCCATAATTATACTGAGCTAAGCAAAGTTTCCTGGGAGGGGTTTGTAAGTTAAAATTGACATCAACAGAGTATGTTTACAATATTCCGTTATAGGAGTGGACTTCAAATATATTCTTTTATTTCAATCCCAATTTTTTTTTTAATCAGACTTTATAAATAACACTTTTGGCTGAAAAGTGCTGTTTGGCTACATGTAGATCAGACTGTGTCATTGGCTTCCATTTTTGAAAACTATCATCTTTAAATACATCATATTCAAGATTTGTAAAAAGTAACTCTGGAGAGGAATTTAAAACTTTAACCTCATCACAAAGGTATAACCTCATAGTTGTAATAGGAAGTCTCATGGGTAGGAAACTTTGTTATTATCTTCTTAAAGTGGGTATGGAAATGGCATTCAGATATGAAAATAGAGATTAAGGTATCAGAATGCGTTGTAACTCAAGGAAATATTGATTCAAAGATCAGCAATAGCCATCATATAAGTGAAGCTAAGCATTGCAATATGATACTTCAAACTTACCCAAGTATTTTTCTAAGTTTAGTGATGTTTTACAGAACACTAAAATATTTTCATAAGTGAATTTCTCTTAGCTAAAGACCAGTACATCAACATCTCTAAGAAATCCCTTGAATGTGTGTTGCTTTTTTTTTCTGTTATGTGAGTGTAATTCAGTATCTCTCGATTGATTTTGTTCTTTTCTACTACGCCACTGAGATAAAAAACAGAAGAGAACCATTTGTTTAACCTACTTATGTTTTTAGTGAACAGCAATTATGAGCATAATTAAAGCTCTGTAAATAAACCAAATAATTTATTGCCCATTCAATCTAATTAAGAATCCAAACTATTATTTTTAATGGCTTGCTTTGAGACAAGAGAATTGGTCACTTCATTAGCTTAAATTCATGTGTTTTATTCAGTGTGATTTGAAAGACTTCAATTAAGACTAAAAAGGTTCTGATTTGAAAGTTATCCAAGTTCAACTGTGCCTGACTTGGCTCCTTGAGGTGAGGAAGTTATTACTAGATCATTGTAAGGATGTAAGGTAGATGATACTCCCTCAGAATCTGCTAAGTTCTAAATTATTGGTCCATGTGAGGGTAGGAGTTTGTTCCGGAGTGCATGTTTAGTGAAGGAAGGTGATTCTGAGTGCTGAGGAAGCTGTTGGTGAGAAAAAATAGTCTTCTCCAACCTTTAACTGAAAATAAATTCCTTACTTTTTTTTTAAATCAAAATAAACTTGTGAAACATCATTTATTAATCAGAGATACTCTGCAGGGGAGGGTAAAGGAGAGAGTTCAAAACAGGGGCCAGGGGAATGTGTTCTTACACAAGGAACTATGGTGATGTTGCACAGATGAATTGATGATGGGAATTTTGTGGAGAATACACCTGAAATGAGAAAGCATGCATTGTACAAAAAGGAAGAATGATACAAAAATATATATAGAATTAAATTATTTTTTAAAAAAATATAAAATTAATATAATATAATTAATATAAAACTATTCGAACACCATTGTTTTCTAGTAAGAGCATGTAAGCAAACAATTTCCATCCTACTCAATAGTTGGATAAGAAAGGAAGAGGACCCAGTAGTGGCCGTCTCCTCTGGCCAAGGATTGAAGAAACTTGGTGAGCTGCACTTGAGTACTTCCAAGAGAAACTCCTAAACACTGAGGAAAAATCATCAGGGCTAAATAATTTAGGAACTGAATGACTGAGTGTTAGGGTGGACCTTATCAGACAAGGAAGCAGATGATAAGGAAAAGAGAGATAAATGAAGAAGACAATCATAAATGGCCACTTCCATCAGACCCTTATGAACTAAAGTTTGACTCTCAATGATATAAAATTAAAAAAAAAATACACTCAATCAAATTTCAAATTGATGCATCCTTTTCACTTTGCTCCAACAATTCTCTTAAATACAACATATATTTGGTTATTTTTTCCCAGAATTAAGTCCTTTGAAAATGACAGTTTAATGACAGTTGGTGAGATCTGTTTGTCATCAACTGAGAATTTAAGACAGTGAGTTCTTTATTGTTTTCCTTTTTTTTAAAGTTTCATTTATTTATTCATACAAACTGGGGTACAGGCCAGAGGTGCAGGGGTGGTGAGAGGCTTCACCAGAGACAGAGTGGGGAACAGAACAGGGAAATCAACAAAGTACACTGCTGAGGGGAGGCAGGTCAGGAGAGGTCTGCCTTTGGGGCTGGGGATCAAACTCGCACCAAAGCTGCCACCAGCTTGCAGTGCTGCATCCTAACCCGTTGCACCACAAGGGAAGGCCCTGTTTTCCTTTGTTTTTGATTTTTCACAATTAACTTTTCCATTTTGAGTTTAGACTGTATACAAATAAGTGCAAACATTATAGTAGGTTTCTTCAGGTATTCCTTCTATCTCAGTGGGAAATACGAGATGTGAGTGGAATATGGAAAATTCAAGTTCTCTTCAAAAAATCAGTTCCTGGGCCCTCCCCGGTGGCGCAGCGGGTTAAAGCACAGCACTGAGAATCTAAGCCGCTTCCGCATGAGTTCGATTCCCGCCTGCTCCGGAGGTGACCACATGGCGCGGCAGACCTCTCCTGACCCGCCCGCTGCTCCCCTCAGCAGTGTGCTTCGTCGCTCTGCCTGTTCTGCTCCCCGCTCTGTCTCTGGTGAAGCCTCTCACCGCCCCTGAGCCTCTGGCCTGTACCCCAGTTCTGTATGCACACATAAATAAATCTTTAAAAAAAAAAAATCAGTTCCTGTTTGTATGGACCAGCTTTGATGAGATATTTGGAGAAAGGAACCTATTAAAGAACCAGTGTAGGAAATTTTCATAGCTGTAAAATAGGTGCAGAACCTGAATAATCAGTTATTGATTTCTTCCCTACATTAAAAATTGTGATGTACTAGAAGACCTTATGAATTCAAGGTGGACCCCACTCCAGTTCCCTTCTGTGTCTACTTCATGACCAGCACATATCATACACAAGGAAATTTAGTATCCCAGAATTCACCCAACTCCATGCTGTAAAAATGCTCAATTGGATTAACTGATAAAAAACAGAAATAATAATTTCTCAGTGACAAGATATTGGACAATTGCAAAAAGTAGGCCTTGATAGTGTTTGAAGGAATCGAGTAGAGTTGAGTCTATCATCATGATAGTGATAGAAGAGGACAACTGAAGCTAAGATTGTAGCTGAAAAGGTGAAGGAGCACTTCCACATCATCATCAGAACCTGCAAAACATCTCTCTGTTACTCCTGGGACATGACACATTTGACATGTTTCTAGGTGGGAAATTGTTCCAAGTGAATGTGGAGATTATTTTAGGAAAGCATGTTGCCTTGGGGCCATAAACTTCATATTGCTTATGTAGTCGGTGCCAGGGGTTGCAATGTGCAGAGTGTATATCTTGTAGCCTAGATTTTTTGAGAAGTCTAATGAAAGCTATGAAGCCTCTCCTAAGAAATGTGCACCTGGATTCAATCAATTTCAAAGATTCATAGTATCCTAGTCCTTTCAGGCTAATTTAACAAGGATACAATAGACTTAATAAGAAAGAAATTTATTTCTCCTAGTTCTGGAGGCTAGAAGTTCAGTATCATAGCACTAGCATGATTGCACTCTAGTTGATTGCCTTTTTTTTGTTTCTTGGTTGTTTTTTATTGCTGTGTCCTCCAGTGGAGATGTGGCAAGGGATCTTATGGGGTCTCTTATAAAATACTAATCCCTTTCATGAGGGTTCCACTTGCCCAAAGGCCTTGATTTTCTGGTACCATCACATCGGGGATTGGAATTTCAGAATATGAATTTGGGGAACCGTGTCCATTCAGATCATAATACATAGATGACTTGATCACTAACCATGTTCAAGAGGTAAGAAACATCTTACCTCTTAATGTTAGAATATTCTGCAAAAGTTTGTTAATGTATTTTGGGGGTAGATAAGACAGATTCCATGTTAACTAGCATAAAAGCAAACAAAGAAAGAAACTGTTGATGTGGGTATGGTGCATTTGATGCTTAACTCGTAGACTATAAGGATGACTTTGAATGTTTTTGAATGTGAAGGAACATAAAACATTATTTGGGGGGAACAGTAACAATAGCATGATTTGGAATCCAGATTTTGTAGATTGTCCCAAGTTTTGGATGATTCCTGATTGTACAGAGCCCTACTCATATGCTCTCTTGAATATTATAGGAAATTGATGGCACATATTCAATCACTCAATTCAAATTTTAGCCAATTAACAAATCCAGATTAAAAACCATTCACTGAAATTCACAATTCATTTGTGATAACGAAAACAAATTCTTGGCACTCCTCAGTGGAGCAACAGATTAAAGCACAGCACTAGCAAGCTAGCTGCAGCAGCTTCAGCATCAATTCAATCCCTAGCCAGGGAGGTGACCAACAAGGCGCAGCAAGTTTCTCTTGTCTCACCCACTGTTCCCCTCAACATCAATCTGCTCATCAATCTGCCTGTTCTGCTCCCCACTCTGTCTCTGGTGAATCCTCTCACCTCCCCTATACCCCAGTTCTGTTGCATAAATAAATAAATCTTTTTAAAAGTTCTTAGCAAATTGTGATTAGAACATAACATACTCTAACAATTCACAACAAAAATTATACTCAGTGATCAGTTCTCTTTGTCCATCATTTCCAATAAAGATTGGTCTGAGACATAATATCATCTTTGACTACACTGAGTAAAAGACTTGTAACACCACCATTCTAACAGACATTGTGCCAGTATATAACCTCACATACACACTTGTCCTCTGTGGCAGGTATGTTTCATATCACCGTCTCTCTGGTGGTAATTAAAATTTGTCAGTTGTTTCTTTTTTTTTAATTAATTTCTTTATTCATACAGAACTTCGGTACAGGCCAGAGATGCGGAGGGTGAGAGAACTCACCAGAGACAGAATGGGGAGCAGAACAGGCAGATTGACGAAGCACACTGCTAAGGGGAGCAGCGGGCGGGCCAGGAGAGGTCTGCCTCGCCATGTGGATCTCTTTGGGGCAGGCGAGATTGAATTCATGTGGAAGTGGCTTAAGCTTCTTTGTTCTGTGCTTTAATACGCTGCGCCACCAGGGAGGGCCCAAATTTGTCAGTTTTAATGGAGATGAGGGGTCCAACAGAGTCTCTGTGGATCTAAATTGATCCCAGTCTTTATAGAATGAAGAACTCCTAAGATACTTTATGATTCTTAAACAGAGTTTAGAAGTTGGCTTGCAATCACTGATGGTGATAGAGACTTTTGGATACCAACTGAGAAAATTCTTACTGCACTTATTGAAGAAACTGTTTATCAATAGCTTCTCTCACTCCTTTCACATTACTTAAATTTCCCCTTTCTTATATTTGAGAAAAGAAACAAATTACCAAAAACTTGGTGGGCTAAAACTACAAAATTTTACTTTCTCAAAGTTCTGGATAACAGAAGTCCAAAATAAGTCTCACCAAGCTGAAACCAAAATGTCAGCACAACAGTGTTGTTCCCTGAGAGACTCAAGGGAGAATCCATGCTTGCCTCTTTCAGCTCCTTACGGCTGCTGGCATTCCTTGGCACCCAATCTCTGATTTCATGGCTGTATTGCCTCCTTCTCTTCTGGTTGTATCATTTCCCTCTGCCTGTATATGTGAAAAATATGCTTTTGATTAGGGCACCACTAATAATTTAAGGTAATATTCCTATGGTAGTTCCTTGGTTTAATCACAATGATGTGATATATTTTCCTCAAAAGGAAATATTTACAGATTCTTGCATTAGAATCTGATATATTTGGCAACAATTACTCAGTTCACTATACTTTACTAGGCTGTCCAGGGTCATAAAGACCTTGTAGGGGCCCTCCCTGGTGGCGCAGCGGGTTAAAGCACAGCACTGAGAATCTAAAGCCACTTCCGCATGAGTTCGATTCCTGCCTGCCCGGGAGGTGACCACATGGTGTGGCAGACCTCTTCTGACCTACCCGCTGCTCCCCTCAGCAGTGTACTTCATAGATCTACCTGTTCTGTTCCCCACTCTGTCTCTGGCGAAGCCTCTCACCGCCTCTGAGCCTCTGGCCTGTACCCCCAGTTCTGTATGCACAAATAAATCTTAAAAAAAAAAAAGACCTTGTAGGACTTCATCAGGAGCAGTATCTTATGGGCCCTATCAGGAATCTTCCAGGTTTACCTAGAAAGACTATTCTCAAAAGGTGGTATATAAAATTATGCCTTTGGAGATAAAGATTTGATCATTTCTCATGCTACCATCATAGGAATATGTACCACATACTTGCAACTACTGCTAGAACACATAAAATATTTTTTATTTTAATTTAGCAACACATTGAGATGCTCAAAAAAAGAAACACTTGTCAACTGACTAGCAAAGAACTTGGCACATATCAGGAAGTCATGGCTCCAACTTATCTTTTTGAATCAGAGCTAAAGTCACCAGAGATGACTTAACTGACCTTAAGGCCCTTGTCAATTCTCATTCAAGGACAGCATGGCTAAAGAACCAAGGTAGGATCGCATGGCAAAAACACACCGCTTGGAATATAAAGGATCATGTAAGGGGACATTCCCCCAAAAAGTGTATAGGTTGGCTAGACACCCTAACCCATATAAATTACAATCTTCTATTGGAAATGTGGATCATTAAAATAGAACTCTTCAAAAAGCCAGCATAAATGTAAAGATTAGATATCTGAAGAAATGCAATATACAATCTGGTTGTTATATGATAAGTCCTCAATGAGGAATGGATTTTAAAATATAATTATGCTCAAAAGCTAGTAGCATATTTAGGAATATTACTTTTCTCTTGCTCTCTAATCCTTGCAGCACTTCAATAAATTTATTCAAATTTCTCTTACTTTTATGTATTCTTACCATCTTCTCTCTTTTCCCCTCTTCACCTTTCACTTGATCACATGGTTTAAAAGGATAACTGGGCTTCATAGATTTTAAGGTCAGAGAGGGAATATTTTCATTATTCATTACTCAGCTATTTCTAAATAAGCCCACTTAAAAAAAAA
>NW_004567110.1:55123320-55135682 GCF_000260355.1 Condylura cristata | reverse complement strand
AAAAAAAATCAAGATGCCTTGCTTTCTGCTTAATTAAAAGACTATTCTTATATAGGAATAGGGAAAGAAAGTAGCATAGAATTAAAAATTCCAATCCAATTCAGTCCCTAAGAGTTTGCTCAACTAGTTCCTGAAAATATGTGATCTCAATTGTGTGAAAATTTATGTGGAAAATGTACTTGTATTCACTCGCTTAACATTGGGTATTGAGTCCCACTCTAAGTGGAGAATAGTGTAAGGCCATTTGGTGGGATAATCCATGATCTTCAAGAACTTTCCCTAGTAATTGAAATAGACGTGGAACAAATTATTGAAATGTAATATCCATGTAGAAAAGAAGTTTGTACATAGTATAGGAAAACTTGAAGGAACTAGAAACACATTTTAGGGTACTGAAAAAATGTTTCACCCAGTAGATAACATTTTTGATTTATGAAGGATGTGGAAGAATTCCCCAGGCAAAAAAGATAGAAAGGGTGCAATTATGGTCCAAAGATAAATATGTGCAAAAGTACCAAAGTGCCTAAATAAATAGACTGAGATACTGAAGCCTCGTGGTTTGGAACGTGGTGGTTAGAATTTTTAGGATATGTGACAAGAGGTGGATCGAAGCCAGATGGATAATGAACAAAGGAATCTGGGTAGACCTCACGGTGATTGCCTGACACAAAAGAGTAAGATGGTCAAATTTGAGTTAAGCAAGGAAAGAGTGAAAATATATTAAAAGGAGGAAGGGTCTTCTGGTGGGAAATTCTTTAGGATGTCTTTGTGATAATTCAAGTAAAAACTCATGGAGGCCAGAAACAAGGGGTGGAAATGAATGAGGTCAAAAGCAAGGCTATTTGGGGTGCATGTTAAATAGCCAACTGAATTTTTCACAGTGGGTGAGAAGAAAAATGGGACATCTGTTTAGACTACAACTTAATACTTTGATAGAAAAGTATGGACAATGTTATTAACTGAACTAGTTACAGAACAAAAAACAGAGTTGGGACTGGTAAGAGAATTTGAGCAGGGGGTGGGAAGTGATAGTACTGATGGGGAACTTAGGAATAGGTAACATTTAAAAACAGGCAAGATAACTCTGAGTATACTTAATATATTGAATTCTATTGAATGCTTTGTGAGTTATAGCTCAATAAATCTGTCTTTAAAAAAAAAAAAAATCAGGCCAGGGACAAAGAATCGACAAAAATGACAGAGCAAAGGTAACAGAAAGAATATCGAGAGAAACTAAATATCCTTCAGATTTTCCCTTACTTTTCTTTTTATGTTATTTTTTAGTTTATCACTATTTTTCTGATTCCTTTTTTAATCCTGGCTGAAAGGACTCACCACTCACTTGAATAGAACTCAATTTCTGAAGACTCTGATTCAGCAATAAATTTGCAGAGGCCAGAATTTCTCATAAAAGCGATTTGTGATCAGAAAGAGAAATTGTCATTTTTATTCAATTGAGTATATGCAGCGTGCCACAAGAATGTAATGCACTATAATGCAATAAAATGTTTTATTAGTTTAAAATTCATAAATGAGGTTAAATAAACATATCAGGGACTCTTAAGACTCAAACTTTAACCTAATATACCATAACCATATATAAAATATAAATATATACAATAGTGTGTGTGTGTGTGTGTGTGTATATATATATATATATATAACATATGTTGGATTTATCCTGATATATGCTGTAATTATATTTTATTGAAGTATTCATTTACAACATTATATACATTTCAGGTATACAGCATTATAACTAGGCATCTGTGCATGCTATTGTATGGCACAATGCAACTCAACTTTGCATCCATCCCATACATTTGAGCCCTTTTGACCCTCCAACCCCTTTCCACTCTGATTATCAACAATCTGTTATCTGTATCTAAATGCTTGTTTTTATTTGTTCATTTGCTTTGTTTTTATATATCCCACAAATAAGTAAAATCCTATTTGTCTTTCTTAATCTGACCTATTTTGCTTTGCACATTTCTCCCCAGGTCCATCCATGTTGACACAATAATGGCAAGCTTTCATCTTGTTTACAGTGAGTCCTATTCTCACTGCACATGGATACCTCACCTTCCTGATCCACTCATCTATCAATGGGCCATTAGATTCTTTCCATATCTTCACTATTGTGAAGCATGCTACAACAAATATAAGAATACACATAGCTCAAATTTGGGTTTTCATTTTTTAATTACCCAGAAATGTATATCCTATGATATTTTTGGATTTTTTAAATTATTATTCATACAGAAATGGGGTACAAGCCAGAGTTAGAGGGGCAGTGAGAGAATTCACCAGAGACAGAAAGGGGAATAGGCAGATCGATGAGGTACCCAGCGGAGGGGAGCAGCAGGCGGGTCAGGAGAGGTCTGCCATAAATGTGGATCACCTCCTAGAGGCTGGGAGTAGAACTCTGACACACTGCTGTGGTTCGCTTGCAGAGCTGCTTCCTTACCTGTAGTGCCACCAGGGAGGGTCCTGAAATTTATGGCTTTGTTGAAGAATCTCCAAACTGCTTTCCACCGTGGCTGCCCCAATTCATATCTTCTTACCAAATGTTCCCTTTCTCCACATTCATACCAGCTCTTGTTCATTCTTTTCATTGCGATGATAACTATTTTCACAGGTATGAGGCGATATCTCCTAGGTATTTTCAAAAGATGTTCATCATCATTTATACATAGAGGAATTCTAAATGTCTCTATACCAGTAATAAAGTATTAATATGCTTATTAATACATTATGAATTAATACATCACTTCAAATCCTTGCAATGTGTTCATTTATATGTGCTAAAAAGCAGGGAGTAAGGAGACTCACTGGAGATAGAATGGGGAGCAGAACAGGTGGATCTACTGAAATACATTGCTGAGGGGAGCAGCGGGCAGGTCAGGAGAGGTCTCCTGCACCGTGTGGGTCATCTCCTTGGCTGGGGATTGAACTCAGACCATAGTAGTGTTGATGATAGTGGTGAGACTTAAACCCTTGACCAGAGGGACACTCTGTACGCTAACTTTTAAAAAGCAGAAACGTTTCAGCCAAGTCAGATTCATCCCATCAATATGGAGTTCATGATCCTGTAGCTTTGTGACTAGAAACCGTCCCAGGCTTTTCCACTTCATCCAAAATAAAAGCCAAGATTTGTCGATGGCCCAGAAGGCCCCATGTTCTCTGGGCTGTTCCTTGTCCCCTGCCTACCATGGTCTCTCCACTTCTGCCGCCAGGCCACACGTGCTGTGACTGCTGTCTGTGGGTCCGGGATATGCGCTCCTCTTTGTGACCCTCCCTGACTGTGCTTCTAGTCAGACTGGGAAGGCAACGAACAGGTTGTCTCATCCCCTGCAGCCTTTATGGTCTTGTCACTGGACCTGTCTGCCTTCTCCTGTTGCTCTATGCCTGTACCGCTCCCTTCAAAAGAACATATTGCTTTTTATTTGGTTTTCTGTACCTGCCCAACACTTGAAGGTGAGTTCCCGGTGTGGAGCAAACAACAGAACAAATGGGCAGTGTGTATAAGCTCATTCCACTAATATTTTTGAGATAATGACATAATTTATTCTTTTAAGTTTTGGTAATATGGAGTTACCTAGTAAGTATTGTAGAAATTAATGCTTTCTGGACAACTAAAAAATTATTTCTAATTAAAAGATTTTAAGCAGTAAAGCATATGTCTAATTAGGATTTCACCTATTTGAAGTGCTGGGAATCCAGTTTGAAGCTACATACTTAAATGGTGGGTACTCTCTATAGTAAACAAGTATTTAGAAGCATTAGTAGTCCAGCCTGGGGTTCATTGTTATTAAAATCCACCTATATGTCAAATGTTTATGAGAAGTTAAGTCAAACAGTAAGTGATGTGAAAATTCTATCTTTATTTTATATAAACATAATTTTAGATAAAATTAATCTCATTAAAGTCTTGAATTTGTTTGCACATACACATATTTTCTTTAACTGTATTCTTATTTTTTCCCTGTTTCACTTTTGCATTGTTTGATTTATACTCTTGAAAGCACAGGCATTTATTTTATATTTCTTTGTATCATTTTCCCAAGTTTTACTAAGTAGATTAATAAAATCATAACATATGTTTCTGGATATTAAAGTATGAAGAGATGAGGGTGCCCAGTGTATAGGTACTTGGCACAGATGCCAGATACTACCATTTTGATTTTTCTCACCATTGTTCTGTCCAGGACTAACTCTTCATAGAGCAGTGCTCTGATGAAATCAATAAGTAAACTATCAAGAATCTTTTCCATTTTTATTACTTGTGAATAACTCAAGATATCATAACACTCACACATATTAATGAAATCTTCTGTTTCAGGGCCTAGACAATATATCTAGTTCATTTGGGGACATAGATCATCATTTTAAAAGCAAGAGAACTAAAGCCCAAGAGAATAAAATGTAGTGGAAAGTATATTCAGCATGATTGAGAAATGCATTTTGTGGTCAAACAGTAAGATTTATGACTGAGTCATGAAGATTAGTAGTACAGCTTTCTTTCTCATTTTCTTTAATGAGAAATCATATTAATAATAGCTTTACAAAATACCAGCACGGTGAAGTATTACTTTAAGTTATATAATAAATAGGGACAAGAAATAGTATTAAGCCAATTAAAATATATACTCACCATTCCCTAGTAATTTTGCCTGCATTATTTTAGAGGTCTATGAAGCTTTCCATCACACTGACCTGAATTTAATAACTACTTAATGAATGTGTTTTATACACATATGTTCATTTTTTTTAGTTTTTCATAGATTATTAATCATTATGTCATATTCTCCAGTCTCGTGGAAAGGCTTATAAAAATAAAGAGAACTAACAAAGAGTAAACGTTTGCTGTGTCTTCTTTCACATTCTATATTTAACAGTGTGTAAATATTGTTCATTTAGAAATCCATTCTTCAAGGACAGTTTCTCTAAACACAAATAAGACAGATTCACAATATGAGCAAAACAAAACCAGCTGTCCAAAATCAGGACAATTGACGAAATGTCCATCGTAGAAAACAAATATCCTGACAGCATATATTGGAATAATATTTCAGAATGTAGAACAAGTTTGTTTTGTTTGTTTTTTTTTTTTTGAAAATTTATTTATTTATGCATCCAAGAACTGGGGTACCGCCAGAATTGTAGTGGGTGAGAGGATTCACCAGAGACAGGATGGAGAGCAGAACAAGCAGATTGACTGAAATGCACTTCTGAGAGGAGCAACAAGTGAGACAAGAAGAGGTCTGCTACTCCATATGGGTCACCTCCCTAGCCGGGGATCGAACTCATGTTCCAGTGACTGTGATAGCTTCATAGTGCTGTGCTTTAACCCCTTGCACTACCAGGGTGTCCCAGAACAAGTATTCTTTTGTCAAGTTTTTTGATATTTCATGAGTTTTCAGGAAATGGGTGGGATTCTAGACTTACTCTTCCAGCCCAGCAATTGCCATGGTATCAGCAAGCAACTATTTTCAGGGCCAGGTTTCCCTGAGCATTCTGTCCAGATGAGCTCTGTTAAACACCATCTGTAGGCTCCTCTGCTTTTTAATAAGTCCATTTGCTCCTTTTAAGGGAGTATGTATTACAAGATGTTTACAAAAATATTGCGTAAATCTTAGGCAATATTCTTCCAACATTTCTAAATTTAGATAAGAGTATTCTCTTACATTGAAGAATAAGTTGTAACACCTAAGGGTCTGGGCACGAATACCTTAAGTTCCCAAATATAAGTATCCCAGAAGTAAATTACATCTTCTATGACTTTTCTCCAATCTTTCAGCCTCTGTCCCACCATAACTTGCCTCCCCAGCTAGTATCAGTCATGGGAGGTTGCTAACTAAGAAAGACCATCTGAAAAGCTCAGATGGTGTGGACCCATCTGAAACTAGTTTGGAGATGGTTTCTGTGGGCCTTCTGCAACCCAGATGTGTGCTTCTGTTTCCAGAGCCTCCTCAAATGTTATTCTTCCTCCATACTTTGCTCTCTGACCTTTGAAAGTAAGGCCAAATTTATCGTTAGTTTTCGGATATTGGGCTAATTCTCTGTCCATAAATGTCTTTCCTTTATCCCCTTTAGGTAACTGACATTTTTCCATTAAAGAAAATTTCACAGCTATGTAGTTTTAAAAGAGAAACATCTCTATAAGTTTATGAATATTTCCAGACTTATAAGTGATATGGACATAGGAAATAACTTATGTGTTAAAAGACCAAGTTGTGGGCCCTCCCTGGTGGCTCAAGGGGTATGAAGCTATTGCAGCCACTGCTGCACCAGTTTGATCCCTGACCAGGGGAGTGGCCCACATGGCAGGAGACCTCTCCTGACCCGCCTGTTGCTCCCCTCAGCAGTGTACTTCCTTGATCTGCCTGTTCTGCTCTGAGCTCTGTCTCTGGTGAATCCTGTCAGCACCCACACCTCTGGCCAGACCGCAGTTCTGTCTGTATAAATAAATCTTTTTTAAAAAGGCCAGGTTGTCAAGAACAGTCCCAAGGACCCCGTGCTTCACCTTTCCCCAAATTTCCTTTAACATGCTCTCAATATATCTGAAACACAAATAACAATATTTGTATCTACATTATAAACTAGGGATGACAGAAAATGTATATGCCAACAATCCAGGGCAAATTTTTACTACTACCGCATTAATATTACAAGTATGTGTTACTATGAGAAAAAGATTCATGGGCCACCTCATACTTAGACTAATATAGTCTAGTTAGGAAGAAAGAATTAGGAAACCAGTGTGATTTCTGCAATCTCATTCATTGTTTAAGCCTCCATCCCTGGAGATTGAAATTGTCTGTTAAAAATATTTTAAAGTAGAGCTTGCATCCTAGAAGACAAGGAAACTAAGAAAAAAAGAAAAGTTTATTACAAAAAATGAGAGAAAAGTCCTCAAAGACAAGAATACTAAGGAATCTTGACTTTTACATATCTCACTGGGACCAAAAAGCAATGAGAAGGCAGCCAGTAAAGAAAATTAGACTACTCTCACTTCCCTCACCAGTCTAAAAGAATGTCACTAAACAAATATCTGTCAAGATTCTTTTCTATCAGCAATGATAGAAACCTAAATTATCTTAAGCCAACAAGGGAAGCTTGTTGGCTCAAATAATGAACTACACTGAAGAAAGGACAGAGGAAATGTGGTCTCAGGAATAACTACATCCGGTCTCAGGAATAACTATATCCAAGTCCAGTCCCTCCTTCCTCCCTCCCTCCTTCCTCTCTCCCTCCCCCTTTCCCTTCTTCCTTCCTTCCATTCTTCCTCACTCCCTTCATTCCTCCCTACTTCCCTCCCTCTCTCCCTCCACCCACCTTCCCTCTCACCACTCCTTTTTAAAATTTACCTCATTTTTCCAAAGCTTCTTCCTTTTGTCCCTTCCTTCATCTTCCCTGTTGCATGTCTGTTATTTTCTAAGTACAGACATGGGCACAGGCTTCCAGAAGCCCTGTATTCATATATTAATGGCTTCAACAGTAGGAAAAAAAAAAAACAAACATGTTTTCTTGTCAGTTCCATTTTAATCTTGAAGGACAGTGAGAGACCATTGGACCACATGTCCATTTGCATGACAAAGGAGAAAGTAATATGACTAGCACAGCCTATCACCTATCCCTGTCACCGTAGTTGAAGTTGACATGAAAGAGAAACCCAAGGCAGAGTGCTTTAAAAGAAAGGGGCAGAGAGCCCTCCCCGGTGGCACAGGTTAAGCACAGCACTATGAAGCTATTGCAGCCACTGCATTATGAGTTCGATCCCTGGCCAAGAAAGTAACCCACATGGCAAGAGACCTCTCCTGACCTGCCTGCTGCTCCCCTCAACAGTGTACTTCCTGGATCTGCCTGTTCTGCTCCCCACTCTGTCTCTGGTGAATCCTCTCATCTCCCACACCTCTGGCCTACACCCTAGTTCTACATGCATAAATAAATAAATCATTTTTTAAAAATATTATAATAACATTATTGGTTACTGCCAAAGCTTGCAAAACATCAAGACTTCTGTAAGGTAAGACATTTCTCTTCAAGTGTAGATTTTTATTTTTATAATTTTATTGTGATATATGTGAAGCACACTAAACTTCTCATATAAAAATGTGTAATTTGGCCAGTTTTGACACACACATGTATATATACACACTCACATTGAAATCATTGAAATCACCAGTCAAGATAATGAATATTCCTAAGTGCCCATAAATCTGCCCCTGTTTACTGCTAAGTTGATCTCTATTGTGTGGAAGTTAGCTAGTTTGTTTATTCATTCAGCTCTTGTTAGATATGTGGGTTGTTTTCAATTTGAGGGTTTCACAAATACACTTGTGAATATTTGTGTGCAACTCTTCCTGTGAACAGTATGTTTCTGTTTTTCTGGGGTAATTATCCAAATTGAAAGACTGGGTCATATGGTTGTTATATCTTAATCATTTTAGGAAACATCCAAATTGTTTCCAGTGTAACTTCACCATTTCATTTCCCCACCAACAATAGATTAGAAAATCTATTGTTAGATTTATTCTTATGTATCTTCACCAACAGTTGGTAAAATTAGACTTCCAAGTTTTATTGGAAGTCTTTATTGGATTTGTAGTAGTATCTCATTTTTTATTTTAAAATTGTACTTACCTCTTGATTAACAATGTTGAACATCCATGAAATCACATATTATCCACTTTTGTAGTGTGTATTTAAACCTTTAAGAAGTTGGTTGATTCTCTTCTTGTCACTAGCTCTAAAAGTCTTTTATATCTTCTGGCCATAACTTCTTTGTCTAATGTTTCTCCCAGTTTGTGGCTTGTTGAGGTATAATAAAAGATAAATATTTAGTGCTTATATTCTGTTTACAACACAGAGCTTTTTTTTGTAATAAATGATGATATAACAACTAGATATTCATACACATGTATATGTATATATACAAGTATATTGCTATGTGTATATATGTAAAATCATCTACAAAACACCAGTTGGAATATGAATTATGATTGTGTCAAATCTATAAATTGAGTTGGGGGAACTTGCATTTTCACAATATTGACTTTACCAATCCATGAATCCAGTGTGGCAAAATATATCATGCCACTTACTAATTTAGGTCACCTTTAATTTCTCCATGCATTGCTTTATAACTTTCAGTGAAAAGGAAGGTCTTGAAAATCTTTGTTAGATTTATTCTTATGTATCTTCATCAGTTTAGTCATTTGTACATACATTTGTAACAGGACTCTGATGTAATGCAATGGTGGGGATCACTAAAACTATGGTCTTTGCTTTTCATGTCGAAGACTGAAGATACTGCACGGGAAATTCTGAATGACAGAATGTGGAAAATCAAAGACAAGATGGAATCCACAAACATGGAATTTATGAATGAGTTGTCTGAAACAACATTAGTTATCCACAAAGACACTCTTACTGCCTTCTTTGTGGTGAAGTTCATGTCCTGCAGTAGAAGCTGAATCCTTGAATGACTGAGATGAACACACACTTGGCTCAAGGAGGATCCAAGAGAAAGTAAGGCAGTCACAGGCCTGGCTGTTGTGCATGCCAACAAGGTGACCAGCAAATTAGCAACAACATGATTGAGTTTCAACAGGCACCTGTCTCAAACTAACAGGCACCTGTCTCAAACTCTCAAGAAAATATTCAAAATAGTTGCTTGTTTACTTTTGCATTCCAAATCTTGCATGATGTTACCTTCTGTGGCCCTTCCAGATTGGAAATGTCCATGGAACGAAATTCTGGGAAATAGCTCTTCATAGAAGAGTTGATATTATAAAACTACTCTAAGTCACTTCTCAACTCACCACCACTTACATCTCTTTAAACTACATAATTTCCAAACGGAAATAGTAACAAAGATGTGTTAATAGACGTTTGAAGCATACAAAAAAGAACAGAGTAGCCATTTCTTCCAAAATAGATGCAAAACCCCTTCTTTTTCTTAGGTTGATGTTCATTCTACTCTCTGATAATTTGCATTCTTCATTTGATTTCTTGTCGTTTAAATGTTGAGATATAAAAATTTTAAAAATACACTATTAGCACGTGTTATGCGATAGGAAGTGATGGGAAAGGGAAAGAAAACAAAAATACTGAATAACGCAATCATTTAATCAAAATAAGGAATAAATATTTTAAATTAGTGCAGTACTCAGTTCTATAAATTATCACAGATTCTGGTTGGTGTTTATAACTAAATTCTTCTACTGCACAGTCTAAATTCTCTTTACTTCAGGAAGTGCCTCAATAGCTGTTGATTGGACAATGCAGTGACCCAAACCTTCATTGGGACTTGTCTGGTTAGCTGTCCCATCTGAATTGGGGTTTTGTAGTTTCTACTGACTTTAATCACAAGACTTAGAAGTCCTCTGAAGAGTCCCAAGGATCCCCTACATTCCAGACATACTTCGTCTTGCTCCACTATGGAGTAGCAACCTGTATGCATCTTAATAGTCTTGATCAATGATCCCAGCCCAAATGTATCAACTCCCGGCTTAAGAGAATGTTTGTTTCCATGGATAGAAGTAATCCTCCCTTTATAAATAATCCTTCCAGGGAAGCAAGTCTGAAGTTACAGAAACTAGAAGCATGGGTTTTTCTCATGGCCAGGAGTCAGGAAATGATATTTCCAGGATCCCTTGATTCCGTGATACCTAAATCTTGGGTATGGAAGAAACTATTTAGAGTACAGACTAACTAGAGGGAATTTTCCCAAGTTCCCAAGAGTGCTGCCACTTAGAGCTAATGGTAGAATGAGTCCTGGAAAGGCTATTCTACTAGTTGCTTCAGGGTAGTGGGAGTGTGCTAAGGCAGGTGAGAACAATAGCCATGATTACTCCTGCATCCTGGCACTTTACATCAGGGAGGCTCCTGCCAAGGTGTTTCCCATTATTTATATAATAGGATGTAAACTGGTACTAATAAAGGGGGAGTAGAAAGGAGGAATAGAAATCACAAATGAAATCATTTGCTGTAATTTTCAAATGGCAAACAATTTTGGGGCCATTTGAAAATTTACAAGATAGCAGATGCTTCTCTCCTGCAGTGCCTTGCAGCACAATCTGCATGAAAAACATACCCAAAAGGGCAAAGTAAAGGCATAGAATCATCAAAAAAAATAAAGAAAGAAAGAATAACATAAATTAAAAACTATAAAGTGAGGTGCTTGATTAGAAACACCATAGTGGTAAATATTAATTATTGTAGCTCTGTGGATGGTGATATTGACAGGCATTTTGGGCAGGGAAAGCAAATCCTTCCCCAAAGTAATTGTCTGTCTAGTGAGGATAAAATCCTGCCCATTCTCTGATGGGTGTTGTTCAAAGTCTGCTGCCTGCCATCAAGAAAATGGCTGAGCTCTGGGGATTGGGGCCATCACTGTCATTTGCTTTGGTCTCTGCTGTACGTGGTACACTTAGCAGTGACTGTATCCATGTCAGCCTTGATGAATTCAAGTGCACATTGTTGAGCCCATCCATAACTTCCATCCCTGCCATCAAAGCCATTTTATTCATTAACAAACTGAACAATGAAGAATGAGGTGACAGATAACCACATAATTGATGATCTTTACCACTTCATCATTAAAACCCTGGTCTGGTGTTAACTGGTTAACTGGTGTGGACACCCTTAAAGTAATATATGTATGGACAAAAACAGACTCCCATCCTTTTCCCCCATCCATGGGGGAAATCCATGGACTTTCCCCATCTCCTGAGTGTTGGCATTTGCACCTCACTTGCTTCACCACTCTTCTGAACCAGATTCATGTCTTCAAATTCAAGTGACTTACAGTCCAAACAAATTCTATTCAAGAACTTCTACTGCCTTATTTATTTATTTATTTTTAGAAACTGAGAATGAGAATGATGCCAGAACACTGAAGGGGAATAATTTTAATCAAACCTGCCTGGAATTTTTAGAAAAGATTCATTTGTGCATCTGTTTACATGACAAACTTCACATGCCATTTGTACAATCTTTATGCTGAAGATTGTAGGAGTCTTTGGAGAGATTTAAGCTTATGGGAAAAGATTGAATTCATTAGATTTGTGGTATTTGTGGTAATCTATCTGATTATAGTGTGGACCATGGAACAAAGGAGTAAAGGATTGGAGATAGAGCATACGAATTTTTCTCAAATGAGTTTAAAAGCAGTGATGGCTATGATCCCTAAATAAAGTTTATTATAAAAAAAAATAGTGTTTAATTCTTCTCAAACTACCCTAGCCTAGGAATGGGAAAGAAAAAAAAGAAGTTTCTAAGATGAGATAATACTTAGAGTCTTAGAAATATATATAGCTAACTAAGAGATGAGAAAACAAGGAAAGAAAAAATGG
>NW_004567110.1:55045119-55122510 GCF_000260355.1 Condylura cristata | reverse complement strand
TTTAAATCTCAGCCCAAAGATTGCCCCTTTGGAATCCAGGCTTCCCTGAGCTCCCTTTTTGAATACCTCCCCACCTCCTGATCCTACCTAGTAATAAGTTGCCATGTTACTTTAAACCATTACCTCACTGAAGTCTTTAAAGTATAACAGGTTTTCCTTTCATGAAATCTCAGTTGAAACATGGCGGCTGTTTCCTTTTGCCTCAGACAATATTCTTTGATGGCATTGCCAAATCCAAAGCCTGACGTTCTGTTATCTGAACTCTGCCAATGTTTAAAGAGTGAAATATGATTTAAAGAGTGAAATATGGATCCATATTTGACTTCCTTCCTTCTCTTCAAAAGTCGTGGTCTCCAGTTAGGAAAAGAACTATTGGTAAAAGTAGAAAGGACAAATCAGAGGCAATTGTCTGACCTGTGAATAGGACAGATTCTTGTTTTCTGTTTGGGTTGGCAGGAAGGAAAGGAAAAACCGCTGAATTTCACACTTTATTTTTGTACTTTGTTCCATTTCTTCTAACAAAATAGCTTCAGGTAATTTCAATTCTTAATTCAATTCCACTGATGTATTGCAAAATAATTCACAATACTTCATTATCTCAAAGATTGTCTAATTTTTGTAATAGGCTGATTGACAGTTTTGATCTTTTTATTCTTTCTTTTCCTCTGTTGTTAAAATTGTTTTTATCCCTTTATGATTTTAATTTTATTGAGACAACACTGGTGTATGATACTGTAAGCAATTCCAAAGTATAAGATCACATCTCTTCAGATACATATAACCACACCACACCTAGCACCAAGGGATCTATAATCCTTCACTATAGTCCATTGGACCGTGTCCTTTCTTTACTGTCCACCCTCCCCTCTTTTCTGGTAGGCTTAATTCTAAAGACAGATTTTCAGATTTGTTATTGGTTAGTCTTTGACCCTCTGTTTTGTTTCTATATATTCCACATATAATAAAATAATCTAATATTTTTATTTCTCCTTCTGACTTTGCTTAACATTATATACTCCAGTTCTCTTCATGCTGTCACAAATAACTTATCACTAACTATTTTTAGTGATAAGTAGTATTCCATTGTGTATATGTAACATATGTTCCTAATTCACTCATCTATACATGGGCCCTTGCATTGTTTCCATAACTAAGCTGGTGTAAATAGCGCTACAATGAATAGAGGAGGTCTTCTAGTTATTGTTTTACTTTTGGGGAGTAGTTATCTAGGAGTGGGGTTTCTAGATGATATGGTAGATCTATTTTGAATATTTTGTGAAAGTTCTGTACAGTTTTTCACAAGAACTGTATCAATTCATATTCTCACCAACAGAATTTAAAGGCCCCTTTCTCCACATTTTCACCAACACTTATTCCTGCACTTTTTTAATATGGTCCATTCTCATAGGTGTGAATTGGTATCTCATTGTAGTTTTGATTTACATTTTCCTTAGGATAAATAAGAGCATTTTTCTCATGTGCTTGTTGGCTATCTGCTTGCCTTTTATGGTGAAGTGTGCATTCAGCTTTTCTGCCAATTTTTTGACTGTGTTGTATATTTCTCTTCTAGTGAGTTGTGTGAGTTCTTTGTAGATTTTGGATATTACTCCTTTGTCAGATATATGATGTGCAAGCATTCACTAGGGTGTCTTTTCATTTTACTGATAGTTTCTTTGCTCTGAAGAAGCTTTTTAGTTTAAAGGAGACTCACTGCTTATATTCACTTTTGTTTCTCTTGATAGATTATTTAATTTTATGTTTTTCATATCCTTACAACAAATCTTAGTATTTTGTAATAGAATTATTCTAGGTTGCTTTGCTTTTCAAACTTGATGGAACTCAATTGTTGAACATTCATTGAATCGTTTTGTGCTTTTTTAATCAACAGATTGTAAATTGCTAAATGTATGGCCCATCATATTTTACAAGGAAAATAGTGCACAAATTCTGAATTCTTGTTCTTGTTTTGTCAACCACAGTTAAAATTTGCTGACCCCAAAAGAGAATGAACAGTATTTCTGTTACACTTTGGCCTATATTCAATTACATTAGACAAATGGGGAAGTTTTGAGTCACTTAATAGACATATAACCCTGTTTTAACACTTAAAGAATCACATGCTCCATTGCTTTTAATGGATGATCGTAATTACCAAGAACTAATTGTTTTCTAACTTTGTCTTACAGAGAGAGATACAGGACTCAAAAGAAGGTTGAAGCACTTTGCTTCTTAAATCTATTAAGCTTATCTTAATAGCAAAACAAAATATTTTCTATTTCCTGTTGATGTCATTTTTCATTCCTTTATAGAAATACAGAATTGATCATTTTACTGTCTGCTCCAAAACCAAAACTCTTCTCAGTCTTCCTCTGACCTATTTTCAAATCCCTTACAAGTTACCTTTGCCTTCTATGAAATGTGATACCAAAATCTTGACAAAATCTTAAGGGAGGAAATGACTATTTCTTAGAATTTGAAATAAGCTATTTTCCCAAAAATACCTTTCAGGTATCACACTGACTTTTGTAAACCAAAAAGTATGGTGGTGCAGCAGGTTAAAGCACAGCACTGAGAAGCTAATGCCACTGCAGCATGAGTTTGATCCCCAGCCAGGGAGCTGACCCACATGCCTTTGCAGACCTCTCCTGACCTGCCCGCTGCTCCCCTCAGCAGTGTGCTTCATTGATCTGCCTATTCTGCTCCCAGGTCTGTCTCCGGTGAAGCCTCTCACTGCACCTGCACTTTGGGCCTGTACCCCAGGTCTGTAAGCATAAGTAAATAAATCTTTAAAAAAAAAAAAAAAAGAGTATGAAATCTACTTCACATTCTGTTTATTTTCAACTGAATGGGGTGGGTCTCTAATGAGTTAATGGTTTCGAAAATGTTCTTATCCCGGGCACGTTTGCGAGAAGTTGTCTGCCCATTTGTGCGTGAGAATTTAAGCACTTCAAGTAAGATACTGGACTAGTCATTTAATACCTAAGATCACTGCTCCAGGAGTTCTCACTGAGCACTCCCACAGCTTGACTTTTATTGTATTTCTTTTGTCGGGATGTATCACTATGTGTTATCATTTTTCATTATTCTATAATGCACTCCTTTTATACACATCAAGTCTATTCTTCCTACTAGAAAAACACTGTTCAATTTCTTTAGGTGTTCCGTTAGCTACAATATTGCCACCATGAGGCAAGCTACCTCCATCTGGTTCAGCGCACTGCAAAATTTTCCATTACTTCTCCTCTATCCTCGTTTTTGGCATCCCAGTGATACTGATTTTATAGTAATGCAAAGCAGATTATAAACTTGCAGTGTATCTAATCACTTGCAGAATAAAATGTAAATTCCTTACCAAGTCCTAACCACTTTCCCAGTCTCATCTCTACATCTCCTTGCTTGCTCATCTCCAGGTTTACTGGTTTGTCTCCTTTCTCTCAGACACCCAGCCCACTTCTGCTTGGGGGCATGTACAATAGCTATTCCTACTGCCTAGAATGCACTTTCCCTTCATAATTGCATGACTATTTCTATTTCCTCATGTCTCAGCTCAAATGTCATCTCTCCAATAAGACCAGATGATATAATTTAATGCCACATCACCATAATTAGTTGCTTTCTACAAATCTCACCTTATCTAAAATGGACCCATCGTCATTTCAAATTATCTTTCACATTTCTAATTTTTTTTTTATTACTTTCACCCTCTCACTATGAGAGTACAGTGACTCCACAATCACAAGAAACTCATCTGTTTGTTGTTGTATCACCCCAAATAAATGTCGGTATACATTTGGCTGAATGAACATATGCATTCAAAATTAAGGGGCCCTCCCTGGTGGCACAGCGGGTTAAAGCACAGCACTAAGAAGCTAAAGCACTTCCGCATGAGTTCGATCATCGATCATCGCCTGCCCCTGAGGTGACTGCATGGCGTGGCAGACCTCTCCTGACCGGCTCCGCTGCTCCCCTCAGCAGTGTACCTCCTCGATCTGCCTGTTCTGCTCCCCACTCTGTCTCTGGTGAGTCCTCACACTGTCCCTGCACCTCTGACCTGTACCCGAGTTCTGTATGCATATATAACAACCTTTAAAAAAAAATTAAGTGAATGAGTGAGTGAGCTCTTTTTATGATATGCCCAGTCTTTCCACATTTTCCTCCACTGTTTTCTTTCTACTTCTAGCTTGCTATTGAAAAAACAAAGTTACTTTTAATTTTTACTTACAGCATAGCTTAAATACATAACTGCAAGGATCTCATTTTACTTTTTTAATTCTCAGACTCTATTTCTAGATAATCATACAACTGTTATCTTTAACATATTAATGTTTCAAATTATTTAATCTTTGATCAAAGATTTTACAGGAAATGATTGGAAAGTTTTACTTATCAGTTGGCAAGATATTTCAGTCTACTGCCATCTAAGAACGTTTAAAGTGATGTGGGATTTTTCTTGTTAAACCTTTATTTTTAGATTCTCCTTTAAGAGTTTTGAAGCATTTCTTATCACTTGTAGAGAAAGGAAATCCATGAAAATTAAAAGGAATAGAAGCTGGAAATATGCAGACGTATTTGTGGTTAGAGTTATTCTACTACTTGTACATTATGTGGTTTACCTCAGTGTGTGGAAAAATACAGTAAGTTCCTTCATTGAACAGGGTGTAGTTATAGGATCATGTAACTCAGATGATTTATTTTTTGCAAATATTTTATGAAAAATACAATAAATTGAAATTTGTTTTGAATACTTAATGTCCACTGATATACACATATTATCTGTAAATATGTTCTTTTAAAAGTATGTTTCTTCATATTTATTAACTCCAATAAAAATGTTTGAATCCTATAGATAAAGGAAAATATCTTTAGTTTTATTGAAGTCATGTATTGGTGTGCATCTATGGAATAAGCCAGGAGGGATAAAAAATAAGAATTTCTATTATAACTAGACTTGCTTACTTTAGGAAATTGACATCTTTTCTGTTCCTCATAATACAGTTATTCTATCAGTATTGGGGCATGGGGGTTTAAACTAACAAATATTGTGCTTCCAGAGTTTATGGCTCAGATGTTAAATTCTTTCAGCTAACTGAAAAATTACTTCTCAGAGAAATAACAGTATTTGATTTAGTTTCTGACACTGATTAGTCTCATCAATTTCACTAATAAGCAAAAGAAATATTTTTTTAATTTTGAAGATTTTAGGCTCGTATAGATATATTGCTCTATTTTACTTTGAAATAGTGAGAATTCATAGGAAATTAATGTTATAATACTGCATTTTTTCATATGCTGACTTAGATATACCAATCTTAGTAAAAAAGTAAGATGAATTTAAAAGCATAAGCTAAATTTCCTTAATCCAAAAATCTCACGTTATATAAAGTTGTTAAATATTAAATAATAAAATTATGGTTCATACTGCAGTGTACTTCAACTAAACCTGACTTTATTTGTACAATAAAAAGGCTTATTTTGCCATTTAATCATGCCCATTAATCTAGGTCAACAATAACATTCTATATTAACATTAGAGATAAATGACTATGACTCTTTTGAAACACTGTTTAGAAGTAATTACCCAACTCTCTGGCCATTTTCTTATTCATGATATTTCTGAACTTAACATTAAAAAAAAATCTTTTTTCTACCATAGACATTTAAAACAATGATCAAGTTATTCTTACCTAAGCTTTATTATATTTACAACTGTGATTTCTCTATCAGAAAAAACTCCACGGCCCTCTAGTTCTCCCATTATACAAAGTTCTATTAAAATTTCATTTCCTCAAGGAAACTTTCCTAATTATTCTCCATCCTACTACTCTAATTATCATCTCTTTGGTATTTATTTTAAATTGACCTTGCATTGTATTTGTTTGGCCTATTCCTCTGTTCAGTATTCTTAGGGCTGTATTTTGTTAGTTAAAGAAGGAAAACATTTCTCATTTAGGAAATCACATCTTATAATCTGTTTATGACTCCTCCCAGCATTTCTACATCACATGAACAATAGAAAATCTACAATTTAGTGAGTTGATCAATGGAAAATTACACATTACAACAGAAAACTATCACAGACAGGGTACATTTTTATAAATTATGTAATCACTTAATTTTGATGTGACAGTGATGAAGATTGCAACCTACATGTACTAACTATACTTTATGTAACAGTTGATTAAAATACCCTTTTAAAATATAATGATTCTGCATTTAAGTAGAATTATAAGATTTGATAATTCACTGAAATTATGAGTATAGATACATATAGAAATAGGTAGATAGATGTTAATATACAAGTAACTTATGAACAACACAATCATTTATGAATGTCATAAAACATTTTTGCAAAATTATTTATAATATATTTACACTAAGAACACTGGGTTGATTGTCTCAGAGAAGAAATCAGAAACTGGAGGACCCTGGCACCAGGGTACTTGTGTGCCTCCCCCCACCAGCGGTGCTTGTGAATAGGGCAGTGGAATTTGTATGGTTTTGTATGGCAACCCTGAAGAAACAAATCAGTGCAGAGAAAGATAGTATAAAATTTTAAACTTCAGTGACACTCCTTCATTAGGTGGAATTTGACACTTATGGATATCTAGCCAACCTGCTATGTATGATGTTAAAATGTATAATGGTCCTTACCAACAGTTTTATTCAGCACAGAAGAAAAATAGTATATAACAATAAAATTATTCATTTAAAATAACTATGAATAAAAGATCTAATGGGTAATTTCCCAACTATGGTATGACTAGTATCATTCATTCCATCACCTAAATGATGTAAAGATTATTTCTTAAACATTAAAAAATATAGATTGTTTACATGAGTCTTATGTTTCAAAGGCCTTGTTTTCAAACTTTTCAAAGGAAGTCTTATCTTTCATCAATATTTAGCTCAGCTAAATGTAACAGTAGATTATATACATTTATATAAATGACCTTTCCATATTTATAATGTTACTTATATAATGCAAAATATCCAATGGAATATAGTCTAGTTAGGTAAAAGTGTGCATATTTCTGCATGCACACTTTAATTAGCTCAATTTAAAAAATCAGGAATATAAAATATATACTTTGACTATAACCCACCAGATAAAGCTACAGATAATCCAAACTGTATAAAACATTTGACACTCTCATTTCTATTCTGAGAGAAATAAAAGAATGATTTAAGAAAATAAAATTATAGAAACCTTTTTTTTAAGATTTATTTATTTATGCATACAGAACTGGAGTACAGGCCAGAGGTATAGGGGTGGTGAGAGGATTCACCAGAGACAGAATGGTGAACAGAACAGACAGATCTGTGAAGTACACTGCTGATTGGAGCAGTGAGCAGGTCAGGAGAGGTCTGCCATGCCATGTATAGGAGAGGTCTTCCACGCCATGTGTATTAACTCCAGGGTGGGGATCAAACTCATGCTGAAGTGGCTTTAACTTCTTAGTGCTGTGCTTTAATCTGCTGTGCCACCAGAGAGGGCCCTGAAGAAATTGTTTGATTCTTGCTTGAGTTATCAAATGCTAAATGAATATATGTGAGTATTATTTTTTAATTCTTGGTTTAGCTCCATTAATCTTCTTGTCTGATTTTAGAACCATGCCATGCTGTTTTGATTACTATAGCTTTGTAATATAGTTTTAGTTCAGGAAGTGTGATTGCTCCAAGTTTGCTCTTCCTTCTCAAGATTTCTTTGGCTATTCAAGGTCTGTTCTGTTTACAAACAAATTTGGGGCTATTCATTGAAGAAAAGATTATCTCTTCAATAAGTGGTGTGAGGTAATTTGATATTTAGTGCAAATGAGTGAAGCTAGACAACTCATAAAAATTAATTCAAAATGAGGCCCTCCCTGGTGGTGCGGTGGGTTGAAGCACAGCACTGGGAGGCTGAAGCCACTTCCGTATGAGTTCAATTCCCACCTGCCCTGGAGGTGACCACATGGCGCGGCAGACCTCTCCTGACCTGCTCACTGCTCCAATCAGCAGTGTACTTCGTCGATCTGCCTCTTCTGCTCCCTGCTCTGTCTCTGGTGAAGCCTCTCACCACCCCTGAGCCTCTGGCCTGTACCCCAGTTCTGTATGCACAAATAAATAAATCTTTAAAAAAAATAATTCAAAATGAATTAAAGACTTTTATTTAAGACATAAAATCATAAATATCTTAGAAGAAAAAATAAGGAAAAATTCCTTGATATTGATCTTGGTTGTGATATTTGATAAGACATCAAAAATAGGTAAGTAGAATTATATATTTTTATTGAATTTAATTCAAGTATTTCTATTAAATCTCTTTTTTCAAATGTAATATAACAATTTAAATAAGATTAATAAAAATGTTTTTATTCAGATGAGTTTATGTATCTTTCCAAATCTGATGATCACTTCCTATAAATATCCCATTCTCATCTATACTGTATTCTGATATGTATTCCCAAATGCAAAAGATTTCCTGGTTGTCCCGGTACCTACATTCAGATTAGTATCTTCTTCATGGTGACACAGGACTTGTACTCAGGACTGGATCATGAAGGACATATAGCAGTGTAGAAAATTTATATCAGTTTTTAGTGATTAGAATTTGATGACTATAAACTGAAATAATAATAATGCCATTATAAGAGCATGTATTTGTCTCATTGAGTAATTGATGAAATTTTGTCAGCTGCTCTTGTTAACATTTTGATAAGTATACTTTATGCTTATGGGGAAATTGTGCTAATGCGTAAGTTTCCTACACAGTACTTTGAATAAAACTCCCAACTAACAAACTAATATGAAACAGAGGCTGTCAGACGATATGCATGTTGATAAAAATCACAATTACACATTGATATGGATATTTTCATAACTTAATTATGTGTGCTCATACTTCCATTCTAACAAACACACCAAAATGGCACATTTGAATATGCTGATTTTCCCCAAAATGATTAAACATAGTGCATATTATTTCACAGGATTTTGAGATCACTATTCCATCTAAGTGTTGAGCTTGAAGAAGTTCTCTCTCACCTTATTCTGTTTTTTCTTAACCCCTCTTCTTCATTCCTCTAACTCATCCCTATTCTACATCAATTAGATGGGATTTGCAAATGTTGGCACTTTAAAAGAGTATCTCCCTGCAAATTAAAACCACAATGAAATACCACCTCACCCCAGTGAGAATGGCACATCTTCAAACAACTAGCAACAACAAATGTTGGCGAGGATGTGGAGAAAAATGAACTCTCCTTTACTGCTGGTGGGAATGCAAACTAGTACAACCACTATGGAAAACTGTTTGGAGGTTCCTCAAACTGCTAAACATGGAGCTTTCCTACGACCCAGCAATCCCACTCCTAGGTATCTACCCAAAAGACACAAAAACACTGATTCAAAAAGATACCTGTACCCCCATGTTTATTGCTGCTTTATTTACAATTGGAAAAACATGGAAGCAGCCCAAATGCCCAAAAGTAGATGACTGGATTAAAAAGATTTGGTACATATATACAATGGAATATTACTCACATCCAAAAAAGAGAAACACATGTCTCTTGCAGCAACTTGGATGGAGCTGGAAAAGATCATGCTTAGTGAGATAAGCCAAAAAGAGAAAGAAAAATACTGGATGGTTTCACTCATAGCAGGAGTATAATGGACCAGGTGAGAAAATAACAAAATTAATGAACAACCATATACCAGAGACATTTTGCTGGGGTGGAGTGGGGAATAGGATCAAAAACGGGGGGCAATGGGGAGGGAAGTGCATGGGATTATGGTGACGGCACACGGGTGACTTGGTGTTGGGAAACCGTGGGGATTACAATTGAGATGGAAAAAAAAATGTACAAAATGATGTAAAAATAAACTGTTATAAAATTTTAAAAAATAATTAAAAAAAAAGATTATCTCCCTAAAAATCTTGACTTGTTATATTAAAACCTAGCAGAAAATTAAGGATATGTTAGTAAATTAAATGAATTAGAGTCAATAAATTACTAATCAAAAGATTTATATTTACCAATTTGGGGAGTGGAAGAATAAACAGGTAAGAGGTAATATAGGCTGTATTTGAGTGTGGGGCAATAATACAGTGATCTGGGAAAGTCATTGTACTAAGTGCAAGTAAGTTATGAATGACTAGATAAATGAGTGAAAATATTGAAAATGAGAAACTTGGTGACATTCTGAGTGAGGGAAGAATAAATAGGTGAATGAATTAAATTCATATCTAGATGCAAGCATTCTAACATTTTGTTAAAATTTCCAATAATTTACGGATGATTTCTGCAGAAACAATAACATATTCTTTAAAAAGAATTCAGAAAAAAATATAAGCATTGTACCCTAAAGTTTATGTCTGTGTAACTACTTTAAAGGTGTTTTAACTAGTGGAAAATGGTTATTATGTGTCAGTACCATCTGTGGCTCAGAGACCTAATATTCCCTTCTTTGTCCTTTTCTCCTGCTTATTATCTATGTTGCTCATTAACATCTCTACAATGCAATGGTAGAAATGAAGAGAAAAATTCAAATTAGTCCATTTTTCTGGCTACTAATAAGCTGGTTTAATATTTGATTAGAAAGAGGTTAGAATGAAATTAGAGAGCTGTTATTCATGTAACCTCTGCTTTTTTTATTCCAGTGAAAAAGAAAATTATTGAATTCTGTACAAAATAGATTTTAATGTTATGAAATAAATAACTTTATTTTCTAGGTTAACCTTCATTGTTAATATCAGAATAGGAAAATCAATTCAGTTCAATTCAGATCAGTCCAATAGACAGCACCTATGTGTCTGCCATATCTTAGCCCATGTTTGGGGGGAGATGGGGGTTGGGGAGGGGGATGTTGTTATTCTTTCAGATTGATTATTTTTCACCTCTTGGATCCTACTTCTGGGATACCACTCTCATCTATGTTTCTTATGGTGTAATTTCCAGCTTCTCTAAACTCCAGGATGACTTATCTTCTCCCGTTTGCCCTTTTGCTATTCTAGAACTTCTTAGACTAGTTCTCCATATTTAATTATTGTTTCCTCATGCGATCCTGACTGCTGATGGGGAGTATAATAATTCCAGCTATTGATAGGTGGTAGTAACAATGCATTGTGAACTTCAGACTTAGCTAGGTGGAATCAGGACCATCATATATATATATATATATATATATATATATATATATATATATATATATATATATTAAATTTCCATTTCACTACAATTTGTCATTTATGTTCATATTATATAATTTAACATAGTATCACAACAATATGAAATTGATATATGAATGTTTTTAAAAGCAAGCTTCCATTTTTATATTCATTCTGCACTAAGGTAGTAATAAATAAATCACAGACCACTGCTGATAGAGGAATAGAAAAAAATGGTCTTAACTATTCGAAACTGAGGTGGTAGTTAGAGATCAAAATTCCAGATTCATTATATTTGGAGACATAGAATTAGGAAGAAAACCATAGAAAGCATGTAAGGACAGAAACAGAAGCAGACAGAAGGCAGAATGCCAGTGAGCAGATAGTCTAAGAAAAATAAGAAGTGAAACTGGAGAACAGAGATACCACAGAGGAGAAAATACAGGCTCGCCAGCACACCATTTGGGTTCACTGCATTTTGCCCCTCGCCCTGCATGCCTTAAATAAGACACAGCCAACTGTTATCTGCTGAAAAAGGCAGACTATAATAGACTAGAAAGTTTGTGCCACCAAAAATTCACAAGCTGAATTCCTAGCCCTTAAAATGATGTTAGTAGTTGATGGAGACTTTTATACGTGATTAATTCATGGGAAGACAGCACTCATTTAGACTGATGCCCTCATAAAAGACACCCCTGAGATAAATAAAGGCAACTCACGTGTGAAGAGAAACACAAAAGTAGGAACACAGGGTGGAGAGGTGGAGTGAGAAAGATAAAACAGGAAATCTAAGCATTATGACTCTGAATTGGATGCACTAACAGACAAAGAATTTAGCAGTGCAAGCATGAAGAAACTCAATGATGTTCTAAACTGTCTATTAACCACAGCAAAGTAGTTTCTGACAATGAACAGATATTCAGTAACAAAAGGAATTTTTCATTAAAGAAACTGAACCTTTTAAAAATACTGAAGCAGAAATGATAAATGTAAGAGATATAGTAAAAGAACTGAAAATCATCCGGGAAGCAAATTAAGTAGGCTTAATTCTTTTAGAAGAAAGAATTTCAGAAGTAGAAGATAAATTGTATATATTACTAAAATAGAAAAGGAGGGATAAATAAGATTTAGGAATCATGGAGAAGCTCTAAGTCAAGTATCAAGCTCCATTAAAAGCAGACACTAAGGCTAATGAGTATCTCAGAAGGTGGAGATTCAGTTCAAGGAAATACTTACTGAGAATTTCTCAATTTCTCAGGCCTAAGGGAAGACCTAACCATAGATACTGAGGAAGTAGAAAGAACAATCAAATTCCTTAGTGAGAAATGGCGTACACCAAAGCATATCATCATTAAACTATAAAAATTCAGTGAAAATGAAAAAAAAAAACATATTGAAAACTTATAGGGAAAAAAGCCATGTCACAAAGAAAAGTACATCAATCAAGTTTTCCTCAGACTTTCAGCAGAAGCACTAATTTGTGGAAGCGAACTGAAAGACATTCACAATTCTAAACACCAAAATCTCCCAGCCAATTATACTCTATTCTGCAAAATTAACATTCACATATGTTGGAGAAATAAAGGTTCTCTCAACAAATACAAGCTAATGGAGTTTACTGCCACTAGAATTGCTAGTATGACACAAAATGTTGAAAGAAATTCTTCTGTTTGAAAGAAAACTATGAATAATACAAGACTTTGAGCAGATAGTAAATAGAAAGGCAAAATTAGAAACATAAACAAGAACAATATGGAAAAGAAAATGATAGATTCTCTATTGCCAAATCATAGTTGACAACAGTACAAAAAAAAAAAAATTCTTCTAGATAATAGAAAATTTGATACATGTGACTATCTCCTGGAAATTAGAAAAATATGGAACTGATATACCTCTAAGAAGAAATGAAGAAACTGAGACAACTACCAGGGAAAGTCATGCAAATGAAATAAATTTTAGTGCACAATAAGCTAAAATGGAATAAAAAACTGACTGATAAAACCTAAACAAACAAATAAAAATGATAGAATGTCATCAAATCAGCCTCATCTATTAATAATTACCTAAATGTGACTAATCCAAACTCAGCAATCAAAATACATGGAATGACAGGTTGGATAATGAAAGCATCATCTCCCTGTGCTTTGTGTGTTGGTGTTTCATATCAGATCTAATGACAAACACGCATGTAGAGTGAAAGAGTAGTTTTTCAAGGCAATAACACAGTGAAAAGGCAAGAACTGCTATTCTTTTTTTTTTTTTTAAGATTTATTTATTTGTGTATACAGAACTGGGGTACAGGCTAGAGGCTCAGGGGCTGTGAGAGGCTTCACCAGAGACAGAGTGGGGAACAGAACAGGCAGATCAATGAAGTACACTGCTGAGGGGAGTAGCGGGCGGGTCAGGAGAGGTCTGCCACGCCATGTGGTCACCTCCGGGGCAGGCGGGAATCGAACTCATGTGGAAGCGGCTTTTAGATTCTCAGTGCTGTGCTTTAACCCGCTGCGCCACCAGGGAGGGCCCAGAACTGCTATTCTTTTAACTGATAAACTAGACTTTATGGTCTGTAAACTAGACCACAAAAGATAATAAGTGACAAAGTTGTAAACTTTATTAATGATCATAAATGTGACAGTATCACAATAATAGTAAGGGATCTCAAAATACCACTTACACTAATGGATAGATCATCCAGACATAAATTTAAAAATATAATAATGACCTTAGAGGAAGTAATAGATCAGAAGGATTAAATAGGCATACACAGAACTGTCTAACCCCAAAGATATGAATAAACATACTTATCCTGTGCACATGGAAAATTCTCAAGTATATATCATGTGCTGGGACGCAATATAAATCTCAAAGATTACACTGAAATTACAATTACATCAAGTATGTTTATGGTCGCATTGGCATAAAGCTAGACAGTAACACACAAGAAGAAATTTAGAAAAATCAAAATCATGGAGACTAAGCAAATTGTTTTTGAATAATGTTGGATCAATTAAGACATCAAGGAAGAAACAAAAATTATCTGGAGACCAATGAAATTGAAGAGACATGCTAGCAGATCTGTATGAGATTCAGGAAATGCATCTTTAAGTGAAAAATATGGCCCACATGAATAAGCAAACACAAAATTTTCAAATAAAAATTCTACTTCCGCATCTGAAGGGGAGGGGAGGGCAACATGACAGTGTATTGGCACTGGAACTTTGGTGGAGAACAAGTGAGCCTGGCATTTGTGTCCCCCAAATTATGTCACTTTGTGGAAGTATGGCAAATTATTAAAATTCGATTTTGAAAAGGCAGCCCACAGCACTCCCCGCTCACTTCCCTTTTGCTATCTGTGAGACATCTGTGGGCCAGGAAGTAGGTTCCCGCCAAGACCTGAATTCATTGACCACTGGGTCTTGGAGCTCCCAGTGTCCATAACATGAGAAAACAATATTTTTGAGTTTGTAAGTCACTGGTATATTAGAGCAGTCTCTTAGAGCAGCCCAGACAAACTAAAAAGCAGGCCCATGTATATATAGATAGATAGATAGATAGATAGATAGATAGATAGATAGATAGATAGATAGATAGATAGATAGATAGATAGATATTATAGAAATAATTTCATCAAATAATTAACATGGAGGAGCTGTAGTCATTTACTTCAAAAATTCAATCACAGAAAACCCTGCTTTAATGATACAGACAAAATGTGGAGCATCACTGCTATCTCACAGTAGTTTCTGTGGTGATGATATAATTTTTTGTTTGTTTGTTTGCACCATCACACAGAGAAGCTTTTGAACACATGAAAGGTGGCTATTGTGACTCTGAAACTGATGTCCCAATCCAATTTAATTTTAACATATTTATTCTTAAATAGCCACCTGTGCCTGGGGACTACTTCTTAGGCTAGAAGATTTCTGTGACTCAGACACATTTGGTTATTTGGTTTAGAGTAAATGATAGCTAGGCCTTGGTGTCTTTTGTACCTGCATTTATAGTTTCTAATTACATGCTCCGTGTTTGTGGACATGTCATTCACTTTCCCTGGGCTCTTGGATTCTTATTCAGGAAGTGAGAGTAAACTATTTATGCTTAGGGTAATTGTGATGACAGAAAATGAGGCCTAGTAAATTGCTAGCACAAACCAAGCATTCAATGAATGGTATTTATTACTAGTATTTAATATTGTAGGTTAATATTCAGAAAGATAATTCAGTCGTTTTGTTTCCTTTGATCATCAGCACAGGCATGCAATAAACTGTGAAATACAAAATTAGAGCTAACCCCAGGGGCTGAAGTCTCTTGTGGAGTAGCCTCTCGCTATGATTTTCTAGCTATGGATTCCTTTATCTTGGCCTTTCTGTTAGCTTTCCTTCTGCAATGTGATTGCTTCTAGCAAATCCCCCGTGCTCCTTAACAGAGCATTCCTTATCACTTGTTCTATAACCTCGGAATATCTGAATACTGTTCAAGGGAAGAAACAAATTGAGCTTGTTAAATCAATAACTTTAATTGTATGTACAATTTGAAGTTTGTAGAGTAAGATCAGAGGCTTTCACAAGAGTTTTTCTGTGGAATCAAAAGCAAAGATTCTGGGCCATTGTTTAACTTAACAGGTTGATCATCACAGTCCCTTGGGGGAACTGGGAAAATAATACACAACCTATTTGTCAGTCCTCCCTACAACCTAGAGACCTGGCATTGTTAAGAGCACTCCAGGTGATTCTGTTTCAAGGTTTGAAAACCACTGTGGTCTGTTTCAAGGTTTGAAAACCACTGTGGTCTGCCAAGTTGCTGGGGTGAGTTCTGGGCAGACAGGGCTGTCTGAGCCCAGGTTAACTGGGAGATTGCCCCTGAGTAAGGCAATCACACAGACACCATGCAGAACCAGCATGTGGATGGTGAGGACTCTGGAAATTTGACTGCAGTTTTCCCTGGAAAATAATAGCCAATCAATTGAATACATGCATTCATACTGGGGGTGGAGGGGGGGGCAAACTCCAATGTGACTGGTGATAACTTGAAAGCTTGGGAGAGCTGAGCTTTAACCTCTGAGCCACCAGAGAGGCCCCCAATTTTTTCTTTACTTTTCTTCTTAAGCTATAATGTCTTTTCTTTTTCTTTCTTTTTTTTTTTTTCAAGAGATGCCTTTAACGTAGTACTTAAATCTATTTAAGATATATTATAATTCAGGTTATGGACTTTCACATATGCAGTTTTACTAGTCGTTGACAAGACTATGTACAAACCCAGAAAATGGAGACTAGTGAAAACTCTGAACTGCTAATGTATTTTTCCAGCAGAAACTGCTTCTGCACTCAGACTCAGTCAGGCGCTTCCTGAGCACCTACACTCCTACTGAGCAATGGGTTAAGCGACATACTGATTAGTGTGTGGTGGCTTGTTAGATTACTAGTCAAATATTACATGCTTTTAGAGACAAAAATCTCTGTGAAGCCAAAGAATTCCAAGCATAGGTCAATGGCCCACTTCTCTTGAACAATACTCAACACAATAAAATTCCAGCACCACAGACCAATTTCAACAGTCCCAGAGAGGCTCTATCAGGCCCTAAAAGTTTGAGTCCAGTGAGAGAAAATGTTCTGTATCAGGAAGTGTTGGGGATTATGAAGGCACACTTTTTGGGGTAACTTATAAGATTGAAAAAAATGTACTGGTATGTTCTGGTTTAGACATTTTATTGTTTTCTCTTTAATCCTCCAACCACATTTTATGAAGTTTTGGTTTTGGTGATAATAATGTAAATATTAAATCTACACTGAGCTGTAGGAATGCCCTAAATGAGAACCGTAGTCCTATTAAAAGTGAAGACTTCCGACTAAGTTTCTCCTTAGTATGTAGTCTATCATAGAGAAGTGACAAGAGAAGTTGCAACTCCCTGCCTAAGTGCTTCATTTCCAGAGCAGGGATCAGAAGGAAAATTTTTTTGGCTTTGTAAAGAAGTGTTTTGGAAAGAAACTTACCTCGAAACAGCGTAAGCTAGAAAGACAAATTTACTACTTAATGCCTTTCCTCAGAAGTCTGGGATATTGGTTGGAGAGATGGCTGCCTAGAGGGGCTCATTAAAGTCATAAGGTCTTACTCTGTCTGGCTGCTTAGTTGGCTTTCCTCTGGTTTGACGTTATTCTCTATTCGGCTACCTCTAGTTGTTGCAGGCTTACATGACTTGGTCTCAGAAGCTGCCAAATGTGTCTTGGAAAAAGACCCCTTATTTTCTCTGATTAGATCATATTCTCCCAACCCCTCCTACCCCCACTTAATGCCCAGGGGTGAGATATATTCTAAGGGGCTTGTGTTCCCAACCACTGCAATGACAGGGAGGTTTGTAGCCTAGTCACACCCAGTGGGAGGGAATGGTTCACAAAAGGAAGAGATTAGGGGGGAAAAAAGTTAAAAAAAAAAAAAAAGAATTAAAGATTATCTTGGCATGACAGAGTTGTTTCTCTTTGCCATGGGGATGATGAAAAATAACTTTATTCTACTGTTCAAGACTTTCAGAGTTAATGAAGACCACAACATAATCTGTGATCACGTGAAATGTACTTGTATGCCAAAGGAAAGTTCCATTTAAAAATCCAATTGTCATGTCACTTTCTTAAAGCGGTTCTCTTGTAAATTGCCAAAATTTTATTATGGAAGTCTGAGTGTTATTTGTCTGATAATTTCTGAACTGAAATGAAACAGTGGTCTCACAATTCATCAATAGATGTTCTCTCAGAAATAAATGAGACAAATGTAATTGAATCTCAAAAGTATTAAAGGGGTAAAGGAACCGTTGCTAAATCTTTTTGAGAAGTAATTATGCTGTGAGTTTGTATCTCATTCAAATTCAACCATTTTTATAAATATGAATTTCATCTCTTATTTTCCAGTAGCAAACACTAAAATAGTGTGTTTAATCTTCCAAAACCCAACAAAACCCTCCAAAACCTAACCAAGCCCATAAGGTAAACTATGGAAAAAGCATGAAAAACCCACACATTATGAGACAAATAGTGATGAACCCCAAAATGTTTACTTCACTTTGAAAAATTAACTGCTCTGTGTTCTAGGGAGAGGAAATGGTGCTTGAGATCTTCCTCTATTTCTTCTTACTGCTTTCCACAAACATATTTTGTGACTCTTTAAGTCTTCAGAAATTAAGTGAACAAATAATATGAATATGGCAAAATCATACTGCTCTGCGGGCCAACAAAAACTATGGTCAGGTACCCAAAACTCTGATGGATTGGCTACCAGTTAGGGTTAACACATTCATGAAGCTTGTTCTTGGTGTCCTGTGCTGTGTGATTGGGGGGTTTCTTGGTTGTTGGGACCTAGGGTCCAAGCGCCTGAGCGCTCTGAAGGGGGGGAGGCTTGGGAGTAGGGGGAGGATGTGAGACAGAAGGAGGGACAGGTCTAGGAGTCTGGTTAAGGAGAAGGGGGTGGGAACGGAAAGGGGGTGGCACAGGGAGGAGGGTGGGGACAGGGGAGGGGGCGGGGCGCTTTGGGGGCGTGCACACTCTACGGAGACACGCGCTCTCGGCCACAGCAACTCCCTTCAAGTTCCCTCCCTCAATCTCCGGGGAAGCCTGGTTGAGCCCTCCCACTCGGTGCGCCGAACCGTCGCGGCCGCCGCCAGCCGGGGCCCTCCACAGCTGCGCGTCCTGGGCCAGCTGGGCCGACCCCGTTCGCCCTCTGGTCCTGGATCGGCGGAGTCCGCGAGGGCTCTGCAGCGCCTGCCATCTGCGATCCGCTCCTCCGCGGCGCCGGCTGTAGGGACCCAGTCCCCAGCGGGCCCTGACTCTTCCTCCCCGCCATACCCACGAGCCAGAGCCCAGCTCGGGCCCCACCGCCCCGGGCCGGGCAGCCCGGCCGAGGTAAGGGTGGGCCGGGGGCGGGGGCGAGGGCGAGGTGGCGGGATCCGTGTCGGTGGCCGCGCCGCTCCCGGGCTGCGGACAATGCCAAACCGAGCGCGGGCGGAGCGAACCCAGGTCCCTGCCTGCAGCCTCCCTGCCGGGCCTGGGGCTCAGCCCACCCTGGCCTGGGGGCCGCACTGGCCAGGCTGACCTGGGCCGGCTTTCTGGGCCTCGAGGGGAGGCGCGGCGCCGCTGCCTTCCTTCTGCCGGCTGCGCGCTCGCTTGCGCGTCCCGGGCCGAGCGCGGAAGCTGGGCACTGTCGCTGGGGGTCGGGGTCGGGGACTCTGGCCGCGCTGCGGTCAGCGAGTGGGCTTGCAGACGGGAGTCGTGGTCTTCGAAAGCGCGTCTGACGGTTGCTGCTAAAGGAAAAGGGTGGGCAAGGGACCGGGACTCTCCACTCAGCTACGTTTCCTTGCATGAGCTCTAATCTAGGGTGCAAAATAATTTGGGAGTATCATTTATCTTCTAATCCTTGGCTAAGAGTTGTTGCAGCAAATGCAGATTTCGAGACTCTGAAAGTTTGTGTTTGGTTTATCCCTTCCAGCTCCACCCATGGTCTCAATTGTCTCGACTTTCTTTGAAAGCGAACAGAATGGAAATAGAATTAAATTATCCTTGGCTCACCGGTGCCCCCATCACCCAGCGGAGCTCATAACTTGCAACAAAGGGCATGTAGGCTGTGGGAAGCGCTGATGCCTGCTGCCCAGCCTAGTTAGAATAGGAACTGCACAGTGTAAATGGCTGTGACAGTTCTCCCTCAGTGAAGGTTTTGGGGGTGGGAGTGGGGTGGGGGAGTAGGAGGTAAATGGAGATTACTTTGCTGTAGGTGTGCATTGCTCTAGAGAGTAGGAAGTAAACACCTGGTATCTGACTTTTTAACCCTTTCAAAAGTTCTTGAGAATTACTGAGCCACACACACAAAAATAAGCAGGCGTCTTTGCCTAAGATGCAAGCACACTCATTTTTCCTCACTGCTGAGCCCTGAGCAAAATCTGGCACACATCTGTGACAACACTGGTATTGTCAGCAGCATAAAGACTACTAACTGGTTTGTTTTTAGTGCAGGCAAATATGATAGAGCATTTTTGCAATATGAATAATAGGACTTCCGTTTTCTCTTGCCCTATTTGCACTGACTATGTTTACTGAGTATTTTCTTCTCAATATACATTTAGGTATGGGAAATACCTACGTTATGGCCCCTGGTAATTCAGATGAGCTGTTTATTAAATAGTTGTTTTAACAGAAGAGTGAGTTAATGATCAGCCAGAATTCTTTGTGGCAACTAACATTCCATTGATGCACCTTAAGGTTTTTAATCTATGGTGTTACTATAGTGCATACAATAGTAAAATCACTTGCTGAACTGGGAGGTAGTGATGCTTTATCAACCTGATAATCTGTAAAATGCTGACATTTGTGCCTGGAACACAGTGCTAGGTACCGACTAGTTTATTTTTTACTATTAATCCATGTTTTGTTTTTTTTTTCCCTCTGTTTGGAAAAATAAATTCACTATCTTTTTAATCATGACTATTTTAAGTCGGGTTTATTTTTAAATAAGAATTGAGGTTAGAATATTGTTTTGTTTATGACTGTTCTGTATATTGTCCTAGGCAATGTAAAGGTTGATTTAGTAAATCTTAGGAAGTTGATGGGTTAGGGCAAAGCCATTGTCCTGGACGTGTCTGGGTTTCATAATAAGGAGATCTAAGTTTGCTTACGGACCTAATTGTGTAGGGAGAAGCCTAGATGTTAGTGGAAACCTGGACTCTGAACCCCATCCCCAAGATTAGGTTAGAATGATACTTGAAATTCCTAGTTGGAAAAAGGTGTTCTCATAACTGTTAGGTAACTTCCACTGTGTTAAAAATAATAAAAGGTAAACATATGGACTGTGTACTCATCAACCTGAATATATCATTCTTTCTTGTGTTTTAAAATCGTTAGAGTAAGATTTATAGCCTAACGAGTTAAGATAAATTTATTTACTTACACCATGTGTCCATAAACAAAAAAACATTGTTTGGATATCTAGAAATTTTTTAAGTTTGTTACTTTCATTTTGAGATGCTCCCGCACCCTCGTTTTAATTTTGAAGCCATGTCTTTTCCATTCCTGAGCAGTTTGTTTAGGTAAGCAAAGACATTGCCTTAACTCTTGGCACCCTGCAGAATCTGTGCTGCTGTAGCACGGAGTGGCAGTAGATGGCGCTGTGGGTAATGCTGCAGGAGGAGGCGTTTGTGTGGTCGAGTTGATCAGAGATTGATTTAGCAACCCATTGCTTGCCTTTTTCTCAAAATACACTTTCACCACACAGACCTTGTCTAACAGTCTTTTTGGGAATAAGATACTTAAAATAGCTTTCCTTTGTAAGTCCTGATTTTTAAAAATATTTAGTTAAGCAGATTTTTCTCTCTGAAGGCCATTACATTCCAGGTATAAGAGAATCATTGCTTTTAGAAATAGATTTTGTGCCCTTTGACTCTGATTTTCCTTTAATAAGTAAGATCGATCTATCTGAACTTAAGAGGTCTCCAACAAACCTGGGCTTTTGGTCTCCAACCAACCGGGGCTTTTTTCCCGAACATTTAACTTAAAGAAAAAAGGAACAAGTAAGGAATTTGCCCACATCTTGACTTAACTATTACAGCAGTTTAAAATGAATTCGCATTTGCTCTGTGACTTTCAGCATTTTTCTGACTCCTGGTATGATGCAATGCCAATCCATATTCAAGATGAAGATTGAAGCTCAGCAAAGCCATGACTCATTCATGGAAAATAAATTCATTCTACTCAGGAAAAGCAGCAAGGGTAGAAAGTGATAAGCACATCATGAGGGTTTTCTGAGTTGTAATGGAAGCCACTTTGTAGGTGGACTCTGGGGCAGTCTCAATCCCAGGCACTGGGGGTACCATCTCTTTGCCCCTGCAACAAAGTGGAGTTGCTGTTACCAGTTTTGTGCAGGTGAAGTGAAATGTCCTCCCCGAGTCCCCAGCTGTGTTTGTAACCTAGGGGTGTGTTCCTCTGGGGCCCTGCAACTTTCCATGTGGAATAACCTCTGTTCATTCTTTTGGTGTTTGACACCAACAGATCTCTTCTTCCTAATTCGGTGGCATGTTTTGAATTTCTTGGGCAGCATTTGGATATGACAGAATCCAAAATGCAGAGAAATTTAAGTTTCTAATTAAGTTCTTAATAAGTTTGTAATTGTCAGAGGAAGCTTCTAAGATTTCACAATACTTTATTAAAGACAGCTTATTTAGGAGGGTCAAGAAGATGGAAGACAGGTTTCACTTCTTTGAACTACCTACAACCCAGTGCAAGTGGTTTAGATTATAAAGGAGTAAAGAGTATTGGTTGTTTTTGGCTTCATTACTCAGGTGATCTGTGGTAGTTCTAGCTCCCCAATACTTCCAGTGACTTTCTTTTGGTTAAAAAATTAAACGTCTATAGGCCCTCCCTGGTGGCACAGCGGGTTAAAGCACTGCACTAAGAAGCTAAAGCCACTTCCTCATGAGTTCGATTCCCGCCTGCCCCGGAGGTGACCACATGACGTGGCAGACCTCTCATGACCCGCCCGCTGCTCCCCTCAGCAGTGTTCTTCGTCGATCTGCCTGCTCTGCTCCCCACTCTGTCCCTGGTGAATCCTCTCACCCTCCGCATCTCTAGCCTGTACCCCAGTTCTGTATGAATAAATAAATAAATCTTAAAAAAAAATTAAACGTCTATAAATTTTGATCACTTAACTACATGAGAAGATTATAGTGACTAATGAAACATTGGATCAAATCCCCATTCTGTTTATTCATTTTTTTTTCATTTTTACACTTTAGTACTTTAGTTAGCCAGAGTCTAATGTAATTTTTAAATTGGTGATTTTTTTTTTTACACTGAAGGCATTACTGAAACATCAAAAAGTAATACTTGAGTAGTTTTTTCAAAGAAGATCCCAAATTATTGCCCTGCATGTTAAACACAGCATTGACTCTGAACTTCGAAAGGATAAATTACGGGATAATTTGCATGGAAGATTTTGCAGGCTAGGAGTGGGAAATTTAGTTTTTCGTTGTTCGTGTATGTCATCATGCAAATAAAGTAACTACAGATGATTAAGATATGAACAAGACACCTCCACTATTGCAGAATACATTTTCATCCTGTTTTTAAACCTGACTTTGTTCCTGGATGACCTTTTGCAATATAAAAATGAATGAACTTAAATCGAGCATGTGTGTATTCTGATACCATGGGCTTCCTCCTACTGTGAGAAGGGACGGTATGTGATTTTTACATTGTGCAGTTTGAGTTTCATAAGCAGAATCAAATAAAAGCCCTGCAATTGAAGATAGAAACATTTCTTTTTAAAGCAAACTTTAGTGATAAAGCAAATTTCTTCCTTTTTTCTATATGCTTGGTGACAAAATTTGTTGACATGTAAATGATTAAACAATTACAATCTGGAACTAAAACTGTACAAACTTCGGAGAGAAGTTCAAAGGAGAACACTAAGCAAAGGAAACAATATCGCATTTAGCAGATAGGTCTAGGAAAATGATAAGAATTCTGTAGAGTATTCTATAAATCAGAACAAGATTGATGGGTTTTGAAACTGACCAGTTCCAGATTAAAAAAAAAAAGAAGAAGAAGCAGATGGAATGTTTTTTGGGTGGCAATGTTGTAATGTAAAACTTCTTTTACTCACAAGCCCTTTAGAAGCTTGCTGCTTTTTTTTTTTTAATTTTCTTTTTCAAGAGCAACCACAGATAGCTTAAAAATGATCATCCATGCCAGTACATTTTTTTTTTGTCTCACTTGACTACAAATGAATACAACTATGTAATAGAATTTAGTTGTTTATTTTTTCTATTATGGTAACTTTATTAAGTAGTTGTTTAGAAAAGATCTGTGGTGTTCCAGGTCCTGGATAAGCAGAGCCAGAAGAGACAAAGTTCCTGCCTCTTTCACGATTTATAGTGTAAATAAGGGGAAAATAAAATATAGAAGTAAATTAAAACTTAATTTTTTAAAAAGACTTACTTATTTATGCTTACAGAACTGGGGTATAGGCCACAGGTGTGGTGGGTGAGAGGGTTCACCAGAGACAGAGTAGGGAGCAGAACAGGCAGATCAACAGAAATACACTGCTGAGGGGAGCAGCAGGCGGGTCAGGAGAGGTCTGCCACGCCATGTGGGTCAGCTCCCTGGCCGGGGATCCAACTCATGCTGCAGTGGCTTATGGATAACTTCATAATGCTGTGCTTTAACCCATTGCGCCACCAGGGAGGGCCCAATTAAAACTTAATTTAAGGAAGTAGTAAGTGCAGATAAGAATGAGGGTGGCATTATCTGATCTTGGGGTACTGGAAGCACCTCATTGAGGATGCTTGAGTTCAGATTCAAATTTAAAAAAAAGAGGCAGCATTTGAAAGATAGCTCTGCAGAGAGGTCAGGCTGTGAAAAGGCTCTGTGATAGAAGGAACCTGCTTTTGTGTGGAACAGGAGAAAGGCCTGGTAGGCCAGGAGGGGAGTCTTTATTATAATTGTAGAGGGACATGTTAGATGGTGTAACACCGGGAGGTTCAGGTTCTAATTCGTAGCCATGGCAGCATTCTGCCTGCCTGTGAAGAATGGGCCACTGGGAAGAGTGGAAGTGTAGAGTTTGGAAGTTGTTGTGGTGACCAGTGCTGGCTGGACTAAAGGAGATGGGAAAAATCTGGCATTTGCAGGCTTCTGGATTTTTCCTCACTTACCTAGAGCTGGTCTTTGTAAGCATCATTATTTTATTTACCACTCCGAAAGAAAACTAACTTCGTTATGCCTCGGCACAACCTCGCATTGTGACATGGATTCCGCTGATTGGAATCAGTGGGACATTGGTGTGTTAAAATTGGTAAAATGTCACAGATTCTGGGGATGAAACTGCCAATTTGTACTTTATGTTTTCATCTGAACAATACAAGTTGAACCCTTTATTTAGCAGGAGCTGAGGGTCATAGTGGTGGAATCACGTATCTCGGAATTGGAAGCTGGCAGAGAAAACTGTGTGGGGTATCAGCAGTCTTGCTGATACTTTGAAAGGATGTAATACAAAGGCACATAGAGAGTCTGTGGCCACCAGGTACACGACACCCAGTTGGTGTCACAGGTCAGTAAAATTGGGTCAGTACGGGTTTGCAGGCCCCAGGGGACTCAGACACTGTGCACATTCAGAATGGGTGGCAGATCCCACGGGAATGTGAAGCTTTGTTTCATTCAGTTACACCATTGGGGATGGAACAGGTCGAGAGCTTGTCACAGTCACAGGGATGCCAGGCTGACAAAGCAGTAAGTAGCTTTTTGAGACACTGAGATAGTGCAAGTTTTCTAGTCCAGTGTGTGGGGTGCAAAGACTGGCTATGAGTGAGATCAAGCAGTTTACTTAGGATTCTGAAACCTCAGTTTTCTTATCTGTAAAATGTGTTCAATTGCAGGCCCTACTTGATAGGATTATTGTGAGGGTTAACTAAGATTATGCTTGCAAATTGCCCAGCACTCCATCAGGGCTGGGGCTGGTGAAAAGGGAAAAGGTTCTGTCTCATGGTCTGTATATGTGTTCCCTCTGTCTGGGTGTATATCCTACAGCACAAGGCCCAACTCCGTTTTTCAGAGACTCACCTTTACCACTGAAGCTAAGGTAACCCCTTCATTATCGTTAGTCACTCTTTTCCATTGTTTTATGTGTGTGTGTATAAAAGATTTTTTTTACACACATACATACATATATATTTACAGCCCTGATTTCTGACTGAAGTTGCATGATTTGTTTCCATGTCCTCTCCCAGTTGAAAGGGATTGAGTCATGGAAGCTGCTCACCCAAGGTCCTCTTCTGTGGTCCTTAGAGGCACAGCTAAAAGGCCTATTTTAAGCACGTTCTTCTCTTGACTGTTTTGTGTGCTGTGGTGTGGTGGTTTCCATTTGATATATATACACCTGAGGTCCAGATGGTAGCTTCCCAGCTTCCCAGCAATCCTTGATGGAGTATTTTGGGGATTTGGGAATGGAGGAGAAATAGTGTTTATATTTAGAAATGCATTTCTTGGAGTAGTAGCCCATGCTTGTTGTTTTATCTGGGTGTTTCACAGGGAGTCAGTTACTTCAAGCACAGTGTCACCTGAGGCCTACAATCCGGCCACTCTTATAAAACCTCACCATCATGGGCCCTCCCTGGTGGCACAGTGGGTTAAAGCACAGCACAAAGAAGCTTAAACCACTTCTGCATGAGTTCGATTTCCGCCTGCCCCGGAGGTGATCCACCTGGTGAGGCAAACCTCTCCTGACCCGCCTGCTGCTCCCCTCAGCAGTGTACTTCGTCGATCTGTACACCACTCTGTCTCTGGTGAATCCTCTCACCCTCCACATCTCTGACCTGTACCCCAGTTCTGTACGAATAAATAAATAAATCTTAAAAAACAAACAAAACAAACAAACAAGCAAACAAACAAAAAAACTCACCATCAGTGTGTTAGACAAAAGCTCCTATTTGAAAAGTGCCCTGGTCAGTGGATACTCTGGCCACCTGGGAGGCTGCCACTGAACTTGGGCCTGAGACACCTGCTCAGTCAGCACTCCGGTCTGTGGGTTTCTAAGCCCTGGACCCCCTGGTTTCTAAGTTACATCATGTTACTTTGAATCCCATGTTTCATTCTTTTTTCAAGATTTATTTGTGCATACAGGACTGGAGAACAGGCCAGAGGTGCAGGGGCAGTGAGAGGATTCACCAGAGACGGAGTGGGGAGTAGAACAGGCCAACCAATGAAGTACACTGCTGGGGGTAGCAGCAGGTGGGTCAGGAGAGGTCTGCAGCCCCATGTGGTCACCTCCAGGGCAGGCGAGGATCAAACTCATGCTGAAGTGGCTTTAGCTTCTTAATGCTGTACTTTAACCTGCTGCACCATCAAGGAGGGCCCCCATGTCTCATTCTAATGACTTTTCTTGGGTGTTTATTTTGATGCTACTTGTAGTTTTCAAAGGGAAATTATACCCATTTTAGAAATTAAAAAAAAATATGAATTCTTCAGGCTTTCATAGTGCTTCCTTGTTGACTACAGTCTTTGGGGCTGTTTAGTCAATAAAATGTGAAGACTTGTGTTCAAACCCTTGGGTGGATACTCTACAATCATAGGTTTGTATCTATTTGTTCACACATAGTGCAAATTTATATGAACTTCGTTCCCTTGTTACTGTGACCACTTGTGAACAAAAATAGAAATTGGGCACTCACAGGTATTGGGAAAAATCAAAAAATATTGACAGCATTTTTGATTATGTGGTTAGAACAAGGTGTATAATAGTTTATTTGTACATCATTTTGTGTCTTTTTCCATTTCAGTTGTAATCCCCATCAGCTTTCCATCACCAAATCACCCATGTGTTATCACCATAGTCCAGTGCATTTCCTCCCCCAACCGCTTTTGATCCCATTCCGCATTCCACCCCCGTAAAATGTTTCTGTTATATAGTTGTTCTTTATGATTATTTTCTCCCCTGGTCCTTTATACTCCTGTTATGAGTGAAACCATCTGGTATTTTTCCTTTTCTTTCTGGCTTATTTCACTAAGCTCCATGCATGTTGCTGCAAAAGGCATGTGTTTATTTATTTATTTTGGTTGCTGAGTAATACTCCATTGTGTATATGGACCACGTATTTTTAATCCAGTCATCTATTTTTGGGCATTTGGGTTGTTTCCATGTCTTTCCAATTGTAATTAAAGCAGCAATAAATGTGAGGGTGCAGGTATCTTTTTGAATCCATGTTTTTGTGTCTTTTGGGTAGATACCTAGGAGTGGGATTGCTGGGTCATATGGAAGCTCCATGTTTAGCAGTTTGAGGAACTTCCAAACAGTTTTCCATAGTGGTTGTACTAGTTTGCATTCCCACCAGCAGTGTAGGAGAGTTCCTTTTCTTCCACATCCTTGTCAACATTTATTGCTAGTTGTTTGAAGATGTGCCATTCTCACTGGTGTGAGGTGGTATCTCATTGTGGTTTTAATTTGCGTCTCCCTTATTACAAGTGATGTTGAACATTTTTTCATATGCTTGTTGGCCATTTGCATTTCCTCTTTGGAGAAGTGTCTTTTTAGTACTTCTGCCCATTTTTTGATGGGGTTGTTTCCTTAATTTTTGTTGAGTTTAATCAGTTCTTTGTGTATCTTTGTGATCAATCCTTTATTGCTAGTTATGTGTGAGAAAAATATTTCCCAATCAGTGGGGGTGTCTGTTTCTCTTTTTGTAATGTCTCTTTTGCTGTATAGAAGCTCTTTAACTTGAAGAAGTCCCATCAAAACAGGCAGATCAATGAGGTACACTGCTTAGGGGAGCAGCCGGCAAGACAGGAGAGGTCTTCCATGCTCCATGTGGATCACCTCTAGGCTGGGAAATCGAACTTGCGCTGACATAGCTGTGACCAGCTTGCAGTGCTGTGTCCTCACCTGTTGTGTCACCAGGGAGGGCCAGAGTTTTAAGGTTCATTAAATACTTGACTGGGAGTTGGGGATTTTTTAAATTCTTTTCATCTATCCTTTGCCTGTGCTCATTCAAGTGACTATTTGTTAATTGTAATCTTATGAGTTTTAAGAATCAGTTTTCTTTCCAATAAATGTGGTTCTTTTTCAGTGACTATGAAAGAAGAGGAGAAATCACCATTTTGATTTTATGTGACGGTGCTACATCTTCATAGCTTCTGTAGGATTCTTCTTTTTTTAATTTTATTTTTAAATTTTTTTACATCATTCTTCATTTTATACATTTTTTTTTCATCCCAGTTGTAATCCCCATGGTCTTCCTACTACCAGTTCATCCATGTGTCATCACCACAGTCCACTGCACTCTTCTCCACCCAGTTCCGATCCCATTTTCCCTCCTACCCACATAAAATGTCATTCTGTAGGCTTATTCTAACCTGCAGTATGAATCAGGTATGGAGCATACTCTGAGGAGTATGCTGGCTAGTAACTTAGTTCTTTAATTTAGTGAAGATTTTTTTTTTCTGATTCTTGTTGGTGAATTTGTATCTATTGGAACATATTACATTCATACCATTGCAGGGTGTCAGAGAATTTTTCTCTTATGCCACAGAAATTGAGGCCATGGACCATGAAAAGTAAGTTTTAGAGTCTATTCAGTAATAGGAAAGCAGAAAAGCTCTCTTTAGTGACAGGGAGGGGGCACCTGAATAGCTGTCCCTGACATGCTCATGACTAGTACCTTTTATTACAAATATAGCTTGCTAAGGAGCCTCTATAAAGTTTCACTTTTCTATATTTTTTCTTATGCTATTTTTATCCTCCCTATGGCCTCTACCCTGTTTACCTAGCCAGAATGTGTCTCAATACCGGTATAAACCAGAAGGGGATTGTGGCTTGGAAATTGGTGTTAAGTGAATTTTCCTTAGAAATGATGTGAGTCCTGCACATATTATATAGTTAGTGCTGTGTGTGTGTGTGTGTGTGTGTGTGCACGCGAGAAAACCCCGTCTTTCATGAGCTGTCAGTAGCCTTGTTTTCTTGGCTACAAGACGTTCAGACCTTGCCCCAGTGTTCCTGTGGCCTGATTTGCTAATCTGATTTCTTCTACAAGAATTTTCTCAGAATTTACTAGCACAGGACTGAACTGCTATGGTAGTTAATCCCCTATTGCTATTTCCACATGCCTTTTCCCAAGTAATTTCAGCGTGAAGCATTGAGGTGTCAAAAAACCCAGTCTGCTCTTTGGACCTCTTCCAAAAGGTGTGTCTGTAGTTACTGAAAGTTCATGGAAAAGAAACCACATTGCAAAACATTTTTAAGGCAGCATACCAAGATGTTATCAAATATCTTTATATAAATTGTTCCTGAAATACTTAAATGTCTCCATTTTCGTTTTACCAAATACCTTTTGTTACTCACATGGACTTTGTATTCGTTTTCTCCAGAGAAATACAATCCGTAGCATCTTTACCTCTACCTCTGCTTATTTAAAAAAACATTTGTTATAATGAATCGACTTAAGTCATTTGGAAGGCTGAGCATCTCCAGTGCCGGTTGTTTGTCAACTCAGACACACACAACTTTTGCGCTGAGTACAGAAGAACAATGTCTCAGCTCAGCTGGTCAGGCAGATATCAAATATTTCTGTCTACCTTTTATTGTATTCAGGCTCTCAACAGTTTAGATGAGGCCCACCCACATTGGGAAAGGCAATTTGCTTTCTTCTACCTGTTCAGATGTTAATCTCACCCAGAAACACCTTCACAGACACACCCAGAAGAATTTTACACCAAATATCTGGGCACCCCTGTGGGCCCAATCAAGTCGATGCATGAAATTAACCAGCATTTCTAATCAAAGTGTTTTGGGAATTAAATAGACTGAATTAAAAACATATTGTAAAACTGTCATTTTTTACCTCTTTAAATGGTTGAAACCCAGAATTGTATTTTTTTTTAAGATTTATTTATTTATGCATACAGAATCGGGATACAGGCCAGAGGTACACGGGGTGAGAGGACTCACCAGAGACTGAGTGGGGAGCAGAGCAGGCCAACTGAGGAAGTACATTGCTGAGGGGAGCAGTGGGCAGGTCAGGAGAGGTCTGCTGTGCCATGCAGGTCACCTCCAGGGCCAGGGATCAAATTCGTGCTGAAATGGCTTTAGTTTCTTGGTGCTGTGTTTTAACCCACTGTGCCACCAGGGAGGGCCTGAAACTCAAGAGTTTTTTAAGAACAGGAGCCTTTCCTGAGCTCTGCTCCTCAAAGTCTTTCTCAGAAGTTCCTACCTAGCACTTCTTTCATGGATTCAACTCACTGCAATATTTTATGATGTGTTCTTGGTTTTCTGATGGTCTCTTCAGTGAGATAGGGAGTACATGGGAGATTAAGTTAGGTTAAGTTAGTATTCTGACATCTGGAGCACAAGGATGAGTTCTGACTCTGCCACCTGCTCTGTGGTGTCCCAGACAACACATGGTGATGGTGTATGTGGCTGTGTGCAGGATGGGCTTTTAAGTCTCCACTTACAGCTTATTGCCAGCATAATTTACCTTCAAGTTTAAAGTGACACTGTAGGATATAGTGGAAAACTGTGGTGGTGGTAATATACTCATGAAGGGTGTGATCTTATACCTCAAAATCCTATACAATGTTGTAAACCAAGGTCACCTTAATTAAAAAAGTGTATATATGCATACACATCCAGAAGTGTGTGTATATATGTAACATTTGTTTTATGTAAATTAAGTATACTTACATATGTGTATTTCATTAAATATGCATATGTATTTTGCACACATTTCAGAAGAACTTCGTCTCCAAAAAAGTGTAAAGGGATAACATTACTTTACCTAATTATGTTTTGTTTACACTTTCCACTTTTATTTGGTCTTCAAATTTCACTCAGTAGGAAAATGTTTTGAAATTAGAAAATATGTTTTCTGATTTTATCAGTAGACAGTTATTAGATTGAACAGTTTATATCATTTATTCCCCAACATAGTGAACACAGGAAGGAATTGAGTGCTATATAATTTTTAAAGAACACTTAGATTATTGAATAACCTCTGTTTTTTCCCTCTTTTAGCACGTGCAGTCAATCATAATAATAATGATAATGATACTAAGTTGCACTCTTACATAGTGCTTATGATGTGTTTGCACTGTTTTCAGCTCTTTACAAATATTCTTTGTATTTCCTGATGGATCTGTCATGTTCTGGTTGAGATAGTTGATGCATTTCTACTTGTACCTGCTTCAGCTTTGTTTTCTGTGGCATTCAGTTTCAAAAGGCAAAGAATTGTTCAGATGTGTCTAACTAAAACAATAATTTCTCCAATAATTCAATTTTAAATTTACAGTTGACTCTTGAGCATCATAGATTGGAAATACATAAGTCCACTTGCCTGTGATATTCTATTTTTCTACCCATCATTGGACATTCCCAGATTCAACCAGTCATAGATAATGGTTCTTGGAGTACATGGATATCGGGACAGCAGATATAGAGAGTCAACTTTAAGGAACTTGTGAATCCCCAGAATTTGATATCCTGGGGTGGCAGGTGTCCTGAAACCCTGATTCTAATGAATGACTGGTAGTTAATTTGGGGGAAGTTGAAAGTTACACTCAGATTTTGGGCTGCACGGGGACATTGTTCTTCACCCCTACCCCTAGTCTGGAGTTATTCAAAGGTCACCTGAACTTGTGTAGAATACTCTGGACAATACAACTTTACTTTTTTATTATCACTTCTTGGCACTTCCTACCCTCTCTAAAGAAAAAGTAGTATAAAAGGATTATTTTATCAGAAGTCTTTTCCTCTTAGATTTTGACATGCAAAGTAACAAACTCTTATTAGAAACTCCCTGCTAGCAACAAAAAGATAAATTCCTCAAATCGTAAGCATAGCAGCATGCAAGACAATCTTATATGAGCTCATGGATTTTTAATACTTGATATTCTGTGTTCAAATGAAGTGACAGTGTAGGATTCAGGAAAAGTATGTATATTTGGACAAGGGTGAATTCTTTCCTCTGCATCTGAGCGGAGTTTAACACTAGATATGCACCCCATGAGCAGGAGAGGCCTGCAGGGCGACAGAAGACAGGCTGACATCCACCATCCTCAAGCCAGCCAACTGATGCTTAACAGCTCGTCTTCACCTGATACTGAAATTAGGGCCCAAGTTCCCTTTGGTATTCCTTTGTCTTGGGTTTTCTCTCTCACTCTGCTTGCCCCCTCTGCATTCCTGATGCACCTTCCACCTTAGTTCAGGCCTTGTTCATCTTTTCCTGTTTGGTCTCCTTGCCTCCCTCTTTTCTTTTTTTCTTTTCTGCGGTATGACTCCCCAGGGTTTGCAGAGGTAGCAGTCTGTTATGTTGCTCAGCTGTTCCAAGCTTTAGCTGTTCATCCAGAACAGTCTTGTTACCACACCACTCTAGATCTTCCTGGCCTGGCCCTGTGCTCCTCCAGTTCTTCCCTGAGTATCTGCTAGTTCTTCACTGTTCTTTGGTATCTGCTGTTCTCTCTGTCTGGAGTGTCTGTTTAAACGTCTCCACTTCAGGCAGCCCTGGTCATCCTAAAATGCTTCTACCATGCCTCCTGTCTGCATATTTTCCTTGACCTTCTATAGTCTGATGAAAAGAACACAAGAAACAATCAAGTCTTTTGTGATGCCCAAGGAACTTGAATTCAAAAGCATGAAAGTATGTCTAGGCCTTCCCACAACTGTCAGGCTTGACAGGAATCCAAGTCATTCAAACTAAACTTTCTTGTATATATCTGCTTCAGTCCTAAACCTCTGAGAGCACATGGCATCTCAAGATTGAGGAGAATGATCTCTCTGCTGCTTAAGGAGTTTGCAAATGTTATCAAGTTACTACTATTAATAATATCCTGAAAGATTGTGAAGAAGGCAAGATGTGCCAAATTCACGATCAATGCATTGATTTCTCGTAAAGTCCAAGAGATCCTCCACCTATTTTGTCCATTATAGTGGCCACACTGGCCACACATGGCTGCTAAGCACTGTATATAGGCTGGTCTGGATTAAGATGTCCTGTTTGTGTAAAATATACACTAGATTTTTTAGATATAATCATAAAAGAGAATGTAGAATAACTTAGGAATGATTTTTTATTACATGCCATAAAGACAGTATTTTGAATGTATAGAATTAACTAATCAATAATGTCAAAATGAATTTCATCTGTTTCTTTTTAACTTTTTAATATGGCTGCAAGAAAATTTAAAATAACATAATATGGTCTACATTTGTGGCTTGCATTGTATTTCCATGGGAGGATGCTGTTCTAGAATACAGCTCATTGATTTTACTCTAGATTCTTGGCAACATCCTAAAATATAGTGTTAAGCAGATGGTTGTGTATTTGAAGAAAAGGAAATTGTAATAACTAAAAAGCAAGAATAGTTTTGCTAAGAAAATCATGCCAAGCTAACCTCATTTTATTTCCGTAAGGTTACTAGGCTGGAATATCAGAACAGTTCTGGAGCTTTTTATTTGGATTTCTATACTACATTTGAAGCATCTGATGTGCTGCCAGACAATTTAGAGAACATGGAGCTGCATTTGCTAGTGTGATTGTGTCTGTAGCTGGTCGAACTTAGTTTTCAGAATGTCTTGTATTATTATGTCAGGAAGAGGCTAAGGGATGCTCTTGGACATCCCACCTCAGTGACACCAGGGGAACATAAATCAAGTTCATTTGTGAAGAGGCCAAGTTCAGTCCTATTTTTGTGGTTGAAAGGTTTGGCCACACCAGCCATGCTCAGCTGTGTCATCTGAGCTCATTCATGCCCTTACTTTGTAAGTGTATGTGTGCCTAGATACCACACTAGGTACTAGTAGGAAAGGTCAATAATACATTGTCCTTAAGCTCAAACTTTTGTATAGGGGTAAAGGAACTAATTTACTATATTTGAAATTCAATTTTTTTTTAAAGATTTACTTATTGATACATACAGAACTGGTGTATAGGCCAGAGGTGCAAGGATGGTGAGAGGATTCACCAGAGATAGTGTGGGGAGCAGAACAGGCCGGCTGATGAAGTACACTGCTGAGGGGTGCAGTGGGCGGTTCAGGAGAGGACAGGGATCGAACTCATGCTGAAGTGGCTTTAGCTTCTAAGTGCTGTGCTTTAACCTGTTGTGCCACCAGGGAGGGCCCGCAATTATTTTTTTGTATTCAAATTATTTGCCTTGAATGTCTTGTGACAATTTTTTAAAGTATAGAACCCATTGGGTGATAACCCTGAGGAAGTACAAACATTGCTACCCAGACACTAGCAAAGCTGTGTAACTATCTCTGGAATATCCTTCAATGAAAGTGAGTCCTCATCCTGGGAGAGTCTAAGATAACTTTCTGCCACCTCACTTGGAAAAGTCTGCTTAGAAAAACTTATAGGATAAAATCATCTTGACTTTGGGGCTTTATTCAATCTATGCCACGAGTTTTCTTCAAATTACTGTTTCTCAAAGTACAAGTTAGTATCTACTGAGTGTTTAGCAATCTGAGTCTTTTTTATTCTGCAAGATTCTTTTTATGAATTAGCCATGGACTACTTTAGTTTAGAATTGATGGTAGTAGTAGCTCTTGGCAACAGTTTGCTTGACCGTATTGGAAGGACTTCTGTGGGGTGGAGAGGTTAGCAAATTGTGTGTCCTGCAGATTGTGGAACCAAGATCCATGAAGGGAAAGGGAGGCAGGTTTGAACTTCATGTGGATGAGATGTAGTCCAGACCAGAATTATTGTATTTTTTTTAATATTTATTTATTTATGCATACAGTACTGTGGTGCAGGCCAGAGGTGCCAGAGTGATGAGAGGATTCACCAGAGACAGAGTGGGGAGCAGAACAGGGAGAAGGACGAAGTCTACTGCTGAGGGGTCAGGGCAGGTCTGCTACGCCATGTGGGTCAACTTCCTGACCATGGATTGAACTCAATCTGAGAAGCTTGAGAAGCTGCAGCCAGCTTCATAGTGCTGTGCTTTAACCCACTGAGCAACCAAGGTGGGCCCACACCAGAATTATTGTTTGAATAGGCACAGAGATTTAGAGAAGACTAGACAGTCTGACAAACTTAGGCAGATACTGTTTTCATTCTGATAGGTATCAATTTCATGCATAACCTCCCCTTTCTGTTGCTATTTCTAACAGCATCTTTTGTACTTCTTTTGGGTTTATTTCATCAGGCCTTATAAGCTTTGCTGCAGCTCCACAGTTGACTTCACAGAGTCTATTCATGGTGTTCTCTCAGGGGCACCGTGTTGGAAAATAAGGTCATGTTTCTCTTTAACACTGAAATAAACTGATAAACGTGTGTAAGGAGAGGAGTGAAGTCTCTGGCCCTCAGTTTTGGAACAGTTGTTACCGTGCTGGGAATGTGAGTGGGTTCTGTGCCACCTGGGAACAGGGAATTTGTGTGCGTGAAGATCCTGGCAGTTTGATTCTTGCCTTCTGTTCTCTGTGGCTGGGAAAGGCCCAGGCAAAGTGGGAACTATCAGAGCTAACTTGGCATAGTCTTCCTGCAAAAGGCCTTTAAGGAAATCTACTCTAATGGTTTACATTGTGAACTCTGGTTGAGCCCCTGAGATTCTGTAGTGTTCTGGGACCCTGTCCTGCGAGTAGAGGGTGGGAAAATGCTCCTGCACCCCAGAGGTAATAACGACGCACAGGTGGCTTATAGAATTAAGTAGTCATCTGGGTCAGGGTTTGACAGCTGTGACACAGCAGCATCACCTGTAGGGCCAATGAAACATAACTTGCCCATCTGTCCCCAGAGTTTCTGTTCCCTAGGGTCACCTGAGAACGTGTATTTTTAACTTGTTTCCTCGGGATGATGAACTTCTGATGTTAGTAAGTCTTCAAATTAGAGGTGCCTGGTGCTAAATTTGAGAGTTTCGGTCGCAGTAAACTCTGCTAGGTCCTGAAGGAGAGGGAGGGTGATTGAAGTCTCTGTAGGGAAATGCTGTGAGGGACTGAAATTATTACAAAAGCTCTCCCTGGAAGATTTCCTGTACTGTTATAGCCTTTTTAACTATCACCATGGTTTTTAATATAATATGTCTGCTTAATAAACCAAGTGTCTGTATGTTTTTCCCTCATCATTTATTGTTCATATATTTACAATATCAGTTTAATTGTGATTTGCGTGGGGAAGGTACCATTTATTAAACATTTAGAAGCAAAACTATATTGTTCATATTTTAGAATAAAAGTTTTAATGGAAATCTGTTTTCAGAGCATATACAGGTTTTGATAAAATATTCTCAAATGTAGTGATTATAAGAAATCTTTGTTAACATTATGAAAATGTAATCATTTCTTTACATTGAGAAATGTTTTCATGAGGTAATTTCCTTTTTGGAATTTTAGTTTTTTTTTAGTTACATATTGCTATTTGCCTTTATCTTTATTCAGCTTGCTTATTTTTTTGTTTGAGAGCACACATTACATTCCTGAAACCCTTTTTCTTATTTCAACAACAAAAAAAATGTAGACACTTTTAAGCTGAAAAAAATCTAGAGGAATCAAGATAGTTTCTAGTTATAGTGGTAGGCCCTCAAGTAAAAATGTCCTCAGTGAACTAAAGTTACAAGGACTTAAAATGAAATCTAGCGAAGTGAGTGTTTTATAATTAAAATAAGCCCTTCTCTTTGGAAACAAATTAAACTCATAGACTATTGAGCTATGTATTGTTTAATTATTTAACTAATTCTATTTTTATGGTTTAATTATATAGTTGCCCCATGTAATATAGATGCCTCACAAAACAGAAACTAGAAACTAGAGTATAGTTTAAACAATTCTAGAATCTGAAAAACCAGGTATCTCTTTGGGAAGTATGGCCAGAGAAAATGAGAATATGTGTTCTTTATGTCTCTTTGATGACTTTTAAAATATCTATTTTAGATATATGTTTATACAGGGCAAAAAAGATTGTTGAAGTAAAATTTATAGCACCTATAGTTAGTTGCATAGAAAATGATACTGACATTTCATGACTCAAAATGATGAATGTTTCCTGCCTTCACATTTCCTCAGAAATCTGAGGTCAAGGTGTTGCAGGGGCTGTGGGCACCTGGAGGCTGGATGGGGCCTGGAGGAACTCAGCTGGGGCTCAGGTGAGTGAGTGCTTGCTGTGAGTGATTGGGAAGGTATCTCCGTGTTCTGTTTGAACTATTTCAGTTATGGATAAAATCTTTAGCCAGGGAAGTGCTTGAAGGATGAACATTCATAAGTCCCAGAGTAATTCATCATCCACCTCCATGGTTTTAGCAAGTTTTACTTAAGGTGCTTCCTGGTACCAGGAATTGCATCATATTCTGAGACCCCCAAAAGCTTCTGATCCACTGGGGAGCCATCTCAGCCCAGGAGAAGTTTCTGTGGTATATAGAATGTGCTCAGCCTTCAAGGTAGGGGTGGGAATGTGCCCTGGGACATTTTCTTGGAGGTCAGATCTGAATTGAGTCAGAGCTGCCAATTTTTTTAAGAATTAGGTGTTCACTTGTGCAGGGATGGACTGGGAGTGGGAAGTCTGGGGAGAAGTTTAGGGGGAAATTCTAGCCAGATAGGACAGACCAAAGAAAGGAGCAGCACAGCTTGGCAAATCAGAGACACTTCAACAGTTTGGTATTGCAGTGCAAAGTGAAATGTCTGGGCAAACATTTGAGGGATGGAGACAGTAACATGGCAGGTAGTGGAGTTTGAATTTCATCTTGGAGTCCCTGCTTCTGCATCATGCAGCTTGGGTGTATGTTCGCTTTGCCTGCTTTGAGTATTTTCTCATTCATTCCTTCAGCACCAATGTGCAAACCTGCTAGTTGTTTTTTTTTTTTTTTAAGATTTATTTATTTATGTATACAGAACTGGAGTATAAGCCAGAGGTGCAGGGGCAGTGAGAGGCTTCACCCGAGACAGAATGGGGAGCAGAACAGGCAGATCAACAAAGCACATTGCTGAGGGGCGCAGCGGGTGGGTCAGGACAGGTCTGCTGCACCATGTGGGTCACCTCCGAGGCAGGCGGGGATTGAACTCATGCGGAAGTGGTATTAACATCTTAGTGCTGTGCTTTAACCTGCTACACCACCAGGGAGGGCCTACACACCTGCTAGTTTTAAGGCATTACATGGCTTTACTTACTCCTGCAAGATGGAGATGCCTCTGTTTTACAGATGAGAGACTGGTTGCAAAAGGTTGATTTGCATAAGCAAGAACAGGTGGCTGGTGAATGTAAGGCTGAGCATTTAGCTGCATCCCTGTGAAAACTTAAAGTTAAAATGAAACAGACTTTTCATAAGACTCACATGAGACACTTATTTAAACTAAACATTTCAGTGCCCTACCTTTGACTTACCTAACTGTAGGGTAAGGGTTTCAGTTGGTACTTACTATTGGTTAAATTTGGAACTTTGCTTTAGCATTGAACTTTGTGTCAGTATAGATAAGGTAAATGGAGAAGAGGAGATGCAGTCTCTTTTATGTATCACTTGAGGGGCATGAAGACCAAAGAATAATTTATTGGAAGAACCCTGACATTACAGAAATATTTTCTTTAAGGAGATTTCCAAAGTCTCTGAAAAATAAATTGTGAAAGAATGTATCCATAGCCTAGAGTCTTGGAAACCAACACAACATCTGATTTTTGATTATTTGATTTGATAGTTCCTTTAACAGAGCAATGTGCATTTGTCTACATCACAGTTTTTTATCTTCAGTGAGTCCAAGTGGAGTATGTAATACTAGTAGAGAACTAAAAGATGAGAAATATCTTAATACATGGTCCTACTTCAGTTAATGTTGTGGGATTCTCTAGGACTGTAGAAAGCCATAAGGAATAGAATTTCTAAGATTTTTTTTCACAAAGGGAACTTTCCTGTTCAGCTGTATTTCAGAAACCCCTACTCGAAGCACTTCATATGTTTTGAACCATTATATCCTCAAAACCAATACAGTTAGAAAATACAGTTTATTTATAAAGGAACTATAATTAACCTCATTTTAAATACTCAAATGTAGTCATATTTTCTAGATATTGGTCAATTTTGTGTACATGTTGCATCATTTATTGAGTTCATAGTGCTAAAAAGCTTCAGCTGTGATTCTCTCTTTGCTTCATTTAGTTTGAAGCTTTCAATTGGGCACATACTTTTATTTAGAAATCTTAATATTTTGTGCAAAAATTAGTCATTATCTCTGAGGATGTCTTGTCTTAAAGTGTGCTTTATCTGATATTAGAGTAGACATATCTGTTTTCTATGATTAGTGTGTATTAGAGCGTATATTATATATGTGTGTACACAGACACACCATGATATATATGTGTATATATAGTATTTTATAAACATGCATATGCTTTAAGTATAAATATTTTTAAATTCTTAATTTTAATCTATCTAGTCTACAATAAAGTGGTCTTTTGTATATATTATAGAGTTAGGAATTCCTTTTTTATCTAATGTCAACAAACTTAAGTTTAATTGAAGCTTTTCTCCGTTTACATCTAGTGTGCTTGTTATGATTGATTACAAGTCTGCTTTCTTATTATTTGTATTCTATTTATTAATGTGTCTTGAATTAATTAAGTTTTTGGTATGTTATTTCACTTCCTTGGCTTTGTGTCAGTCAGTGTTTGATTTTATATTTTACTGTCATTCTAGGGAAATAGACAGATATACCCCTATTTGAATTAATAGTGCAAACTTTGTATTAACAGTGTTACTTTATGTTTTCTTATTCATTTGCAAGTATTTATATCCCTCTGACCATTTGTGCTGTTATATATTTTATTTCTAAGTAAGTCCCACAATACAGTATTTTCACTTTATAATCAAACTAAATAATACCTTTGTTGGATTGATAACAACAAAATAGGGCATTTGAAAGGCAACGCAAAGTAAAATCAAATGTTGTTCTCTAGGACTTGTCTTATTTATTTATTTTGCATAAAAGAACTGGGGTATAGGCCAGAGGTGTAAGGGGTGATAGGATTCATGAGAGACAGAATGGGGAGTAAAACAGGCAGATTTACTGAAATACACTGCTAAGGGGAGCAGTGGGTGAGGCAGGAGACAGGAAAGGTCTTCTGTGCCATCTGTGGGTCAGCTCCCTGCCTGGGGTTCAGACTCAGGCCCTAATGGTTACAGTGCTGAGACGTAAACCTTAGGCCACCACGGAGGGCCACTAGAACTTGTCTTGAAACAAATTCCTTTCCAGTATTAAATTGCACAATCAAATGCAAGTCAAAAAAATAGAGTTAAAGATGCACAGGTTGGTTTGGGCTGTTCTAACAAATTTATCACAGGATGGATAGCTAAAACATCACATGTTTCTCTACAGTTCTAGAGCTGGGACATTCAAGATCAAAGTGTGGGCAAATCTAGGATCTCCAAAATGCCTTCTTTCTGGTGGGAGGAACAGGAAGTTCCCTTGGGTCTCTTATATAAGGGCACAAATCCCCTATAAGGGTTCCATCCTCATAACCCAGTCAATTCCCAAGTGTCCCATTTATTAATACTCCTACATGCTAACTTAGGATTTTATTATATGAATTTGGGGGAAGCCCTCAACCGACTGCTAAAGAATTACTAGTAATGGATGGAATGTAATTGGTTATAAGTAATTATTATTGCTTCAGGTTCCATGCTAATGGTGTTAAATGAATTGTGGTTTAATATTCAGACCAACCTTGTATAGAATTGAGATTTGTTTTTAGGATTGACTTCCAAACATATATTTTTTTAAGTACTAAATTATAAATGTTTAATTATTTTTTTTAAAGATTTATTTATTTGTGCATACAGAACTGGGGTACAGGCCAGAGGCTCAGGGGTGGTGAGAGGCTTCACCAGAGACAGAGTGGGAAGCAGAACAGGCAGATCGACGAAGTACACTGCTGAGGGGAGCAGTGGGCGGTCAGGAGAGGTCTGCCACGCCATGTGGTCACCTCCGGGGCAGGCGGGAATCGAACTCATGCGGAAGTGGCTTTAGCTTCTTAGTGCTGTGCTTTAACCCGCTGCGCCACCAGGGAGGGCCATTACTACTTTTTTTTTTTTTTTTTTTTACTTTTTTTTTTTTTTTTTGAGATATATTTGTGCATACAGAACTGGGGTACAGGCCAGAGGCTCAGGGGCGGTGAGAGGCTTCACCAGAGACAGAGTGGGGAGCAGAACAGGCAGATCGACAAAGTACACTGCTAAGGGGAGCAGCGGGCGGGTCAGGAGAGGTCTGCCGCGCCATGTGGCGCCATGTGGTCACCTCCGGGGCAGGCAGGAATCGAACTCATGCGGAAGTGGCTTTAGCTTCTTAGTGCAGTGCTTTAACCCGCTGCACCACCAGGGAGGGCCATAAATGTTTAATTACTTTTTTTAAATGATTAATGAATTTTTCTCTTACATGTCAGATCTTCCTGTCAACTATTTTTTGAGCAACCAGTGCCTTCATCCAGTATCTGCTTTATTGTGGACATTGATATGAAAATGGAACATGATGAGCATAAAAGAACTTAAAGACTGTGTTTGTGAAACATATAATGTAGTCGGGGAAGACACAAAACAGCCAAACAACCAAACCCTGTTCCAAAATGTCAATAAATAAATGCTGCATTTTTGGAACAAGTTGTATTGTCATCATGCATTTTAATATACCATTAATATAGTATAGTTGCCTTAAATGTCAGAGGGCCATTAATTTGATGCTTGTTTATAGTGTCAGTATTTTCTGGCCAATCATTTAATGGGCATTAATTTCCTGAGACCTAAAGATAGCATATAACAGACATTAGCTATGAAAAGCTCCATCCTCCATGAATTCTTACCCTTACTTTACAGTATGTTGGGTGGCCTGGCTCACACACTCCATTTGTGAGTCTGGGGGATAGGGGTGCAGCCTTGAAGGTTTCAGAGGCGCACTAGCAAGAATGGTGTTGTGAGCAGCATTCTGTGGCTCTTTGATCTAGTCTCCCTGGATCCTGCTGGTGCAGTCAGCTCTTGCTTTTATAAACATGATTTATATTTAGCCTAGTCATTCACAAGAGCTTCTCTGCTGAAAAGCACCTGGCTCTACATTTCTGTTCTGAAGGCTAAGGCTTTCCTGAGGCTTGAGGAGTCAGGCATGCCCTCTGGACACATACAGAATGAAGAACTTTGAGAGCTCATGCTAAGTGAAATAATCCAGCCACAAAAGGGCAAATGTATGAGGTACTTAACAGTCATCACATCCACGCGGCCAGAAAGTGGAATGGTTGGCGGAGGTGGGGAGAGGAGAACAGGGAATTAATGTTTAAAGGGTGCAGAATTTCAGGTTTGCACAATGAAGATTCTAGAGCTAGATGATGGGACAGTGCTGTGAATGTGCATAGCGACAAAAGACTGTATATTTAGAAGTAATAAAGATGGTAAATTTTATATGTGTTCTACCACAATTAAAAAATATATTGTGGGCTCCTCCCTAGTGGCACAGCAGTTTAGGACACAGCTCTACAGGCTAGACACAGCCACTTCAGTGCGGTTCGATCCCCAGCCGTGGAGGTGACCCATAGCGAGCAGACCTCTCCTGTCTTGCCCCTCAGCAGTGTACTTTGTTCTGCTCCATGCTCTGTTTCTGGTGAATCCTCTCACCAATCCTGTACCTCTCTCTGGCCTGTACCCCAGTTCTGTATGCATAAATATATAAATACTTAAATACATATATATATATATATATATATATATATATATATAGTGAAAAATAAACAAGGATGTATAAAAATAAGGAAAATGTACAGAAACCTAGTGTGTTCTAAAGTTTATTAAGAAAATAGGTTCATAATTTTAAAAAAAATGTGACAATATCATGCATGACATCTAAATAAAGCTAGTGTGTAAGTATCAAGAAGTGCCTGGTAGATAGATATATTACTTTTGTGAACATTATGGTTAATTCACTTAGGATAGCAGAAAATATCAGTGTTGATGTTGGCGATGTATTTGCTTATTCATGAGATGAATAACCTTTTTTAGAAAAAGCCAAAAGAAGAGATCCTTTCATCTGAAAGTATTGCCACCTGCTCTGGAAATCACTTTAAGAAGATTCCACTTAAACTTCTCACGTAGACAGGAGAGGCCAAACTTCAACATTAGTAAACAGATTTGATTCTAGATGTTTGAAAAATCTATACCTGCTACTTAGATTTGAAAAGCCTTTGAGTTTTTCAAACGTCTTACGTGATACGTAATATCCAATATTGGATATATCATGGAGATTATTTTTTTTTATGGGAAAAAAAAGATATTTGACTATCATCAGAACTTTGATGCCTGAAATGATGGAAAATTGCCATTTTTATAATCATAACAAAATCAAAATTAAATCATTGATTTAATATACTGGCACAGTATCTAAGAGTATTTACAGTATATTATTTACTTTCTGTTTTTATCTTCCAAGCAACACAGTAACTTATTTGATAATTATTGAAAATAAAGATTAGGTCCTCCCTGATGGTGCAGTGGGTTAAAGCACAGCACAATGAAGCTCTCCACAGCCACTGAAAAATTAGTTTGATCCCTGACCAGGGAGCTGACCCACATGGCCCAACAGACTTGTCCTAACCTGCCCACTGCTCCCCTCAGCAATTTGTTTCAGTCAGTTTGCCTGTTCCATTCCCCATTTTGTCTCTGGTGAACCCTCTCAACACCCACACTTCTGGCCTGTACCCCAGTTCTTGTATGAATAAATAAATCTTTTAAAAAAGAAAATAATGATTAATAGAAATAGAATTGCCAGATGATCTAGCAATTCCATTTCGGAGTATGTGTCCAAAAGAATTGAAAGTAGGGTCTAAAAGAGATATTTACGCATCTGTGGCCGCTGCAACCTTTGCAGTAGTTAAAATGTAGAAGTCAGCCCTCCCTGGTGGCTCAGCAGGTTAAAGTACAGTACTAAGAAGCTAAAGCCACTTCAGCATGAGTTGGATCCCTGCCCTAGAGGTGATCCACATGGCGTAGCAGACCTCTCCTGACACACCTGCCCGTTGCTCCCCTCAGCAGTGTACTCCGGAGATCTGTCTGTTCTGCACCTCACTCTGTCTTTGGTGAATCCTCTCACTGCCTCTGTACCTCTGGCCCATCCCCCAATTCTGTATGCATAAATAAATAAATCTTTAAAAAAAAATGTGGAAGTCACTAAGGTAGGTGTTAGCAGGTAAGTGAATACACACACACACACGCACACACTCATGTTCACCTGCAGTGTGATATTATTCAACCTTAAAATAGTAGAAAATTATGATAAATGCTACCACATGCATGAACCTGGAGGGGATTGTGTTAAGTAAAATAAGCCCTTTACAGGGACAAACACTGTATGATTCTGTTTCTCTGAAATACTTGGAGTAGTTAATTTCACAGACATGGAAAGGAGATGTGCTTGCCAGAAACTGCGGGAAGAAGATTGGAGGCACTGTTAAATGGACAATGTCAGTTCTAGAAAACCAACAGAATTCTGGAGCTCGATGTTGGTGATGGCCGCACAGCATCCTGAACATATATCACTGCATCATATACTTACACATAGTTAAGATGGCCAATTTTATGTTACGTGTACTTCACACACACACACACACACACACACACACACATATACATACAGAAAGAGAGAGAAAGGGGAAAAAATGGAAGATCAGCTTCTGGATAAAATGCTTTCTCTCTTAATTGGTATGAGCTCTACACTTCTGTATTTTCTTGAGCGAATTATTTTTCATAATGAAGTCAGGAAGGGACTTCCCACACAAAAATTTGGGTAACCAGTAGAAAAACATGTTTTCTATAACTGTTTCTACTGTAGTAGTGACCTAGCAAGAGACTGACCAAATGGAGAATTTCTTTTACTTTATTTTAGATTTAAGAAATCTCTATTGTACAAATTCAGAACTATCTTAAGAAAAATGCTCCTCTATTCCTTCTTTCTAGACACAGAATATATCATGGTCACTGTTGTTTATATTCGCACCCCTGCATCCAAATAGCAGTAGTGTCCAGCTGCTACAGGCATTTAAGTTGGGATCTTTATTATATATTCTGTTTGCTTTGGTATTCTATTTTATTTTTCTAAATAAGTTATTATTTCCAGCTACTGACTCAGAATTACTAACACCCTGAAAACATCAGTGTTTTACTGTCTTGGGTTACTAGCTTACTAGTAATCAGATTATAAGAAGCTGATAATGTAACAGTTTTAAAAAAAACATGCTCTTTTATAAGCAATGTATTAGAATGCCATTTTGAGAGTGTTGAAAATGCCTATTTGAAACACTTCTTGAACACTTTTTGAAAACTGTATTATTTGGAACCAGATACATTTACCCTTAATCTGTAAGCAGTTATATTTATCATTAAATTTGCAGCACTGACATTGCAGTGAGCTTTTTACACATTTGTTACTGAATTTTCAGGCATTTCTCCTCTCTTACACAATATATAGGTTTGCTAGGTGGTATTTTTTATAGAGAATCATTGAACAAAATTGAATTCATATTTGAGTGATTCAACAATAACTTCAGAGTGACTTTCTTTTCTGTAAAATCCAGGGAAGTATAAGGACCCATTTTACCTCAGTCCAAATAATTAACAGAATACATGAAAGGCCTTTTTTAAGGGGATCTTCCTGGCATTTGCAAATTTTACAGTGGGTAACTATGGTCTTTTTTTTTTTTTAAGATTTATTTATTTATGCATACAGAACTGGGGTACAGGCCAGAGATGCAGGTGCAATGAGAGGACTCACCAGAGATAGAGTGGGGAGCAGAAGAGGTAGATCAACAAAGTACACTGCTAAGAGGAGCAGCAGGCAGGCCAGGAAAGGTCTGCTGTGCCTTGTGGATCACCTCCGGGGCTGGGATCCAACTCATGCTGAAGTGACCTTAGCTTCCTAGTGCTGCTTTCCAACCCACTCTGCCAACAGGGAGAGCCCAGCTATGGTCTTTCAAGAAGATGTCTCTAGTTGTATAATCCTGCCTTTTTGAAAGAAAAATGATTTTCTAGAATGTTCAGGAATCAATGATCCACAGCCAAAAAAAAGAGACCTTTATAATGTGACTCCTGTGTGCCTGAGATTTGTGCACATTTTTTTTGAAACACTTTACTTCAGAGTAGGTCTTAGTTCTTTTCCTTGTTGAAAATCGTGGGCAGGAAGATTGGTGACTGACCAGCCATTTAGGAGTATTTGTCATGTACTGATTTTTCCTTCCCATGCTCCTCTATAATGAGTTAATAATGTTGGCATTTAGTTTTCACAATGGCCCTCTAAGGTAAAGGCTGTAATTATGTCCATTTTTCCAAACTAGAAAACTGGCACTTTGAAAGGCTGTTGGTTACTTAGGCGCACATAGTGAAGGTGTGGGGGCAGAACTAGAACCCAGCTGGCTTCAGAACACCCACAAGTGTCCGTTAGGTGGTATTTGGTTCTAATCTTCCAGTATATCCCAACTGAAGGCTGCCTAGATACTTCCCCCACCTTCTAGCTTCTGTAACCTTAAGATCATAGCATTTGCCTGGGTTTACTCTGAACCTCCTGCACAGCCCAAGTTGATACACTCCTGATGGGTGTAAGATCAGACAGACATGCAGAACTCTGCTATCTTGGAATCCCTGACTTGCTCAAATACAACTATGGAGTGTCAAATCCTGGGCTAAATCCTGCAGATTAAGATAACCAGGCAGGAGTTTATGATTTATTCCAGAGATACAACCACAGAAATGTTTATAAGTGGGTGAATGTTTGATGGAGATAAGTAAGGCACCATGGAAGTAGACAGAGGTCAAGGGAATGGATGCTTTTCAAAGGAGGGATTGGTTCCTTTGAGAATGAGTGGGCTGACATGTCCATAGGCACATCAGGAGACAGGCAGGGTATTTCAGACAGCGTAAGGCATACATACAGGGTAAAAACAAGGAATATTGTTCTCCCACATGAGAGAGCACCGCAAAGGATACAACATAGAGAGTGACAGGCTGAAATGATTGGGGCCCTGTCTTCCAGCTGAGGGGTGGTTGGATCCTTGATCCTGGAGGTAATGGAAAGCCACTAAAATTCTAAGGACAGTAGGCATGGAGGAGAGGAGGAGTAGGAGTGTATGGTCATAAATAATATGAGAAAGATGGGTTTTGTTAACACAAGGAAGATAGAAACACTGAGTGTTTGGAGACAAGTTTTGAGGTGATGGTAATGATCTGGGTAAGCACATTACAAAGAATTATTAGGAATGAATTATGGCTGTCTTCTCAACTCAGTAACCTTAATGTTCCCTTCCTTGTGATGAGGCAGTCTATTTAAATTTGAAGTAGTTGAGTTGCTAGAAAGCTGTTACCATGAGCCACAATTGTCTCTCTGTAGCTTCTCCCACTCAGAATAATGTCTCTTCTTACAGATGTTAGTCTACCTTCCACCTCTGCTCCTAGACACCATGGTAGCTTGAAGTATTCCTGGGTCGCCTTTCTATCTGCCCATGTGTTCACTTGTCATCATTTGTCAGGATTTATTAGTACTCACCATGTGCAATAACATGGATTGTGTAGATTATATAGTAGCAAGTATGGAGTTATTACATTCTCATTAGTCACCTTAGGGATTTAGTAGTGGTGAAAAGGAAATACGCTAGCAGATCCAGACCCTGAAGCTAGACTTCAGAAGAGGGGTTGTAATGAGTGCATCCAGATTCTTGTGTATCATTACCCAGGCCCCATGTGGGTTGACCAATTTAGAGCAGAATAGTGTTGTGCTGAACTTGTACATTACATTGGTGCATTTACAATTTGCACAGTACATTTGTGCTGAATCCAATACTTCTGTTAGTTAAGCCTGTAATTTCACTGGTTTTTATCACATAGCTAATAGCTGAGTGACAAACTCAAACTTGCAAGTCTTTTTCAGGTAAAAAAAAATATCTATAGCTTCTAGCATAGTGTGAGTGTGTGCTTTATATTTTTTGGATGGTCACCTTTGAAAGAAAATGGCTCGTCCGTTTCTTTTTTTAATATTTTTTATTGACTTGTGCATACAAAACTGGGGTATAGGCCAGAGGTGCAGGGGCAGTGAGAGGATTCACCATAGCCAGAGTGGAGAGCAGAATAGCAGATTGACAAAGTACACAGCTGAGGGGAACAACGGGTAGGACAACAGAGGTATGTTGCGCCATGTGGGTCACCTCCGGGGTTGGGATTGAACTGGCATTGAAGCTGCCACAGCCAGTTCTGCAGTGTTACACCTTAACCCGCTGCACCCCCAGGGAGGGCCTAGATCTTAATATTTATGTCTTTTTCCTTCCTGTATAGTATGTGTTTGTCTTTGTGTGTGTGTGTATAATCACTAATTTTAGTGCATAATTTAGCGAGCCTCAAAAATATGCACACTCATGTATCCACTCCTATAGTCATGATATAGAACAATTCTGTCATCCCGATCTGCATCTTTGCAGTACTCTTGTCAATTTTGCCTTTTCCAGTTCATTTTGGTGAATATATAGTAGTTTTATTATGATTTTATTTTGCTTTTCCTTACTGCTGAAAGTTTCTTTTCTATGCCTACTTGGCATTATTCACTCCATTTGTTGAAAGTGTTTGTTCAGATCTTGTTTTTTTTTTTATACATTTTCTATTGCTGAGTTTTAATATCATAAATATGTTTGTATGAAGACAGATAAGGAAGGTGTTTTATTGCTGCTGCATTTTCAAGAAAGGAATCCCTCTCAATGTATACTTTATTTCCTGATTTTTTTTTTGATGACTTATGTAGATGGATTCTTCCATCATCTATTGACTTATTTTCATTGACCTACCCTGTGTCCTAGCATATATTATTTATTTATTTATTTTTAAAAACTGAGGGTTTTTTTTTTTTCAAGATTTATTTATTTATTCATACAGAGGTGCAGGGGTGGTGAGAGGTTTTACCAGAGACAGAGTGGGGAGCAGAACAGGCAGATTGACGAAGTACACTGCTAAGGGGAGCAGCGGGTGGGTCAGGAGAGGTCTGCCACGCCATGTGGTCACCTCCGGGGTCAGATCAAACTCTCACTGAAGCGACTGCAGCCAGCTTGCAATGCTGCATCCTAACCCATTGCGCTCCCATGGAGGGCCACATATGTAATTTATGGCATGTGCCAAATCATGTTCTCTGGAAAAAGACAAAACACACGTTGATTTACCACCTGTGCATCTATACAGATCCTCCACAGCCTCGCACATGTATGCTCGCCACGGAGGACCTTGACTCGATTGGGTGCCACTCTGAAGTCCGTTCAGTCCACCTAGACAAGGACTCCACCTCGTGCTTTTGCCTCTCGTGTACACAGCACAGTGCGGTGTGAATAATAGGTGAAGTCAGCAAGGGCTGTTAATGCACACAAGCTGCTGATCCGGGTAAATTGAATGCTCTTGAACGATTCCAGAGCTTTAGAAAATAGGAGTGCTTTCTGAATGGGTGGATTGAGTACTAAATCATCTCCAATTTCTTGCTTAAAATATTGCTTATGTAAGCTGCAACTATAAAATACCTACATTTTGCTTGATTGCATTCATAAAGTTTCTTGAAAATGTTTTACATCAAAGTTATGATCGAGGCTCTCCCTTGTGGCCAGTGGGTTGAAGCACAGCACTGTGGAGCTAGGGCAGCCCCTGCAGCACCAGTTCCATCTCCCCTCAGCAGTGTATTTCAGTGTATCTGCGCGTTCTGCTCCCCACTCTGTCCCGGATGAATCTTCCCGCCTCCCCTGTACCTCTGGACTACACTCCAGTTCTGTAAGCATAAATAAATAAATCTTAAAAAAAAAAAAAAGTTATGATCAAGACTTAATGTGAATAAAGGGAAATTCTATTTTTAGACTAGGTAGATTTATCTAGGTTACACAACCTAAGAGTATCCCAGATTTGATTTTTTTTTAAGATGGATATGCATACACAACTGGGGTACAGAACTGAGGTGCAGGGGTGGTTAGAGGCTTCACCAGAGACAAAGTGGGGAGCAGAACAGGCAGATCGACGAAGTACATTGCTGAGGAGAGCAGCGGGCAGGTCAGGAGAGGTCTGCCTCGCCATGTGGTCACCTCCCGGGCAGGCGGGGATCGAACTCATGCTGAAGTGGCTTTTGTTTCCTAGTGTTGTGCTTTAACCCACTGTGCCACCAAGGAGGGCCTCCCAGATTTGATTTCAAGTTTCTTGTTGGTATTAATGGTGCTCTATTAGTGGAGCAAGAGATTAGTGTATGTTTGTACGGATGTTGAGTAGTATTTTGTATTAACATGAAGTTGAGTTGAATCATCAAGTGGAAGATCTTAACAGTGTTATTTATGGAAAGTGAAGATTGGTTATGACCAAATAGAACACTGGATTGGCAGTGTGACATTATTAGAGCTCACTTAACCATTCTGGGCTTTTACTCAGCTGTGAAATGAATTAGAATATCTGACTGTGCAACCCATAAGTTTCAAAAATATATGCTGCCCTTATTTTTGTTTGGACAGTTTTGATTTCAGATGAAAAATTTGAAGGAAATTCCAATTCTGAAATTCTGCACGTACAGTATTTCCCCCCAACATAAGTGTGTGACTTTTCTTCTTATAAATCATTAGATTTCAGTTGTAGTTATTTTGCTTTCTTTCTTCAAAAGTGTCTGAAGGAAAAGGTGCAAATAATGATAAAGATGAAGAGGAATTTTTGATACATTTTTATTTAGGACAAAACCAACAATAATGGTAGTAAAATTCAAATCTTTTTACACTGTTATTATGGGTCACAATAAGTTTATGTTGGGTTCAAAGATATTTTGTATTAATTTTTTTTCAATATTCTATAAGATAGCTATGATTTTTATTTGTTTTAATTCCCGGAAACCCATATATTTCCATGCAAATAAAATCTTAAAAATGTTAAGTTGTAAATTTTAAAAAGAGCCATAGAGCTTAGAGTTTATATTTCTGTTTAACTATTTTGCTACTTGTTATTGGCACTAATTTTTGCTTTATCTTTTTGTTGAGCATTGTTAATGGGCAAAGGGAAGTAGATTGTTCAGAAATTTTTAAATCTGAGTATGGGATGTATCAGGCCTCTTTCTTCTTTAAGCAGACATTTTCAGGCTTTCTTTTTATTTATTTTTTTGAAGCTACAGAAAGTTTCTAGGTCAAGATTTCCTGCCTTACTACTAATAATAAACTGGCATGTCATTCATTACGCATCACTCCAGAAAGGAGATAATGACGGCTGGGAAACGGGCTTCACCCTTAATGAAGTGGTTCTCAGACATCATCTGCTGAAGTCCCAAGTGCCTCCTTGAAATATTTCACTATTGATTACTCCTGTAACCATGCAAAATATGCAGTAAATTGCAATAAAAAAGATACCTACTATCCTTTCCCTCCCTTTTTTCCCCCTTCCCCATCTGCTGGCTCCCACTTTCAAGTCAACAAAGATGTAGCTGTTTGCACTGATGACATAAGATGAAAGCAGATGTAGGGGAGATGGTTAAGTTTTCCACCATGTATTTTCTTTTAGGTTGCCAGATGCTCAGATAACAATCACTTTTAAGATTCATCCAAGTTTCTCCAAATAGAGTAAAAGCATTTATGTGTCACACAGACTTGTGGACACTGCTTTTCTCAAAAACCTATTTATTACCCTATATGTAAAAAATGAACCCATAATGTTCTGGGCCTAAACACATGTTGTATTCATTGTTTCCTTCCTGAAAATAAAATACTGTGTGTTCAAAATTGGGGGCCTTAGAAGAACAAAGATTGGGTTTGTGAGTCTGTGTCAGAATTGCTTTTGGAGGACAAGAAAACAGAAAGAACCTATTTTGTACTATATTATCCCTTGCAAACATTAACAAAGTTTCTGACATGTGGTGTTATCTGTCATTTCCCTGGTTCTGTAGTTGTTTATGAGATGGGCTTATCATTTTGGTGATTTTGTGAACTCCAAGGACTGACAAGTCCCGTTGGGGAGGTTGAGTTTGGGGTGACACAAAGCCACATTGGATATCTCCAGTACCTGGTCCTTTGATGTTACCCATTAAATGCACAAAGAAACGCTATCCTATAATTTGAATTGGGTTTCTCCTGAAATAATATAAAGGAGCATTTATAGTAGAAAAGAGGCTTTAAATCCACTTTTTTCCCTAGGTATATTAGAAAATACACCGTGTCTGTTATTCAGTGAAAATTGGTTTCCTTTTAATGACACTTAAAATTTAATCACGTTTACACTTTAGAAGAATTTATAATTTGTCTTTTTTCCTTTAGAAATCACTAGTTGGACGTCGAGAGCAATTACCCTGATCTTACTGAATATAAAGTTGGAAGTTATCAAGATCTTGAAGGGGGAGTAAAAGGTAACTTCAAAAAAATAGTTAAATCCATGTGTAAGTGACACTCATGAAGCACATAGTACTTTTGATTTATTTGCTCAATTTAGGAGCCACCTTTTACCCCACCAGTTCTTATTTCCTGCGTTCTCCTTACCATTTCTCCCTCCTTTTCCCTTCTCTCCTCTTCCACATGCTGCTTCCCTCCTATTATCGCCTCCTTCCTTTATTTAGCATCTGTTGTGAAAGTCTGTCTTGTGCTGGGCACACACCTCACCTTCATAGCTCATGACTTGGTGGGAATGGAGGTATTAGCAGAAATGTGGGGTTCCCCCACTACTGCACACCTGCTGGGCTGCTGAGAAGCTGGGTCCCTGCCCTTAATGCACTGGCCCCTTTACCCAAAATGCATGAACTTCTTCCAGCTCTCTCTGAAGTTACATGAGTGCTTGGTTGCAGTAACTTTTTTCTGAGAATTCTGTGGATGGTTAGCCTCCCCAGTTAGAATCACAGTCACTTGTGGGGGATAGATTAAGCAACATCATTGTTCTGGGAAATTTATAAATATTCTCAATTGGTGAGACATCTGGATAAGAGTGTGCCCTCCAGTCTGAGACTAGATTTCCTACTACCCTCTCTTTGCACTTTTGTTCATCTCTTTACAATTCTTACAATTGATCACTTACCCTTACTAGATATCCCTCCTTCCCCCACAAAATAAAACAACACACACACACTATATCTGAAAACAATTCCCATGATTCCAGCAACCCATATTCCACAATGTACTCACTGGTTTATCTGTTTTTGCTTACTCCTGCCTTGTTTAACTTAGTAATGGAGAGCCTGTTGCAACTAGGCACTCAACGGACCATGGTCACTAACCACCTAATGGCCCTTACGTGGACATCCAGACCAAAGTTTTTGTTCTAGAAGCCTCTGGGCCACATGAGCTGGTACCTTTGAGCTATGCCAGCTCCAAAGCAGGACTTTAGTTTCTTTCTTTTTTTTTTTTAAGATTTATTTATTTATGCATACAAGAACTGGGGTACTGGCCCCAGTGTGGGGGCATGAGAGGACACACCAGAGACAGAGTGGGGAGCAGAACAGGCAGACTGATTGAAGTACACTGCTGAGGGGGGCAGAAGTTGAGACAGGAGAGGTCTTTCTACACCATGTATGTAACCTCCCCAGCCAGGGATCAAACTCCCTGCCACAGTGGTTGTGGATAACTCCACAGGTCAGGTCTATATGCTCTAACCCCTTGTGCCACCAGAGAAGGCCGCGACTTTAGTTTCTTTTTAAGATTTATTTTATTCATGCATACAGAACTGGGGTACAGGTGAGAGGATTCACTAGAGACAGAGTGGGGAGCAGAACAGGCCAACTGACGAAGTACACTGCTGAGGGGAGCAGTGGGCGGGTCAGGAAAGGTCTGCCACGCCATGTGGGTCACATCCAAGGCAGGGGATTGAACTTATGCTGAGGTGGCTTTAGCTTCTTAGTGCTGTGCTTTAGCCCACTGTGCCACCAAGGAGAACCCTGACTTTAGTTTCTTAATGATGAGTTCCTTCAAATAAACATGTAGAGGGGAATCCTATTCAGATTGATTAGTTGAGTTGTGATCTACCTGTGCCCAAACCAGTCCTGCCCCCACCAACCTGTTATTATAGCTTTTCTTATGAGGGACAGATGGCAGATTCACAGACCCATCCTTCTTAGTGTGTACAAGTGTGACTTTTGGCAGTGAGGAGATCAGCTCTGACCCTTGCCACATATAACATACATGTACCTGGGAAAGCTGTTTAATCTTTAGGTCACAGTTTCGTCATCTGTCAAGATTTAATCATACCTCTATGACTGTTGTCAGAGGTAAATGAGCATGTGGGATGTGTAGTTTCATGGTAATAGTTTTTGTTCCTATTCTGCAAAATGGAGGTAATTTCTGCTTATGGTTCGTTATAAACTGAAATGAGCTGGTGTGCATGGCTACATTGTGTCTGGCATATAGTACACAGTGTACAATTGATAGGACCCAGTGATAATGGTAAAATAGCAATAGCCTTATCAGCAGATGTGTTCAGAAGGGAGAGACAGAGTGACTGAATGCTGGTGACTATCTAATGGTAGTGGCAAGAATTACTGCAAATTCCATTTGTCAAGAAGACATATATTTATTGACAATTTACATTATTTGTCATTATTTGTTTGTTAAGTCATTGTCTACATTTTGGTCATAAGAGTTAACACACAAAGGTTTTGCTTATGATTAGCTATTAGAGTGAATAATTAGTAGTGATAGACTCCTAAATTCCTTTTATTAGTGCCAGCTTTTTAGTTATATGGAACAGTATTTTCTTGTGAAATTTTGAAACTAAAGTAAGAATAAAAATAATCGATCTTAAATAACATTGGAATCAGTTAAACTACATGTTTCATTTAAATGCCTCATTTAAAACATATCTTGTCTCTTTCTTAAGTGTAAGTATACTGAATTCTTATCACCCATGCTATGCAGTTATTCCAAAACTGTAAGGGGAGAAAACTAAAATCTAGTAACATTTGAGTCTAATTTACCTAAATAAATGAGGCTTGAACCAAAACCACATTTGTGAATAGGTATAGTAGAGAATTTTCTTACCATTAGTTTTGTGCATTTGGTTTTCGTATAGTAGAAACAAGTGACATTCATTGGCTGAAGGAGCGTGCAGTAAAGAAAAGTGAGTGTTATTCAAGCAACTGTGAGTCACCTTCAAAAGTGAATATGCTTGAACTCTCTGCTACCTCTGTCCCTAGGCCTGGCACTACTCATGCTGGGCGAGGAGGAAAACAACTGAAAATACAGCAAAGGAACTGGAGAACTGCAGTTGCTGCTGTTACAATGTGAGAATATGATGACTTTTCAATTTGCCCTTAGTATTACTGTGACACAGCTTAAACTGTAAAGACTTTTCAGTGGGAAGGATACTTTGTGTGCATTTGCATGCAAGAAACTAATTCTTTGTTCTATCCCAAGTTTTAGGATGCTGGTGAACTGCAGTCAACCTCTGTTTTCCTTCTGCCTTCCCTCCTGAAGGATCCTTTCCTCTCTCCTAACTTATCTCTCTTAATTATCTGCTCTTCCTCTTCCCCACACTCCCTGCCTCCTTAAGAGGTGGACTTTGAACAGACTCTTTCAGTTCATGATTGCAAAGCATCCCCCTGCAGGGTGGGTTGCTTCTTCAGGGGTCTTACTGAGAATTCAAATGACAGTATCCCTTGAGCAATCACTGTTGTGACTTGTGTTCCCGTAGACCAGGAGGGAGCAATCAGCCACTCTGTTGGGATCCACAGTGGTACATTTCTGTTAATGACTTAAATTCACCTCCTAGAGTGGATCTTCAGTGCCTTCTGCTGCAGCTTTTCTCAGCTAATTTGGCAAGAAATTCTTCCTCTATTAACATCACCATTTCTGGCAGAAAACAGTATTGTGGATTCACAGGAAAAGTAAGACTCAGCCAGTTTTTGTGTTCTGTTTGAAAGCAAGACTTACTTTCTTATCTGCAAAAGCTCATTCCTCCTGGTGGAAATCTAGCACTGTGACTCCTGAAAGTGCTTAGTGTTCTTCCCGACAGTAGACATTAGCTTCCTTTCATCATCACATTTTTTTTTTGCAACAATTTTAGGACTTAAACAATTTGACTTTGTTACATGGTTGTAAGTAGGTTATGTTTTGTTCTGAGATTAAACAAATAAAAATGATGCAGCTTCTTCTGAAAATCTGCAACAATATCCAGTGAACATTTCTGAAGACTGGAGGACTGTTTAGTTGCTGCTCTGAATGGGATAGATTAGTGAGTACCCCCATCTCAACCCCCACCCCAAGGGGAACCTTTTACCTAAACACTCCTGGACTTTTCCCTCCTTATTTGCTGTTAATATTTTCCAGACCTCAATCCCATCAAAGAGCACCAGTAAAGCATATGTTTACATAGAGTAGTTGATAGTTCTTCAAACCCTAAGAATTTGAATTTTTCTTCTATAAGTACTGGTGTCTTGCATTTTTGAATTAATGTAATGTAAACTCAGATTTTCCTAGACTGAATTTCTCTGATATCCAGTCATATTTTTATTTTTACCTTTTTTTAAAAAAGATTTATTTACTTATACATACAAGAACTACGGTGCAGGTCAGAGGTATGGGGGTAAGAGGACCCACCAGAGATAGAGTGGGGAGCAGAACAGGTGGAATTACTGAAATACACTGCTGAGAGGAGCAGTAGGTGAGACAGGAGAGGTCTGCTGTGCCATGTGGTCACTTTCCTGGCCAGGGATGGAACTGGTGCTGCAGTAGTTGCAGATAGTTTCACAGCGCTGCACTTTAATCCCTTGTGCTGTCAGGCAGGCCCCCTATTTTTATCTCTTTTAATTGAAGGAGAAAATCATCTGATGGTGTGGTATTTGGTTAGTGACAGACTTTTTACATGCTAATGGCACTAGTATACAAAGTGTTAAAAATTTCTTCCCAATTTAGCCTATAATCCCATGCTCTGATTTACATACAAAGCCTGTTATCTGCACTAAATGAATTCTGTTATGTAAGATTCCTGCAAGAAAACAACAGTAACAGCACTTTTTATCTTGGGTGGGGGTCGGTTTATACATAAATGCACAATGCTGCTTATCGTCTCTAGAAAAAAAAATGTGTTTATTGTATTAACTAAAATCTATTGCCAATTAAAGTCACATATGTCAGTCATAATGATAAAATTCTGTTTTAATGAGGGGGTTAGAATCTTTTAATCTTTTAGAATCTTTTAAAATGTTCTTAGTAGCATCTCTTCAGTAATATCACCCTTGGCTGTGTCTTTTGACTTGCTGCTGGAGTTAGTGAGATTTGGAAAGCTGACATTCCTTCTGGCATCATTGCTGAGGTTGGCCACGCCTCCTTACTTTGTCTCCCTCCCCTCTCCTCCACTGCAGGTAGCATTTCACCTCAAAAGAGTCTCTTCTTTCTTTGGTCTCTGTCATCTGAACCGACAGGCATCACCAAAGTGACACAAGCAGAGACTGTCTGGATTTGAAAGCCAGGGTGTGTGAGACCCAGTGAATTCTAGATTATTCTGGTCTAGTAGCTCATACAACTTTTGTTTCTTACTCTTCAAAGTTACTGGTAGGAGGACAGCTGTCTGTGTGTTGTCCTTTTCTCAATGAGTGGTTCCTGATACATTGTAGTCTCTTTCTGCTTAAATTTTAAACTCTAGGTATTGCTCACTCTGGGTCAGGCACCACTACTCCCTCCATTTAGTCTCAAACATTAGTGATAACTCCCTTCTCTTTACCCAGACTTGTATTGTGTTTTGTGTACAGAATCAAGTGTTTAAGATGAGGTGATTCCAACTTAACATGAACTCCTTGAGTTTACAGAGGGGAAAATTGAGACCCTTTTAAAGTTGCCTTTCTTGATTATATTTATAAGAACATACATAGCAAATATATTTTTCTATTATTCTTAATATGGGTATTCTTCACATGGTGAGTAACATTTATGGAAAGTAGTCATTGCATTAAGTCATATTATGAGTGATCAGCCTCCAGAACTCACCCCAATAAGAGACAGATTTGCTTAATCTGGGACCTCTAGGAGCAGAACTTGGCATTCTGGAGTTTCCTAAACAGCCATGTGTTTGCATTTGCTCATTCAATAGTTCACTTAACAGATGAGTCGTGGGCAACCAGAGTGGTGTGTGAAGACAGGGCTTCTGCCTTGGAGAAGCACAGGATTAATCTGCCAGGGTTGTTATCTGATCTCATATTTCTCCAAATATAATCTCATATTTAGCATTTGACTGGGCAACAAGGATTTCTTGACAGAAATTCCCTAAGGGGACTTAGGAAATTATAGCAGCACTGCATGGGAGCTTATGAGAGGGTTCATGAGAGGGTCCCATGTCTATTGGAGTAATTCTGCACGCTATTGTCTGTGGTGCCTGTGGTTAGTTTCCAGTTAACCCGGATGATTGGCAACTCCTGGTCTCCTGGGGTCCAGGCACCCTTATTTTGAGAATGTCAGGAGGACTGGACTCCCTGAGAGAGGCAACACCTGTTGAGGTCATGTTAAACATGTGTCAATGAGTCTTATTTTGACTTGAACAGTGAATGAAGTCTTTTCCCTCCTGGTAAATATAAGGTGAATTTAAGTGTTCAAATGACTGTTTGATCTCCTATGGGTTTACAGAAAGGTCAAGACAGCCCTGAAGTACCAAAGTCAGGTCCGATGAGAATGACATATGCAGGAATCAAGTTTTCACTCTCACCTTCATGTCATGCACTGTGAAACTTGATTCCTGTGTATGTCGTATTGTCTTCCATTATTTAAAAGATATGATCTCCACCAAGACTTGTTGTCAATGGTCCTTGGGTCTGGTAGAATAACTGATGTAGATAAAAAGCATTCAGTCATGAACAGGCCAGGACTTCTGGTTCCTGGCTGTCCCACCTCACAATGTGCATCTGAGTCTGGCTCCTTTTGGCCCCAGGGACTTTGCAGGACGCTTTCATCTTCACAACACACAATTCTCCCATAGGGCCTTGGGAATGATTGCAACTTACCTTGAAATGAAAGAGACGATTTTCCAAGATGCGGGTGGAACACAACAGGGTTTGTCTGATATTTGAAGAACATAAATGAAAGCAGTTGACACTTTACCAGGGCAGGCAGCAAGAGCCTTTTGACAATTACTCCTTTCTTGGATTTGAACTCTTCCTGTTGGCTGATGATGTCAACTGGGTTATTTCTCCACTGGGTAAGCAACCAGTGACAGGAGAGGCAGCTGGACAATGTCAGCTCAGAGACCAGCAGCACAGGGTGCAGAGTGCCCTGTGCCTCAGCCCAGCTGGCCTCTAGGGACAATCCTAGTAAACAGTCAAAGCATTCAGGCATGGGCAAGTTTGCTTTTCTGAGGTTTTTCACAAGTCATGGGTTTTACCTTACTCAGAAAACATGAAACAGTGTCTTGTGAAAACTCTTCCCTGTAAGTCAAGAACTTTCATTTTTACTCTGGTATGAATCACTGACTACTTCTTAAAACTTCTTAAACCCATGTTATTTTATCTTTTTTTTTTTTTTTTCTTGCCCACCAGTGCTAATACATAGTCTGAGCTCTCAGGTAGTGTTTACTACTTCCAGTCACTGATTTAGCTACTTTACATGCTTTTGTCTCCTTTAGTCTTGGGTTAGATTTTTCTATTATTTCCATTTTAAAGATGAACAAGTTGAGACAGAGAGAGATGAGAGCTTGTCCAGGCTTGCACAGTGAGTAAGTAGTGAAATGGGATTTGAACTCAGTCAGATGCTCTAAAATGCTATTCTCTTCAACACTGCTATGCTGTTTCTCTGAAAATTCATATTGCTATCCGATTCCTTTGTATTTGGTTTAGTTGTATGAATACACATTTACCCCTTTATGGGAGGTATTTCAATCCATGGAAAAGACTGCTATTTCTCTGATACTTACATATATTTGGAGGAGCTTGCTTTAGATCATCTGTACCCCTTGGGAATTTCTTTCTCTTGCAGGGTGGGCTCAAACCTGGATATCTGAGTGCTCAGAACACCAATTACCTGCATAAAATAATGTGCCATCTGAAAACCTACACTCGAATAGACCACTGAGGTGATAGCATCCTCAAGACTGGGCAGTGGGCAACCCGTTTCTGTGTACAAACCTTCTGATGCAGGACTGACAGCCTTATTTAGAAAAGTCTCATGAGTAGATAGAAAGCTAATATATTATATCTATGATAGTAGTTTGTGTTTATAAGCTCATTCCTTGCATCAAAGCTATCTTCCACAAGCTTTTTTTATGCTAAAATGTGCACACAAAAACAGCAGTGGCTGTGTAGAGAAGAAGCTTTTAGGGTTCTAATTTGGATGGACTTTTATGGCCTAGGCTATGAATACTACATTTACAAAATAATCTGCTTAGTAATTTTTGTAAATTGTAGACTTCACCCATTAGGATCACAGAATTAAAAGACAATTTTAAATTTTTCCACAACCATTTAGCTTTAAACCAACAAAATTCATTCATGCATCACTTCTGAAGGATGCATGGACACGTTACCAAAGTATCAGTAGTGGTTATAGTCAAGTGGCACTTGGACATTCTCGTGTGATTATGACGAAACACGATGTGGCTGAACTGAGACAAACCCACAAAACTCTAGCAGTTAACTCTGTTCTGTATTAAATAGGCTATTAATAACATTTCTATTAGTCTTAGAAAATAATGAGTTCACTGCAAAAGAATAAAAAGCTCTCTTTTAAAGTAGCTTAATTTAGTTAGAAATATAAATGGAATAGCCCATTAAAAAGTTACTCTAAGAATCACTGAAGTGAAATTTAGTGTTAATGTAGTGTAGGTCGCCTCGATGAGCATAGTCATTGCCACATTTATTCCAGGAGAAGGTGGAGTACTGAGCCTTTCACGTTGTGTGGTTCAGAATACACTAGGACCACACACTCCTAATGGCTCAAGCATTAGGATAGGTCAGCAGTCTGTGGTCCCCACAGGCCACCCTACCATTTGACTCATTACCACACACCCCTTGCTGTTATGTTGTTCTTCACTTAACAAATTTGACACCAGAGTTACATAGTGAGCTCCATGAGGGCAGGAAGCTCTGTCTGTTTATTGAGTGTTCTGTCCTCAGCTCCTGGAACAGTGCTTGATACCCAGCAGTTGCTGTGCAAATAGTCTCTAAAGGAATTGAACTTTTTCCTGAGTTGGCTGTGCTCTCTCCTCAACTCTGGAAGCATCATTCTCCTAACACACCAGGGAAGAGCTTCTTCTTCTTTTTTTTTTTTTTTAAAGGTTTATTTATTTGTGCATACAGAACTGGGGTACAGGCCAGAGACTCATGGACGGTGACAGGCTTCACCAGAGACAGAGTGGGGAACAGAACAAGCAGATTGAAGAAGTACACTGCTGAGGGGAGCAGCGGGTGGGTCAGGAGAGGTCTGACCACACCATGTGGTCACCTTCGGGGCAGGCGGGAATCGAACTCATGTGGAAGCGGCTTTAGATTCTCAGTGCTGTGCTTTAACCCGCTGAGCCACCAGGGAGGGCTGGGAAGAGCTTCTGAACTGTAATTCCTTTTAATGCATCAAATATATTTTACACTCTGTCATTCCACCCCAAGTTCCATCTGACAGCATGTTTTTTAGTTGAATGCAGAAGTTCAAGTTTTATCTGTTGATTAAAATTTAACCACCAACAGAGCAAACCATTGCTGTGTAGAGCCCTAGCCCAGGAGTAATCTCATCTTACGAAATCAAAATTAATATTAAGATTATAATACCTAGAGACGGGCTTCCTTTCAAGAGAATGCTTTCCTTTTCAGCTAACACTTATATCATAGGAAAGTAAAATGTTCATTGAGTGTGATGACCAAATTGGCATTAGCAGACAGGCTGTGATTGAATTTTCATATATTATTACCGAAATTCTCAAAGCTAATCCTAATTATATATTAAATTACAGTTCTAGAATTTAAACTACAACTTGAAGATGTGTTCTCAGACTTTTAGATTCTCAGAAATGCTTTATATATTTGTAGTAATTCTGAAGCATGTTCATTTCATGGAAGAGGAAGCAGAGGCCCAGCAATGTTAGAGGTGCCTACGCGTTAACTGTCAGTTATACACTGAAGCCTTGTGATTCAATGTATCATGTTCTTTCAGTTCTACTCTGTGTACCAAGAATCATCACTTTGTAGTCACCCACTAACAAAGCTGTGACAACCAGAATGTCTTTGTGACACTTACTCATATATAGTTTCTGCCTTGATAATTCAACTTTGGGATCCCTTTAAAGCAGGGATTTGAAGAAGGCAATCCTTGCACACATCTTAGCATGGGGAAATTCTTGGATGTGTGTCCATATGTTTCTTAATCTTCAACCTGTGTCACCTGCTCATCTTCATTTTTGTAAGACATGTGATTGACTCCTCACCTGGCTATCTTTGGTTGTGCAGTTTTAAATAATGTCTCCTGTTTTACTCTAGGCTGAGCCCAGAGAGCCTAGAGAGCATGGTCCTATAGAATATGCAGTGCCTAGCGGTTTTACAAATGCTGGAGAGGATTTATTCTATGGTGCATTGAATCCTGAGGTCTCATGACTTGAACTGAGGAAACTGTTAACATAAGACACATTTCCAGAGCAGATATGGTTGACAACCATAATGCTAACATACTTTCAAACCAGAAGAAAGTAGGGTGGTAAGGTTATGAAGAGAAAATATCAGTGATGACAGGGAACATTTTCAAACCACACTCTAATATAACATTTTAGTAGTCAACCTAATTAGGTGGAAAATAGAAACTCAGTAGATTTCTTTCTCTGAAAACAGTCGAGATACTTGCCAAGGAGGTACTTGCTATTTGACCTTTTTTTTTGGAAACAGTGACATGAGCAGTCTGTAGAATTTTAACTGGTAAAAGAATAGGTGTACCTTAGTCTGGGGGACCCAGCTATTTGTAGGTATCACATAAATATTAGGTACGTGAGCTTGACATCATGTTCTGTTTTGGGTAGGGTTTTTGTAGGAAGGTTTGACGACTGAGGACTTCAGTCGTAAACTGTTGCTAACCCCTGGGAATTTTAATTAATTTTTATTTTTATTTTTCTTTCTCTTCATTTTAACTTAATATTAGTTCATCAAGCAATGATACTTGGCAAATATTTGCAGAGGTAATTTCCTATCAAATAGTAATAGAGGAAATCTGTCTTTGCCCAGTTTATAGTTGTTTTGGTAAGTGGCTGCTCTTTTGTATAATTTGAGAGTTTTTTTTTTTTCTGAGCTATTTAATGTGCATAATGAATATTGAGATTTTTGTATTTTTAAAAATAGCTTCTCCATGTGGGAGGTTAGTGTGCTTGGCTACCAATTTGTGAATTTTGAAAAAAAAATATATTTAATGTCAAGGTGGGATTTAATTTATTTAAACTTTAGTTTCTTTTCTTGTGATTCTCTTTCAACTACCCCAGAGCAATTTTTAGCATAAAAGCTTAGAAACTATAAAGTACTTGAGCGTGTTCATTATTATGAAAAGTCAGTCAGCAGTGATTCTTTAACAAATAATATTTTATATAGTTTTTTCATGTAGCCCCTTTCAGAAGCACCTGCAAATTTCTTTCAGGAAAATTATCTGTTCTTATCTTGAGGCTAAATAATCACTGAATGCTTCTTTAGTACAAATGGGACATATTTTGAATATTTTCTATTTTGAAGAGAATATTAACATCGATCTTCACCATTGTTTTCTTGCTTTCTGAGCCCTGATACCCTCACCCCCACAGTGGGGTGAACCTCCTTCCTCCTCTCTGCGCCCCTCCTTCTTCCCTACCTCATAGTCTGTTTCTGATATCCTGCATATGACCACGGCCTTCCCTTCTCTCCTTCTGTCCTCAGGCTCTGCCTTTTTATTGTATTTTTTTCTGGGATTTCACTCCTTATTGATATTCAGGGTCGCTTTTATACCTTTTTTTTTCTCTGATCTCAGGAACTTGTGACTTACTGTTATTTCCTATTTTCCTCTCAGGTTAGAATTTTTCATCTCCTCTCTCGCTCCTCATTGTCCCTCTATTTCCTGTGACCTGTGGGCATCCTCCAGGACTCAGGCCCAATCATTTGGTCATTCTGCATCGAGAATATCTACACTCACACAGGTTTCATCATTGAAATGCTTCATTATTGCTTATCTCAACATGCTAGATGCACCTAGATGATGTTGCACCCCAAACTCAAATTCATGATCTCATAACTGATAAGATTTTGCCAAGCCAGTATCCTCTTCTTGCTTGTCTCCTGGAATACCACTGAGCTTCTGTTACTAAGGAAACATCTTTGGAAAACCTGAGAGAAGCACATATTCCTGGGCATTCATTCATGAATGATTTTTGTTCGTTGACTCTCTCATATTTACCCTTTACTTTCTGTGTTTTCCTATGTCCATAGTTAAGTTCTCATCTACTTACCAGGTGGTGTTGATGAAGTCATCTTTGATTGTTTTCCTGTCCCTCAGGTACTCCTTTTCTGTCTCTACTGCATGTTGCCTAGAGGTGAATTTTGATAAAATACTATTTTCAAAATACCCTTTCACTAATTCCCAAAGACTGTGGGGGTAAAAGGTACAGATGTAGCAGGCTGTGGACACCCTTTCCTCAACAGTCGAGTTTTCATTTATTTTTCTAGCCATTACTGTTTTTCTTGAGATCTCTCCCCTCAGCTCTATTGAAATTGAGTTCTTGAAGTTTTTTACAAACTATTTTTTTTCCTATTCTCACGCCCTTACTTAAAACCCCTCACCCCAGTTTTCTTTTAAGCACGTATTGGTGATACATGCCATTTGTTTAGCATGTACTATGTGCCTAGAAAACTGCTAATGAACACAATTTTTGTCAGTACATGGCCTTATAATGTTGGCTTCATTCTACTATTACTCTCTCATTGTTCTCCTGGTACCTGCTTCATAAGATTCTAGTGAGCACTGAATGACAGTTGCAAACCAGCTCTTGGCAGGATGCTGCCGCGCCAGCACGACAGCAGAGATGGTCTGAGTGAAGGACGTCAGGATTAAAACACACACTTCATGGTCAGCAAGCAAAGGCACACACTTTATTTTTCTCTCCTTCCCTATTTATACCCTTCAGCATGGAGCCTGGGGCAGGGGGTAGGTGGAAGCTCTCAGCAAGTGCATCAATAACATGCAACAATAACATGGGGGTCAAAGAACACAAGGTAGCAAACACAAGGCAGGAACACTTCCTGCCTCCTGTTTTTCTGTTCCAGCACCCATGGCTCATTCTTTGTTTCCACACAACAGTGTGCATATGATTCTGTGGGGGAGGTGGGGAGGTCTGTCCAGGCAAAGGACCCAACAGATGCTAACCCACGGTGCCCATTCTGCCATCATTTCTTTCATTGTTCCCCATTGGCAGATGAGGCTGCTGAGCTGCAGGGATGCAGTTCACACCATTTTGGGGGAGCAGGGGATGGGGGGCTCCAGGGGCCTGGGTGCTCCATGAGGGACTTCTTGAGCTTGGCTCTAAGTTCCTGCTTCCACTACCTGTGAATAGGCTGTGAGTCTTCAGGCTTTGTTTTTTTTTTTTGTTTGTTTTTTGGGTTTTTTTTTTGAATATTTATTTATGCATACAAAACTGGGGTACAGACCAGAGGTGCAGGGGTGATGAGAGGCTTCACCAGAGACAGAGTAGGGAGCAGAACAGGTGGACCGAGGAAGTACACTGCTGAGGGAAGCAGCAGGTATGTCAGGAGAGTTCTGCCGTGCCATGTAGTCACTTCTGGGGCCAGGGATCGAACTCTCATTGAAGCATCTGCAGTCAGCTTGCAGTGCTGCGTCCTGACCCGTTGTGCCACCACGGAGGGCCCAAGGCTTTGCTTTTACTTAGGAAAGCATGGTTACTCATTAGTAACTCACTGAATTAAAGTACTTGGAATATGATATTCGTCACAGGAAAGGCCCTGTTATTAAGTGAGTGGAACATCCTGAGTCGCTTATGTAACCGTAGGTACTAGAGCAGTGGAAGGACTGCATTCAGGTGCAGCATTTGCTGGTGGGACAACTCCGTGAGCAGGGACACCTGTTCTGGGTGTTCCTTGCATGCTCCTCTGTGTCCTCATGTATTTATAGAATGGTCGCTGCTGCACAGTGTTCCAGTTGCACTTGTCTCCTGTCCTTTCTATAGTTGAAAGGTTGAACCTTCCCCTTTTTAAGTGGATGTTTGCCAGAAAAAAAATGAACTCATGGCATTTATTGTTTGAAGATCTTACAATTAGTTTGACTCATCAATGGGTTTCATTATTGTTTTTGTTTTTAGTTGTGGTAGAAAATAACACAGTTTATCATTTCAATTTATGTGTCTAATTCTCTGTGTGTTTTGTTTAGTATTATTCTTAATTTTTCATGTTTGATCTGTATACATGATATGTAAATATTTAAGGGTCTGGCTCAGAGGGTGTCCATGTCGCTGCATTTTGTCAGGACATTCGTGACTTGACTGCTGTTTCCAATGTTCACTTTTATGTCTCTAACTTTGTCTAGCACACAACAGATGTTAAACATCTGATGGTTGAGTTTAAGAAATTTCTTTTCGAATTAATTTTTAGTGGTAGAATTTGAAAACAGCTTGTGTGAAGAGTCACAGCTCACCCTTTTAAAAATAAATGCAAAATAAGACAAGATTTATCATGGGGGAATTTCTCACAACAAAGTCATTTTAGTGTAATAGTGATTAACATTTTCATTTCCTCCCAATAGGATTGGCATGATAATATTGTGTGTGTGTATTCTTCATGTAATATTCATTATTCTGTATTTTAATTGTTATGTTTCCCCAAGAATACATTTGCTGTACTTTTACATTGTGGGGTCAGAAATGAAAAGTTTAGTTCATTTCATTTAGGTCCCAACTGCTAATATACTCTATTCTGTCTCCAAGTAGTCAGTTTGTTTTATTTTTTTAAAGATTTATTTATTTATGCATACAGAACTAGGGTACAGGCTAGAGGTGTAATGGTGGTGAGAGGATTCACCAGAGACAGAGTGGGGAGCAGAACAGGCAAATCAACAAAGTACACCACTGAGGGGAGCAGCAGGCGAGACAGGAGATGTCTGCTATGCTATGTGGGTCACCTCCAGGCCAGGAATCAAACTGGTGCTGAAGCAGCTGTGTCTGGCTTCATAGTGCTGTGCTTTAACCCATTGCACCACCAGAGAGGGCCCTCAGTTTGATTTTAATATAACTTTCCATTTGGGGAATTTTAGAAGTTAATGAACAAAACAGTGTTTGATTCCCATGGATAAGTAAAATTTAATGCTACTCAGACAGTTGTATTGGGGATGGAGGTACAGGCTTAATTGTGACAGGTTAGCATTATCAACTGTCTTTCGTATTTAAACAAACTACAATAGATAGAAGCCATTGATGACAAGCTGGTTTTCTTAGCAAAAATATGTAATTGGTTGTTGTCTTTAGGCACTCAAAAATATCACCACTGCTCTTAACAAGATCATATGTTTCTGTTTAACTCATTATGCATTGTCATGGATGGGTGGAAATACCACTTTCTTAATCGATCACTTAGTATCATTATACTAAACATTGTGTGCTTCCCACACTGTACTGTATCTTATGCATTAAATGTATCACTAGTGTTGTACTGATTGAAGATACTTTTGATTGCAATTTACCTATTTCTCTCTCTTAATAAACTGTGGGCCATTGGAATGCAGGAACTGACTTCTTTTTCTGTTTTTCATATGTAGCAGAGAGCCTGGGATGGAGTAGAAATGTAATAAACTGATGTAACCACAGGCTTGCTTATAAGACCAAAATAAGATGCAGAACATGTAGGTTTACTCTTATAAAAAGCAGTGGGCAAGCATCCTCTATATTTACTTTTAAGTAATATGTGGAGGGCATGTTTTTCTTAACATGCCCTGGAATTAATCGATGAGCACTTACAAAGCATACTACATATAATACATAATCAACTACTGTTTTGATAAATAAAAGATGAACACTTTTTTGACATATCTAGTAGAAACCTAAATAAATTTTAATGTTGGTGTAGCTGTTATTGATGTTAACATTAGTGAAGTATTACAAAAACACTGATTCCTATTTTAACATTTTTGAGAATATTGTTTATATGATGACCTTTACAATAGTTACTATTTTTAAAGATTTGTGACTTGTTCCCAGATATCATGGCTTCATAGAAAGGATAAAGATTTCCTTGGGGGCTTTTTGTATTTTGCTTTCTGTATCAATTGTTTGGTGCAAATTTCATGCCATGAAGACAGTTAACAATGCTGAAGTACTTTTAGGATAATGTTATTTTTCTCTGAACAGCTAACAGTTTGGCTAAGAGGAAAACTTACTTTGGCTTTCTTTGGCTGCATAGGAATTTCCACAAACAACAGCCTTTTTGCAGCTCACAGTGCTGGAGGTCACAAGTGTGTCATGGCTTAGCTGAGGTCTCCATTCAGGATCCCACACTCAAGGTACTGGTTGGACTGCTTCTTGGTTGAGGCTGTGGAGAATTAATGTCTAAGCTCATTCAGTTTGCAGGCATGCTGCCATCCCTTTTTCTTGGCAATTTGCTGAGGGCTGCCAGTCATTCTCTAGAAGTTTCTAGAAGCCACTTGACAGTCTTTACCCATGGTCTTCTCACATGCCTTCTCACAACTCTCTCACAATATCTTAGCAGTATCCCTAATAAAATTCCCCTTAGGTTTATAATCCCTTTGACTTCCTGACCAACCAAAAAAAGCCCTCTGCTCTTAAAGGATTCAAAAGCTTAGAGTAGGCCCAGCTGGATAATCTCCCTATTTATGGGTAATGTGCTGTATAGGATACCTAATCACCAGAGTAAAATTCACTGTATTTGCCATCCTAAGATTATGTGGGGTACATACCCAGAAAGTTGGGAATTCCTAGGGGCCATGTTAGAATTCTGCCTCTACAGAAAGTTTAGCTAAAATGTTTGGAAATTGCCAAATTTATCTCCATGCTTATAATACTTTGACTATGTTTTAGGATTCTTTCTTTTTTCTTCCTTACTGCACTCCATCTTTATATATAGAGATGCTTTTTGTAGTGAATAGGGCTTAGAGATTGATGTTTGGAATTTCATTCATCAATCTACATTCTTTTAACCATTCTCCTCCACCTACCATCCAGGGAAAGTGGTGACCCAACGAGGCAAGTGTACAGGATGAAATGGACCAAACAAACCCAGGTTAAGGGCCTCACTAGCCTGACCATGGAGAGCATCATCAGAGGAGTGGCTTGCACTCAGAATCACAAATTTGACCAGTTAACTTGGAATCTAATTATACGATAAGAGGAAAGAAGCCAGAAAGAGACACAAGCAAGGATTCAAAAGTGAATGCTCATCTAATCAGAGGCGTGGGAGATTTCGAAAAGTCACTGTGTACCTTGAATTATATTAGTAGTTGTAGTGCTAATAAAATAAGCAAGAGTAAAGGAAGTTAAAACAAGGTAAAAGAGAAACTCAGGCTCTTGTGATCTGTGATCATAGCAACATTTGGTTCCTTTTAGTGAGGTCCGTGGGAGAGTGGTTTTCAGGCTTCATGTCAGGCCAATCAACCATTTGTTATAAAACTGGCAATTGCAGTTGGGTTTATGAGTGTCGTTTTAAGTGTATGTACACACACACACACACACACAATCACATAAAAAACTGTTAACCAGAGACACATGGGATAAAACAGATACCAGGGCTGTGTTTTACATGGAGTTATATTTTGCATTTACAGCATTTGGCCTCGCCTATTCCCCTACCTCTTGCAAAAAAGCAGTGTTCCTTTAAATGAGGTGGATAATGGATCTGTAACTTTTATTATTCCAGTTGTAGGCTGTTCATTGCTTCTGTATACCATTTTTCTCTGTTTAAATCATAGACCTAGTCACATACTCGTGGTTTGCTTGGAGTCAGTATTTAAAGGGAATTTTCTTTTATTTCTGATTCCTCCCACTGTTTGAAGAAAGTCTAAAATTAATAAAAATAAAACATAGAAATCATTTTCGAGCCTAAGAACCAGACATTGAGCGTATCTGCTTTCACGTAAGTCCAAACATGAGTATAAAGTGCTGGCCTTGCAAATATTCAATGTGGATTTCTCACCACATAGTTGGCTGATAAAGCTATAAATAAATGAAGACTATATATCTTTGTTACCATGGGAAGGATAACATTTAATTTCATCTTTTGTGACTAAGCAAAGTAATGATGCAATGCAGCTACAGCACAAATTGCTCACAGAACTCTGCAGCTCAGCAGTAGAATCAGAGTTGTTGGGCTCTTGATGTTTTTAAAGCACACCACTTAGTACATCATTTGGTCATTCAAAAAATACTTAGTAACTGCCTCCTCTGAGCCAGACACTGCTTTTCTACAGGATGGGGACCAACTAATAAACAAAATAAGTATGTTGTGTCCCACATGGGCCTTATATTTCAGTAGAAATAAAGCTACAGGATATAGGTGCATTGAATATTTGGTATTTAAAGTGGTCAAAAGTACAGTTTTCAGAAAAATGGAGGAGGAATATAGAAGAGGTATGTGTTGCAAGATGAGGCATTTTAGAGAGTGTGGAAGGCACCCTGTGTTAAGAGGGTGGCCTGATGGAAGATGGGGAAGGCCATGGGGTCTCTCCACAGTGATGACCAGGTTGTGCTCTATAAGATTCTGCCTCAGCAAATGGAGTAGATTCTACTTCTGGCTTTCAGGAAGTGAATGTGAGCAGGCCAGCAGCAGGGAACCATGAGCAGCTTCTAGGTTGTGAGACCCGCCCCTGATCACGGCAGGAGGCAGGAATCCTCAGTCTCAGTGGACTGAATTCTGCCAACAACAACAGGTGCTTCAAAGAAAACCCTGAGCTTCTGAAAGAAAGGCCACTTGACTAGAGCCTTGGGAATCCTTGAGCTGAAGACCCAGTTAAGTAGTGCTGGACTTGACCCATGGAAAGTGTGAAATAGTAACTGGGAGCTGTTTTTTGTTTTGTTTTTGTTTTTGTTTTTTTAAATCGTTATATCATCCTTAATTTTTATACAATGTATGGTTTTCCTGTGAAATTCCCACCACCAATTTACCCATGCACCATCACCATAGTCCCTTGTGCTCTTCCCACCCCTGCCCTGGTACTTCTCCTTCTTCCTCACCTGCAGAATGTCTCTGATCAATAGTTGCCTGATGATTTTGACTTTCACTTTATTATAGTTAGCCCTATATATTTTTTGCAACACAATTTGCAATAAGTAAGCTATAGAAGCAACCCAGATGCCTAAAAATAAATGACTGGATCAAGAAGAGGTAGAATATCTATACCATGGAATATTACTTGGTAATCAAAAAAAAAGATAAACTGTACCCTTCACAGCAACGTGGCTGGAGCTGGAAGGGTCTTTGATCAGTGAAATAAGCCAGAAGAAAAAAGAAAAATATCGAATGGTCTCACTTATAGGAGGAATGTCAAAAAAATAGTGATCTGGGGGTTATTTGAAGTCAAAGTTTATGGCAATTTGTTATAACACAGCAGGCCACTAATACAGAATTGGAGGTCAAAGAAGGTGTCAGTAGAAGAGGATACTTGAATCAGGATGCATGGCGGAGGGTATGAGCCTCACAGCTTTCCAAGTAAAAGGGGCGCAGGGAAAGGAAGAAATCTTGGAGGGAGCGAATGGCAGAAGAGCCTGGTGAGCAGTTTGGGGTGCAAGGGGAGCATCATGCTGTCAGAGTCAGAGTCAGAATTAGAATGAACAAGACTATTAGGCTATGCTTAGGGTTTGGCTTTTGCCCTGAAGGAGGCAGGGATTCATTCAACAATTTGGACAAAGTGACACAGTCTGACCTTGGTTTAAAGGGGTCCTTGTGACACTGTGCTGAGATCTGACAAGACCAACACAGTGAATGCAGTAATTCAGAGCACACGTGATAGTGCTTGGGCCTGGGTCCAGCTGTACAATGCTGAGGAATGGTCAAGTTCTGGAAAGATTTTTAAAATTGAGTACATGGAATTTAAAGAACTTGTATGTGTGGTGTGATAGAAAGAACAGAAATGATGAGCCAAAGTTTCAATCAAACTGGAAGAAAGATGCTGCCATGGCAAAGAAGCGAGTTCAGCTGGTGGGGTGTATTTGGGAGCCCCCCATACATGTGAGCTGCTGGTGACCTGCCGATGGTGACATGGAGTTGCCTTTGGATGACCAGTTTATAGGTCAGGGGAGAAGAGGGATTGGAAACATTCATATGGGGGGAGGGTCATTTGCAGATATGTGGCCCCATGATTGTGGTCCCCATGATAGTCATTATAGATAGGCAAGAAAAAGCCTATCTATAATGAACACCCACTTTGGTGCTCCAGTGAATTACGTTCAGTTATTTTATGTCAGTGATGTTTGTTTTGTTCACCGTTTGGCCTGACTTCGAGTACTTTTCTGTTCTTTGGAATTTCAGTTTACTTAACTTTTTTTCTGTTTGCTTTCAATATACTAGATTATGTATTGGACCCTAGAGGAAGTAGGTGTGAAACTGAACATGAAACCCTGTTGTTGTCACCTCTGGACAGGAAGTTTCTAGCCCCAAGTAGGAGCAGTTCCTTCTGAGAACGAGGAGAGAGAGAGAGAGAGAGAGACACTTCTACCCAGATGAATAGGAGCAAGCAGAAAATTACATACTTCACACTAGTCCTCAACTTCATCTTCCAAGATCTGCAAACTATCAGTGTCACTTTTCAGTCACATGGGTAGAGTTATGATATTCCTGGGGATAGTAGATAGGAAAAGATCAAGACTGCAAAGAACAGAGTTCAGGGAAGTCCTGGGAAAAAGTGGTAGGAAAAACCATGTCGCTCAAAAGCAAAAGATCTCTACCTGTGGATGTTATATAAGTAGGTCCTTTACTCAATATGTTTCTATTTCAGCCTAGTTACATATTTATTTATATATCTGAAATTTTGACAATTATTGAACACTTTTTCAGCCCTTTATTTTTTTTTCTTTTTCCAATTTTCTGCATTCTATTATCAGATGGGCTGTTTAATCTAGTATTGAATTACTGCATTCTCAAAGTTGGACTTCCAACAAAAATAGCACAGAGAGTGATATAAAATCTTTGGGAATTGAAATAGATTTACTCATACTCTTGGTACAGTGGCAAACCTTGAGATCTTGGGTTCCAGGTGGTTAGGTAGTTTGCCTAAGAATATCAGCCAGTGGAACTCACCACCTAGCACTAAACAAGGGGATCAGATAGTGTTCTGATTCATGATATAGGAAGTGCAACAATGCCATCTGCCTTAAGCCCCCCAAGCATCTGCTCACCTCACACTGGGAGGCCCTGCCAGGGACCACCTGGTGTTAGTTGATTTTATCTGATAGCTTCACTTCTATCTTACCTGTTTATAGCATCCTTTTTCCCTTCTTTTGTTCCACTTGGGGTTATGTTCCTTTTTGGCATTTAAATAGTTACCATCTCTGATGTAATGATTTCTTTTCATTAATTTTCCTTACGTCTGTGGATACCAATTCTTTCCTGTCATTTGAGAAGGAACCTACTCCATTAGTGTTTTGTGTGTTTTTCGAAGCTTGACTTTTCCAGTGCCCTTTTGAAGTAGAGTGAATCAATTGTGCTGATAAGCAATGGAAGTGACTTTTTCTTTCTAAGGTGCCTTGTCCCTGGTATGATCCAATCCCTACAAATGAAGCCTTCCCTGGTAAGCAGAGCATTTTCTGCAGCCATTTTGAGACACAAACAGGACATATTCTATTTCCATTTGTGTTCAACATTATTAACACATGTGAGTGTGCTATGTGCCAGAGAGGATAAACACCCTCAAATCTTATGTTTCATGATAAAAATTAGCAGCTTCCAGAAACTTGAGAAACATTTACCACATTCAGGTGTTGCTTATTTATAGTTCTTTGTTGCTCTGAAGTATCAGATTTCAGAATGTATTAGAGGCTAGATTTCACATTATTTTAGTCTAGTCTAAGTCAGTGATTGACACATGATGTCCCAGTGCCAATTCACTGTCAGTTTTTGTAAATAAAGTTTTATTGGAACAAAGTCATGATCATTTATTTATGTTTTGTCTGTGAATGGCTTCATTCTTTAGAGGCAGAGTTGAGAAATTATGACAGATACTGTACTACCCCAAAACCTAGAACATTTACAAAAAGATTGGCTAATCTCCCATCCAAAATATAAAATTTTTTTAAACTAAAATTTTTCAGCCATAAAATAATTTTGGAATAATTGATAGCTCTAGCTTTTAAAAAAAATTAGGATAAGTCCATCCAGAATAGTCAATGAATTAAAATAAACAAAAATGTCAAATCTCTGCAACTTCCTAGTACCATTTCAATTTCTGTAGGTTATCAAAATGTATTGAAACTAAAAAGCATCATGTGTGGGAAATGTAAAGTAAAAAAGGTCACCTACTTTTGGGTTTCCAGACCCAATTCCAACACTTGTGTATGTGGAGGCAATTTATCTCACTTCTGACACTGTTCTCTTGAGGCCCCCTCAGATTCCAGAAGACATAAGGACTCAGTCTTCTTCAGATGCTGGCTGCAAGCCCCTGTAAATTATACCTGCCTTTCCCCAACTAGCTACAGAGTGAAGCTTTCCAGCTTGAGATGCCTGTCTTGAGTCTAGATTAGTATCTGTACTTTTGACTGGCTACAAACCAGAGGTTACCAGGACACCCGGTCTACAATTTTGATTAATTTGCTAGAAAAGCACAGAGAACTCAAGAAACCCATTTCCTAAGAAATTGCTGATTTATTACAAAGGATACATTTAGGGAAAGCCAGATGGAAGAGAAACATACAGCAATGTCTAGAGAAAAGGCATGGAGCTTCTGTGCCTTCTCCAGGTGAGCCATTCTCCCCTAAATCTTGGTGTTCCACCTCTCAGAAACTCTACAAACCGCCTCTCTCTTTTTTTTTTGGGGGGGTGGCTTTTATAGAGCTTCAGCTCACAGGCACTGTTGATTAACGCATTGGCCTTTGGCATTTGAGTCAGGCCTTATCCCCGCTTCCCTCCCTAGGGTGGTAAGGGTAGAATTAAAAGTTCCAATCTTCTACTCACTCAGTTGGTTCTGCTGGCAACCAACTGCAATCCTTAGTTTCTTCCCCAAAATTCACATCATTAACATAAAAAGAGTCACCTTAATCAGTTCAACATTTAGGAAATCCCAAGGATTTTGAGAGCTGTGAGCCAGAGGAATTATGGATGAAGACCAAATATGTATGAGAACTACATTCTCACCAACTAAACCACAAAGAAAATTCAGTGTTTTCCTGATAGGTTAATTAAAATTTTGTATTAAGCATAGTGTATTTGAACTGCTCTTTAGTTTCCCATAGGCTTTGGCTACTGGTGCATGTTCTGGTATGATAAGGATGAGTTCTCCCTCTCCCTGTACTCTTTCCCTCCCTGTCTCTGGTATAATTGCAAGGTCATGCAGCCTGCCCTGAGCGGATTGAGTTCTGCCCTTGACTGAAGTGTGTTCCCTGGGCTAAAGCAGAACACAAGGTTCCAAGTGAAGAAGTCGACCTTTTCAATGGGAATGGTCTGCCTTTCTTTCCCATCCAGACTGGTGAATGAGGGCAATGGAGGCGTCATGTTAAATGCTACAAAATCTAATTACCACTTGATTTATAGCCACTTCTACACGTGGTGGAGGGCAAGTTCACTGCCGTGAAAACATACTCAACTGGTCTCGGGATGCCTGCAGGGCTCCGCTCCCCTCTGCTGACCCCTGCAGTAGTCAGCTGCTCTCCTTTGGCAAGAGCACTGGGTCCCCTCCTAGGAGCACGGTCCTGAGGCTGCAGACAAGTGTGGCTGGTGCAGAGTATTCTCGCACAGTGAGGAAATGAAGACTTGCTCATAGAGCATGAAAGGAGCTGGGAGCACGCAGCAGTATACACACACATCCAAACACACACACACATAAGCACACATATACAAGCACACATACTCACTAGAATACATATGCATAAGCACATGTGCACACATGCAAACACCAAAAAAAAAAACATACACACCGGTGCACACACAAACATATACATAAGCTCGCACATACACAAATGGCATATTTAAGCAGCTGAGCAAACTGTTTTGGCAAGGCTGCTCATCTTCACTTCTGGGACACCGGGAAATTAAACTGTAGTTTATTTTCCTATGAAATGTAAGTGAAAAAAAAAGAAAGAAAAGAAATATAAGCCTGAGACATTCAGGAGGGGAAAAGAAGGGAGGAGGGTGAGGCAGAGGAGGAATAGACAGGGAGGGGAGCACACTGGACTGTGGTGGAAAACTATGGTGACCACACCTGAAGGGAGAAATCCTATTTTGTGAAAAAATACACAACTTTTTTTTTTTTTAATTGAAAAGGAGGGAACAAAACAAATCATCTTAAAACAATTGAAATAACTGAGGCAGCTCTGCCTTGGGGTGGGCTGCCCACACTCCCAGGAGCCCACCCCTGTTAGAAGGTGACTCAGTTTCCTCCACTGAACAGCAGTGACAAAGTATGTGTGCCATTGAATCAGTGCAAGGACTACATGACTAGTGTGTTAGCATGGCGCCAGGCACATTGTTCACCAATGCTGGCTGTTCCTGGGCTGGTGCTGATAGAAGACTCACCTGGGATAGTGTGGCCTCTGCTCCCACCCTTCACACCAGAGCTGGGGACCAGGCTATGTTGCTTTGAATTGTTCCACATAACTGCTTGCCTGGTGGGGCTGTGTGTTTTATACCTGATAGGCTTGAGAATTGTCTCATCTTTATTATTGTTTCTCAGATTCTCTGTGGAATGCACACTCTCCATTAGCTGCCAGGTTCCAGGCCCCACCTCCCTC
>NW_004567110.1:55042929-55044619 GCF_000260355.1 Condylura cristata | reverse complement strand
TATCAGGCAGGAAAAAAGCCACTTGTAAATATATTATTCATCTAAAATATGTATGAATTTCTTCCAGAAAACTGACACATTATGAACAGGAGACATGTTCATAATTGGTCAGACAAAAGCTATACAGGCAAAAGTGACTTTATTTTAAACTAACTATTAACACCCATTTAAATCCATGTTAACTTTACACCCATTTACAGCACCTTTTTAAAATTTTTTGAGGGCCTAAGAATAGAAAAAGATATTCTCAGATCCTGATAAAGTAAATGGTCTCATTACATGATATTCAAATAAATAATCTGTTAGAAATTCATGTGTAACTGAATTATTCTCTTCTGTATCTACAGAACTCATAGAGCTTGAAAGGTTCAGAAAGATTTAAAATAAAAATAATTTTATGAGACTGTCAAGTCAGTAATAAAACATTTTTTGAAAATTTGTAGTAAAGCTATATTGATAATATCAATTGATTTTTTTATACAATGTAGTTTTTGAGGTAAAATTTACAGATCTTAAGTGTTTTGATAAAGTCTAACAAAAATATCCACTCATGAAACACCCTACTGATGATATAGAACATTTTCATCACTCCAGAAAATTCCCTCATTTCTTAGTCCCTTCTCCTTTTTTCTAACCCCATAGGAAGTCATTGTTTTGTTTTCTGTCACCTAAAATTCATAGCATCTGCTTTTAAATTTATGAGTAGGGTCATTCAGTAAATACCCTATCTGCCTGTTCCTTTTATTCAGATATACTTCATATAGAATTGTCCTTATTATTATAGCAGCATCTCATTCCTTTTCTTGCTGATTTGTGGTCCATCCTGTACATCTACCACAATTTCTTTAATCTCTTCTTCTATTAATGAATATTTGATTTGTTTCCATTCCAGGTGGATATTTTTGTTACAGGGCAACTCAGTGTGAACTGGGCCACCTGTCTGTGGGTGCACACCACACACTTAAGATTAAATTATACTGCAAGCACACACAAAAATGGTCAATAATGAGTTTATTTATAAAGGAAAAAGAAAAGGAACAACCTAGGGAAAGAGAAAGAAAGAGGGAGAAAGGTACAAGTTAACTAGAGCATCTTAACAGTTCTGCTGACTTAGAACCCCAACACACTGAAAGCTCATCAAGAGCCAAGCCACCAGCCATCAGCCATGAGGCCAAGGAAGAGAGAGAAAGCCCAGCATTTGCTCCTCTATGTATATCCCAAAAGTCCCAAAATCGTTACTTAGCACTGCCCTTGGGACCTCGCAGTCCTCCTTTTGGTATTTCTGGGAGTCATAGTTCCAGTGACTGAAGTAGGGGGGGTGGAGTCCACAAATCTGCAGAGTTCGTTCAGGACATCCTTCCCCTGTAAAGTTTCTATGAACACTGTTGAAAATTAATGTGTATCTTTGGCTTTGATAAGATCCCTGAATAGAATTGCTTGGTTGTGGGATAAATGGTTGGTGACCTTTATAAAAAACTGTTGAATGTAACAGTGAGGTTTCCAGTTTTTCCACATCTTTTGTCAACTTTTGATACTTTTTTTTTAATTTTTAGTGATTTGAGTCACTCTGAAATAATGTCTTACTGTGGTTTATATTTGTACATTCTTGATGACTAATGAGGATGACTACTTCTCTACTACCTAAGGCCTCATATATCTTCTTTTGTGTAGTTTCTGTCAGGTTGTTTTC
>NW_004567110.1:55040077-55041224 GCF_000260355.1 Condylura cristata | reverse complement strand
TAGAAGCTACTTTAGTCTATAAATGGTACAAATTATCATCAAGATATCAGGTGGGAGCTTCTTTTGTTGCCCTCTGGACTCTGATAGTACTTTTCCACTAATCTCTTAGGTACTTTATGCCCTTTATTCTTATTATAGAACATTTTTACAACACTGATATAATAGACTCCTATATAATTTATAGAGAGTGAGTACACAAGCTGCTTGTGTAGACTTGACTCAGATTTTATGATCAAAAACATCCATCATGGGCTGTTCCAGTCAGAGCAATGGAAACTCCCCTCTTCTTTAGAAGATCTGTTTGCAGTGGAATTAAAATAGCTTCTTCCTGAATGGAAGCTTGAACTTGGCAAAGACCATGAGCATTCAAGAGGAATGTAATGAGATACTTGAAATTTAAATGAGTTTGTAATCTGACTTTGAAATAATGTAAAAGAGAAACCTAAGAAAGTTTCATAAGGTGAAGTAATCCTTCAGGTCACTTCCAGTTTCAGAGCTAATAACATACACATGATAAAAGTAATACACCGTGAATCTTATCTTACATGTTTGCACTCCTGACACCCTGATATTGTGCTCGCAAAAGGTGTCCTACATAGAGAGAACCTCATCTGTAAAAATGACTTTAAAATATATGCAGATATTTTACAAAATCCACTAACATTTGGAGGAACAAATTTTTCCTGATTGTTTCTATAAAGCATAAATTGTTAACCCAAGAAAGAACCTTAAGTAAGTGACACTATGGACAGCTTCATCGTGTTGCGCTTTAACCCACTGCACCACCAGGGAGGGCCCACCTTCTACAGTTTTATCTTCTCCCAAAGGGTAAACATAGTTTCTGTATCTAGAAATTATTGAGATGTTCATATTTTCAAAGGACCTTTTTTTTTCAAGTAACTTATTTCCTCATTCATGAAAACCACAATGTTCTTTTCTGCTGAAATCACTGAGTGATAACTGTTCCAAGAGAATAACACTTGTTAAATTAAAAAGGTCACATTTTTACTGCCATTGATTTATTAGGAATAAATACTGGAAAGCTTTTTCTTTGCTGTCAAAGAACACCTGGAAAAGGATCACTACATACAAAAATTGAAGCAGGAAAAATATAGGGACCCCACATAACAGAAAATTAGTCATTATT
>NW_004567110.1:55037321-55038343 GCF_000260355.1 Condylura cristata | reverse complement strand
TCCAGTGTACTTCCCTCCCCCCACTGTTTTTGTGCCATCACCATGTGCCATCACCATAATCCAGTGTACTTCCCTCCCCCCACTGTTTTTGATCCCATTCTCCATTCCACCCCCATAAAATGTCTCTGGTATATAGTTATTCATTATTATTATTTTCTCACCTGGTCCTTTATTTTCCTGCTATGAGTGAGACCAACCAGTATTTTTCCTTTTCTTTCTGTTTTTTTTCACTAAGCATGAATTTTTTCCAGCTCCATCCATGTTGCTGCAAAAGGTCTGTGTTTTTGTTTGTTTGTTTGTTTGTTTTGACCGCTGAGTAATTTCCCATTGTGTAAAAGTACCACGTCTTTTTAGTCTAGTCATCTACTTTTGGGCATTTGGGTTGTTGTTTTCATGTCTTTCCAATTGTAAATAAAGCAGCAATAAACATGGGGATGCAAGTGTCTTTTTCAATCCGTGTTTTTGTGTCTTTTGGGTAAATACCTAGGAGTGGAATTGCTGGGTCATATGGAAGCTCCATGTTGAGAAATTTGAGGAACTGTCAAACAGTTTTCCATAATGGTTGTACTTATTTGCATTCCCACCAGCAGTGCAGGAGAGTTCCTTTTTCTCCACATCCTCACCAACATTTGCTGTTGCTAGTCATTTTAAGATGTGCTATTCTCACTGGTGTGAGGTGATATCTCATTGTGTTTTTGTTTTGTTTTGTTTTGTTTTAAAGATTTATTTATTTATTCATACAGAACTGGGGTACAGGCCAGAGGTGCAGGGACAGTGAGAGGATTCACCAGAGACAGAGCGGGGAACAGAACAGGCAGATCGACTAAGTACACTGCTGAGCAGAGCAGCAGGCAGGTCAGGACAGGTCTGCCACGCCATGTGGATCACCTCCCGGGCTGAGATCGAACTCTGACTGAAGCAGCTGCAGCTAGCTTGCAGTACTGTGGGCTAACCCGTTATGCAACAAATTGGTGCTGTTTTTGTTCTTAAACTATAAAAACAAATGGAAAGATAATGTTTAC
>NW_004567110.1:55031005-55035466 GCF_000260355.1 Condylura cristata | reverse complement strand
GGTGAAAGGATTCACCAGGGACAGAGTGGGGAGCAGAACAGGCAGATCGACGAAGTACACTGCTGAGGGGAGCAGCGGATGGGTCAGGAGATGTCTGCCGAGCCATGTGGTCACCTCCGGGGCTGGGGATAGAAATCATGCTGAAGTGGCTTTAGCTTCCTAGTGCTGTGCTTTAACCCGCTACGCCACCAGGGAGGGCCCTCACATGATTTTTTAAACGATAGAAATAAAAACGGTCCATAGGGACAGACATTCTGAAAAATGCTTGCTTTGTTTACCTTATTTTAAATTCGATTCTCATTATAGTAGCAAGAATCCATAAAACTTCAGAATCTTGCCAAGGTTCCAATCAATCCTGAATCATGCTAATATTTTTAACTTTATATCCAAAGAAATTACTTCCGATTCTCCCCATTGCTTAAGCTAACTGGTTTCTTCCCAGATCATTGAACCTCGCCATATAACCCAGTGTCTAAGAAGGCCCATAGATAAAAGGAGAAAATTGTACAAATAACTAAGGAAAGGACTATCTGAGCCATATTTTAACACAGAGGAGCTAGACCAATGCCAATTGAGACTTGTCCTAATGCCTAATAGTAATCAACAGCTTGACTGACAAACTGGTCTGAACTTTTGGTTCCCATCCTAATGATTTGTCTGGTTGCTGGGAACGATTAGCATGTCCAAATCCTGTTTGCTGAGGCTGCCACTCACTAGCTGGTTAGCTACCACAGGCTGTACCACTTCCACTGACTGGACCAGGACCAGCACTTGAGGCAGCAAGTTTCTCCATGTCTGATCTGACACTTTAGAGGAACTCCTCATTAAAAACTTGTCACCCTGTTACTACTTTTCCTTGGGGGATATGTGGAAATACAAACTTTAATAAAATTATTTATGTCCAGTGTTCATAAAAGCACAGTAGAAAAAAATAAATTGAGACATTTGGTTTATTTCTGCATCTACCATGCGGAGATAAAAGTTATTTACATTGTGGTCTTTGCCTTTAAACTTTTTCTATGCATCTCTTTCTCTCTCTCTCTCTCTCTCTCACACACACACACGTGCGCGCACGTGTGTGTGTGTGTACAGAGAGATAATTATAACAAAAGTGGAACCAACCATTGTATACATTTATGACTCACCTAATATTCACCTACAGTTGTAGATAATAAGGTTTCTCCTACAATGACTTTTGAATGACTAAAGGGTTCAATAATTTTATTTGTATATCATTATTTAAGTAACTGGTGGTTGAATATTAAGTTTTGTTTTTTTTTTTTAAGATTTATTTGTTCTTCATACAAGACCTGGGGTGCAGACGAGAGGTGTGGGGATGAAAGGATTCACCAGAGAAAGTGGGGAGTAGAACAGGAGGACTAACTGAAATACACTGCTGAGGGGAGCAGCTGCTGAGACAGGAGAGGTCTGCTGCACCATGTGTATTTGCTCCCTAGATGGGGATCAAACTCCTGCTGAGATGGGTGCAGATAGCTTCAGATAGTGGAATCTTATCCCCTTGCACCTCCGGGAGGCCCCAATATTAAGTGTTAATTCTTTTGCAATTTAAAGGACACTATGATAAATATTTCCCTACTTCATTTTGACACATAATAGTCATTTGTTGGCACATATTCCCATTTTCTTAGGATACATGTCCCAAAATGAGTAGCCAGATGTAAATATAATACATTTATAACATTTTCAAGAACTTTTTGCAAATTGCTTCAGGTAAAGTCAAAGTCTTTAAAAACAAATTCAGAGTTTCTACATGTTATTCACAAGCTCTTAATAGTATAACATTTTCCATCTGGGTTGTGTTCAAAACATGTATGTGTCTGTTTTTTATTTTTTTTTTTTTTTTTTTTTTTTTTTTTTCTTTTTTTTTTCTGGGAGAGGGTTAGTTTGTCTATTAAAGCTGATATCATTTGTCTGGGTAGTCTTAACTTTACCATCAGCGAAGCTGAGAGAACTTAGATGATATTTGCAATATGCTGGGTGTTCCCTAATGTTTTGTATAAATTTATTTGTTTAATCTACACATCTTTATCTTAATGACACAAATGAGAAAATTCAAGCATTTGTCTTAATTTAGCTGGGTTTACCAGTTGAAAAATAGTGAGACTGATATAAAGTATAGCAGGAGAAGTTGAGTTGTATGTGGTGGTATTATTCTATCAACAGAATTTCTCCCAAGAAGTATTCAAAACATAACCTCCCATTTAAATGTGACACTTTCAAAATATCTACTCTTTGGCCTTTACTAAATTAAAAAGTTTCAGAAAGAACCCAGATGAATTTCATAATCTGTTATGTGCTACAGTTACGTGTTTGTTTGATTAGCAAGTTTAATCTTTTATAGTTACTAATGTTGAAAAATTTATGAACATCCATGCCATGCATACCTGAGGTTCTTCCACGAAGCTTTTTTCTTAAAATAGCATCGTGCACAACTCATGCATGATTATATGCCTTGACTCTCGACAGTAAGTATAGTGGTACATTCAAAATTAATGTTGGTACTGTACAGAAATATCTAAAATCATAGGAAATTATTTAGCTGACACGTTGACTTATTTACTTTAGGAGACAAAAAACTACATTAGTTCATTTATTGTAACTTAAGGTTTTGTAAGAATTTTTCCATAGTCAACGAAGTTCAATCGCAAGCCCTTTTGTCAATAGAGATTATAGGTGAGATAAAAACTGGCATCCGGCCCTCCCTGGTGGCGCAGTGGGTTAAAGCACTGCACTAAGAAGCTGAAACCACTTCCGCATGAGTTCGATTCCCGCCTGCCCCGGAGGTGACCACATGGCGTGGCAGACCTCTCCTGGCCCGCCCGCTGCTCCCCTCAGCAGTGTACTTCATCGATCTGCCTGTTCTGCTCCCCACTCTGTCTCTGGTGAAGTCTTTCGCCACCCCTGAGTCTCTGGCCTGTACCCCAGTTCTGTATGCACAAATAAATATATTTAAAAAAAAAAAAAAAAAAAAAAAACTGGCATCCTTGGCATCCTAGAAGATGCCAGTCTCAATGTCCCAGACACCTGATATGATTTTAGAGCAGAGGGAATTCCAGTAGGCTCAAGATGACTTCTGCAACTAGTCCACAGCGCTTATAAGAGGAGAATGATTATTTTTTATTATATAAAATTAGATTATAATAACTGATTATTGTATTGTTATGAATGGTTATAATAGTGGTATCTAATTTGTCTGCTCAGGGGTAATTCATTTTTTGATGTGTATATTGGAACAAGCACAGATGTAGTGAAAAGGGGAGTGAAATAGGAATGAGTTGAGTCTAGAGTCTCTGAGTAAGGAGTATACTGATTTTGAACAGGCTCATGACTCTGAATTGATCATAGCAACTGTACCTCCCTGAGAGCATTCAGGGGAGTCTGAAAGCAAAATATGTATATGAAATTTCCTTGTTGATTTAAAAACCTTGGTGAGGCTTAGTCATTGGCATTGTTTTATACGTTTCCTACCCTATTCTGGAAGGTCAGTGTTCTGACTATAGCACAGTATTTGATAAATGACAAAAGTTAAATAAATTCTAATCATCATTATGAGGAGAAGGAAGAAGAATGTTGTTAACAGAAAACTCCATTTAAGGTCCACTTGAGTCCCAGACCCACACAAAAGAGAAACTGTGGCCTCTTCACCATCAGGTATTATATTAGGACTGCAAATGTTTTTTACATGCAAGTTAATATGTAACTATGCAGAAACCTTAGGAAGAAAATTCTGCTGATACTGTTTTCTTGTTGGACAAGGACAGTGGACATGAATGATTTTTTTTTTAAGATGTATTTATTTATGCATACAGAACTGGGGTACAGGCCAGAGGTGCAGGGGCTATGAGAGGATTCACCAGAGACAAGAGTGGGGAACAGAATAGGCCAAGTGTTGAAGTGCAGTGGGTGGGTCAGTAGATGTCTGCAGTGCCATGTGGATTACCTCCGGGGCAGGGATGGAACTCATGCTGAAGTGACTTGTGCTTCTTAGTGCTGTGCTTTATGCTGCGCCACCAGGGAGGGCCCAGACATGGATGATTTTCAATAACTTGACCACATTGACATCTATAATACCTGTGAGAGTTGGAGAGTGAAGGCCTAATTCCAGGCCATCTGCCTCTGGGGCCTCCTTGTTGGCAACTTATGGGCCCAGTCTCTTATTTATTAAATCTCTATGATTTCAGTGTTCTGTACAAGGAAAGAACAATATTTAAACACCTAAGGTTATTAATTTTTTTAATAACAGTTTATTTTTACATCATTTTGTACATTTTTTTTCCATCTCAATTGTAATCCCTGCAGGTTTCCCATCACCAAGTCACCTGTGTGCCATCACCATAATCCCATGCACTTACCTCCCCGTTTTTGATTATTCATTTTTACATAAGTTTTACATTTGTAGTGAGAAACCTTTACACACCACACTGAGTGACATATCAAAAT
>NW_004567110.1:55021626-55030277 GCF_000260355.1 Condylura cristata | reverse complement strand
TTTTTTTTTTTTTTTTTTTTTTTTTCAGGGCTCTAAGTCAGGATGCTAAGGATTGATCTTACTAGTTATTCAGAATCATGCTCATTTAAGACACAACTCACTGACAGTCTTAAGCTACCACAGTGCTTTGTCATTGTGGTCATCAAGGAGAGTTTAGTGTAACATTACTTTTTCATTGTCCAGTCTCCTTGCATGCAGGGTTCTGCTGTCTGCATGATTTTCAGATATGCATATTCTGATATTAACACTTATTTACAAACGTATGAACTACCCATTTGCCCCTATCTCATCAGCTAAATAAATATGTTTGACTTATAAACCTGCATAAATATAAATGAAAGAAAGGTAAGTGTTTTTGTGTAATATGGAAGTCCTTTTAGCATGTGATGCTTAAATTTTAGACAATGAGAGAATTTTAGCTCCGTAAGTTACTATCAGTACTTTGTGTAGTCAAGAAACAATTATTTGAGACCCTCCCTAGTGGTGCAGCTGGTTAAAGCACAGCACTGCAAAGCTGGTAGTGATCACTTTGGTGTGAGTTTGAACCCCACCCTGGAAGTGATCCACATGGCATGGCAGGCCTCTCCTGTCTTACCCACTGCTCCCTCAGCAGTGTACTTCGTCAATCTGCCTGTTTTGCTCCCCTCTCTGACTCTGGTGAATCCTCTCACTAACCCTTCCCACATCTGGCCTATACCCCAGTTCTTTTTTTTAAAGATTTATATATTTATTTATGCATACGGAACTGGGGTACAGGCAGGAGGTGCAGGGGCGGTCAGAGGATTCACCAGAGTCAGAGTGGGAAGTAAAACAGGCCAACTGACGAAGAACACTGCTGAGGGGAGCAGTGGGCGGGTCAGGAGAGGTCTGCAGTGCCATGTGGATCACCTCCGGGATGGGGATTGAACTCATGCTGAAGTAGCTTTCGCTTGTTAGTGCTGTGCTTTAATCCACCGCCACTAGGAGGCCTACCCCAGTTCTTCATGCAGAAAAAAAGAAAAATCATGCAGTAAAAATCAACTGTTTTATAAGATAGGTGGATCAAAAAGATATTTTTCTAAGAATAAGGGTGCTTTATGCGTCAAAATCTCACAAGTTTCTTAGGTTACCCTAATTGAGTAGTTTTTCTCAACTTTAGGGGGGAAATGTCCTTTGTCCATTGCTGTATTCCACCTTCATAATCTTGCTGACCTGCACAGAAGTGCCTCTTTGAATTCTTGATTTGGATGATGTAATGTCAAATGTTTGTTTACAAGTGAGCTCACCTCCAAGATAGGAGTCTCGACTACTTCTTATTAAAATCAGTACAGTTTTCATATTCTCAGTAGGAAGTGATCATATTCTCAGGTAGAATAAGGAACTGGTTTTAGAACTTGAGGAGGTTCGGAGTCCAGACAGACCTATGTGGAGGTGGTTGGTACTTTCACACATGGGCCTGTGTACTAAATATTAGAAGGGTAGAAGACATAGCAAATGAAAATTTTGTCAGTATAAATATTTTTGAGGGTTAGTTGTTAGAATGTTTTTTTCTTTTCTTTTATGATATGACTTAATGCTTTTGGCTGAAGATGTCAGTTATAATCTTGGTAAATAGACATGCCTAGACTAATTTCATTATAATAATACTGACCTGTGATAAAGCTATTTCAAAGTTGAAAGTATCAGTCAATGGTGCATTGGGTTGGCTGGAAAGACAGACAGCTAGAAGGGCTGATACTGTATAAAGCCTGATGGGCTTATTATTGAGGAGTACAGCAGAAAAGTGATCCAAGAGGAGGGGTGAGGAGGCCCCTGGGAGATGGTGTGGCCAAGCAGTTTGGTCTAGCACCATTGTCTTGCTGTCCAGCCACACGAGGCTCCTGGGAAGTTACTTTTTGAAGGTGTGTGGGCTCTGTTGGATATCTATCCTGTAGGTTGGCATAGAAGCTGTCAAACAGAGCCAAGGTCACCAGGGCATCTGTGAGAAGGTATCCCGGAGTCAGTCTTTCCTCAAATTCATAACCCCTTACTTTCCTTGTTATGTCTTACCCTTTCATTTCTCTTCACTAGTTCTAGAAAAAAATGAATCATTAGTAGAAAAAAAGAGAAAAAAAACAAGTCACTCTGTTAGTGTGGCTATAAGAAGACACTCTAAACACTCACGAGATTATAAACTGAGCCCCAGGTGGAAATTTCCTGTCTGTTAATGTAGCCTGGTGGATGACTGCCTGCACAGAAACACCTTTTTCAGCAGGTGACTTGGGGGAGGCCCCAAGACCTGACTCACACAACCATGTCCTGCATTGACATATAAAGGGACCCCTGCAGGCAGCAGAGTAACGACACAGTGAACGGATAAGATATTCAGTGAAAGAAGAGGAAGTGGAAGGCTGTGTGTGACCTTTGGAGCAATTGATTTCCCACAGCCCCCTTCAGTCTTTCTCAACCCATCCATAGTACAGTGGTTGCTTTGACTACCCAGTATGCCAAAATTTTAATTACTAAGAAAAGGAAGTAAAGTTGATAGGGTATTCTTGTTTAATGAAAAAGGAATAGTAAAGTCGATGTCTGGGTATGGGCAGCAGAGAAGAAAAGGGCCACAACCATGTGTGTGCTCCCTACTGTGGTCTTACCCCAGTAGCCAGAGGGGACTGGCAGAGTCTCACCTTTCCTTCCTTCCTCCCTACCTCCCTCCTTCCTCTCTACCTCCCTCCTTCCTCCCTCCTTCCTCCCTCCCTCCCTCTCCCATACTGATATACAACATGTTATGTGTATTTACAATTTAGAAGTATAGTTTCACATCTCTTCAAATATGTTACCATACCATACTTGCCACCAAAACACCCATAATACTCCATTACATTTTTTTGGTCCCCCCCTTCCCTTGGCTCCTTTCTCCTTCCCTTCCCCCTCTGCTAGCCTCAGTTTGCAACCAGATTTCTAGGTTTCTTCTGATTTTGTTTCAAGTGTTCATTTACTTTGTTTCACTACATGCCACATATAGGCATTCTTTATTATTATATTTTTACATTAGCCATGATTCTTCTTTTTTAAAAGATTTATTTATTTATGCATACAGGGGTAAAAGCCAGAGGTGCATGGGTGGTAAGAGGATTCACCAGAGACAGAGTGGGAAGCAGAACAGGCAGATTGATGAAGTACACTGCTGAGGGGAGCAGCAGGCAGACCATCGGAGGTCTGCTGTGCCATGTGGCTCACCTCTGGGGCTGGGGATCAAACTTAGGATGCAGTGCTGCATCCTAACCCATTGTACCACTGGGGAGAGCCAGTTATTATTGTTTTATTGAGGCTTTACACCCTTGTCAATATTTTCACAGTATAGGATTCCTCCTCACATGTATGGTCATTGTAGCTCTCCCATCACCAACTACTCAGTAATCAAGAAAGATAAATACATGTCATTTGCTGCAACATAGATGGAAGTGGAATAGATTATAAGCGAAATAAGCCAGGAGAAAGATAAATACCGGATGGTGTCATTTCTGTATGTATTATAGAAAAACAAAAAATGATAAAAAAAAAAAGATCAGATAATGACAAACATTAAAACCAGTCCTTGAAAGCTGCATTATACCTGAGGCATCCAGGAGGTGGGTGGGAAGGGGTGAGGATGGGGGGAAGCGGTGTTGAGCCCCATGACTGTGTTGGATAATTATGTGACGAATTACTGGTACTTTGGAATGCCTGACTTTTCTGTGAAGTGGGAATCTGTGATTTTTCAGAGGCCCCTGGTGAGCTGAGTCTTCCCTTAGACAAGGTAGTCTTCTGTCATGGTGTGTCAGCTCATGACCAGGCCCATTCTCCTCCAGGTCTTATACCTCAACACAGATATAGCTCAGTTAGATCCCTTTCAGCAACATTGAATTTGAGTAAGACCTGAAATTGAGAAGATTCTGACTGGAATGTTGTGATTAATCTAAAGTTATTTGGAGCCACAGGCTTAAAACAAAATCATTTTTAAGTATGTGAATCCTAATTTCATTTCCAATGACAAAAAACTATAACTGGTCTATCTATGTGAAAATTATTTACACACAGTCACACCTCTCCTCGTTCTCCAAGGTTAAAGTATTAAAACAGATGTTGAGGAAATTTATTCAGTGAGGAGTGTTGGTGGCCATCCTTGCCCAAGGTAGCAAATATGAAATGTGCACATGTTCCTTTGTGCAGACAAAGGTATGAGAGTTTTGACTGGGAAAGTAAAGGAAGTCTGCTCTGAAGAGACTTGACAGGAGTGAATAGGCAGTCAGGTTTCCGGAGAACTTGGAGTTCCCCTTCTGGCGTGTACTGTTTGTGACAATCCTCGCCTTCCTCCCATGTCCTATGCCTCTCCTGGGTAGAGACCTTCACAACACAGCTGTTTCTCCCCCACACTCCTACCAAAAGACTTCTCAGCCACAGAAGATACTTTTCATCCTCACTTGTGTGCATTCACAGCATCCTGTGCTTCTTAGCTCTTTACTCTCATCCTAATGACTCATTTGTTAGTGAATCACTGAGTGTCTATCTCCTTCTTTAGAATCAAAGCCCATGAGAAATCACATCACTCTTGCACTCCCTGAAGGATTCCTGATGCCCGGCACTTAGTAGGAGTCTAAAACTATTCCTTGAGTGTTTTTTTTTTTTTTTTTTTCAGTATTCAGGATAAGTTGACCAAAGTACAAAGGCAAATGTGCTTACTCCAGAGGTTAAAAATCTCTGTCTACTCACCTACCAGAACATCAATAAGATTGTCAAATAACTCTTATGCAGTTTCAGAATAAATACTAGTTCTCAACATGTTGAAAGATAAGACCTAGAAAGGACAGTTGCTTTCTTCTCTTACAAAGTGTCTGTTTAATGTCTTATACAAAACAAGTATGAGATTTAATTAATCAAACAGCTTTTTAAAAGTGCCTTTTTTGAGCGAACAGTCTGTTAAATGAAGAGGAAGGCGAATGCTTCCATGTTTCCTATATAAATTCCTGAAAGTGTTATTAGTCTGGATCCTGGCAGCTTCTGGGAAGCTCTGCCTTAGGCCAAGTCATTGAAGCCAATATCACTTGGGAGTTTTGCTCCTGATAACGATGATTGCGCTTTGATAATTCACATGGATGAACGTGGTGTGATCATTGTCATTAACAATGATTTAAACTTTTCTCCAGCCTATTCTCCCAGCGTTCGTATCTGTGTATGCACTTCTACACAGCTTTTTACTCTTGAATTTATAGACCAGGAATTTCTATGATTCCCTTGGGAATTTATGGGCCATGTCACTCCTAAGAGTAGCCCATTTCCCAAAAAGCTCGGGGTACACAAAGGTTGAACAATGAAAAATGCATTTAGTCGGTACTTTTTCTATCTCTATTAATAAATATATGGGAATATTTGGTTCTTTCTGTTGAGTCATCAGCTTTTTGTAAAGGTTTTTCAAGTAAAAAGGCAAAGCAGAATTACTGAAATGAAAAATTTGTATATTGTCATTGGATTGGATCTTGAAAAATAGGATATGGTTATGAAAAAAGTTACAGATTTGATTAGTGTTTATTTTGTTGAACATCTGAGAAGAAAAAATGACTTTGAGGGAAAAGAAATGAATGCATAAATAGTCTGCACAGACAAAACTTGTATGTGACTGACTTCTCTCCCCTTTTCTTATGCACTTACTACTAAAATTTAATCAGACTTCCCATTCCCTAGTTTATATTTCACAGAAAATATGTTCCAGTGTATATCATTTAACCCACATTGCAGGTTATTAATGAAACACAATTGTGAGCCCATAATGTCCTTATAGAATCAGGTGAAAAATACTACATATTCAAAAGAAAATAGGTGAAATTACTTTTTTACTATAATCAATATTAATACTGGTTCTGTGTGATTCTCTGCATTACCTTTTCACCATGAATTACTTCTAAATGCTTTTCTGAAAAAATAAACATACATGGGAGAAGTATTTAGATACTTCTTTTTTTGAATATCATGGTATTAGAAAAGAGCATAGATCACAAGGGGCAGCAAAAAAGATCACTGCCAGTAGACCATAGTTGAGGACTCACTCTGAGCCAGACCCTGGTTAACTGGTTATAGCTTAACAGTTCTGCATAGAGACACAAAGTAGTGCAATCACTTGCCCAGAGACACACAGTAGATCCAGAATTTACACTCTACAGTCCAGCTGTTAGAATACTTTTCACCTGTTTGTCAAGCTGCCTCTATAGGTTTTGACTCCTGGGACAAAGTTAAACTAATTTACCATTAGATTGTGAAGTGGGCAGATTTCTTTAAAACAATGACTTCTGACATTTTCATCGTTTATGGCTCTGAATTACTGTTCTTCACTGTGCTCAAGATTATAATTTTTGACACCTTAAATAACACATTTCTAGTATGGAAGGGAAATTGCATGGTGTCCCAAACTATATTGAGAGGTTAATTAGCACTTTAGGACAAATGAACGGCAAGTTACTAATCAGTGCAAATAAAATTAGACACAGGTTTTATAGCACAACCATGGATATCTTAGTGATATCGATTTTGTTATTTATTTCTCAGTGCTGAAACCTGTTAAGTAATCCAGTATGCCCTGTACATCAATTTAATTATTCTTTCGTTTTTTCCTGGGTTGGGAGAAAAACAACTCGCTTTGTTGTAAAAACAACAAGAAGTTGTTTTTAATGCACTTCAAAAATCAGTGATAGTTTATAAGGTGACACATTAATCCTAAAAAGACAGGAAATCGAGATGATTTTTGTCTGTGGGGTTTAATTTATTAAAATTTAATTTGCTCATGTGCTTTGCCCCAATAGCTCTGTGCTAGCAAACTAGCTATAATTAGATTAGCAGCCTGCTAAATGCTGGTGACACCCTGCGCCTCAGCGAGCATGTGCTGGATTCTGCATGAGCCTCTCCTCATTGGCTGCTAGCGCTGCTCCTCGCTGGCTTGATAGGCTTCCACAGTACTCTTTATGCTGCATTGGAGACATAGATACAGAGATACTCTATGTGTTCCTCCAACGGTGGAGATGCTTAGCTGGTAACGTTCAGAAAGAAGGTGAAGAAGAGAAGCCGTTTGTCTTTGTTACAGAGCACGCAGTCCCCTACTACCGCTGGCCGCAAAAGAAGATCCGGGAAGAAGTTTCAGTTCATGGTAATTACTTTGGCTCTTTATTTCATAGGAAAAACACAGCCATGCATGAAATGAAGCATGTTTGTGGTGTCATCTGTTTAATTTGATCTTGCTTTTATTAATATCATGCGTATTCCAGCATTCCATAGTAAAATATGCTTGCTCTCTGGAGCAGACTGGATTGGAAAACAGCAGCCCTCTTCAGGAAGGAATATTGTTTTTACCTGGATTCCAGCGTGCATGTGCTGCCAAGTGATTCTTATTGGTCCTCTTCTGTTTTGCAAAGCCCGATGTTATATCAATTTAGGTGTCTTTGAAGGTGCATTTCAGTGCCTGGTTTACTTTGTTGGCACTGAGTCCAGACTGCCCTGAATAATGAGCAATCAAGGAGAGTTCGGTGAAACACACTTTAATTAGGACAAGGCAGCGGTTCTCGGGTGTCGATGCAGGATCTTAGCAAAAAGTAATGCGCTATTGTTTCTTCAGAGGTGTATGCAGCCTTCATTTTGGATGGTTTTCTTTGTTCCACCTTTTGTAGTTTTTATTAAGCCATGTTAATATTGAGCTGGTGACATACTCCTTTCTGCCAAAAATATTTATAGGTCTGTCTTCAGCTGTGCCAGAGATTTTTGAGTCAGGGCTTTGTTTAATAAGGATATGGCTTTTGAAGTTGAAATGAAATTGCAGGAAGGTGGGGTTCTTCCCACTCTGACTATTTGATCACCTTTAAAGATTTCTGTGAATGGTTGCCTGATTTTTTCCCAAATCAAACAATAAATAATCCAAACTTCTAGAAGAGAGATGCTACATTCTGAAGGGGGAAAAATACTTTTAAGTGACCAAGCTTGAGCTTACAGAAATCCAAACAGATGTAATATGAATTACTGCTTCTCATTGTACCTTTTCGATAGAGAAGAGCCTCCTGCTCCCATTTAGACTTCAGACTCAAAAACTGATGGCTTCACTATATCAGACCATAAAGACCACAGAAACTTGGGTATTGAGTCACCAGTCACACGGCTGGCTGGCCGCCACCATGCGTCTGATACCTCTGGAAAGCCTCAGTGATATCTGAAAATAGTCAGGAGTTATTTCTCTGTTCTTGAAAGACCAAATGTTGCCATTCTAGTCTTTTGCTGAATAATAACTTCTGATTTAAAACTCCATACTGGGTAAAGGGGCTCCGTAGGTTTTTCGGTAAAGGAAAACTTGAGAATACTCACTGCTTCACACACTCCCTCTCCTAGATTCCCTCCCTATCCATCCTGAAGTGGAATGAATCATCCAGTGGAATATTTCACTCAAAATAACAATTTTCAGGAAAAAAATAAGGAATATTATGTAAGTTTGCCATTTAATAATGCTGCATTGCATGTAATAGGAGCCTCTGAGCTGTTCTTGCTTATACAGTTCTCTATGACTTTAAGCAGCCCGCAGTGTTTTCAGTTTTAGGATACCATGTGTGGTGAGAGGAACAAGAGAGGGGTCCTTTTCTGAGACCATTCACTTCCTCTGTGGGCTCCCTTGTGCATTCAGATTT
>NW_004567110.1:54943797-55021526 GCF_000260355.1 Condylura cristata | reverse complement strand
CCCGGCCTGGCATGCCTCCTGCTGTGGCCGTGAAGATAACCCCTCTGCAGATCAACACTTAGAATTGGACTCTTGTTTTGAGAAGAATAAATTGAAGCAATTCCATAATCTTCTCTTCCTCTCCTCCTTTTAATCTCCTGAAATACTTTCTATATTAGTTTGGCCTTAGAGAATTTCTTAGAAGCAGGATGCCTTTAATGTAAATTAGTGCTGTCAAATGTAAACATTGTAAAGCTCTATGTGAACAGAACGTGAAGCTGCAAGTTGTAGGAAGCTGAGGGAAGGAGGTCTAAGTGCTGTTGATTCTCAAGAGCTGTCTCTGAAAAAGGCTTTGTGGGTTTTAGCCTTGCTTAGAAGGAGGCTCCTAAAAATATAGATGTCCATGTGTGTGTCATGCACAATGATATCTCAGAGGGTCTCTCAACATCTACTAAAGGGTCATTTCCATGCTAGCAATAAAAATGAAATGATATTTAAAAAAAATATTTAAGTTTTTGTAGATGTCTTGGAACTTTTATCATCAGTTGAAATGCAGCTGAACTTTCTTTGTTTCTACATAAAGGAAATCTAAGTAGTCCTAAGATAAGGAAATAAAAATGTATTTCTCTGATACTTTAAAATGTTATTTCCTTTCTCATCATCCCATAGCTCTTTACTGATGGAAATAAAATGACATATCTCTTCATCAAAAATAGATCTATTAGCATGGTCAAGAGTAGAAAACATATTTTTAAATTAAGATGTCATCTATAACATTACAAAGTGGTACTTTCTAGCCTTTCCTCCTAGGTTCTTATAATTACAACAGGAGAAATGGTAATCAGTTTAAAAATAACAAGACATTCCATGTAAAAGATGATGTGCCACAAAGCAACCAGACTTAACAAGGCCAGGCAGTAATTGCAAAAGGAAGGAGCAATAAGCCATCCTTGCTATTGAGTGGAAGATTCCAGGGCAGTACCTGTAGGTGAATTTGTGGCCAGTAACTTGGGCATCTGTGATATCACAATAACTGAGGGAAAGGTATCATTAGTAATTGATAAATATTTAAAGAGTGACTTTCCCAAATGTGCCTGGTGGGAAAAATATGAGGCATTAGGCCTTTCGTCTAAGTGTATTTATGTTTTATCTCACTGCTTTATTGTATAATTATGGACACTGATCATGTGCTCAGTTCCATGCTAAGCTATAGTGAATGATAGAAAGCACAACCCTCCTCTAGTGTGTGTGTGTGTGTTGGGGCGAGGTGTGTAGGGTGGGGGTGCCCAGGAAGAGTGGTAGCAGTATACCCCGTTTAGAATTTACTATTCCTTACTCATCTTGTTTAACATCTGCTACTGTTAATGTCAAGTGGGTGCTCATGTTAGCCACAGATGTGTTTCAGATTTTGTATTCACATTACGTTTCATCATGTCATCTTACTTGTGATCCTCTGATAACTGTAAGCTCTCATTTATTTTCTTCCTCCTGCTGACTGTCCTCAGCATACACACTACTTGGTTGCATGAACACAGTTTTATTTTAATAGATACATGTCACATTGGATTTGAAAAATGTAATATATCTAGCAATTTAAAAATGTATCTTAAAGGAATCATAAAACATTTTCATTATTGCTATACTCTTAAATAATTTAGTGCTTACTTTTGGAACTGTTTGTATTGCCAGGAATTCTCTTTTGTTACTGGATGCCTGTTGATTCTTGAAAGTCATTTATTTTTGTACGTGCTCATTAAAGACAGCTTGTAAAATGTGGGTTTGGTTTATAACACTTGCTTTTCACGGTACTATGACTAAGACCTTCTGCTATCCTTATAGATTTAATTGGATTTCGAAATTGTAAATTCTGTCAAATTTGGAGGGAATCCACTCTCAAGGTCACAAATTTACTTTCCTTAGATCTGATCAGCAGCAAAATGTCCATATGAGCAAAATGTCCTTATACTGCACTTCTCAAGCTGCAGGGTCTGCGACTTGAGGCCCTTCCTACTTCTGTAGTGTCTGTGCTGGTCAGGCTTCCACACCAACATTTTTTCACAGTCTGTCCTGCTCGATGAGCTAGAAGTGTTTTCCTTCCAAATTGTGAAGACCATGACTCTGACCTTGCTGGCATCGGTAACAGCTCCTTCTGCTTTCCTCCTGTCTCCGGTAGTTCCTTCCAATATCCTGCTTTTCTCCCCAGCTTCTAGGTAGATATTATCCAATGTTCTATCCTGCTTCCTGTGGGTGTTCATCTTTCTCCACACACTCAGTCACCACTCCTGTGTCCCTCCTGCCCTGGGTGCCAGCTGCCCCGGTGCCCAGAATGTGCTTCTACAAGTAGCCCCCCGGCTTGCTCCCCTACTGCCTTCAAATGTCTCCAATGGCATCTTACTGAGACATGCGATATAATGTATTGCATTTGCTTACATTGCAAACTCTGTGGTCAGAGATTTTTATCTTAACTCCTAGAACATTGACTAGAAATTGGCTCATAGAAAGTGTTGAGTCAGCACTGGAATGAATGAAAGAACCTGGAGTAGGAAAGTCACAGTGAGGGTCAAGGTTGACCCAGAGGCAATCTAGGCTCTGCCCAGCCAGCTGAGTGGTGTGCGCTAAGCCCCTGACTCACTCCAAGTGGGTTTCTGTTTTCTTTTCTGAAACTACTGTGTAGTTGCTGGGCTTTGATGCCCTCACACAGGTAGACTCAGAATCTGTGTACAAAGATGCAGTTCCAGAAATGAGATGACCTTGTGCTAAACTTGATATTACATCACCTCCAGCAATGTGATGTTTTTGTTCTTTTTTCTGTATAATTTTATCTATGCTTAAATATCTCTTCAGGAAAATAATTGAATGAAACAATTAACTTCTAAATGATATAAAAATTAATGCATTTTTATTTAATACCATGTTTGTTATCTTTTTTTTAATTTTACTTTAGTTCCAATTTTTTAAATCTATTACCAACTTATACGGGTTATTTACTGTTGACACACATCTATATCTATAGCTGTCTATCTATATGCATATATAAAGTAGTCTACCTATTTTGGTCAATGAAAAGCAACCACGGTCTTTTCTCTCTACTTTTAGATATTTCATGCTGTGGAGAGTAGATTCAAAAAGGATTACCTGTGATTTCTGCTTCCCATCCATAACTTACTCCTCTCTTAAGTAAGTATATTGCTTTTCTGTGGTTCATTCTGAGCAGAAGGTATTGATTCTCTTTGACAAAGAGGCTGAGGTTCCAGATATTTTGCAGTCTGGCTTAAAAAAAAAAAAAAGTGCCAGTATTACCAATAATATCTGTAGACATTATCCACTAGAAGTTAAGGCTTTCTAAATAGAGTGTTATGTTTGTCAGTAATCTCCCAATTATTTATGTAGAAATGCATGTATTTGAAGATGCAGTGAAAACAGTACATCATATGTGGGTAGAGAATAAAAGGGTGTTTTTGGACAAGCAAAACCTGTGGAGAAGTCTGATCCACAGAGTATAGGGCAGATGTTGGGGAGCAATTAGCAGTCTTGGGGATGAGCCTGCTTCATGGAAGACACTTCTGCGTACTTTGTCCCAAGTCCATACCATTGCAGGGATTCTTTTCTGATCTCCACAGGTTGGTGTGAGCTCAGAAACTTGGGTAGCCACATCCATGTTCCAGCAAAGGAGTGAACAGTGGTCATGGTCCAGTTCACTCTGCCCTTTTACTGAGCCCCTGAGAGCTTAATAGCCCCAACTTGAGCAGTTGTAATGTTTGAAATTGAGAGAGCTCCCCAGTTAGCTCACGTCTGTCAACAGCAGCTCTCATGAGAACACACAGTTTCAACCTAGGTGGCCATATTTCAAGTGACCACAGCTTTGAGTTGATTGGCAGGGTTCCTTGAGCCTCCTTGTTGACGTCCTTATGTAATATACAGTGCTTCTAGGCTAAACCATGCATCTGAGCTTATTTTTACTGCCCATGCATCAGATGGTTAGATAAATGTTATTGCCTTCTAGGAACCTCAGATTCCAATTTAGGCTAACAAGTATCATTCAGTGCCAGGTGAATTCTGCAACTTACAGCAAGAGACGAACTACAAAGAAAGAGACTCAAAGCTGTGGTCATTTGGAATATGGCCACCTAGGTTGAAACTGTGTGTTCTTATGAGAGCTGCTATTGACAGACCTGAGCTAACTGGGGAACTCTCTCAATTTCAAACATTACAACTGCTCAATTTGGGGCTATTAACATGGCCATACTCTTGTTCATAGCTGTGTGATATTGATACTCACCAACTTAGCTTCTGACAGTGGTTGAATTTGTAGCTTTCGTAGCCAATAAAGAATTGGAGTGGAGAATGGGGGGTTGAGTGGACTCTAGGGTAATGTCAGCTCCTCAACCTGTTATCCACAAGCAGAACTTTTCTTTCTGAATTCAGATTCTTACATGCCAAGGAAGAATATCAGCAAGCAGTAGGGGATGGGAAGGGTTATATGACATCATTATGGGGTGTGCTTGATGCAGCATAGGCCTTTGAGAGATGGAGGCCTCCATCTTGATTTAATGAAGACAGTCAGCTATGGCACAACCATGCTGAGCTTTGCAATATTATTATTTAGCTAGGTCCTGCACCAGGAAGACTAAGAAGGACAACTGAGGGACTAATTAACACAATGTCAGTGGATTGAAGATGCTAAGTCTTGACTCACTATTGTGCGAGTTACTTTAAGTTATTTTTATATCACTTGCCCTATAGAAAAGGTAGGAATATTTTTTTAAAGTACTCTATAAAATAGAGTATTGAGAAAAGCATAATGTTTGTCTTACCATTGTCCAAATATTTTCAACTATTTCGGACTATTATTTCATTTAAAGTTCATTAAAAGTTGTTTTTGTTTTTGTTTGTTTGTTTGTTTTTGTTTTTTTGACCCTAAACTCATTTAAAGTAGGGATAAGTATCCCTATGCAGACAAATCTATTATTGTTGTCATTAACATTTCTCACTATTCTTTCAACTTCCCACCCCCTACTGGCTTGCTGATTTACTCATTGGCACATAGGAGTCTATGTTCAGAAAGAAAAGTCTTGGTGCAGTTGACAGGTTGAGTGCATTTAAGATTACTTTGTTTTTAGTGTAAAAGGTAGGGCTTTATTAAATTGGTCCCTTGTTTGAGGAAACTGAAGAAAATGAAAGTATGAAATAAAATGACCTCGTGGTCTTCTTTTGTCCTCAAAACTTTTGTGTTTTTTCAAACTGAGGACCTGGCACCTACCTTGATATGTAAATCCTCCTTAAGGATATACAAACACCTATTTTAATGCATTATTCACACAACTGCAATTTCAAACAATAATTTTCCAGGTTCCTTTTGTTTATAGGTTCTTCTTATCCTAATCAAACTGAGGTAATTGCTGGTTTCTTCTGGAAGTTTCCTTTTATAAAACTTATCTGGGAAAGAGTTTTAACTTTTTATACTGCACTAGTTACTTAAGAAACTGCCAAGAACAAAACAACCTTCACACTTTTTTTTTTTTTTAATGTTAAATAGTCATGACCAAAAGTAATCTCTTTCTAAACACCCTGTATCCCCACCCCTACCCACCCCATTTGGAAGTTTTGTAAAGCTGGTCCTCGAAGGAGAGATTTGCTCCCTGAGCATGAATCATCTACCTTTACCATCACATCACTCACTTTTGCCTTTTCCCAGATCAGTTCTTTGCCAAGCCAGTGACTCAAAGCCCTAAGGCTTGGTTTCTGTCAGTATACTTAAAATGACCCCTGAGAAGGCATGTCAGATAACCAATAGCAAGTCCCTCAGAAGTCAGGGAGAGCCAGACACCATAAGGAGACCCACAGCACAGTATGATTGGCTTGCTACTTAAAAAAAAAAACAAAAACAAAAAAAAAACAAGGAAGTCATTTCTGGAAACAGTAGCTGAGACTTTAGTTGTTTTAACCTCTTTATTCACAAGAATCATAAAAGTTTCTATTAGCATAGTTGTAGATGTACTTCTCTCTAAAATAAAATGCTATAATTGGAATGAAACTTTAATTCTGTTTTTGAGGGTTTAACACATTATTTGAGAGGTGCTTTGGGTTATAATTTAAATTGTTAAATTACCAACTATTTAGCATTTTTTTTTATTCAAATGGAAGAATAATCCTGTTACTGTGTGTGCATATTTTTATTTTTGTTCTTAATTATTAGTGGCTATTACAATATTGTTGATGTAATCATTGCATTTCTACAAAGATTGCTGAAAATTTAATCTCATCATCTGTGGGAGGCCTGCCAAAAGTTTTGTTTACAGTCTTCAGTCAGAACTGCAGTGAAGGTATTAAAATCTTCATTGAAAGAGGGGACCAAAATCCAGAACTTAAACTGTATTACCAAAGGTTAACTGTCTTGGCAACAAGACACACGCTGGGAATAAAAATCAAATTGGGCCCTCCCTGGTGGTGCAACAAGTTGGGATATAGCACTGCGAGCTTGCTGCAGAGACTTCAGTGTGACTTCCATCCCCCACCACAGAGGTGATCAGCATGGCGTAGCAGACCTCTCCTGTCTCACCAGCTGCTCCCCTCAACAGTGTATTTCAGTGTATCAGCTTGTTCTGCTCCCCACTCTGCTGCTGGTGAATCCTCTCCCCACTCCTGCACCTCTGACCTGTACAGTGCATAAATAATACTGGCCAGTTCTGTATGCATAAATAAATAAATTTTAAAAAAATCAAGTTTACCCCTCCATCAGCCCCTTTGCCAGACCTTTCACACCAGTTGATATCTTTATGATAGTGGTTCATAAATGGAATGGGAAACTTGGCTGAGGGGATTTAGGTGGTGGGGAATATAGAATGGGAAATTTGTAAAAAAAAAAAGAATGCCTTGTTGAATATTAGAAAAGTTCCCTAGAAACCATGGTAAGTCTTCACTTAGTAACAGAAGGAAATGGTAATAGAGGCCAAAAGTCAACTAATGAGGACAGGAGACCTAAGAGCACACAGCACATGTCAAAGAAGGGGAGTGACTGCAGTGTGTTGGCAGAAAAACTAGAATATCAGGACCTTCCTATTTTTCCTGCAACCTAACAAGTGTCCACTGCAATCAGGAGGTGTGGATTGAGACAAATGTGGTGCATCAGAACTTCTCAGAGAAGTCTGAAGAGATGTGGATGTTCATCAGTGGCGTAGTGAGCATCGGAGGAGTGTCTTCACACTGGTGTCACTCTTCTGTAACCTAGTGCTATGGTCTAAAAGTCTGTGCCCCACCAAAATTCATAAGTTGAAAACCCCATCAACCCAATGCCCACTGAGATAGCATTCGGAGTTGGGGCCTTCAGGAGGTGCTTAAATCATAAAGGTGGAGACTGTCAGCAATGGAATTCAGCAGGAGAGGAGCTGTCTCTCTCTTGGTTTCTCTTTCTGTCTCTCTCACTCCTTCTCTTTCCGCAAGATTTGGACATACCTTCTCCTCCAGTTTCACATAGCACTGGTCTATCATTGTCCTGAAATTTTAGCCCTTCCTTTTAATTGAGTTTCTGGGCTCTAACTCTCTATAGTATATCTTCCAGAGAGAACAACAGAATCATTCTTGGTTAAAGAAAGACACTTGCCCATACCCGTCAATGAAACATCCATGCTCTTGAAGGAAATCTCACTGAGTGACTGCCAGCATGTATCCAGCATGCCCATGCTACGTTGTCTTCTGGCACAACCAGAATTTCTTCATCACCAAGCTGCTCCATTAATGTTTTAGCCTCATGCTAGCTAACCTGCCTCTTCATTCATTCATTTAGTAGACAGAAAAATTTTTTGTACTCTTTGTTGATGTTACTTCCGGATCTAAAACCCTGGTTTCTTTCAGTTACCTATCTATCAAGTTTAAGTGCCAGAGTCTCGTTACTTCGCAACTAAGATCTTGCCTCTTATCTAAAGCCATATCCATCACTTTTCTCCTGTTTTAAGCACATCTGGCTCATCAGAGTTTATGTGCTCCCTCTCACCTTAATGGTTCCTTTCTCCCAAGTTCCACAGGTTTCTTTGAGGTCTATTTCAAGAGTTAGTTTTCTACCAAAAGAAAAGCTTTTTTGAAAAAATATCCAGAAATTTCATTTATTTGAGTTTTTGCAAGAAATTTCTTCACAACTCCATATATACATTGTATATTTATAGGTAGCATTGATGTTTTATCTGCTTTAAGTTAGGTATTTATAGGCTTCTCAATTATATAATAAATTAATTTAAAATGTGTTAAATGAACAGAGGCTCTCAATTATTGAAATATAAAGAACAGAGGCTCTCATTGTTGATAGGGACAAATGAGCATCAGTGTTCCACCAAGTCTCCTTAGACATCCCTGGAATGCACGGTGAGAACATTGACTGAGGTGGAAATCCCAGAGGAGATTTTTGACCATTTTGTAGCATTAGAAGAATCGTAGGGACTGATTAACTTCCTGAAGAGGAGTGAAGTTATTTACCAACCCAGGAAGCCCTTCATGCAAATAGTAATTTTATTCAACAACTCAGAATGGAAAGCTATTGTCAGTTCTTAAATGTCCATAATAGAGTGACATCTAAATAGACATGTAGAAAACACAATCAAGAGGAAAATAACAGCTTTTCCTTTAGAAGGTAAAGCAGATCCACTAACAACAGACAGCATTATGAGAAATTCAAATTCTACTCATTGCCTCTGCTGTTGGACTTTTCTTACCCTTTACTTAGAATTTACATTCTTCGTACTTCAAATTCCTGTGACTATGAATGTCTAGTCATGTACTCATTTTAGTATCTCAATATAGAGACACTGATTTAGGTTAAGGTAAATTAATTCTGTGCCTAGCAAATTATAAGCAATTTAAAGGCAGGATTATGTTTCACTCTGAGATTCTAGTAAACTGTCAAGGACTAGTGATAGTTGAAGAATTCAGTAGTGCTGAAAGACTCTTATGCCTATAAAGAAATGTCACTCCTCTGCCATTTTTACAAGCCCTCATAGCCACATCTTCAGATGTAGGAAGACATGTAGGCAGCATGGATGGGGATTAGTAGTGTGAGTAGTGTCCTCTGTTAAGGAACAGCCTCTACTAATGGAAAAAAGAAGGAGAAAAACAAGTCATACTCAGGGTGAGGAAAGAGAAAGATTGGGTTGTTTATAGCTGGCTATCGCTGAAAATGATGGTATAGAATCATAAGAAGTGGACATAAATTCTACATTAATCATAGTAGGGAGTAACCAAGTGCTAATTAGTTTTATAGGCTCTTTAAATTCAGGCTGCTCAATTGCTTTTAAAATATACTTTTGTTTATAAAATTCAATGTGGGTGCAGTTTTGGTTTTTAGCTCAGATTGAGTGTTCTCTAGAGATTCACAAATTACATTTAGAAAATCAAATTATTTGTGATTGACCCCAATTTGGATAATTGCCTTAATTCTGTAATTTGGGGGTCAGTATCACCTTCAAAGACCACACATGGGGGTCAAAGAATAGAGTACAGCCATCCCTGTTGTCCCCAAGCTTCCTGTCATAGCTATATAATGTTCATCTAGTCATCACTACTATTAAAATGGAAATATATATATATATCTTATATATATATCTTTAGCATCATTGTTCAGTTTTGTACAGTGTATGCTTTTTTCTATCTCTTTTCAGGCGTAGTTCTGTAATATTCTCACCCCCAGTTCTTCCAAAACCATCACTTTAGTCCCTCATTTTCTTCTCTCCCCTGTTTTGATTCCTCTATCTCCCATTCCCTTGCAGAATGTATCTCACTTATTGTTGTCTGCTAATTCTGTTTTATCAAATTATTATTGTGTTTTTCCTCCTGATCCTTTATTTGGTTCCCTTATTTTCCTCCTGTAAATGAAACCATTCAATATTTTCCCTTTTTCCTTCTGACTTATTTTACTGACATAATCCCTTTCAGCTTTACCCATGTTGCTGCTAATGGCATGACTTTGTCATTTTTTTTGGTTCCTGAGTAGTATTCCATTGTGTAGACATAACACAACTTCTTGATCTAGTCTATTTTGGGGCATTTGGGCTGTTTTCATATCTTCCCTATTGCAAGGCTGCAGTAAACATAGGGGTGAATTAATGATGGCTCTGAATTAATGTTGTCTTCTTTGGGTGGGTCCCTAGGAGTGGAATTGCTGAGTCATATGGAAGCCCCATTTTTAGTAGTTTGATGAATCTCTACACAGCTTTCCAGAGTGGTTCAACCATTTTGCATTCTCTCCAGCAGTGAAGGAGAGATCCTTTTTCTCTATATTCTTGCCAACATTTCTTGTTGCCTTTTTTTTAAAATATTTATTTATTTATGCATACAGAACTGGGGTTTAGGCCAAAGGTGCAGGGGTGGTGAAAGGCTTCACCAGAGACAGAATGGGGAGCAGAACAGGCTGATCAATGAAGTACACTGCTGAGGGGAGCAGAGGGCTGGCCAGGAGAGGTCCGCCACGCCATGTGGGTCATCCATGGGGCCAGGGTTCGAACTGGCACTGAAGCAGTTGCAGTTAGCTTGCAGTGCTATGCTCTAACCCATTGCGCAAGAAGGGCCCTATTGCCTGTTTTTTTGTTTTGTTTTGTTTTGTTTTGTTTTGTTTTGTTTTGTTTTGTTTTGTTTTGTTTTGTTTTGTTTTGTTTTAATATGGGCTATTCTCACTGGTGTAAGGTGGTATCTCATTGTGGTTTTGATTTGCATTTCCCTGATTATATGATGTTAAACATTTTTTCATGTATCTGTTGGCCATTTGCACAAAATGGGAATCTAATTCTCGAGAAGCAATGGTACCCCTTACATTCTTGTGAAGGATGAAAACTGTATTTGAAGGGCTCCTTGGTGACCTCAGCACCAATTCAGGCACTATGGCCTGAATTCGGTCCCCAGCCAGGGAGGCGATCCACATGGATCAGCAGACCTCTCCTGTCTCACCTGCTGCCCACTTCAGCAGTGTACTTCAGTCGATCTGCCTGTTCTGTTTCCCACTGTGTCTCTGGTGAATCTTCTCACCACCCTCACCTCTAACCTATGCTCCAGTTCCTCTATGCCAAACAAATAACTATCAAAAAACCTTTGTATCTGAGAAGTTACTCTGAGAATAGCATCTACTCCACTTGCCCTATAGATGGAAGTGAATAAAATGTGAGGAGATCTAAGAAAGTGATGGGCTTGACACAAAACTGAAGCTCTTTAAAAAAAAGAAAAAAGAAAAAAATGATTTATTTATGCATACAAGAACTAAAGTGTAGGTCATAGGTACAGGAGGTAAGAGGATTCACCCGAAACAGATTGGGGAGCAGAACAGGCAGATCTACTGAAATACACTGCTGAGGGGAGCAATAGGTGACCCAGAAGAGGTCTTCTGTGCCATGTGGGTCACCTCCCTGGTTGGAGATTGAACTCAACCACAGCAGTGATAGTGCTGAGACTTAACCCCTCGGCCATGAGCGAGGCCTAAAATCTGAAGCTCCAATTATGTGAAAGAATAACATGGCTAACCTATCAATACTTCAGATCAATGGAATATGAAAGATTCCACTACTGAATTGTGTATTCAGGTCTGTGGGTTAGTCTGTTGACCACAAAATGGCCAGTGAATTGTCAGGGTCTCAAAGCTCTTTCCTGAGGGTCAGGAAACAAGACCTCACTATCTGATATTCCATCTCATATGGCAGAAGAGTAAAGGAGATGAGGTGGGGACTGATGGTCTGCATCTCAGAGAGCAAAAAATGATTTCTAGGCACCACTTTTCATGGCAGTAGATCTATAAATAGCAACATTGCTGATTTTAAGTGATTCTATAAAATGCTTATGCCTTCCTTCTATCCGGTTAACAGTGGTCTTGAATGTCAATATTTAGAATGGATGGTTTTCCACTGGAAGACCCAAGCCTGTAGACACTACTGTTCCCTCTGTCCCAAGGTGAAGAGGGAGCTGTGAGGCATCACTGGTTGTGGAAATCACTCTCCAAAGCCTTTGCTCTCAGGGCCAAGTGGAGTATTGTTGATGTCACTTCTAGGAGAGTGATGGTGAATATGCTCACTCAGTAGTATTTGATTCTGAAGACAGCAGGAAGTGTAGCTTCCACCTTGGGTTCTCCCAGCACCCCTTCTAGGACACCATCTCTGTGGGGACCTCTGCCATGCAGGCCCAGGGAGGCGGGGAAGCCACACTGGGGTCTAGTGAGCGGCTCTTCCCCAGCTCAGGCCATCTCTGCCTCTCTCAGACCCTGTGCTTGCTCAGACTCCAGCAGCAGCCTGCAAAGACAGAGGAAAAGGCAGGACTTTGTTTTCTTTTACTCCTAGTTTCATTTGTAGGTGAACTTTCCATATGTGTTTTTAAGGACCCCCCTTACCCCCTTCTTTTGTCTTTTCCATCTATTGAACCAACTGGAAACTCTTCGAATGCTGATATCTTTGTAGATTTAATATAAGATTTTTGCTGCTGGCTTACTGTGATACAGAAAGAAGTCTCTGTCTGTAAACAAGGGCCTGGAAAAGTTTCACATGAGCTTTTAGAGAGCATAATGAATTCTCCTGGTGTAGAGCTGGCACATTTATCGATAAAGCATTCTAAGGGTGTGTTCACTTTCTCCCCGTCAAATGTATGTTTTTTCTGCTTTGGGCCCTTCCACCAGACTTGTGCTTATTATGTAACACACTGCATTGTGCTCTCTTTACCTGCTTCTCCCTCTCTGTACACTCTGAACACAGCCTGTTTGCATCTTACCGCTATACCCCGAAGTTCATCAGTCATGCACAGTGCTTTTCATACCTGAAACTTCAACCTTTCTCAAGTTATCTTCACAAATGCTAGGCCCAAGTAAATGATTCATTCAGAACCTCTGCATGCATCTGTCTTACTCTTAACATCCTTTGGTTGCTAAACATTTGATTAAGAGAGGCTAAGTATGATTAAGAAAAATCATATGAATATGTGTCTTAAGTCTCCCGTGTAGAACAGGAAATCCATAAATCACTTGAAACATTTATGTCAAATCTGGAACATTTTAGGATTTCTCATTGTATCTTATTTATGATACTTGACATCACATGCTTGCAGTGTATTTTATTAATTGTGAATGTACAATGTTCTAAGGCACTTACTTAATAATTATTAGACATTTGCATCCTATTGCTCTCCTATTTTTAAAACTGTTGAAAACCTGGTTTGGAAGTGCTGTCTGCAGTGTTTTCATATTTTAATCTAATAGGTAGCTGCACTCCTGCATGAGCAAGACCACAGGGGGCCTTTGTGGGATATTTCACAGAGACTGTTCTTTTCTAACCTAGCCTATTCTCTCTATGATATGCAAAATACTTTGCTGACTTCCACCTTTTGCATCCTCTCTCTGTAATGGGACATTCTTGCTCCATTTCACTGCTTGTGCATTTCCCACAAAGACAAAGGAATGTTAATGGAAGAATAATTCAGGGTGTAATGACTTATCTGATGTGGCACAAGTAGAAGGATCCGGAGCTGGTATTTGCCTGGCATTTATTGAATGTTTCCCAGGAGCTGGCCATGAAATGAATCATTTACTTGAATTCTCACAACAGGTAGTTACAAATTCACAACAATAACCCCTGGGCAGGATACCCAATGTTTGTGTGGCTACAGATCTTCTTCCTCACACACCTTGGCAAAGCGCACCACATGTGATGGTTTTAGTGTGCCAGGTGTTTCAGATTCTGGGGAAAATGTATTTTCTTTTTTCATGTTTAAAAACCATGTTCTTTTCCGAGTTATATTTACTAAAGGTTTTCCTGAACAAAAGTACTTGCTGCAGGAACCAGCCAAGAGCTCTACTTCAGACACACTTAACAAATATGAAGGGAATATTAAGGAAGCCAGAGTCCTCAGCACCCCCACCCTCCTCTGGAGCCTTGTTTGTGTCTCCTGGTGGGCTAGGACTGAGGTCCCCATGCTCCTCAACCTGGTCTCTGGTCTGAAGCTCAGGACATGGCAGTAGCAATTTACTATTTTTGTAGACTTACACATTTTACAAAGCACTTTGCCTGCAACAAGCTTGAGGGGTGAAGAGAACTATTATCTCAGCTTTATAAATGAGGCAGCAAGCATAGGAGAAAATTGACTTCTCAAAGTTACATGACTCATAACTGGGAAAGTGAGGATGCAAGCCCATTTCTCTGTTTCTCTGTCTCATGGCCGAATGAGACGGCTGACTGGAAGCAGCCCCTCACTTGTTCATAAGTGAAAAGAATGGATTGAAATCATTAATGGTTTTCAAACTGTTCTCTGCAGTGCTGGGGGTATCAAGGCTGGTAGGGCATTGAGAGCTGAGCTCTGTTTCAGCAAACCACTCTGCATCTGTTCTACATATCCATTTCCCACATAATTTTTCCCACTTTACTTTAGGGAAAGCTTCTGCAACTGGAAAAAAAAAATTGCTTTGAAGGTTGCTAAAAACCAAGGTTCTTATTACAGCCTAAGATGTAGCCTTAAGAAGCCAGGGCCAATTTTAAAAATCAATGACATTAATACAAACACAAGTATATTACCAATGGGAAAATATGACTTACAAATTACTTTGCAGCTTGTCCAAAATGTATCTGTTGGGTGAAACCAAGACACTTCCTTAGAAATAAACCCCTAATATCTAACTCAATACCAAATACCTAGCCCTGCATTTTCTGGCTGTGATCCTTGTCCACTCAGATCTATTCTGTGCACTCCAAAGAGCATAAAGTGATTGAAAGCCTGAGGTTGCACCATTCACTGGCTCCCATCACTTAGAAAGTGAAGTTTAGACTCTTCACATAGATAAAAGGTTCCCCATTATAGTCTGGTTCTCTCTCTTCTGCTCTATTTTTCCCTTAAAGGGCTTCACTCTCAGATGGTAAAGGGACCCAGAGCCTCCATGAATAGCAGGCTGTCTATGCCCTTGAACTTAGGTTTATACTGTTCCCGTGCTAGCACTCAACCTCAGGAGTCTCCTCAGATGCCATTTCTTCGAGGATGGATTCATTTAACCCTGGACTTTGTGGCTTAACTCCACAAACTCTTCTTAGGTGGTTTTATGGTCCACCCATATACCTTCATCTCAGCACGGAAACAGTCCCTCTTACATCAAATGGTATCTCTTTTCCTCTTTAGTCCATGGCTTTTTTACTGACAGAGCACATATTTCAGTTATTTTTATACCTCTCATAGTTAGAATAGCACTTGACTCATAGGAGGGACCCACTCCCCCATAAATGTTGCTATAATAAAATTCAATCAAAAAGTACATTTTATTTTGCTGCAAAGGCTAGCAAAAAAAAAAAGTGCTTTTTTTTTTTTTTTACATGTTATGGTTTGCTAGGATTATAAATAACTTCATCATTAATTTTAAAGGACAATTCCAGCTTTTAAAGTTTTTCCATTAAATCTCATTTTATCACCTGTATTCAGTACTTTGTGTTAAACAGTGAGTTTCCCCACTCCTCCAGTCACTGTATACTTGTCATTCTTTTATTGACTTGATGAGATACCATTTCCATCAGGTTCCTAATGATGCTTTTAAATCATATATATATTTTAGGACTCCAACAAGAAAATATCATTTCCAGATAGAATGTTCCTTCTACTGCAGTTTACGTCTCAATTCAGTGAAATTGCCTCTTTCTTTCCATAATTCATCACGTCATCTTCATTCTTGGAAGAGATTTGAGTAGAGGAATTGTATGTGCTTCTTTTTATGGGATGCTGTGAATGTGAACACTTAGTTTAATAAATCAAATTATATTTCTCTCATTTCTCAAAGTATCAAAAGGTTGCTGATTCTGAGTTGATGAAGTGTATTAGAGTGAGTGTGGAAGTTCCAAAAGCCCTGAAGACAATTTCAGATTTATGCCCTCATCCTTGGTGTTACTTCTCTGAAGAGACATAGAGTTGCAGAAGTTATGACCTAGTTCTAAGGAGAGGGGATATTTTGTCTGAAACCTTTTAAGAAGACTTTTCTGCTGCTCATACTATCTTTTCGATAAGAGGTCTCACAGTAAATAATATTCTGTCTTATAAATCTGATCCCTTGTATATCTGTGACATGCTTCCTTGTTACACTTCTGTATTCCCATGTACAGAAATACTGCCTTTGACAGACTCCAAACCTCCTGCCATGAAAATTCCTCTAGTGCTAGCCTCTGTAATAAAACTTTGAAGTGTTAGGATGACAATCAAATGATCTAGCAAAGGGCAGGGAGAAGCTGAAATAAAAGCCTTCACAGATGAGTGGTGTTATTTCACATCATTGGTGTGATCTGCCTTTTTTGCTTCATCCACATGAATCAATGAACTTTGGTATATAAGGGTTATAAACTATTTCGTCATTTGAAAGTCATTTGTGGCTAACCTATAATTTCAAAGTTCTGAGAAAATGAGAGCTCTCTATCAACCTTATCATTTGCATTGGGGATCAGTGTCTTATGTTTTAATGCTTATATTTGACTGCTACTTTTGTCACTTGTGCTTAAAACAAGATGCTGTGGATTCATAGTCATTTACTTTTGTGGTCTGGATTACTTGTGAATGCCATAGTTGTATAGTTTTTGCTTTTCACACACACACAATTCTGAGCTCAAAGCCATTAACCAACATATATTTCCCAGGCCATTTTTCTTTTTTCCCCTTATTAGCATCATGATTTTACTTTGTGCTTATTCTATTTGGTGTGATTAAGGATGATGGTCAAAACAAAGGCCAAATAACTGATAATTTGAAAAGACACTATTGGGATAAAAACCTACAAAGAGAGGACACAGAGAATTTGAGAAAAATGTAACAGAAGCATGATAGTTTTACTTAAGTTAAATTTATTACTTTTAAAAGTTCACACAGTCCTTATCTACATTTTAATTAGATCTTCTTAGAAGGAATCATTTCATAGAAGTAAAATATCACTGAAGGTATTTTTTTACCTTAAAATTCAAATTTTTCCGGCCCTCCCTGGTGGCGCAGCGGGTTAAAGCACAGCACTGAGAATCTAAAGCCGCTTACGCATGAGTTCGATTCCCGCCTGCCCCAGAGGTGACCACATGGTCCTGACCTGTTCACTGTTCCCTTCAACAGTGTACTTCATCGATCTGCCTGTTCTGTTCCCCACTCTGTCTCTGGTGAAGCCTCTCACCACCCCTGAGCCTCTGGCCTGTACCCCAGTTCTGTATGCACAAATAAATAAATCTTAAAAAAAAATAAATCAAATTTTTCCATCATGGCATTCTTTGATTTAATTTGGAATATTCTTTTTTTTTTAAGATTTATTTATTTATTCATACAGAACTGGGGTTCAGGCTAGAGACATAGGGGTAGTGAAAAGATTCACCAGAGTCAGAATGGGGAGCAGAACAGGCACATCGTCAGAGTACACTGCTGAGGGGAGCAGAGGCCGAGACAGGAGAGGTCTGCTGCACCATGTAGATCACCTCCAGGGCCGGGGATTGAAGTGGCTGCGGCTAGCTCGCAGTGCAGTGTCCTTACCCGTTGCATATCAGGGAGGGTCTGGAATGTTCTTATTTTTTTTTTTTAATTGAGGTAATATTGGTTTACATAGTTTTGTAGAATTTAGAGGTATAGGTCCACACCATTCCAATGTTATTAGCACAGCACACTTACCACCAAGACACCCATAGTTCAACATAGCTCTTAGTGCTCCCTCCCATCTTTTTCTCTCTCTGTCCCCTCCCACTCTCAGTTCTAGTCATATTTCTAGTATTTATTATTGAGTTGGCTTTATCTGACCCTTTCTTTTGTTCCCTGATCTTCCACTTATAAGTACACCATCCAGTATTTATGTTTCTCCTTCTGACATATTCCACTTAACATAATACCTCCCAGTTCCATCTGTGTTGTCACAAGTGGCAGGAGTTTATTTTTTGTTTTTTAAATAGCTAAATAGTATTGTCTTGTGTTTATACAGATGATATCTTTCTAGATCACTCATCTTTAGATCTTCTTTAGAAGGATCACTCATCTTTCTTTGGGCATTGGGTTATTTTAAAAACTTGAGTATTGTAAATAGTGCTGCAATGTACATGGGAGTACAAGTTTCCCTTTAATTAATGTTTCTGTACTCTGTGAGTAAATACATAGAGTAGAATTGCTAAATCATATAGTAGATATTTTAATATTATAAGAAATCAGTTTGTTTTCCAGAGGAGCTAGATCAATCAACCTTTCCATCAGTATATTAGGGTTCCTTTTTCCACAACACTTATTTCTGGTCTTTTTTATATGGGCCATTCTCACAAGTATGAGGTAGTATCTTGTGATTTTGACTTGCATTTCCCCGATGATAAATGATGATGGACATTCTTTCAAGTGCCTGTTGGCAGTGGGTTCATCTTCTTTGAAGAATTGTCTATTTAGCTCTCTTGCACAATTTTGGATTGAATTACTTGTTTTTTGCCAAATTATCTAAATTCCTTGGAGACCTTGGATATTAGCTTTTCATAAGATATATTTTCAGCCGTTCACTAGGGTGTCTTTTTGTTTGAATGATAGTTTCTTTCCCTATGCAGAAGGTTCTTTTTGTTTTTGTTTTGTTTTGTAGTCCCAACTTGTTTATTTTCTTTTTCCTGTTAAAGATGAATATACAAAGACAACAATGAAAACTGTGTTATGAAGTGCTTTGCCTGTGTTTCTTTCTGTGTATATTTTTATGGCTTCAATTGTTTTGTGCCCAAATGTCTTACTCAGTCTGAGTTAATTTTTATGTATAGTGTGAGATAATGGTTTAATTTCATGCTTTTGCATGTGGTAGTCCAGTTTTTCCAACATCATTTACTAAAGAGCCTTACTTGTTTCAATGTATACTCTTGGCTACTTTTTTATCATTGACTCTCCATAATAGTGGGGCTTTTTTCCTGAGCTCTCAATTCTATTTCATTGATCTGTGTATCTGTCTGTTTTTACACCATACTGTTTTGATCATTGCAGCTTTGTAATATAGTTGAAGTCTGGGAGTATAATGTCTCTATTCTCCCTCTTTTTGTCATGATTTCTGACTATTCTGTCTTTTGTGTTTCTATATAATTTTTAGTAATGTTAGCTCTATTTGAAAAATACCATTGAAATTTTCACTGGGATTCCATCAGATCTGTATATTGACTTGGGTATGATGGTCATTGTGACCATATTGACTATTGTAATTGATGATCAGGGAACATCTTTCCATTTTTTGTGTGTCTTCTATTTCTTTTAGGAATCTCTTACAGTTTTCTGTATAGGTCCTTCATCTCCTTTGTTAGGTTAACTCCTAGGTATTTGTGTGTGTGTTTGTGTGATTGTAAATGAGATCATTTTCTTAATTTCTTTTTTGTTTTAGTTTATTTTTTTCATATAGGAAAGCAACTGATTTTTGTATATCAATTTGGTAATTAGCAATGAGAATCATGTTCACTGTGGGTTTGCCATATTTTGCCTTTATTATGTTTAGGGTTTGTTCTACCTATCCAAAGGTGTTTTGTTTTTGGCTTTGTTTTGTTTTGTTTTTAGGGTATTTATAATGAATGGACATTGTATCTTATCAAATGCTTTTTCAGCATATATTGATATGACCATCATATCAATGTAGATTGATTTTTGTTGTTGAACCATTTTATTTTCCTGGAATAAATCCCAGTTGGTCATACTTTATGGTCCTTTTAGTGCTTTATTGAATTTGGTTAGCTAATATTTTGTTGAGAATTTTTTCATATGTTTATCAGAGAAAATGTTTTGTAGTTCTTTTTCTTGCATTTCTTTTATCTGGTTTTGTTATTAGGGTGATGTTTCACTATAAAATATATTTATTATAACTTGAAAAGAAAGATTTTAGTTTGTTTTCAAGATTAGAACTTAGTAGTGAAACCATCTGGTCCTAGTCTTTTGTTTTTAAGGCAACCTCTGTCTACTCCTTAAAATTTCTTGTCTGTAATTGTTCTTTTCACTTTTTTTAACTTCTTTTTAAGTCAGTTTCAGATGGTCGTATATATTTCTAACAGTCCATCTTCCTAGATTATTAACTTATTGGTATATAAATATTCATAATAATCTCATGATACTGTGAATTTGTGAGATCTGATGCATTTTTTTTCTTTGTTTCTGATTCTATTTATTTTGCACTTTATCACTTTTTTCCTTCATATGTCTTGCTAAAGGTTTGTCTGTTTTATTTTATCTTTTTCATTCAGTGAACTACCTGTTGGTCTCTTTAATTTTTGGACTGTCTTTGATTTCTAGTCACTAATTTCTGCTCCAATTTTTATTAATCCCCAGATATTTTATTGTTCATCTGCTTCTAGTTCCTTATGAAAAGAGATACAATGATTTATTTCAGCTTTTTTTGTTTCTTGATGTGGGCCTATATTGCTGTATACTTGCTTCATAGTATTACTTAGGCTGGGTTGCATAGGTACTGATAGGTTGTATCCTCATTTTCTTTTGTCTAGGTATTTATTTTTCTTTCATTTCCTCATTATTCACACAACATCATGCATTAGTATACCATTCCCCTATTCCATATGGTATTTTTTTTAAATATTATTTCATTACATTTGAAGTACAGTATTTGCCCTTCTCTTCAGATGTGTTATACATTATGACGCTTAAGTAGCAGACCTATTTAGCTAGTTTTATTGAAAATAAAATGTAAAATATCTGCAATATTCAGAGTCCTTTGACATTCTTATTGTTTTCACCTCATCTCTATAAAAATTAACCTAACAGAAGATACCCTTTAACTTTAATAATAATAATACCAACAGTGTTAGCACTGATCATTATAATACCTGACATTTATTGGAAAGTTGCTGTGTACTTTTACCCATTTTAAGCATCTATCTGGATTTTAAATAATTATCACAATATTGTATTGATTCTTGGTTTGTATAAGGTTGCTGAAACATACAAGCCCCATCCCTGTGAGATTGCTTTCTGATTGGGGTGCCCTCTTTGCATATGTGGACATGGTTTTGCCCTCCTACTCATGAGCTTTTCTTATCAGGCATGCCCTGACCACAGCCCCTGTCATGGGCTGGAAACTCTTGTTACTCCAGAAAGTAAATCCTGAAAGACAAGAAAGAGAGTCATTTCCATCTTCATGGCTTTGAAGCCAAGTAGAACTAAAGCTTGTCCTTTAAAAAAAAAAAAAATATTGCAGTGGAGACTCCTATATTCACGGTTTTGTGACCACTCCATGTCAAATTATGGAATATCTGCTGTTCTTGTATCCAGTTGGGGTGAAAACATCTGCTTGATCCGTCTTGTAAGCACTGGCCTTATATCACAACTCTATTATCCATCTGACATTCTGAAGTCCCAACTGGAGAGTTGCCACCCATCAAATTTCATCTGTTTGACCTGGGGCACAAATGTTCACATTTCTGTCTCAGCTCCATTTTTCTCCCTCTCTATTCAGTCTGAGAATTTTCTAATAAGGTATGTAAATAACTTGTAAGATGAATTAAAGTGACACCTGTCAGTGACTTTAACACCGCCATGCCTTCCTGAGAGTGCATTCGCAGTTTTTGACAGATAAAATCATAGAGGTAAAAGTTTAAGCTTATGTTAAAACAATCTTAAATTCCATATGCTTTCTCCTAAAAATAAAAATCTTATCAAAAATAGCAATTAATGGTAAACCTGTAAACACAAAATGTAGTTTTCTCCTCTCCCCTTATATGCCACTGGATTATAGAAAATGTGTGAAAAGATCACTTCCTGGAAAAATAGTCTGTTACTTTAATAACCCATTTACTCTTTTCTAAACTCTTTTACTAGTTCCAGAAATATTATGTTAGCATTAAAAAAAGTTAAAATGATTTTCAGATGAATAACTGGCTTTTGGATAATTATTGAAATAATTGCATTCATCTCAAGTTGTAAAAGAACTCTTCTCATCTAAGAATATTACTTTGAAATTATTAATAACATTTCATACAAGCAAAATAATCCGTGCAAATTGACTTCCCTTTTGTGGCTAACTGAACCTTTCTTCTTCCATATTATAGTTTGGGGCATGGTATTAGATCCATCTGGAAGAATAATAACTGTATTTAAGCATATTTTTTTGTTTAGGTGCTATTTTTGTCTTTTAAATCTCAAATACCTTATGAAAAGATGATACATTTGTCAAGTCCTCTCTCCCTGCACAGACCAGATGCATAATATTTCACTTTTTCCCCTAAACAGTAGATTTTGTGTGCAGTGCCTATATTCCTGCTAACTCTTAGTTAAAAACTAGAAATAACATTTCAAGGGAAACAGAGAAATATTCAAGGTTGTAAAGTAATTGTGATATACTTTTAACAAAGAGTTTAGTTAAGAAAAAGTAATACCTAATAAGTTTAAAAGGTTAAAAACAAGTAATTTTTTTGTTATTAAACTTTATTTTTAAATTCTCAGAAAAAATAGATTTGTTTCTCTATCCTCCTGTTGACAGTCCAGCTTAATCCCTAAGTTCCTGCTAATTCTTAGTTAAAAACTAGAAATAACATTTCAAGGGAAACAGAGAAATATTCAAGGTTGTAAAGTAATTGTGATATACTTTTAACAAAGAGGTTAGTTTAAAAAGGTTAAAAACAAGTAATTTTTTTGTTATTAAACTTTATTTTTAAATTCTCAGAAAAAATAGATTTGTTTCTCTATCCTCCTGTTGACAGTCCAGCTTAATCCCTAAGTAAGTCCTGATCATCCATCACTCATATTTCTGTGGTGGACTTCGTACTCACACACACCTCAGAATTTGCTGACATTTGTTTATTTTGTGTGTGTTAAGATGTTTAAATGTATACAGCTATGAAAACTATATGTATAGTATAGTCATTTCTTTTAGAACTGATTGCATCTCTTTCTTGCATAGTTTATTGTTACAATATTTTTAATAGGTTTATCTTTCCTATCCAATTCCTGAGCCAATTTTGCTCAGGCCCTATAACTAAAACTTGAAAGGAATAAGTTTTAGTTGTTTTTAGACCATCACATTTCTCTTTTCTTTTCATTCAACAATGCTGACTTATCCTCCAGTACTTTTCAAGAATGTGTTTACTTTAAAACATAGCGAGGATGTTAAAGAGATCCAGATTGCAAACAACTTTTCTGCTGTTTCTGTGAGATTCAGGGTGAGTCACACTGCTTAATTTAGGAGAAAAAGAGAGTGACAGAACTTGGAAGAGATGACACAGAGCAGTAAATGAGTAGTCCCTCAAATCAACTTACTCTGTTTCAGTGTGAAAAAATGGGAAGTTATGTCTCTACATCATACTAAATGCCCAAATTGTACAATTTGATTTTAATACTAGAGATTAATTATTGTTGATATAATCTAATTTTCAGTAAAATTTCATATTCTTGTTTAATTTTTTCTTGATCCAGATGATATGTCAATTAACTGATCAAATACTTTTGTAAATGCAGCAAACTACTTTAAATAAGAATACATAATTTCTAATCTTGGAAGGGAATTGATTTGAGCAAGTTTTACTATAAAGTTCAGTTACCTTTGTTGCATGAAGAAGTTGACTTCCACTAAGGTCATAACACATGCCCGTTGCAGCAACTTAGCTGGGGTTATTCCAACTTCTTCCATCATCATCTCCCTTGCCCCTCCTCAATGACATCTCTTGGATCTGTACCCCCAGTGACAGCTGCATGGGTCCATTTTCCTTTCGCTTAGGTTATCGATGGGGACTTCTCTGCTTCCCTGAGTTCCCACATCTCCCTCCACTCCCAAGCAGTCTATTTACACATCTATACCTTCTCACATGCCCACTGCTTTTTCACATGTAGTACTCCTTATTTATCAGCTAAGACATAAACCAGGTTGGATCTTGAACACTCAAACTAGAAACTACAAAACCATTAAAGGTTTGAGAAGAAAATAACATGATCAGCCTCATGCTTTCAAATAGTCAGTCAAAATGTTTGTGTAACATTATATATTATATAGTGAATGTTTCTTTGAAAAAGACCTATTGAGTTAAAAAAAATCTGCAAGGTAAAGAAGGAATACATATATACCTAAGAGTCTGAACTTATACTCTGAATTAAAATTTTTTCTCACTTTAAGTCAAGTTTTTGTTAAACCCCCAATTGTTTAAACTTTATAGGAGGGTGTAGTAGAGCTGTATACAGTTGATTCAGTTAACACAGTAGAGAGTATGACATGCATTTTTATGAATCCCCCAGTCACTTCCCAGATAAGCCAGTGAAACTTTTATCATAAACTGCATGGGGGGAATGTCCCATTTTCCATCATTTTCATGTTTTTACCCCTTAAAGGTATAAAAATAATCACTAGTTTTTGTTTATTTCTTTCCTTACCTAATACCCCATAGAATGTACCTTAATGTGAATAAGGATTCAGATTGACTTGTTGTCCTTTGTAATCCAATTCTGCCATCATCACTTTCAATCCTCTCCCTTCCTGATTTCCCCAGCCCCACAGTGTTCATTTACGCCTTTGCTAAATGTTGCCCTAGTGCTTTGTTCATCATTTAAAACAATTCTATAGCATACTCTAATATAATTGTTTTGTTGTCTTGCCTAGCTAGATCACACCCACTAGCTGCTGCAACTATGTCAACCTTCACTCACTTCTCAGCCTACACTGATGTGTTTGCTGAATGAAGGACCACAGTGTTTAACTCTACATCCAGAGTTTTAACCTATGCTTTTCTGCGCATTTATATTTCATTCTTTAGTTTTCCCAAGACTGGTCTTTCAAGGATGACCTGTCAACCAAAGAAGCAATTTAAGATTATCTTTAGAAATATGAAGAATTATGTAAATATGTATACATATATTAGGGAGAGAAGCCATTTTCTTGGTCACATTCTTTGCACATAAGAGAGGGAAGACTGGAGACTAGAGTGAGGATAGATTTGGAGTGGTTGTAGATTTTTTAAATAGCACGTAAGATTGAAATTGTTAAATGTTAACCTGCGATAATTTGCTTGCAGCCTTCTATGTTATAATATTTAATTGCTTTTGAAATAGTTACTCCCCATAGCTTTTCTACTAGTCCTCTGTATTTTTGTTAGAACTGTGTATTTTCAAAAACTCATATTTGACTGCTTTTCTCACCATTCTTTTAAGTATTAGAAATTGTGTTTTCCTCAAAATAAAAGTACATTGCATCAAATAATATTTCAAAAAGATACACTCAGATGACATGGCTCAGTGACTTCTTTAAAAAAAAAAAAAAGTGAAATGGAGACCTCATTGGTGGCGTAGGGGTTAAATCTCAGCTCTGTCACCAGGATGACCTGAGTTTGATCCCTGGCCAGGAAACTATCGCCCATATTGCACAGTTTGTCTTATCTGCTGCTTCCTCAGCAGTGTATTTCAGTACATTTTCCTGTTCTGCTCCCCACTCTGCCTCTGGTGAATCCTCTGACCCACCACACCTCTGGACTGTATCCCAGTTCTTCTATATATAAATAAAAGTTAAAAATAAATACATATATACATATGTGTGTGTGTGTGTGTGTGGTTAATAAGCCCATCTTCTTTTGGAAGTACAGGTTGCATTTTAATTGAGGAACTTGTCAGTCCCATCATATTGTTGACACAAATTAGTTGTTAAATCTTTGTTATCACAGTCTCTACAAAAGATGTCTTTCTTTGCCTTGAACACAACTCCCTTAGATGGGTCACTGTCCTCTGGAGAGCCCTGCGTTATAACCAGCAGTGGAACTGAATACTTTGGAATTGCTTTTCCTTTTATGTGGGGGAGATGCTAACTTCAAAGAATTGCTGTTTTCCTAAAATTGCTTCGAACTGCAAAGAAGCTCTGGAGCAGACACACCTGGGTTTCATCCAGTCTCTGCCAAGTTGTAACTTCTGTGAATCTCAATTTCTTCAGGGTTTTTAATGCAGTGAATAAGATTAATATAAAAGATTTAGTATAAAGTGTTATTTGTTGTTGCTTTGATGGTCTAATTTTTATTGCATGAAAAAGGAGGATCTTTTTAAAATGTTCCATTTTTCCTGTATTAAAATATCTTGTGGCCCTCCCTGGTGGCGCAACGGGTTAAAGCACAGCACTGAGAAACTAAAGCCACTTCCACATGAGTTCGATTCCCGCCTGCCCCGGAGGTGACCACATGGCGTGGCAGACCTCTCCTGACCCGCCCGCTGCTCCCCTCAGCAGTGTACTTCTTAGATCTGCCTGTTCTGCTCCCCACTCTGTCTCTGGTGAAGCCTCTCGCTGCTCCTGAGCCTCTGGCCTGTACCCCAGTTCTGTATGCACAAATCAATAAATCTTTAAAAAAAAAATCTTATTCAGTTTTGAATATTTAAAATTTAGGAATTGGCTGCTGCCCCACCATAAACAATATGAATTAGTCCCTTGCAGTCCAGGGAATTAGAACCTAAGTGTCCAGTGGATTGGAATTTTGCTTAGTGATTTCTACTTGCTTTACATGGTTACTTGGTTCCAGTTTGCATGAATTTTAAGTCCATGTTTCAGTCAAATAAAACCTATTAGCAAACACCACAATTCATTTCTCAGTTCCAGTTAGTATATTAGCTGTGATTGCATAAAATGCAGACTTCATGAGTAGTCTTAAGTCCACGTCACTGCATAAATAGCTACGTAAATAGCATCCAGTCAGTAGCCATCACGTCACTCCCGTCAGATTCTTCAGTAACAGGTCTCTTCATGTTATTTAGCTCATGAACAGACAGGAAAGCATGTAGTTTTGTTGCTTCCTTGTTTCCAGTTGATAACTTGTGACATTTATAAAAATGGATATTTAAGAGGGAGATTAGCAAACTAAGATATGTGTGCAGTAGAGCCCAGAAAAGGGGGAGATGCTGGAAGTGAAATAAAAAATCCAGAGCCTCTAAGAGAAACAGCTGGTTGTGGGAAAGGCGGCACTGCCATCCTTTGAGTCTCTAGATGCGCAGACAGGAGCCGAGTGCGTGAAACTTACCAACATAGATATGGAAAGTAATTGTGACAAAAGAGTAAAGATGGCCCAGGGGAAGTGACACCATCAGCAACATCATGTTAAAGGAATCTCAGAGATAGTCATGACTTTGAAAGCACGAAGAACTGTTAGAAGCTGACCCAAACTTCTCAAAAGAACGTCACAGTGCAAGGAGCATGTCACGGAACCAATGTCATTTTTGCCATTGACTATTGCACGTCTTCAGCTCTTGTGCTTCTGTCTGCAGTCATAGCCTTGCAAAGATAGGACCGTCTGTACTGAAAATTGGCCCAACCCTGTTACCCGTTTGTTAACAACTGAAAAATTAGTTCACACATCCTCTATAACATTGTCAACAACTTTCATTGCTTTTCTAGCCTTTCAAAGGTAATTCATGTAATAAAGAAACGTCTGGTTGATTATAGAGCTTCTCTAAACCTCTGGCATGTGTTACTTTTCATTTCAAAAGCCCCAAAATTAAATATTCAGAGACTTGTAATTTTTGGTAATGTCAGGGAAATATATTTTTTGCACTGTAAGTTACTTTTGTTTTTGTTGTTGTTTGTTTTCATTGAAAAAAAAAAAAAAAGACCTCACTGGTAGGCTCCATAGGCAAACAGCCGAATTGCATGTGTTTCACACAGCAGGTTCTAGTGACAATTCTGTAGTGGTTGCTAGAGCTACCATTCATATCTGCAGTCTCCTGGGGGTGAGAAATGCAGTCTTGTTTCCTACTTTAAGTCATCAAGCAGTGGGGATTCATTGTGTGTGTTGTAGTAAGCATGCAGAACATTTTGATATTTAAACATCTAAAATAATTAAAACTGTCTGTATCATTCAACCTGATAGTAAGTGCCTATAATTTTAAACGTCCAAATTGGTTGGTGTTGAAAGATGTTAGTATAGTGAATAATAATAATTGTCTCTGATTATCTTTAATGCATCAGAGCCTGTGCTTTGGTCTGTGTAAGAGAAAGGAATCTTGATTAACATTTTGGAGAATGTCCCCTGTGCCACCATCAGGCCTGCCTCCTCCTCTGCTCCTCACGTAGTCTGCCACCGGCCACATGCTTGGTTACCTACAGAAATGCAAAGTCTTGTGTGGGGAATGTTTGTGCTTTCAAAAATTGGTTTAATCATGTTCAGGGAAGGAAGCTGATTTAAACATAGCCAGAGTGAATCTGAGAGTGGGCAGATTGGCTTTCTGTGCTTTTACAACTTTTTACTAAAGGAACCTTCTTAGCAGGCAAGTAGCAAGGAAACGAACTGATTTTTTTTCTTTTCAGATATGCTCTCTTTATATATGTGAATTTGTGTATAGTTTTCCTGGTCATCCATTTTATCATAATCATCAGCTTTCAGCTTTATATGGAAAAATATGTTTTGCTCCAAAATAGTTTTTCTTGAACCTGAGATAAAGATCACAATAACAGGGATCCTTCCTGATGGCACAGTGGGTTAAAGCTCAGCACTAAGAAGCTAAAACCACTTAGGCATGAGATCGATCTCTGCTCCCAAGGTGGCCCACATGGCATGGCAGACCTCTCCTGACCCACGCATTGCTCCCCTCATTAGTGTACTTAGTCAGTTGGCCTATACTGCTCCCCACTCTGTCTCTGGTGAAGCCTCTTACCACCTCTGGCCTGTACCCCAATTCTACATAAATAAATCTTAAAAAAAAAAAAATCACTATAAGAAGCAAAAGGAAGTTGCCAGTGATAGAAAGGAGTCAAAAGTGGTGATTTTGAAAATTCTTTTAAGTTCTCAGATTCTGGCCATTCATTCATTTATTCATTCTTTTTTCTTCTTAACTCCAAAAACAAAGGCAATTTCGGGAATAGGGCAATGGGGAATACAAGCATCCAAACTGTAGGGATGTGGTATAGCCCCAGAAGGAGCCCTCATCTAACTTCTGGACAGAACTTAACTTCAGATAAAAACTAAAGAAACATATGAAGCCTTCCATTTGGCTTTACTTCCACATGGGGCTTTCTAGCACACTGGAAATTGGGTGATTGAGGATGACTGGCTGTTACTGACAGGGTTGGATTACTGGCCAGCTGTGTCCCCTGCAGTGCTTCAGAAGGGAAGTCAGGAGAAGTAGGAGGAGGTGTGGTGTCTGCAGAGAAGATTCCAGGACTCAGGCTGCTTTTCCACAACTTTGGGCTCCAGCTCTGCCTCTCCTCATGCTCCCTGACAGCAATGAATGCCCACCCTGTATGAGAGGATCTGGCTTACCTGGGATCTGGCTTCTGCCAGCACCTGTCTCTTCTCTTTCTTTGTCACTTTGTGACCATGGTTAACTGTTCAAAAGTTCTCCCTCGTTCTTTCCAGGAATTTCATTATTGCATCACCTGGGTTCCTAGGTAATTTATTCTTCATCAGGAGACCTGTTTGTTTAGGACCTGTTATGCACCAGGGCATTTGACAAGCATCATTTCATTCCACCCAACAACCCTGTATCACAGCCTAACAGACGAGAAAACAACTCCTGGCCAGGGAGTCATTAATAAATACTGAAATGCAATTTGGAGCTCAAAACTTGTCCTCTTTTACCTCTTTGGTAGCACATCATGAATTGCCAGATTACAGTTTGCCTAAGTCATTTTTATCTTCCCCACTAGACTTTGAACTCCTGTCTTATCTGTTTATCATCTCCACCTCCACTGTCCACATCCAACCCCATGCTTGACTCAATGCTCTTGTTCCAAAAATAAAGTTTATCAGAGGACCAGATGAGTGAGTGAATGGAAACTTGAATCCATTCCCGAAGAGCTGCAGAGTAAAACAGAATTAGCAAGAAAATCTAAAATCCAATTTTACAAACAACATGAAATTTGCAGCAATAATTTGCTGCTATAAAACTTTGGCCATGGTAAGAATCTGTGTAAAAAGAACTCTTTAACAACCTGAGGGCTTCATTTACTTACTTGTTGAGACTCAACAGAAGGCATCAGGACTGTTTCTATTAAGAGATCTGCAAAATGCTTTGTTTTTTTCTATAGCACCAATTCCATGCAGGCACGTATTTGGTTACTGCCCAGGCAGAGTGGGGAGGAGGACTTGTTGGTGTCTAGGATGGCTTTTGCTGTCCCCTAACTGTGTGATACACTGTCACCATTGAAGGACAGACGGGGAAATGAGGTCAATAATCCTAGACAGTGGCAAAGTGCCTGGATACTGAGGGGCAATTCAGCAGGCCAGCATGCATCCCTCTGACTTCAGAGGAGCAGAAGCTTGTTGAGTTCGGTGGCTGTTGGAGTCGGTGAGTCCAAGCCTGCCCTGATTGTTGACCCTTAAAGCACATAACACCCTATAGTCCTAGAGTCATTAATCTGTCTTTTCGTGCAACTAATTAATTATGGAAGTGAGGCATGCTTGGAGAAAACGGTCTACTGTGACTTACCCAAATTACTGATCCAAATGACTGAGTGGCTCAGAGAGATAGGTCCAAATCAAAAATTCAGGACATTGTGCTTTGTATGTTTACTATGATTCTTGTGTTCCATGACTAGCTACTATAGGTATGAGAATGAAGTTCCCTAGGACATTGAGACATGGGCCACGACACTTCTTCCCAGGAGAAGTGGAGCTGCAGTAGTTAGGCTTGAAAGCTACTTACTACTCAGTTTTTACATTTGAATTGTGTAGAATTATTTATTCAAAAAACTCTTCAGGCAGATGATTATATTATCATACTCATTTGTTTGGAGGAGGAAATGTACTTATTAATCTAGTTTGCCTCAAACCAGAGAGAAGCACTAAGTGTTATGATTAGGAAAAGTAACAAGAAATTTATATTTACTTATTTGTGAAATTTACTTTTGACATTATTATGCATTTTAATTTTCAAAGGAGAAAAATAAGCCATTGGTTAAGAGGATTAAAATTGAAATTTCTTCTTTGGAGAACCAATGACTCCTAAAAGGTGATCATGGTTGAAAATGTTAACACTGATTTATTTGTAATGAAAACCTAATTTGGTTTTTAAGTAATGGTAACACTTTAATTGCCCAATATTATTTTACCTGGTAGCATTTTTTTTTTCTTATCATTTATTTCTTTACCATACACCAGAGACCTTGACTAAGAGTCTTTTCATTCTAGGAAAATTATTTCAAAACTTAATTTGTTAATAACTGTGTTTTTGGCCTGCCAAGTTTTTTACTTCCTTTTTTCTTTCAAATGCAGATCAATAGGGAGTAGGAAATTGGATTAAAACAACCACAGGGGTTTGGTTCTTTTTTTCATTTTTGAAAAAATGTCCACAGAAAGTCAATTATATAATATGCATTTGCTGTAAAATTGGGCCACACACTTTAAAAAGTGAGATAGAAGGGATATAACGTTGGTGATTATTACTCAAATACTAAGCTAACCTAGCAAAGGGGTTAAAGGAAAATAGAGTCCAGATATCACAGATCATCTCTAAAATTTTCTAAAGGTTATTTTGGAACTTTTCTGAAGATAACTTTTTTTTAATACTATAAAACTGATTTAATAGTGTATTTTTACTTGATTTTAGTAATTCATTAATTTTACATGAGAAATAACATTAAACTTGAATAATATGAATGATCAATTTTTACAAAATAAGATTTTGTTTTGTATAATTCTGTGCATCTTCGTTTGCCAACATAAGACAATACTCTAAAATGCACATGTTCATTTTGTACCAGATCCAGCCTTCATCCACCTGTAAGTTTAAAAATAGTCCTGTTCTGAGAAAGTGGCTATCTCAATTTAATGGCACAAAAATATTCTTGTCACTCCTAAGCTATCCAATCATTGTCTTATAGGATTATATTTAATTTTAATTTTCTGGTTTTGAATTTGATAGAAAACAGGCAGGAATTATGCAGGTGTCCAGAGACTTCTAGACATAAGTATAGTGACAAGTAAATCACTAACAACCTAGTTCCATGTGGAACACCAGAGAGCTGCAACAGTACACATCGACAGATTTATGTCTGTTGTAATAATGCCATGGCCATGAATTATCAATACAGACATGCAAGTATATAAACTACCTCTAAAAGATTCCTTCACAAATGTTTACTTCAATAAATTATTTCAATCCTTAAATAAAGGCTTGATGACTGAGTAGCACGGCCCCCCAGTGGGCACAAGCTGGTCTTTGCCTGCCAATGTGAAGTAATTGGTAGGTTAATGTTGTAATGCTCAGCCATTCACTGAGTGCCAACTTGGTGCCTGGCTCTGTGCTCGGCACAATCTGTGTCTTATTTAGCTGAATTAAATGAAGCAAATTCAACAGTGGCAATTCACATGTCAAATTAATAACACTTAGAACAGCAAGCCATTGATAAAATAAAATTTTGAGTTGTTTTAGTAAAATTTAATTTGTAAATTAGTATGACTTAAAACTTTGAGTATATTATCTTTTTTTGAGTATATTATCTATTATCATCTTTGAGTATATTATCTTCATTCTCAAGGTTTGCTTAGTACTAACTCATTTTTACATGATAAGTCATTAATACCTCCTTGTGTAAAATCAGACTTCCAAAGTTTGAGCATCAAAATCTATACCCCAAGTATTTATCTATAGCATTTAAAGTGTGACCCCTGCAGTCTAGTAGTTAAACTTCCTCCAGCTGGTAGTTTCACGTTTGCATGGTGTGAGTGCCTGCCCTCTCCCCTTGGATTTATGGTTACACCCCCTAGTTACACAACACTAGCATGATCCACTCCACCAAACCTGGGAACATTTTCTGGCAATGTGTACCCCAGAACATCATCATTGGAAATAGCATCTGGCTTTATGGTTTTAAGGGATCTTTTAAAATTCTCTGCAAAAGAAGGGAACATATCTCTGAATATGGTGATTCATTCATAAAGAAGTATTCTCTGAGCATCAGTCTTGAATGGTATTTTATGGGCATCCATGACCACAATTGGTTTGGATTCACATCTTGCCTAAAATTTAGCAAAGGAAGAAGGTGAATATCAAAGAACAGTGTGAATTATTTTTGTAAGTTATTACATCACTTTTTCAAAGGCTAATACCAACTCATAGCTCTGTGTCCCTTTATTGTGATAGCCTATGCTTTAAAGTAACTCACATTCTGCCCTGTTTGTTAATGTCCTCTGCAAACATACTCAGTTTGCTCTAGCTTGTCCTCTGGGTCTTTCGTGAGCATGCCCCGTCCCTTAAGAAAAGAAAGCTAATAACTCAAAGGCTAATATTAGTATAGGGAAACTGTATTTTCCCATATTATTGCTATGATGTGAGACAGAATCAGCATTCGTGTAGATTCTATCTATGACTGGTCCCCATTCCAAGAAACGGGATTGAACTAGTTCAAGAGAATTACTCCTGGAAGTCATAGTTGCTGTTCTTTGAGGGTGAAATGGATTTAGATTGAATAATTACTTTTTCTGGTAATGATAAAAAAATAAATTACATATACTCTTGAATTCTCAGACTTTCTTTGGAAACACTAAGTATGTGTAATACTCAGAAGAGGTTGTTAGCTTTCTCTCCACCTGTGTTCATGCCTGGGACCTGTGACCCCTCATCATGGCCAGCCTCACATTGGCCTTGGTGGCTTTATGTTTTCACTGTGAACAAGTTCAAGTCATCTGTTTTGAACCCCAGGCATAGGACATATGATTCCTCCCAGAGTCAAGCACCAAAAGTCGATTTCCCTCTTACCTATCTGGAGGTCTTGAGAGGTCTTAAACACACTTGCTGGCACCAAGATAAGAGACCAACCCATATTACAGATAAGGAAATTGAGACACACAGAATTCAAGTATTAGCTGGTCAAGAGAGGCCATTTTTAAATCCAGCGGTTGCCTCTCCAGATTCAGGTGGGTTTGTCATCTAAGTAAAGGCATCGTGAGAGATGGTTTTCTTTAGTATCAGACCTCTGGAGCCCCTGAGTGCTCTAGGCTTACCCATTCCTCTCTATTGGAATTTTGTTGTGCTTTTTTAAATTTGTGTTTGGGTCACTATAAATTCTGGGGAAGAACACCTTCCTCAGAATCTGTGATTCATCTTGACTAACACTGTTTTCTGAAACATTCCATGGCTCACCTACGTATAACCACCCACATTCCCCACCCCATACAATTTCTGTTAAAACTAATTCCCTGGTTCCTTTTCTATTTTATTTTGAACTACAAAAGAAAAAGGAGTTCCCTTTGCATGTACTTTAAATTGTAACTATGGAACAGTAATATGGTATCTTTATCAGACACATAAATTTTACACACACAAACACACACACACACCAAAGGCTGAGCTAGAGTTATGTTAGCACATATAGATAGGATCCTCTTAGGACTTTTCCTCCACCTCTGACCCATAACTTCCCCATGTCAATATTGTGTAAAAAAACACTCATGATATAGTGTGTTTTCTCCAGATGTTGAGAAGTGTGGTAAGCTGAGTGCAATTTAGAGTAGGAGAAAAAAAGTTACTTCTGATATAAAAACTGATACTAACAGAAGGCGAGCATCAAGTTTATAAACTTGGATTTGGAAGTGAGAAATGCCTGGACTGGAATCCTAACTAATTCCTGTGGTAGCACTTTCAAGCACTTACACACTGGCTATTTGTAGACTGGATGTACCTGCCACTCCCTGAACTCTGGAGATACAGGGAACAAAACCAAGGCTGCCCCAGTGGGGCTTCATACCAGTAAGACACTCAGTGAGTGAGTGAGTGAGTGAGTGAGTGAATAAACAAACAAATATTTCTATTGAAACCACCTTTGATATAGATCCAGAAAATGAACAGTTCTCCACACTTCACTGCTGCCATTGAGGGTCAAAGCTTGAGATCACTGCCACTACTTCTTAACTGGCTTCTGCTTTCATTTTGCCCCTGCAACCTGACTCAGTTGGGCACCAATAGAGTCCTCTCTGACCCAGGAATCCAAGTGCTCACTCCTGGACTAGTTATACAAAATGATTCCCTCTTGACTGGGGAGGTTCACTGTTGACTGGGGAAAGCTTTCATGTTATTCCCAATGGTTTGCCCTCCTCTTTGTCCCTATGCCAGCCAGCCACACATGTGTCTCCAGACCCCCTCCTGGGTTTTGCCCTAAGAATTGTGATTTCTCCTCACCTCCTTCCAAACTTGGGTCACATGTCCCATTTTAGAGAGGCCATTCCTGTTTAACATATAACAGTGCCTGACTGGGGGAAGAGCTGACATAAATGTACAATACATAAATATGCCAACCTAAAAATTTTAAACAGAGATCCCTTTTTAATAACCGTGTAAGTCATCATGGAATAAATTTGCCTACTTTGGAAGTCTTGGGAATCCTCTTGCTGCTAGACAAAGTAATTAGAATGTGTCATTTCAGTAAACTCAGCAGTGATGAATGAATGAGCATTATCTCTTCTTTTAGGAAACGATAAGGAAAAGTTAACTAGATGAGGATGCCCTTATTTGTTCTTGTCCATTGTACTGCCTATCAAATTCATGATTCTGGAATCTAGAGACTAGGAGATAGACTGTAGCGCATCAGGAATGGTTTCTTCACTCACAACTACTTGAAGCTTCTCTTTAATATGCAGTTTTTGTTGTGTTTAATAACACAGCATTTGGGGGTTGCTCCAAGACAGTAATCCTAGAGCTTCTTGAGGACCTAAACAAAAACAAGTCCTCTTTGACCTCAAAGAGGACATGTCTCGAGGCCTAGCCATGTTCAATGCAAGCAAACTGTTTGGTGGTAGGTTTAGTTTATAGCATTTTTATGCAGCTCTGTCCAGAAACATTTGAGCAGGGTGGGGGGAAATCAATAGTAGGTAAGCCAATTAGGGAGTCTAAGTGAAGCTGTTTCTCTAAGTCTAATAAAGGAGAAGGCAAGCTGAGCTACATGGGAAGTTGATAGGATTCTGTGCAGTGCTTTCTTGGTGGCAGCTGGACACAGATATAAGAACAAAGAGTGATTTGTTAAAGTTTACTCCCTGTTGGGACAAGCCATGAACCAACATTCAGAAAAAGAGCCAGGAAGACCTTCAAAGGGGAAGCTACAAAGACCTCTGTTTTTATGCATTGGCACAGAGCTACAGAGCCTTTGCCAAAAGTGGGGATAGAAAGTTTGGGGGTATCCCTTATCTCAGTTATTTCATTTATTTATTTATTCATTCATTCATTTATTTAGTTTAATTATAGTTATGAGAGGCATTAGTATGGGACCAGATACCCTAATCCATACTCATTCTCACTAAAACAGAACAAAAGCATTTTTTTGAGCAAATTTTTAAATATCTTAAATCAGGTCTCAGTTTCTTCATTTATGAAAGGAAGAGTGCTAAACCGCTACCTCACAAAGTTATTGCAGAAGTTAACATGGGCATATTTGTAAAGGATCTCAGAACAATTGTCATCCATATTATGCATAACCCAGGAGTTACTTCTATAATCCTCATTTTTATGTTGTAGGTACCTCATGAATATGTATATACATAAATATAATCTATCTTTATCACCAGAAGGAATTGTTGCAATTTTTCTTAATCTGCATTTAATCGTTAACAGATATAGGTTCTCTGTTTCTTTTATCTTTTTTTTTTTAAAGATTTATTTATTTGTACATACAGAACTGGGGTACAGGCAAGAGGCTCAGGGGTGGCAAGAGGCTTCACCAGAGACAGAGTGAGGAGGAGAGCAGGCAGATCGGATGAAGTACACTGCTGAGGGGAGCAGCCGGAGGGTCAGGAGAAGTCTGCCGCACCATGTGGTCACCTCCAGGGCAGACGGGAATCGAAATCATGTGGAATGGTTTCAACTTCTTAGTGCAGTGCTTTAACCCGCTGCGCCACCAGGAAGGTCCGATTTTGTTTCTTTTGAGAAGGAAAAGAGATTAAATACAGAGACCATTTTAAAAATATTAATCAAAAAGTACCAATTTTTGTATATACAATACAGTGAAATCTCTTGGCTTCTGAAAAGTATCAGAAAGATTCTCTTTAGATATATATAAATTCCATATGTGTACATTTCACTGACTCTAAGTTTTAAAAATGTTTACCCAGATAAAAATGCCATCTCAGTGATCTCAATCAGCTTCACTCAGTATGTTCCTTTTCTCTTTCCTAATTTCTCCATCAACAATTTTCCTTATATTGATGAACAAGCAGATTGATGCATCCAAGATACGAGCATCTGTCAAGTGCTAGAAACCTTTGAGACTTCCTAACAGAGAAAAGGTTTTGAAAGTGGACACATATTCCAGGGCATCTGATTGTTCCCATCCAGAATGGTCACTTCTTTTGTGGGATGCCAGAATGGTCACTTCTTTTGTGGGGTGCAGGAAACCAAATGTGATGAGGGTGCTGTATCTGAAGCTGAGTGGTGCAAACTGAAGAAGGTGGCGAGCTCAGCACCAACACTTAACTTCGAAGCAGAGGTTCTTCGAAGTGGGATGGGGGGCTGTGGGATGAGAAGCTGAGGTGTTTCTGGAGAGGCTGCATGAAGAAGTATATTTTTACTCAATGCATTTATCTTCCAGTTGCAAAGCAGTAGGCTCTCCAGCAGCTTCAGTGTTAGCATCCTTCAAGCCACTTAAAGACTCCAAACAGGCCCTTTGGAACCTGAAAAGGATGGGTTGAAAAGCATTTATTTTTCATTGATAATAATTTCAGATGTTAGTTTGATGCAGCCTGAGGAAAACTGTTTCCTTTTGCTATTCCAAGCAAATAATAATAATCACAATAAATTTTTTTAAAAAATCACTCAACCGTATTTGTGCTTCTAGTCTTAGAATTTCATTTTTAGACTTTCATTTTGACATTGCCTACAGATATTATCCTTTTATATCACTTTAAACATTGAGAATTAATATTTATTCATGATTTTTATTCATAATATTTATTCATGATTTTTCTGAACAAGGAGGATAATGGTAAGCTCTCAGGGCCAGAAAATAAACATACTGGTAAGTGCCCATCCAAATGCCTGCTCTCTCAGGAATGTGTGCTGAAATCCAGGATGGAGAGAGAAAATACCAGGTGGCATCACTGAAAAAAAGTAGTATGCATATTCTCCCATCTCTTAATTTGTTTTCATTTGATTTGGGGGAAATAGTGAAAGAGAAATTTCTCCTTGTGGTAGACAACCTAGCACTTCAAACAATTTGTGTCTATTGGCTAGACAACATGTAGAAAACTGACTGGCAGCTCCCCAGGACTGACAAGACAATGAGAGGCAGAAGGAATATGAACCTGAAAAGAGGGTCTGTCAAGCAGGCACCCTTAGGAGAAGTAGCAATCTCAGGGCCTCCCGTTGCAAAACCCAGAGAGCCTGGCAGCCATAATTTGCCTCGTGGTCAGGTACAGGAAAGAGGGACAAACAGACGCACTTTGGACCATCCAAAGCCCTGTGGCTCACAGTTATGTAATAGGAAGGAAGACATAACGAGGCAATCATGAGCTGGCACCACGATGGGTTTGAAGTCCTCTCCATGGTGAACTCCTATGCCTAAAAAATATACCTACATAGTTAGTATTTTTTTTGAAACAACTTCATTGAGTCTTTGGGAAGAATTAAACATGTGACTTCCTTTCCTACTAAAACAAAACTCTTTAAAAAATTACTATGTAGGTGTATATTTTTGGTCATCTGCTGTTTCTAATATACATGTAGCAGGATGGCAGCAACCCTGTGACTGGGCTGACACACCCCAGAAGCTTCACTCTTACAGCCAAAGACATTTGAAATAAGCTTATTGCGTCTTTGGGAAAAATTAAAAATATGACTTCCTTTCCTACTGAAAAGAAACTCTTTTAAAAAAATACTATGTATGTATATTTTTAAATGTTTTGAGAAACTAAAATACATTATTTCTTGTTTTTGTGGGTCTTGCAATCTTGTTACAACTGTGATAGAAAGTATTCAGACTGAAGTTGAAAATATCCTGACAATTTTCACTCAGACAACTTCGGTTCCTCGACTGGCCTAGTTTCTGTGGGATTTGGAGCTGAGCTTGGAAGGCACGTGGCTTCTGGACTCACTACCACCAGTTTGGTGCTTACTGTGGCTTTCGTCGTGCTCTGTGCTTCATGACTGTGATCCCATTTTAACTCCACAACTATCTAGTACGTTTAGATAGTGGGGTCACTCTTTTATGGTGAGGAAGCAAAGACTCAGCTATGAGGCTAATAACCTGCTTCAAGGACATGTAGACAGTAAGTGAGAAAGCCCAGGGAAAGCCAAGTTCTGCCTGACTTGCAGGTTCATCCTTACTGTCAACATTTGTACTGATCTTGACCAAGTGAGCAAATAACTTGCCTCTGAGATATGTGTCCCCGACTCAATTTCTCCAAGTGCACTTTCCAAAACGCATATAATTTCTAGTAGAAAGGATGGAGTGTTTTTAAAAACCATAACCAAATAACATTTGCCCAAGAGGTAGAGTTTGAGGGTCTGTGGTTTGGTGCCCCCCATGAGAAGCACTGTTGTAAGAGAGGTTGCTTTAGATACATAGGAGACACATGTTTCTCCCCTCCTGTCACCCTTTGCTCATTCAGTCACTGGAAGGTGAATAATACTCCCTTGAGATGCCGGGGCAAATAACAGATGCCCTCATGAAACTTATGTTCAGGGTGCAGGAATAAACAATAAACTAGTAAGATTTCAGTTTGTGACATGCTTGTGCAGGAAATAACCAGATTTAAGCATCATCAGATGGAGCATCATATGAATCCAGATGCCATGTGGTGGTTTGTCTGAGGCATGTCATCTGAACAAAGATTCTATAATGACTTCCTTTGCCCACAGGGTACAGAATGGCTGCAGCTCACATTTTCTTTACTAATACACACATAATAAACCTTTGGTTGATTCCAACCTGGTTCTGAAAAGTTCGGTAAAGTTTGTTAAGAAAAGTGTACTTGAATTTTAGTCAATATTAGGTTCCCAGATTTCTAGGGATAATGTTTTAAATCAAGCAATCTAATCTGCAGCTATAATACAGTAATATCTTGAACTCAATTTTTGTTGTATTTTTTTCCCCTTTCAGTTGCCCAGGGAATTCACCAGAAGCAGAAAACACATGTAGTTTATCTTTATCACTGGTTTATTTTTAGATGCATTTCATTATGAACCAGGTAATAATGAACATCTGAGCATGCTCCTTTCACAAAGCTGCCTCCTTCCTGTTCATAGCTATTGATGGCCTTCTTTTGGGTTTTACCTTACATTTTAATATCCCCAGAGCCAGGTTTGTTTTTAGAATATTCTAGCATCTCTGCCATATGCTGCTGAATAGTATTTCACAAATTTTCATATATGCCTTAATTCTGAAGCTTTCACCCTTTGGGGCATTTTGGGAACAGCTGCTGCTGATCAGGAATTTCTCCACAGCAGAGTGTTCGCGGTACCCTTGGCTGCTTTGAGGAAAGTCCCTTTCTTTCTTGCATTCCTTTATCTTTTCTTTCTGGATTTAATTTTCCATCTTAACAAAGCATTTCTCTTGTGATCTTTCTAAGTAAAAATATCTGATTGGTATATGTTTGAATCCCTATATATCTGAAAAGTATCCTTATTGCATCCTACTGACTGGACATAAAACTAGGTTAAAAAGCATTTTTCCTTAATTTTGAAGATACTACATCATTGTTTTCTAGAATCTAGTGCTGCTCAGAATCATAGTGTTATTCTTGTTCCTTTATGAGTCCTACTTTCTGGCACAGCTCTCAAAGGTACTGCCTGCATCCCACTGTTTTGAAATTTCACAGCAGCATGACTTAATTATGGATTTATATTTGTCCTTTGTCCACTCTTTCTACTTCTGGATGCCTGCATTCTACCATTTGATTAACTTATTAGTAATAATTCTTAACTAATTTCTCTTTTACCATATTCCTTACCTAGGGTTTTTATTACTTAAATATGAGACCCTCCTAATTTTAATGATCTTTCCTTTCCCTTTATTCAATTTTTTATTCTACTTTCTTGAATTCCTTTATTTTCTTAAAATTCTTCTATTAAATGTATTTTGATTGAATATTTAATGTCCAGAAGTTATGCTTCATATTTTTTATGTTTTATGTGTGTGTGTGTGTGTGTGTTTAAGGTCATTTGGTTTCTATTTTAGGGATCCACCTCTGCACTTACTTCTCCAGATGATTCTCCAAGCCTTTTGAAGTTTTCTTCAAATGTTCTATGAATATCTCATCTTCCTCCAGGTTCCTTTTTTCTGTTTGATTATTTGAATGTCTAGCTTTCATCTCAGAAGCCTGGCTACCCATTAACACTTAAAAGGGAGTTACTGAAATGCGGATGGGGTCTCAGTGTGAAAAGGAGAAAACTGTTAGTATAAAATACACTATGTAGAACAGTATTCTGAGCGAATTTCTTCCAAATCTCAAGTAGGTTAGAATCCTGTTTCCCCCTTATAAACATATATACACACACACAAACATCTATCATGAATTAATAAATTTTCTTAGATGGAAAGATGGAAAATATCTTGTTGGAATATGTCCCATGTCCACAACTGCTTTAGAATTTTGGAGTAATTTAAGAAATATAGTTCCATCTCTTTAATTTGAGGCTAAAATGTGAACCTTAAGTGTTTTTATTCAGTATTAAAATATGATAAATGTTAAAATTCATTATCAAAATGTCTTATAATCTGACAAATACATTTATTTCTATTGTAATTAAACCTCCTGTGTCATTTTTCAAATCTCATTTATTGGGGAGAAGATTATTTGCTCCCCCACTCCATGCTGTACTATTTTTTTAAATTCCTATTTTTTTAAATTTTATTTATTAATGCATACAGAACTAGGGCACAGGCGAGAGGTGCATGGGTGGTGAGAGGCTTCACCAGAGACAGAGTGGGGAGCAGAACAGGCAGACTATTGAAGTACACTGCTGAGGGGAACAGCAGGAGAGGTCTGCTGCACCATGTGGATCACCTCTGAGGCAGGGATCGAACTCATGCTGAAGTGGCTTTAGCTTCTTAGTGCTGTGCTTTAACCCACACAGGGGATTTAGGAGAGCCTAAAATTCCTTTTATTTTGAAATCACAACATGTATAATAAGTAACAAAAATAGCATAAATAATGTCACCCAGTGATTATGCTTATGTAATTATAGTGCGTTATCAAAGCCAGCATTGACACTGGTACAATGTGTGCATAGCTCTGTCATTGTATCACAAGTATAGTTTCCCATACTCTTCCAAAGTACATGGTCACCCTTTTGAAATACCTTCAATCACATATTTATCAACATATGTACACATACACACCCTCAGCCCCTGAAAAACATTTGCCTTTTCTCCATCTGTATAATTTTATAATTTTAGAACGTTATATAGATTCATACAGTTTGTTGCATTTGATATTGTTTTTATTCACTCAGCTTAATGCCTTTGAGCTATATCCATCTTGATGCCTTTATCAGTAATTAGTTCCTTTGCATTGCTGAGTAGCATTCCACGCGATGGATATACCACAGTTTACGAAAGGACTAGTTTGGATAGTAAGCAGAGAGAGTTTATTGAGAAAAAGATCTGTTTAGCTCTCAGACAGAGGCCAGTGCACTGGTAAAGCCAGCAGGGTGTCTACAAGAAAAAAAGGGGAGCTGGGGCTTATATAGCTTGTGAAACTGACATGGCTCTGTATTTCCACACCATGCCCTTTTTTGATCAAGGCGGTATGTTCTGGTGATTTGGATACTTGGATGCTTAGTTGGTGGGGCTTCCCAGACTGCCAGAATGTCCAGAACATTACACTGTTGCATACCCGGATACTTAATTGGTCCCGATGTCTGGCCCACCCAGATGTCCTTTCTCTGGAATAAATGTGGAAGTATATGATTGCTAGATTCTCTATAACTGTACATTTAGTTGCTACATTTACAGTGTGCCTCACAATCTAAGCCACTTTTCTCTGCATTTCTTTCCAACATTAGTTTGGTGTCACTTTTTTTAATCTAAAAAGTACAGGGTCACCCTGGACCCTTATCTGACAAGTGTGTATTGATAACTCAATGCGGTCTTAATGCTTAGTGATGTTGTACATCTTCCTTAAGTGTTTATATTTGTGTGCTCTCATATTAAAAGTTCTCTTCCTATCTTTTGCCCATTTATTAATTAGATTATTTGGCTTTTCGAAATTGATTTGCAAGAGACCTTTATTGATTCTTGGTATGAGTCCTTTGTCTGACATATGTTTTGCAAGTGTCTTTTCATCCTTGTGACAGGGTATTTCACAAAACCAAAGTTGTGTGTTTTATTTTCATTTTATTAAGTCAAGTTTATATATATTTTTTCTCTTTGTGGATCATGCTTTTACATATCTAAATATCCTTCATCAAATTCCAGGTTCCAAACATTTCCCCATTATCTCATTCTCTTTTACAAGTCTGTGATCCTTTTTGATTTAATATTTTCACAATCTATGAGGTTTATGTCAAGGTTCATATTTTCACCAACTCATGTTCAGTTGTTCTAGCTTCATTTGTTTAAAAAAAAAAAGACTATTCTTCCTCCACTGAAATGCTTTTGCAACTTTGTCTAGAATAAGTTGACTCTAGGTCTATATTTGGTTTTGATATTCTGTTCCATTGATCTCTGTGTTCACTCCCCCACAGTATCACACGGTCTTAATTACTGCAGCTATATTATGTCTTAAACTTAAGAGGAGAGATCCTTCCCACCTTGTTCTTTTTCATACATTGTTTTAGCTATTATAGTTCCTTTTTTTTTTCTTTTTTTTTTCTTTTTTTTGCCTTCCCACAGAAATTTTAAAACAATCGTGAGTATATTGCATGTAACTGTGAGGACTTTCGCTTGGTGCTCACTCCATTGTCCTGCCTCTCCCTTATTTTCATTTGGCCCACTTTGCTCAGACCTGCTTCTTTATTGCTTACCTTGTGTGACGTGATTATCTATTTAGAAAATATTAAAGTATCTACAAAATAAAACAAAAACCCTAAGAAATGGATTCAGCAAGGTTGCATTGTACAAGATCAACATACAAAAGTCAATTGCATTTCTATTTATTGGTAATAAGCATATGGATGTCAAAATTAAAAATACAAAACTACTTAAGCAGTTCAAAAATGAAATGATGATTTATAAATTCAACAAAGCACATAAAATATTTGTATGCTGAAAAATTTGATAAAAGAAAATTTCAGACAGACATACCAGGATAATGAACTAGAAAGCTCAATCTAGTAGTCAATATTCCCCAAGTCACTAAATAAGTTAAATGTGATACTGATCAAAATCCCAGAAAGATTTTGTGTAGATACAGCTTCTGTTTTTGCTGTATTTCTCTTTTTACAAGAAAGAATATTGGAATTTCCATGTATTTTGAAAACGATCATTTGATGAGAGAAATGATTTTCAAGTAACACTTAAATCTGTTCAACACTCTTAAGTAGAAATGACACTTGTGCCATAATAATTTAGCTCATGCACACCTTCTATATGCCAGGCTTCATGGCAAGCCCCTTCTACACTTCATGATGTAGAGCCTTCACAAACCATCGTCTCAGGAAGGGACTGTTATTTTTCCATTTAAAGGATCATAAATGGAAGCACGTTAAAAATTTACTTGTCCGGGCCCTCCCTGGTGGCGCAGCGGGTTAAAGCACAGCACTAAGAAGCTTAAGCCACATGAGTTTGATTCTCTCTGCCCCGGAGGAGATCCACATGGCGTGGCAGACCTCTTCTGACCCACCCGCTGCTCCCCTCAGCAGTGTACTTCGTCGATCTGCCTGTTCTGCTCCCCGCTCTGTCTTTGGTGAACCTCTCACCCCCCATGGTGAGGGAGACCTCTTCTGACCCACCCGCTGCTCCCCTCAGCAGTGTACTTCGTCGATCTGCCTGTTCTGCTCCCCACTCTGTCTTGGTGAAACCTCTCACCCTCCATACCTCTGGCCTGTACCCCAATTGTGTATGAATAAATAAATAAATCTTTAAAAACAATTATTTATACAAGGACAGAGCTGAAGTATTCAGAAGCAAGACTACAACAAGAACCTACTAGAGATCAAAGCCTGTAGTATATTTGGCATTCCTTGCCCATCCTCATTGCTCAATGCCTTCCCTAGGTTCAACAAGGGACTCAAGCCATGGGCTCTTTCAGATAACCCTATTTTTTGAAATTGCTATAATCCTATATCCCTTTGCCACCCTATTCCCTGCATATCTCTGTTTTTAGTATTCTCCACCTACTGTAGTATGTGGTTTCAGTTAAAGAACTAAATCAAAGTATTACATTAGATTATCCAGTGCTAAAAAACCATTCAGTACCTTCCAGAATAACTGTTTTTGAGTTTTTATTTTAAAAAGCCTTTCCAATATGTCAGAGAAGGATGATTACAGAAGTATTGTCTTTCACCCAAGTGGGAGAAATGGATCTTGGAATGACATATCACTTTTCTTAAGTGTCAGGGGAAGTAGGTCACTTTATATTGTTTATCATGACTGAGAAGCTGACATTGAAAAACAAGAAGTTGAATATTAAGTAGTTCTTTGTACAAAGACTAAAAATGAACTATTGGAATATTTTCTGAGATAAACGAAGGTATTTTTATATCATTTTTTTCCTAGGATCTCTCCAATATAAATCTCACATAACTTTAACTGTAGCTTGACAAAATTAATAAGTTAATCTTCATATGTGCATTGGCTTCATTTCTTGCAATGTTTTTGCAGATAATCTTGTAAACATGGAAGGGTTTTAACTTGAATTCTAGAAACAGAAAGAACTCAAGTACCTTAGGAAGTAAAACAGATGAATGTTTACAAGTCTGTCTATCTTTGTGACTACTAAATGAATGAAAAGAATCTAATCAATTACTTCTAGAAATCAATAAAGTAAAAAAAAAGAATGTCACAGAAGAGTTAGATCTTCTGGAAGCTAATGGAAGAGGAAATTACATGATTGCAAACATTCATTTGGAGGTGTAAACATTGCATTCAAAGAGGTTTCTGCAACATCTCAGGATGCCAGTGGCCTCCTATCATCCATATTGTGGTTCTCACTGAGGATTTGATGACTTGATTACTAAACTCAAGTTGCTGACTAAAAGAATTTGGGATGACATGATCTGAAAAGGAAGCTGACACATCATATGCTCATAAAACAGTACTCTCAGCACATTTATTACAGAAACCTTCCCAGCTCCAGCTATCATTAGAGGGCGGCTCTGATCTCTACATGTCAGACACCTCATTGGTTGCCCCATAGCTAATCCCTTGATGCAATAACTGGCTTATATAGGGTGATTTCTGTGGTCAGTTTCAGAGCCTATACCTTGCTTGCAACACTAATATATTTTATATATAAAACCTTGTATACGAAAGGCAAGAGGGCCCTCCCTAGTGGCTCAGAGGGTTAAAGCACAGCACTAAGAAGCTAAAGCCACTTCAGCATGAGTTTGATCTCACCTGGGAGGTGATCCACATGGCGCAGCAGACCTCTCCTGACCTGCCCGCTACTCCCCTCAGCAGTGTACCTCAGTTGGCCTGTTCTGCTCCCCACTCTGTTTCTGGTGAATCCTCTCACCAACCTTGAACCTCTGGCTTGTACCCCAGGTCTGTATGCATAAATAAATCTTAAAAAAAAGAAAGGCAACAAATTCAGAGACATCAAGTACATCATGTATGTAAGATCAACCACGGAGCAGATGAAGCAGTGCTAGAACATTCAAAAAGAAGGGCTTACCATGTACCGCAAGCTGTCTGTGGCCATGACCAATGATATGCCCCCCTTTCTTCCTTCCTCTTCTCCCACATTCACCTAACCACCTTCCTTATCCTAGGAGACTTAATCCACTTGTCAAAAACGTATTTGCCACTCTTGAATAGTGCAGGTTTTTTCAGTGTTAAATCACTTATTTTAGTTTATCTTTAAATCTTTCTTTTTCTTTTATGTTTTCTCTGTTCTCATGTTCCTGACATCTTACATTGAATATAATTAATTAAGTCTAGGCAGTGACAAAGGTTTCAAAGAACTGGCCTTATTGGAAAATTTGATATTCATCTGTCACACCTTCGCACTCATTATAGAAGCCCCCCTAAAATGGTACTCCCCTGTGTGCAGGAGCCTTTCCTGGATAAAAGTAAATAAATAAAAACCTCTCTTTATAAAGGAGTTAGTTCCAGTTTGGGATTGTTAACAGTTCAAAATTTTCCTAAATCAATCTGCAGATTGCTCTCATATGTAATGACATTTTTTCTGATAACATTTTCTTGAGCTCATTAAAAAGAATGGACGCAAACATGTATGTTCCCATGTTAAAACATCCTAGTGACATTTCCTGCCACAGGTAGGGAACCTAAAAGTTAAAGTGGCATTGTCCAGAGTCACCTCAGAGCAAAGACCCTCTCATTTTGGGGTCCCAGAACCCGGAGGGGTGTCCACACCATTCCCTTCTCGTCCATGCTGTGCTTCCAAGGTCGCACATGCTCCCTGGCCTTTCCTGTCCTCATCCTTGACTCACCCCTTTAGTTTCTTTGTGCCTGCCCTTCAGTAAGGTCCACCTCACAAGTATATTTCCCTTTGTCTCAACACTGGAATGGGTAGGAGTTCATATTCTCACTTTCATTTGTCCTCCACCATTTTGCCTTAGAACCCAGTTATAGAATCTCACCACCATTACTCTGAATGATTCGATCTGCCCACTGGAAGTTTACAAACACTGGTTCTGTCTGTCCCATTCACATCAGTACTAGAACAGTGCCTAGAACCATGCCTGGCACTTGAGGAGGGGGATATATAGCTGGTTTGCAGAATGATTGAATTCTTTCTGTAGCTACTTCATGAACCACAAATTCTTAAAGCTGTTTTTCCCCCCAGGGTCTCTGATTCTCCCTTGGTAAACTTTAAATTTGTAGAAGACTTACTTTCTTCTGACTTTCAGGAGATAAAATGATAATTCACTAAGTGATTTGTTCTTGGCAGAAGGAAAAGCAAATGGAGGGTTGTCGCCACCTGTCACCAAGAGGTTTTGCCTTTGTGACAGTCTAGAATCTTTTCTGGTGGTAAGTGTTGACTCTCTGGAGTTCAACAACACTCCAAAGCAGCATCTCTGTTCTTTTCCTCTTTCAGCGTTAACCAGATGTGCTCTGACCTATGCCTCCCCTTAGATGCTAAGGGACCGGAGAGGTCCAAGCTGCTCCGCAGCAATGGCGCTGCAGCCAATGCTTCAGAACTGTTACCTTCTGAAAGGGTCTATTCTGATGAGCAGTCACAGACAGCTTCTGAGACCTCTAGCTTTGTTTACCACCCATGCTCATGTTTTTTTTTCTCCATGTTTTCCCCTCAGCTCTGAGTTATCATGACGTCTCTGGTGTCAGGGGCATTTACTGGATTTTTTTCTATCAACATTCAAATATGCTTTCATATCCACCATGTTATTTTTTTTTAAGATTTTTTTTGTTGTTGTTATCTGTTTGTGCATACAAAAACTGGAGGTGTGAGGATGAGAGGATTCACCAGAGACAGAATGGGAAGCAGAACAGGTGGATCTACTGAAATATACTGCTGAGAGGAGTAGCAGACTAGACAGGAGATGTCTGCTGTACCATGTGTGTCAGCCCCCTGGCCGGGGATCAAAGTGGTGATAGCAGGAGACTTAATACCTACGCCACCAGGGAGGTCCCTCCTCATCTTAAAGAAAAACCCCTCTCTAATCCTGTTTCCCCTTCCAGCTTCCACCTCATAACTCCTGAAATGAGTCATCAGCATTCTTTGTCCCACTTTTTTCTCTCCTGAACCCCTATCAGTCATTTTACTAAAACTGCTTGTCAACAGCCAAAATTGAAAACAACAGCATTCCACCTAGCTGAATTCTTGCTCCCCTTTTCTTATAGCATCTCTATGTATCATACTTCTCATTTTATCTAGCATGTGTATGAGTGCCATAGATGGCTTCTTTGGTTGTATTATGGATTGTTTATTTTGTTCACTGCCTGGTATAGTTGATGCTGAGAATACACTTTCTGAGTGAACAAATATACTACTGGTGCTTCCTGCCTGTCTCTGTGGAAACCCACGCCCTTCAGGTCAGGGAGCTTATACAAGATGGTCTTGTCATATTGAAGATGTCTTCATGGTCTGAAAGATTTATGCCATACTATTTATAGCTAAGCACAGAGGTGGGCCCAAGATGCAATCAAGACAGACTTGGATTTTTATGTAATCAAGTGATAACATAATTATTGTCCCTGTTGCTCTGAACATATTCTAATTTTTTTAGCAAGATATTAGAGTAATCATTTTCCACTAAGGACTGTAGTGGAATTCTTGGACACTTTTTGAGACTCATACAGAAGAGCTTTTACCACAAATTGGATTTATTGAGTCTTTTTTTTTATGTTTTATGAATGCCTTCTCACCAAGTTTTCAGAACATCTTCCTGCCTCTTACTCCCCCTCACTGTTTTATCCTCTGCCACAGCAAGTACTGCTAACTACAGTTTCTCCCTCAGTGGGTACACAGATTTTACCACCACAGCAGGAAGGGTGTTTCATTATGAAAGCAACCCTGAGGCCTGGCATCAGACAGGCTGGGGGTGGTGAAGAGGGTACTGGCTAGTATTCTTTTCTCCCCACCTTCCTGGCTGATGTCCACCACTGGCTCTTCTTCACTCCCTAAACGTTGATCTTTCCTGGCTCTTCAGAGCAGCACAAGGGCACAGGTTTAGAATAGATAGTGTGTGGCCATATGCTCCTTTCAGTGACCAAATTCAGGAAAGTCACAGAAACTTCTCTCTGTGCTGTTAAGTAGCACACATGCTAGCTGTTGTTCACAGCTGACAGATCCAAGTCATCTTCCCCATCTATGAGGGCTGACAGAGAAACAGTGCTCAAAAAATGCCTGCTACTCTATTTTTCTTGTTAGACCTTAGAGATTGTGCCCCAAAGCTTGATCATGGAGCGTGAAATAGCAACAACCAACCATCTTTTGCCACAGCAAAATTATTCTTTCTCATTATAAAGGAAAAAACAAAAACCCATTTCTTACTGAACCGAAAAGAAGCTAGAGACTAAGAAAAATCTTTCTAAAAGCCAACTCGCTTTTTCCACTTTGCATGAGTCATTTCTCTATAGTAAATAGGAATGAGAAGCTTAAATATTAATCAAGATAGAGGCAGATAGTATCATTGTAAAGTGAAAGCTTGAAGGAATAATATAAAAAAGTACTTTGTGTTTGAATGGATAGTGAAGGCAGAGCTTACAGATCTAATGAAAGATTTTCTTTGTCTCTCATTAATGTCTAGGTTTTAAAGTGTTTATCAACAAAATTTTAATGTAGATTTAGATTATGATAATCCTTCAAGAGCCTCTGAAGTGAGTTGGCTTTTCTCATTTCCTTTTTTCTCCTCAGCAGAAATAAGGAGGTGGAGAAGGCTATGTAGCTCCTTGATACCTCTGGCTTTCTCTTCTAGGCAAAGACACATCTTTTGGGATTCTTGTCAGACAAGGGGCGCTGGATAAGATTCTGCACTCTGCTGCCCATGATGCCAGGCACTGCCCTAGCGGCACCAAAGTCAGACAGCCTGCCTGTAGGAGTCCTTGGTTGGGGAGAAAGTATTACCACCAGTCAATTATAAGAACCAAAAAGGAAGTGTCTGAGAGGTCAGAAAAGGCTTCCCAGTGGGGTTGAGAACTCTTTCTTCAGCTTGGAAGATTCTAGGCAAGGTCTAGTAGAGAAGGGCAGGGGGGTTGCAGGGCAGGCATCCAAGTATAGAGGCAGGCCTCAGAAGGAGGTTCCTGGTGACAGGTGAGGATAGACAGGAGGGAGGGAACCTGTGAGCATAGACCTGGCTGTAGCAGTCTGTCTACCAAGGCCTCCCACTCCGTTCTCAGGACATGCCTTCTCCAGACACAGCGAGACCCGGGTACCTGGCAGAGTCAACAGTTGGCCTTCTGCCTACTGCTTCAGTTCGAGCAAACTGAGAGACAGAGCTGGAAGGGGCCTGGGCAAGGCAGGGTAAACTTATTAGTCATTCCTGAACACCTTGTCACTTGCACCCAAAAATAGTATTTCAAGTGCAAATTATGGTGAAGCCTTCCTTACCTTGTACCATTCAAGGCTGGAAAATGATTTATGTAAGATGCATTAAGCGCTAAAGATTAAAATATGCACTGTAAAAATAGGTGTCTATCAACTTACAGCTCTTATTTTGAAAATCTATTATTTGTTCACAACTCAGTCTGAATCCTGAAAAATGTAAAAATTCTATGCCTTTCCTGGCTATACTTAAGGTAAAGAACTAGTTCTCGTTGTTCTAAGAACTGCCATCCTAAAAGCTATTCAAGAGATGGAAAATAGTTCTGGGTGTTCTGCAAGTGAAATCAGTGGTCTTTGTTATTTATTTAAATGAGCCCACTGGTTTTCTTCAGAATTCTACTTTGTGTTGATTTCCTTTGGCACCATATTTGTGTTCTAAACACAATGAATGGTGACATGTTCCTTAAGGTGTCAGTGAACAGTCTGTGTTCATTTGAGTGTTGTTACCTCGTGCTCTCCAGCTGATCGAAGGCATTTGAGTGTTGTTTCACATTTATGAAGTAGGTTTCAAGTTTCATCTCCCAGGTTTTTATATCTGATAGTTTCATTGAATCTTTACAATATAAAATGATGTGCTAGATTTACTACTGAGAGTTCAGCACTTTAGCTCATGTCAGTGAACATTTTAGTGAATGTCTATCTTGCGCATGGCTGAGCTTTCGAAAAATAGTAATTTAAATGTGTGATTCCTGCTCTCCAGTGGCTCTTTATGGTCATGTAGAATAAATACAGCCTATGTGACTTATTATTCTTTTAATATATATCTCATTGTCACCAAAGTTCACCTAACTTTGATGGGCTGTCGTCAGTGATGTCAAAAAAGAAAAATTAATGGAACATAAATATGAACAAGTTACTTCTCTGCTTATGCATTCATGATAATAGCAAGTAGCATGATTATTTGGTTTAACAAAAGGTTCTCCTACTATCTGGGAGAAGCTGGTGCTAAGCAGCAAATGAATAAAAGAAAGGAGATTTTAGGAACTGATAATTTAAGTAGTGTTGTCTGACCCATGTTATTTTTTAAAAATGACATATATTTTTAAGAGCTAAAGTGGCACTGTGACATAGTGGGGTGCACTATAAATACCTGGTGCAGAACCAAAGACCACTTAATTGCCAAGTATCATAGACAACTCTCACAGCATCTTTGAACATCAGTTTTTCCTTTGTAAGATGGGAATCCTTGGGTGATTTGGTGATTTGGTGATGGGAAGCCCAAGGGGATTACAACTGAGATGGAAAAATGCACAAAAACATGTATAAGTAAACTATCATATTATTCATAAAAAATAAAAAGGGTGGGAATCATAATACTTGCTTAACAGGCATTGGAAGGATTGAATTTAAAAACTAATAAAACACTCATACGATTGGAAGGGTGGTTAGTAAGATGGTTATTAGGGGCAATTTTTTATGAATTTTTATTGAAAGTGGTATATTAATTATGTAATTTTTCAGGTGTGCCTCATTCCAAATCTACATCTGTATATATTGCATAAAGGTCACCAAAAAAATTCTATTTTTTAAAAAAGATTTATTTATTTATGCATACAGAACTGGGGTACAGGCCAGAGATGCAAGAGCAGTGAGAGGATTCACCAGAGACAGAGTGGGGAGCAGAACAGGCAGGTCAACAAAGTACACTGCTGAGGGGAGCAGCAGGCAAGACAGGAGAGGTCTGCTGTGCCATGTGGATCACCTCCCTGGCCAGGGATCGAACTTGTGCTGCAGTGGCTGCAGCTAGCCTCACAGTGCTGGGCTTTAACCCGTTATACCACCAGGGAGGGCCCTAAAAGTCTATTTTAAATGTAATTTATGTAACGATTACCTAATATGTTCATAACAAACTTGATACGCTCTCCCAAAAAATGCTGCTTTACCTTTTGCCCCTGCAAGTGTATGTTTCCCAATTTTAACACTTTTTTTTTAAAGATTTATTTATTTATTCATACAGAACTGGGGTACAGGCCAGATATGCGGAGGGTGAGAGGCTTCACCAGAGACAGAGTGGGGAGCAGAACAGGCAAATCGACGAAGTACACTGCTGAGGGGAGCAGCGGGCGGGTCAGGAGAGGTCTGCCGTGTCATGTGGGTCTCCTCCAGGGCAGGCGGGGATCGAACTCATGCGGAAGTGGCTTAAGCTTCTTAGGGCTGTGCTTTAACCTGCTGCGCCACCAGGGAGAGCCAATTTTAGTACGTTTTAAAGTTTATTTCATGTTCTTTCTGTGTGCCAGTAGGAAGTCTTACCCCTCTTCGCTGACATAAAGGGACTTAGACAACCTAAAGGGGTAATAAGAAGATGCATAAAATCCCAACACAATGTCTTCATGAATTTCCTAAATTTTATAATCACTGGTCTTGTTGAGTTGTTCTTGCTACCATTTGAACCAACTAACACTTGCCCACACACTAACTAGCACACCTTCTTAAACCTCTGACTTGAGTTTACTAGTCTGGGCAAAGGATATCAATGTTCAAGGACATTCATAAGCATTTAGCATTAAACTCAACTCCAGAGAGTAGACTCAGCCATTCTCACAACTCAATACCAGAATGCACCAAACTCGCTCCATTACAGGACATAAGTGACCAAAAGTAGGGTCATTTTTATGTTTGTTTGGATAAAGCAAACAAATAATTGTATTGGATTTTTCACTAGGAATTCTAGTAGCCTTACTTTTTAATTACTTGTAGTTATTAACATCAAGCACTGCTTTATATTTCGAAATGGCTTTTTGTGCTAGCTACGCTTGGCACCGATTTCTGAAAACCAGTTCAGAGTGGGGGCTTCTCCACACTGACACACATTGGTGACCCTCTTAACATTTTCTTCACCTTAGGCCAAGTTTCTTTGGAACCAGAAATGATTTTTCTCCTTAATTAACTGCTTCATTTTAATTGTCTTCACTAAGACAAAGATTTTTAAGAGAAGTTCATACTTTACTTACAAATGAAAATGAGGCATGAGAAGGGGTTTTCGAAAAGGGGTTTTGAAGCCTCCACAGTGGATTAAGATTTAAAATCTGTTCTTTTTTTCTCCTACCAACTTTAGGTTTGATTTCATTTTTAATAATGGCTTTATTATTTACTCTAGCCTGTTTCACTCACATAACTGTTTGCTTTGAAATTGGAAACCACATATTTTCCTTGTAACTCAAATAAAAATGGGGTCACGCAGGTGACCTTTTAGACAGAAACTGCACAGTCAATCCACTTTGACAGAAATAGCACACACACACTCACTTGAGAGTAATGGAATCATTTTAAGACAAAAGATCATTCACTTGCCATAAGCTTGAAATCTAATGATGGTAATCATCAGAGCTACGCTGTGGATACTGGAGAGGAAATTTAATAATAGCTTACATTTATTGAAGAAGAGTGGGGGTGGTTCCCACTCTGAGTGTGTTTGATGTGAGGAAGCCCTCTCACATTAGCCCCTTGAAATGTAGGAATACTTATGACCCGTGTTCCACAAGTAAGGAAACTGAGGTACATTGAGCTTGAATAACTTGGTGTAGCACTGTGGGTGATCCATTACTTCTTGGGTGGGTCCTGGAGTAAACCTCACTTTGAATCAAGGGGGGACTCTGAGTCCACATGCAAATCGACAGAAAACTTTAAGGACCCATTTTATTGTATGGTCTGGATTCATTACAGTGTGAGTGTTCCTTCCCCTTACCCCCTCCCCCCCTTAACATTTCACCCTGCTGGATTCTCTTTTCCATCCCTAGAATGAAATCTTATACACGATCCATAGGCTCATCAGTTCATCTTCAATAATTCAAAGTTCTCAGATCAGTTTCAGGTATGTCATGACCAAAACTCTAACCTCTCACCCAGTTTATTTTAACCTCTCCTTCTCCAGTTCTGACCTGTGTTGGCTTGGGTCTGGAAGAGGGAACTTAGATTTAGAGGGGCTTTGCCCTTTGATCTCTTCAGCTTCTGTCACACTCATTATTAGGCACCATTTATACCCTCTGGAGCAGGTCCAAAGAGGGTGTATGACCAAGAGCGGTTGGCAGAGCGTAAGGGGAAAATGACAGGCTTCCTGTCCTTGACACCTGTCATCTAGTGTCTCCAGGGCATGATGGAATTCAGAGCTGTTTTCTTGCGGGGAGAAGGAAGGTGGGTCTACTTGGGGACAACTACATCTCTGTCCCCTGACTACTCACAGCTTTCCCTTCAGTGATGGTCTGTGGACTTTTTTGGTGAGGAATTTTTGGGAGATGTTCCTTTTAAGGTAACCCCCAGACCACCTTTCCCTAAGTACATATCTGGACCCAGAAAGTCCTCACCCTTATACTGATAGAAATGAAACTTCCAGCCCTCCCTGGTGGCACAACGGGTTAAGACACAGCACTGCAGGCTAGCTGCAGTCACTTCAGTGCTAATTCAATCCCTAGCCCTGGAGGTGATCCACATGGCAAGGCAGACCTCTCCTGGCTCACCCACTGGCTGCTCCCCTGAGCAGTACACTTCATTGATCTTCCTGTTCTGCTCCCCACTCTGTCTCTGGTGAATCCTCCCACCTCCTCTGCATCTCTGGCCTGTACCCCAGTTCTGTATGCATAAATGAGTAAATCTTTAAAAAAAAGAAAAAGAAATGCAACTTATTTTTTCCTTTGTCCTGTGGTTCCAGCACAAACTTTGCCTTGAACTTCTCAAATGGGAAATGAAGCAAGTCTTATACTTATTATAAGTATAAGACTTATTATAAGTCTTCTTATAATAAGAAGCCTGTGTGACTTTTGGGGTAAGCCCTGAGTCCTACCTCATCAATTGTACTGCACTACAGTGCTAAGCAAAGAGCTTGAAACTGTCCTAACACTGTCCTTCTGAGGTAAAGTCAGTGAACACAATCCATCAGTGTCTTTCTTTGCCCATGTAAAAACTCTATGGATAAGTTTACACCGTCCTTACCCCTCCCCTGGCACCACCTGGAGGATGTTGCTGTACCCATACAATTGTCCTAATGATTTCAACCCACTTACCAAAATAGGGCAAGTTTCATGCTGTCTCAGCCCAATGCCCAATGCCTCAGTGCAACGAGGGTAGACATTATTCCTCATCCATTTTCATTAAAGCCTTAAGCATTAGCTTCAATGGCATCATTGCAACATTTGTTTCTCACCGTTTGGTTGTATGACATGTATATGTTAAAAGAAGTAAGGTTTGGGCCCGCCCTGGTAGCACTGTGGGTTAAAGCACAGCAACAAGAAGCTAAAGCCACTTCAGCATGAGTTTGATCTCTGCCCGGAGGTGATCTCATGGCGTGACAGACCCTGACCCGCCGGCTGCTCCCCTCAGCAGTGTACTTCGTCGATCTGCCTGTTCTGCTTCCCACTCTGTCTCTGGTGAATCCTCTCACTCCCTGCCTGCACCTCTAGTCTGTACCCCAGTCCTGTATACATAAATAAATCTTAAAAAAAAAAAAATAGAAGAAGTAAGGCAGCTGAAAAAGTGAGGAAATGATTTGATCAATGTGGAAAAGTGAAAAAGTGGTTACCAGAGCAAGGATTTTTGTGAAATATCAGTGTACAACCCAACTGAAAGAATAAGCCAAAAAATAAATATATAAATAAAGAGTAGGATGCTAGAATCAAAACTTGAAGTGGTATTCAGAAAGTGTGGTTTCTAAGAGCATACAAAGTGCTAATATTACTGAAAAGAAGATTTTTTTTTTACCTACAGCTTGCAGCAAATTGCTACTGGCACAACACCAAACTTAAAGCTTCTAGATGGTTGTCCCTCTGATTTTGAAGTTTGTTTAATTTAGCATGTGCAAATTCAGTCTCATCTATGCTTTCATTAGTTCCCATTACTTTTATTTTACTTTGTTATCTCCTTTCTTTTGCATTTTTTTGCAGGTTATTCTCACAATATAAACAGAGTTAGTAAAAGTGACTATGTATTGGGAAAGGAAAAGGGGAAATGATCAAAAAAAAAGTGTCTTCTTAATGAAAATGGAGAAATTGATGTCTTTCCACTAGAATGACTTTGCTTCCTTTAACCCACAGAACCAAGAATAATTTATGATTACGTTTTGATGTTAAATCTAATTTTTATGGTCAACATAACATTGATAGGTCTTTGTAGAACATTAAGGAAATGACAGATTTCCTGAAACCCTGTTGGTTAAAAACCATCTTGGGCAGATGTGTGATGTGCTCAGCTGGTTTGGAGCGGTGCCGCTGTTCTGTTTGTCATAAGCTTGCGGATAGAGAATTAGACCAGTGTTTGTTTCCCCATAGGTAACTTTTCAGTAGTGAAACTAGAAACCCAGAAACCCAAAATTATCCTCATCCTGCCCCCTTATCCTCCACATTGACTCCATCTCCAAGGTAGGCCCAGTTTACCTCTCAAACACCACTTAAAATTCTTCACCCTTCACTCCATCCCCAGAGACACCTTCCTGATAAGGGTAATGTGCATGAAAACTGTCTTTGTACCCCTCCATAACCTCTGAAGGAGGTGTGGTCATTATTCCCACCTCAAAGATGGGACATACCTGGGACACATGAGCTGAAGTGATCTGCAGGAGACCATCAGGCATTGAAGCCAGAGCTTCAAAGCCACAGGCCGTGCTGTAAGGAGCGGCCATGCTGAGCCCCACTGCCATCATTGCACCCACCTGCCCTCTGCACAGTTCTGGCTGACCTTTCCATAGTCATCTCCCCCATTCTGGTTACTCACTTTGGCTAGCAAAGTTCATAAAACACAAATCTAAGCCTGGCACTGATGTTTCACTACCCGTTCTTGCTTTCCCATTAGCCTTGCATGAAATCCCAAGTCCATCCACCCCTTCTTGCCCACATTATGTCTGTCGCTGTGTTCCTCGTTCCTCCTGACACTGCACCAGCCATGTGGTATCCCGTTTCTTTTCTTTTTCTTTCTTTCTTTCTTCTTCTTCTTCTTTTTTTTTTTTTTTTGTTAAGATTTATTTATCTATGCATACAAGAATTGTAATACAGGTCTGAGGTATGGGGGTTAAGTGGTTGCACCTGTCTGGGGAGCAGAACAGACAGATTGACTAAAATACACTGCTGAGGGGAGCAGCAGGTGAGACAGGAGAGGTCTGCCAGGCCTGCCATGTGGTCACCTCCCTGGCCAAGGATCAAACTCCTGCTGCAGTGGCTGCAGATAGTGCCAAAGTGCCACCAGGAAGGGCCCTCCTAAGTTTTTTGAGTGGACCATGAGCTCCAAAAAATGACTCTAAGGACAGATGTCCTCGTTGTCTTCTCTGAATGGTGGCTCTACCCTGGCGCCAGTCCCTCCATCTGTCTATTGAGAAGTGGTGTGAAGGGAAGGCCTTGAGCATTTTACCACCCCTCTCAATGTTACTCAATTGATATTCCTCTCAAATATTTTAAATCTTTTTTTTCCATTGTTATGACTTTTCTATCTCTTTAATTGCTTTGTCAATAAGTACTGTCAATTGATTGAAACAACCCATTATTCAGGAAGCACTCTTAGAATGCTTACAGAATCCAAAGGTTAACATTGTCTTGTGAAATTGTACTTCTACTTCACTGACAAAGATGTTTCTCTACTATAAATGGGGACAGCCAAAAATAAAGTTATGAGACTGACCCCACTCAAGTTGGAATCTTATGTCTAAAAATTAAAAAGCAATGTTCCCTGGGACAGTTTTACATCTGTCTTAAGTGTCTTGTGTCCTGATATGTCAGGAAGCTAGAAAAATCAGTTCTTCTAGAGATCTTACTGACATCCTGTTAAATTGCTTCATTTGCTGCTTGCCTCCAAAATTGTTTTGAGTTCAGAACATTTTCAATTTCACGTAATGCAATTCATTTTCATTGACACAATGAAAACAAATAAGATGTCAGGTGACTGAGTTGGTGACATTACCACATCTTCTACCATAACACACACATGAAAAATGTGTGGGTAAATCTGGGATTATGTTCAACCTGCAGGTCTTTATTCTAGCTCCAGTGCTCGTGTTCCTACATAAAATATAAAAAACGAGTGAGATATTAACTTCTTTTGCTTTTTACTTAATGTGAAGCAATGGTTTTAAAATTTTTAATATTTTTTTAAGATGTTATTTATTTATACATACAGAACTGGGGTACAGGCCAGAGATGTGGAGGGTGAGAGGATTCACCAGAGACAGAGCGGGGAGCAGAACAGGCAGATGATCAAAGTACACTGCTGAGGGGAACAGCGGGCAGGTCAGGAAAGGTCTGCCGTGCCATGTGGATCTTCTTCGGGGCAGGCGGGGATGGAACTCATGTGGAAGTGACTTAAGCTTCTTAGTGCTGTGCTTTAACCTGCTGCACCACCAGGGAGGGCCAAAATTTTTAATTTTTTTTTTTAAGATTTATTTACATGCTTACAGAACTGGGGTACAGACCAGAGGTGCAGAGGCAGTGAGAGGATTCACAAAAAACAGAGTAGGAAGCAGAACAGACAGATTGACGAGGTACACTGCTGAGGAGAACAGCGGGAGGGTCAGGAGAGGTCTACTGTGTCATGTGGGTCACCTCCGGGACAGGGATCGAACTCGTGCTAAAGAGGCTAGCTTGCAGTGCTGTTCCTAACCCGCTATACCACCAGGGAGGGCCCTAAATTTTTAAATTTAAAATGAAATTTTAAAATTAGCAGAGCTTAAGCTGAGGTCTAAATTAGCTGTGTCAAACTGTGAGCCACTTTCTTGCCCTTAATAGTGGGGACTCCACACAGACCACAGTGACCCTCAGTGGCATGGAAGCATGGAATTCCTGGATTAGAGAAACTTTGATTTTAAGTATTTTTCATATAAAAAATAGTTTGGAGCTCATCTTCTGTCTTCGCTTGCCTTTAGGTTTACAAACATTCCTAAGCCCAGCACACTGGGCCTTCCAAAGTCAGTCTGTAACAACTAACCCTATGAACAGCTTGCACATTTGAAGTTAGGTTTCAGGCCACTTTAGTTACGAAAGTTGCAGATATTCTGGGGTTAATATTTCCTGCCTTAAAAGCCCCAGATTTTACTCATTTAATAGACAAGAAGGCTTGGCAGCTTTCCTCAGTGCCAGCGGCATTCATTCTAATTGTGTGAGACTAGCGCAAGAGTGAATCCTTCCCTTTGTCCTTGCTGCCCAAAGGCTGGACATGCTGCCTAAGCATCACCTGGGAGCTGTGAAAAATGAATCCAGGGGCTTCACCCCAAATCAATTGAATCAAACTCTGTGTTTCACAGACAACCCTGAGGACACACAGGAATGTGCAAGTCTAGGAGACAACTGATAGTGATTGGGGAGCACCATTTCTCCTTTTGTCCCACTGTCCTGTGCCCCCCACTTGGCTCTTAGACACATCAACACCTCGCGCCGCCCAGGCTTCTCCCACACACACTGGGACCCGCATAGCCCCCATCTTCCATCAGAAGGAGCTTGAAGGGATCCGCCCTGATTGGCAAACCATTTGGTACCTCGGCTCTACCAAATTTGAGGGGTATTTTTCTCCTAATCCTTTTCATCCTTTCATGAAGTTCTCAAATGGATAATAAACAGGATGGAAGGTAGCCAGATGGTTTATGAATGGAAGTTTCTCCCTCAGGCTTGTGTTCTGTCTCCTTAACTATAAGTAAGGGGCCAAGCAGTACTGTATAATTACTTTTGTTTATGAAGTAACACACACCTGAGAGCTAACTTTCCTTCCCTGAAACAAGATGAAAAGGAAATAGTAGCTCCTAGCCTGTTCTTATGGGTGCCCGCAGCACCTGAGGGTCTACAAGGACCCTGAGGCAGGCTGCGTTCCGAGCATCAGGTGCCAGCACTCCCACAACAGAGCTCCAGGGACAGCATATTTTCTCTTGAGATGTAGTACCAGATTCGCAGACATTTCAGTTAACCCTTTGTCTTGACTGCATCTAGTCTACTTCATAAAAAGTCTACATTTCGGGCCCTCCCTGGTGGCGCAGCGGGTTAAAGCACTGCACTGGGAAGCTTGAGCCGCTTCCGCATGAGTTCGATCCCCGCCTGCCCCGGAAGTGACCCATGGCGCGGCAGACCTCTCCTGACCCGCCTGCTGCTCCCCTCAGAAGTGTACTAAGTTGATCTGCCTGTTCTGCTCCCCACTATGTTCCTGGTGAATCCTCTACCCTCCGCATCTCTAGCCTGTACCCCAGTTCTGTATGAATAAATAAATAAATCTTTTAAAAAAAGAAAAAGAAAAAAGTATACATTTCACGTCTGGAATGACACAGCTCTTTCCCAGCCAACACTGTCAAATATCAAGAAATAAAAGTAGTTAAGGATTATGTAAGTATTAAGAAAAGTAGCAACCTAAGCCATCTTAATTATTTTTTGAAGTGAGTTTAGTTGCGGAGCTAAAACAGGTAGAAAAGTCAGATTATGCCTTATGATTATCCTACCGCACCCAGTCAGTTTCAGTAGCTTTTTCTGTTGCTTTCAATTCTTCCAGTAAGATGCTACTTTTTTTCCTGCCCAATGGGGAAAAAACCATGGTCATTTCTAAACCTTGAATATTACTAGATAAGTCAGAGGAAACCAGGAGAATGGACAAAAACACACAGGAAATGAGGTGTAAAGTAATCACAGATAATTACTATTTTTCTAACCTGATCCTTTCGTACTAGCTTTATATTTCCTCACTGCTTCTTAAGGTTGGGTGGTGTGGAGCAAACAGGTTGAAGTGCCTACAGGAGTACCTGTTTCTTTTTCCATATTTCCATGCCCTCTTTTTCATGACAAAAGAAAGACCCATGAAAGAGAAACATTGAGCTCTCTGGGGAATGTATCATAGAAAATAGACTGCTACCCCTCCACCTTGTGAGTTGAGAGTGGGTTTTATTAAATGTTCCTAAATCCCAGCACCTACCTGAACACACAGATGGGCATGCTGAGAAGCTGGGTCAGTCATTGTGGCCATTTTGGGCTTCAGGTCTAAATACGCTGGAACTACAGCAAAGCCGGCTATGTGGCCAGCGTGAGCATCAGTGCCAGTGTTTGATAAATGGTTTCTACACCATCAGAGGCGGTTTTCCTGTGAACACTAAGTGTAGGAACCAGAGAAAAGTTTAGACATGTGCCATCATCCCCAAGTGCCATTTTGAAATTGGAAATAACTCAGTCATTCCTAGCACCTCAGTAACATATGATTTCATCCCTTTCTGTTTATTTTTTATTTGTATCTTATACATCATTGTGTATTCCCCAATAAATACACCAGTTCATCTGTGAACCATCTCCTGTTTTGATGCCTTTTCTTCCCCTCCCTCAGAATATCTCTGATTGATGGTTGGCTGCTAATTTTGTTGCTGTTGTTGTTAATTTTTTCTGGATCCCTTATTTTGTTCCCCTCTATTCCTCTTATAAGTGAAACCATCCAATACTTTCTTTCCTTTTCCTTCTGGCTTATTTCACTAAGCATTATCCCTCCTAGCTCCATTCATGTTGTCACAAATGGCATGAGTATCTTTTTGACTGCTGAAGTATATATGTGTGTGTGTGTGTGTGTATGTGTGCATTTATATATATATATATTATAATATATATTAATATATATGTATATATGTGTGTGTGTGTGTGTATACCCCATTTTCTTTATCCACTCATCTACCTACTTTTGGGCATTTGGGTTACTTCCAATCTTCCCTATTGTAAATAATGCTGCAGTAAACAAAGGGGCGCAAGTATTACGACATAATCTTAAAAGCACTGTGCAAAGTTTTGTTAAGCAACTCAGGTCCCACATGAGGAGACAAGCCCCAGAAGGGCCCATGCCCACTAGCCCATCTTCCTACTTGCTACATTTTCTGGGGTCCATAGGTACAAAGTTAGTGAGCACAGATCTCAGTCCTATTCTTAATTATGTCCCAGACCTCTACCATGGTCCCCTCTGTGGATACATTTGGAAGATCCAGGGGTAAGTATTGGAGATATGACATTCGTACAGGAGGGACACAGCTGTCTCGGAGGCAACCCTCTCTCAAACTTCCCAAGTATGAGAACCATGGTTACCTCCAAGTGCAGGCTCTGTTCTCAATTCCCTTGGTAAAAGGGGGCAGACTGTGTTCCAGCCTGAGGAGGGCTCTTTAATCTTGCCAGTGATGTGGACCAAGGGCGATATAGGAGCAGATATAGAGGTTCCAGCACGAAATTGTTGCTCCTCTTGTGATATTTCATATATATATATATATTTTTAAGTCAGGAGAAGAGGTGGTTTTTAATAGACCTGCACAATTAAAGGACATTATTATGTAGGAACTGCCTTGAGACTTCTCAGTTCTTGCATAGGAAAATATTTTTATTAGAACAAATTCTTCTGCAGATTCCTAAAATTGTCTCTAACAAAACATGAGATGGGTTGCATATCGAGATGAGAATTTTTGAAGAAGAAATATCAGCCCCCTGCCCAAGTTTGTGACTAATAGACACTTGACTTTCTTACCATGGGGGCAGAGCATCTTCTAGTGATATCACTTTATTTATTTTGTCAGTTATTCATAATTATTTGACGTTAGTTGATTACAGTACTCTCTTATTATTTGTAACTATAACCAAAAATGCAGTTTCTTTATAATGCTGTGCTTATAAATGTTGTCAGAGAGCAATAGGGGGAGAAGTGCAGAGACAAATGTTGCATTATGCTGTGTATTAAATAGAAAGACTCCTTATAGACTTACACTGGGAGTATTGAGAAGTCAGTCATTATGCTGGTTTTCTTTGGGAAGGAGGTAAAGTCAAGTTGCTCAGAAAGCTATGAATTCCCATGAATGCTCAAGTATTGTACACTCTGTCTACAAAGTAAAATATTTAGGTATCATTGACATGATTTTGTTGTTAATACTGGAGTGAGTTTGTAAAAATTATTACTACAAAGAATCTTTTGCTTTCTTTTCATTAGCCATGGGAAATTACAGCACATTTATAAGCAAATTTACATATACAGTTAATTTAGAACTATTTTTACGTTTTTTTAATTAAAAGTAAGCTTGTGTCTAATGGGATGAACTTCATACGCATTTTTGGTTGCAGGAGAAAGTGTTTTTAAATACATTGGCTGAGAAAAAATACCATAAACATGGTGGCTTTTATTTTTATATACACTGAAATTAATGTTATCTGTCAGTTTACTTCATTAATCAGCTTTTCTGCCACTCCCATTTCATGCTCATCCTCTCAGTTATTGAAGAGTTAAAAACGTGCATGTCTCAAGTGTTATTCAAAGATTGCTTGTGAAGAGTCAAAACTTTGCTACATGCAAACGAGACAGTATATAATTCACTCATACCGTAACCTAAAGCAGACGAGGGGTTGTTAGGATCCAGTGGCATGTAAAGACGAGGGTCTCCTGCTTTGCCGAGCTTTAGTTTCTGCATCCATCCAGCGTTTTCTGGGTTGCTATATAAGTAATGACATCGGGCGGGATCGGGAGGCGGTGCTCGGCAATCGTGCGGCAGCTGGGAGTTCACGCGTGGGAAATCTCAGCCCCTTTCTTTCTTCCAAGCACCCGCGGCCGACCGTCCCGCTCCGCGGCGCAGCCTCGGGAGCCAGGTGCAGGTGGTCCTGCTCCTGTAAACCCGGAATCGCCGCCTCGAAATGGCTGGGGCTCCCCGGCCGGCGGTCGGCAGCAGAGGCGGGGGGCGCGCCGCTGGGTTTCTCTGTTGCTACAGCCGTGATGTCACTCGCCCATCCTAACCCGCGGTTGGTTGTTTTGTGTTTCAGCTCTGCCTGCAGTTGAACACAAAGACCTAGAGGAGACTCCCACATCCTTCGGGGAGAAGAAAGGAGGCAGCGAAGCAGATTAAAGGAACTTGTGGCTTGTGGCCTTTTCAGTACCGGGGCTGCCTGGAAGAGGGAAAGTGAATTAAAGCCACAGTGGCAGTTAATGAGCTGTGAGATGAGGTGCTGCTGCTGCTGACAATCAGATTCCAGGCTCCGTCTGCTGTCTTTGTGCTTCGTGTACATGTGTCTATTCAGCGCATCCGGAGGCGCCCAGACGAGAATCCAACACGGCTGCCGGGGAGAGACCACCCACCATGCCCACGGAGACCCTACAGACAGGTAGCATGGTGAAACCGGTCAGCCCCGCCGGCACCTTCACCTCGGCGGTCCCCCTGCGCATCCTCAACAAAGGGCCAGACTACTTTCGCCGGCAGGCAGAACCTAACCCCAAAAGACTTAGTGCGGTGGAGAGACTGGAAGCCGATAAGGCCAAGTATGTCAAGAGTCAGGAGGTGATCAACGCCAAGCAGGAGCCGGTGAAGCCGGCCGTGCTGGCCAAGCCGCCCGTGTGTCCCGCTGCCAAGCGCGCCCTGGGCAGCCCCACGCTCAAAGTGTTCGGCAACAACGCCAAGACCGAGAGCGGCGTGCAGAGGGAGAACCTGAAACTCGAGATCCTGAAAAACATCATCAACAGCTCAGAAGGCTCCAGCTCGGGTTCGGGTCACAAGCACAGTTCTCGAAACTGGCCGCCGCACAGGCCAGATGCCACCGACCTGCACCGGCACTCCTTCGCCGAGTCCCTGAAGGTGTACCCGACGCAGGGCCGCGGCAGCCCTCAAGAAAGCAGCTCCCACGTGGGCAGGAGGCTGCTGGAGCAGTCAGCCGAGTCCTTCCTCCATGTCTCCCACAGCTCCTCGGACATCCGCAAGGTGACCAGTGTCAAGCCCTTAAAGGCAATCCCCTGCAGTAGCTCCGCCCCTCCCCTGCCTCCCAAACCCAAGGTCTCCTCCATTGCCACCATGAAGTCTCCAGAAGCAGACCCGGTGGAACCAGCTTGTGGCGTCAGCCGAAGACCCTCCCTCCAGCGGTCTAAGTCTGACTTGAGTGACAGATATTTCCGAGTGGACGCCGACGTGGAGAGGTTTTTCAACTACTGCGGACTGGACCCGGAAGAGCTGGAAAACCTTGGCATGGAAAACTTTGCAAGGGCTAACTCCGACATCATATCCCTCAACTTCCGCAGCGCAAGCATGATCAGCTCAGACTGTGAACAGTCTCAGGACAGTAACAGTGACCTTAGAAATGATGACAGTGCCAATGACCGCGTGCCATATGGCATTTCTGCCATCGAAAGAAACGCTAGAATCATCAAGTGGTTATATAGCATCAAACAAGCTAGAGAGTCACAGAAGGTCTCCCACGTGTAAGCGAAAGTGTGTGCAGAGGAGGGAGGGGTGGGTCTCTGTGCATCAGCAGTTGTGAAGGTTGTGAGGTCTCCTTGAAGTGTTGTGAGCTTCTCCACTCTCTTTGTGTTGCTTGTTGTGCAATGTTTTCAAGTTGCATGCCTGTCAACATGGGGACTGACCTTGGCTTCCACTCAACCATCGCTGCAGAGCCTGGCCCAGTATGCCTCATCTGCCAAAAGTTTCAGGCCAGGATCTAATTAGGGCTTTGATCTTCAGCAAAACTGTTTACAGGAAAAAAACAAACAAACAAAAAAAACAAAACAAAAAAAAAAAACGGTATACAACTTATTCAATATTTATGTGTTTCTTGTGTTTTTATATTCTGCGCTATTGTGTCTTAATTAAAAGTTTTATCAACTAGCTTTTAAGTTGAGAGTAGAATCTTTTGAAATAAAAAAAGCCAATTTGCCTACATGTGAAACCGAAATAATTGGGGAAATAAGTAGGATCTGCTACCAAACAGATACAGAGACTGTCCTCAGATGAAACCATTTGGAGTATTTTGAGGTAGAAAGTGGTGAGCCTAATGTTGATCTTTTATATATTTGAAGTTCTTAGCCACTTGCTAAAGTAATGGTTGGGGCAACAATGCTACATTTTGTGTCCTATTCCGTGTGTAAATGTTGGTGGTTTGTGTAATACTGACCCCAAGGAAAGACAATCAGATACAGTGAAGGTGATTCAATCTAGGGCGCTGGGTGTTTGGGGGTTATATTGCTGTTGTTCTGATTTGTGTTGGTTCAGAAATTTCTACTATTGTTCATTTGATAAGAATGACCACCCAAAAAACTGATACTGAATGTCTTAAAAAAATTTGTTTTTTGGTCAAGAGCTAATTCCATGCTGATTCTCCCCACCCCACACACTCCATACCTCCCTCTGTTGTTGTTTTATTTGGAAGCAGGGAGTGGGGTTGTGCAGATTTGAGCTACCTGAAGACATGAACACAAATGGAAATACCAGCCATATCAGTAGTGCACCTCCATTCAAAAGTGAATGCATTCAGTAGCTGAAACCTATCTGAGCAGTGCGATTGTGATGTCTTGCCTATGTTATTCTCGCAGGCTGTAGAGCTTTACTACAGCTCTAGAAATTGTAGAAACACAATACTATGTAGCTTTTCCACCCCTTGGTCACTAGCGCTGCATACAACTTGTTCCTTTTCCCCCAATAACCTGTCTTCCAGGTGGTCTTGTTAGCTGTCAACCAGCTGACGGTTGTGGTGTGGTAGCAGAGAGGTGATTGTGCCGTGGTCTGTTCATGGCCCTTGTACTCAAGCTCTGAAGTTGTCAGCAGCACTACCTTAGACTTCATCAGCTAATAGGAAACTTTTTATGGTGTAAATGCTGTAAGACTGTACATACTTTGGTTGTTATGAAATCTTTATGAAAAAAAAGAAAAAAATTACATTAATAAATAGCTCTGGTGCAGGCACTAATGGCAGTGGTTTTTCTTTGTCCTTTCCTTTGCTTCCTACACAAAAATTTAACTCTGGACTGTGAGCCAGAAGCAGATATGTGATAGCCTTGAAGAAACATTTCATTCAGTGATTTTCACCATATCACAATTATTCTGAGCTGCAATATTCTTAATTGTAGCTAAAACAATGTGCTTTTGCTAACATAGTTTCATCAAGTTTCCTAAAATATACTATTGCTGCTTTACTTAGTTCACACTTCTGTTATTTTTATCTTTTCTTAAACATCTGAATTTTTCACAACTTCCACAAAGCCTTCAGTTGTAAATATTTATGAGCTCTACAATGAAGATATACCTTTGAGAGTTATAGCCCTGTTTTATTTGTACAAACTCAACACCATTAGCATTGCATGTGTTCATATAGTTCCCATTCATTCATTCAGTTCCCATCCAATGGAACATTTGTTGACCCACTTAAGTTTCAGGCCTCACAGTGGACACAGCCTGCTGTGGTCACCACTGCTCTATCTGGAGGAACTTAGATTTTCACATTTAAGTTGATTATCATTCCACTTAATGGAATGTCTTATCTGTCATTATAAGGACCCTGATTATTCAATGAGTATTGAGTCAAATTATTTGAAGATTAATATTTCTTCAAAGTTCCATACAAAGTAAAAGGTTTATTTAAAAAGTAATTTTCAGAAGCAAATATGATTCTCAGTTATTGCTATTCGCAGATATTTTCCTGCTGAAAATCAAATTTAGTTCCTGGGCTATCTCTGCTGGTTTTGAATTTTTACTGTTACTCTGATATTCAACTAGAGTTCAGCTAGAGCTCTAATTTCCAGAAGAAACATTTTAAAATGCAGCTATTAGTGATGATAATATATAATGCAATCAAGGTAATACAATGAAGGTATGTTTGTATGTGATGTGTGTATATGCATTCATATATACATAAACAAAAACATACGTGTTTTCCCTCATTTGTGTAGAAACATGGCCCCTTAAAGTACCTGTGGCTTTACATTTATATAATCCATCTCTATCTGGGGCTTTCAAATAAAATTGGTATTATTTTCCTAAGGTAATCAGTTATGGGGAGGGGAAACAGTACTTCTTAGCTCATTTATATCACTGCCTATGTACTGTTTTAATTATAGATTCTACTTGAGTCTTCCAACATTTGAAAACCACATTTAATCTGTATTCCACTATAATCCAGTTTCATCTTCTGTGGCCTTATTTGTGGAATGCATAAATGGGAGGCTTTTGGTTTCAATGGAAGGAAAAATTTCATTATACACTTTTTTGTTCTTTTGAGTTTTGGTAAAGCACTATTTCAAATGCTTAATATTAAATCTTAAAAGTGAGATATTTCAAAACAAAAACCTGTCCTGAGAAGTTTAGAAATTTCTGATGATTATGAGCCATGACCCTAGAGTGGGGTGACATACCACAGAGCAGGCCAGAGTTTATAGTAGATGTTAAATGTTAACTTGGATTTTTAAGAAATACCACATTTAAGTCCTATGCTAGTTACAATATAAATGTTGGACTCAAAATGGTAATTACTCTTCTATTTTAGAGGTGAAAAACCATATTCCATGGAAATACAGGCCCTTACCTAAGATCTCAGAGGAAAGAAGTGCTCAAGTAAAATTTTACTCAACTCCGTGATTTTGAACGCTCAGGCCAAAGAGAGGTGGGTTCAGTGTTTTGTAACTTAAAAATAATAATAAAAAAAAAAAACTAAATTAATCTTGATCACTTTTTCTATTACCTGAGCATATAAATATCTCTCAGTCAGAATTTCAGCAATTTCACTCTGCTAAATAGTAACCAATAAAATTTAGAGAAACATTTAAGCTGCTTCAGTATGTGTAATATACAGCCTACTGAAATCAGAGACAATGCTCTTAGAATCACGTTTCATTTCTGAATGTGCTATGTTTTAAAATCACATCCTGTCATTTTTTGATCAAGGTCTTTTAGAAGGGTAAACTATAGAGAAAAATGGCCACAATCCAACAACCAGGAAACACATTTTGATAATTTGTTGAGTCAGCAATACTCCATTCTCTCATCCTTGATGATGTGCATAGTATGTCCTGACGAGAAGGTGCCTCAGGGAAGGAATAAAAAGATAAAGGGTGTGCCAGAAGAACCAAAGCGTCTCATAACTCAGTCAGAAAAATCAACTAATCTCCCCCGTCATCTTGAATATGTCAAGCTTGATTCGTCCCTTGAGTTCTTAAGGTAACTGAGCTTTTGGTCAGCCTCCACAGTGATGTCAAAGCTGTACATGGAAGAGCCACAGACTTGGTGGCTGTACATTCTGCTCTGAACAAGTCACCGACGTACAGGGTTCCTCTCATAAAGTCACACCCATTTTCTTTGGCAAAACTGAGCAAAAGGAAAAGCCAGACGGAGCTGGACCTGAGAAATATTTTAAAACCCTTCCTCTGATAACTGCCACCCATCTGCCTAAACGTTGGCCCTTTACTCCCTGGTCAGTAAAATGGGAGAAAATCCCTTGGCTTTGGGGCTATGGCAGCATAGCTTGCTGTTTGGGAAGCATTCAGATGAGCAATGAGGATGTGAGAATTCAGAAAAAGTGGGTTCTTACTGTGGTAGTCAGTGGGAAGTCAGGGTGGAGGTTAAACATTTCACTAAATGGTGTCTTGTATGCCAGCTGGCAAGAGAGTTTTGGGGGATGAAATGACACCCATAGAGGGTTTTTCTTTAAACAGAAGGAATCTTCAGATACTTTCATGTTGTCAGAAGCTGATGATTGAATGTGGCCAGGTAGACCCTGGTATACATAACTGCAAGAATCGGATATTAATGATACAGTTATTCTCTGTTCGGGGGTGTCATATATTCCACATTTATAAAAACCACTATCATGTATCTTGGATGTGATGATAAGCCCTTTCTTTTCTCGCAGTATTTCCTTTTAGTCTCACAAGAACTTCAGAAGCAAATTAGGATCCCTGTTGTCAAGGGGGTGTATCTCAGGATAAAGAACATTCTCAAAGCACACATCCAATCAGTAGAAAAGTGAAATTCAAACCCAGGTTAATAAAACACATTTTAAAGACTCAGAATTTTAGCATGCAGCATGATAGGAACCACTTTTGCTTCTTTGCAGTATGTTAGTGACAGAACATTTCTCAAAAACTTAAAACACTATCGTGTATACTGATCAGTGATTCTCCCATATAGTGAGTGGCTCGAAACTCTTAACTTGGATCACATTAAGATTGAAAGTAGGTATGTCTCCAAAAGCACAAAAATACTAATTCAAAAGGAAACTTGCATTTTTATGTTTATAACAGCTCTATTTACAAATAGACAAGTTATGGAAACAACCTAATGCCCCAGAAGAGATGAATGGATCAAGAAGATGTGGAATATATACACAATGGAATACTACTCAGCAGTCAAAAATGATGAACTTGTGTCATTTGTGGCTACAAGGATGGAACTGGAAGGGATTGTGCTAAGTGAAGTGAGCCAGAAGGAGAAAGATAAACACCGGACGGTTTCACTTATATGTGGGATCTAGAGAAACTAAACAAAGATTCAGACAAATTTTAAGACTGACCCTTGAAAGCAGATCATAGATTTGAGACACTCAGGAGGGGAGGAGGAGAGGGAGAGATAGGACAGAGGAGAGAAGGAGAGAGGAGAGTATGGTGGAGGCCTCTGTGCACTATGGTGATAGGGAAAGTCTGATGAATGCACTTGAGGGGAGAAATCCTATATTGAAAAAAAATAAGAACAAGGATTTTTTTAATTATTTATTTCAAAAAAATACTAAAGTTTCTGGGTTCTTCTGAGAGAAAAAGTAGTGATCAATTGTCCCTCCCCATATTGCTTTTCAGAGATAAAAAAAAGATGCAGAGGTGTCTGGATCAGCACAGTCGAAGAGCAGGTTAGCCTGCAGTTGGGCTAGAACAGAGAGTGGGCTCCTCCACTCGCACTGTGTTGCAGCCTCGGGACAGTGGAACTAGGCACCCCTAAGAATTCTATTTTGAGAACGAAGCAATATGGCTAGTGTGTACTCCCTTGTGAATATTCCCAGTCTGTTTCAAAAACTATCAGATATTTTAAAGAAACATCAATTTGAGAATTTTCTGTGGATAAACATTAACTTTTTTTTTTTTTTAGCCCTAGCAAATATAAAATAAGAGCGATTAGGATATTTCTCTGAAATTTTTTGGAAATCCTGGAAATAATTAGCATATTTTTGTATTAATAAATTCATTGCTTTAAAAAATATCCCTATCTTTTTAAATGTTTTTCGTTGAAGTAGCACTATGTCATAGCATATTGGTTTTAGATGTGCATCATTGTAAGCCAATGTCTGTATATACTGTATGCAGTTTACCAGTAAAAGTTTAATTCTATCCATACAAGTGAGCCCTTTACCTGATTTAGCCACCTCCCTTTCCCCATCCCTGTGGTTGCTGATGACAATTTTAATATTATTTTAGTGACTCCACTACCCACAGAGGCCCAGTGCTCCTCCTGAGATTAGGAAGCCTTTTTCTAAGCCCAATTCATCTGTGAGGGTAGCCAGGGGCACAGATGTTGCCACTGCCTCCGATATCAATTTCCCTCTACTTTTGGCTCACAGGAGGATTGTGTGGTCTCAACCTGTAGCCTTAGGTGTCGCCAGAGAGTGACAGCTGCAGCTGGGAGGAGGCAGAAAAGAGCCAGCCTCTCCTTCTCCATCATTTCCCCCCTAATTTGACAGCCAACAAGGTCCCAGAGGACAGAGGACACTAGCATCCTGAATAAGGACAATGAGGTTCAGAGCCCTATCCCCAGCCATCCAGACCATTGTTTCAGATAAAAAGCAACAGCAGCGAATACATAAAACGATCCTACAATGGCAGCAGGCGGCATGACCAAATGGCCAGATTTAATACACCATTTCTCAAAGCGTGCCCCAAAACACTGGAGTTGAGCCAAAGCAATGAGAAGCCCTGCTGGAGGGGTGGGGGCAACCCCAGACTGCAGACGTGATTTTTATCTTGACTATCTCATATCTGTCTCAAAGTTCAATAAGCGGCATACCCTCTTTCTTTGCCAAAATACGAAAGCTTACCGTTATGTAAAAAATACATTCCCAAGGCAACATGGATCACCATGGAAGTGTCCCCCCAGCAAACTGACTTTGGGGCAAATATGGTTCAGAAATGTCCCTCATGGTGGCCCGCCATTGTGTGCACACTCACCTCCCAACATAGGGTCACCACCCTGTTCTCTGGGAATTCTGCTAACTGAGGAATGAAGTTTTTTCAAAAGGCAAAGCCATGTGTGAATGCAATTACTCCCTTAACTGAGAAAAACTGTAGAGGCTCATAATTGATAACATATGGGAGTTCAACTGGGTGAATGAAAAGTGGGAGGGAGAACTCTCATTACACCACCACCTGAAATGCTTGCATTGGTGTATGCTGCCTTCTTGAGTAGAAGGAAGTCTGAAGCTTTTTTTTTTTTTTTTTTAAGATTTATTTATTTGTGCATACAGAACTGGGGTACAGGCCACAGACTCAGGGGCAGCGAGAGGCTTCACCAGAGACAGAGTGGGGAGCAGAACAGGCAGATCAATGAAGTACACTGCTGAGGGGAGCAGTGGGCAGGTCAGGAGAGGTTTGCCACTCCATGTGGTCACCTCCGGGGCAGGCAGGGATCGAACTTATGCGGAAGTGGCTTTAGCTTCTCACTGATGTGCTTTAACCCGCTGCGCCACCAGGGAGGACCCAGAAGTCTGAAGCTCTTGAGGATGCGTAGCATACTGATATTTTCCAGTTATTGCTCCTTTTTTGATACTAGATGGAGAAGAGCACTCAGGTAGGTTCCTTTAGGGCATCACCAGCTCAGCTCCAGGCAGCCAGGCCCTGCTTCAAGTGCTTCTGCCACAATGCTTCCCTCCTTTGGGTTAGGCCATTTTAAGGACTTGAACTAGCCAGCATTTTATTGTGGTGGAAAATGTTGAAGCATACATTTAGTAACTTCATGAGCATGTGGTTATTTCACTTAAGGCTTTCCCGACTTTCTCCCAATGAATGGACAGCTGTTTATGGTTTAACAATATGGGGCAAAAGTCTGGCTGCTTGAAAATTACTCCACTGACCTGCACAAAGGTTTGATGTGCTTTGTCCACGTTTAAAATTTCTCAGCGCACATCAGTGTACTATATACTGAGGATCTGGTATAAAACGAATCTACTTCCCAAACGACTTGGTGCTCTGAGTTTATGGATTTGTTTCCCTCTGTTGAGAATTCTTTGGTTTAAAGAATTTGTGAATCAAGATCTGGACGGTGTTTTAGGTTCCCAGGCTTTTGTTTTCAGAATTTAATTAACCACCTGATGCCTTTTAAATCTATTTTAATAGCTGAAGTGGATTTTTGTGCTTTCTGCACTTAAATGATTATGTGCTTGTAGGCATGCACATGTTGGATTTCTTCAAGAATTTATTCCAGACAAATGTGCTGAAGGTCAAATTACACTATGGTTATTTTTAAAGTTAAAATCTTAGTGAGTTCTTTGCTCAGAATATTTGAAATTATCCACAGACAAGAGATAATGACTGATTTTTTTCAAAGCATCATCTTTTCTTTAGCCTGTATCTGCTGTCCACCCTTGTTCCCTGCTATTAAGTTGCTTTTTCACACATTTAGCTTTAGAGGGAAAATGGGGAGCAAATAGTTGCCTAGTGATAAGACAAAATGCTATGACATGGTTCTGTTCACATATCCTGTTTTGATCCCTCTTCCCTTGCCCACCAGAAACAACCTCCCTGAAGAGAGATTCTTTTGCCCTATTTTTATGTCATTGGTTAACTGGTGTTTAGCGTTAACACAGGGGTAGTGTTTGTTGAACGAATGTGTGGTAGATAAAACGCAAGATCACTTTAGGACTTCTAATCTGAGTGGAGAGATCAGACAGCTTTAGTGGTTTGCCATCAATTTTGTCCTGTCTCTACACAGGGTTCCCCAAAATATGACTGTCATTTCTTTTCCATCAGCCTCTGCATCTCATTTCCCTTCTAGGAAGGAATAAGTAAACTAAATACACTGGGTATACAGAATGTTAAACATTGACGCACACTTGGGAAAAAAGAATAGTGTTGAGAGATAGGAAGCAGCCTTCCATCTAGTAACACTGGAGCAAAGATGGAAGAGAGGGATGGAGGAGGCTTACAGATACCTGTAGAAAGTGATTCAGACATGAGAAAATTAAATAAACTATAATTTTGGGGGAGTGATAAAAAGTGATCAATTAGGGTCACTTACTTATTCGGTAGTGAGTATCTAAGAAAACATTTGATGACTCAGATTTCATTTTAGGGAAATCTCTAGTTAAATGAGATAAAACTGGCTCTCAAGCATAATCCTTGGGGTTTTTAATCTCCCAGAGGCAGATTAAGTGAAACTGTCTCCTATGTGTTCTTGAATCAGGAACCACTTTTAGGGACTATTGCTCTCTGAAAGTCACAGAAGTAATCTGAGGGGCTGTAGGGTGGGAGGCAGAGAAGGCTGACTCATGGCCACCCTCCCCTCCAGCTCTGCCCTCTGTGCAGCCAACCCTACCCTGATGTACAAGCATCCAAGAAAGAGGAGGGAAACTAAAGCACAGGGCTGGGTCTGGAGGCCAGAAAGAGCAGCTATTTTCTAGATCTGTTAGCCTCTCTTTTTCTAGAGTGATTTTGGTGAGCCATCCCCAAAGGCCAAGAGAAGACCTAACTCAACAAGGGCATAGGCCATGAGGACTCAGCAAAGTCTACCATCACCAGGCATCTCATGGGAGCCATGAGAACCACTGAGAAGTTGGTGGGCAAACTTCCTTCAAGTCTGCCTGGTGCTGGATAACCTGAAGGCAGAAAGGTAGCAGGGCATACCAGATCCTTCTGGAAGCTTCAAACAAGCGAGGTACTACCTCACTGTCATTGGTGACCCCTGCTTCAGGAACTTCATCAAGAGCATGATCACCAGCACATCCCAGGCCAACTTCACCTTGCTTATTTTGATAGTAGGCATGGGAGAGTTCAAGGTGTGTAACTGGCAGAGCATGAGCACAAGCACACGTGGCTGCTTACACACTGGATGTGAGGCATCAGATGATGGCTATTAATAAGTCAACTTAGTCCCCTTAGAGCATGGCATACTTCCAGAATATCACTGAGGGAGTACCTGTATCAGTCATTGTGGCTTTCACATCCACCTCCAGCTAGCAAGAAGAGAGCATGCTGGATCCCTGCACCAATATGTCCCAGGCAAGGGCTGGAATGTGGAGAGGAAAGTGGGCAAGACCACCACAGTGCTGGGGGCACTGGACTCTATCATCGAGTCCATTGGCCCATCAGTGATCTCCTGTGGCCTCCTGCAAGACTCATATAAGACTTAAGGCATTAGCACAGTGCTGTGTGCCAAGCAGAAACTGGTTGCCTGAAGCCTGAGATGGACTTTTGCCCCCATCAACTCACCACTAAGATAAATCTATATCAATATCCCACAGGACCCTGACCTTGGCCCTTCCAGTGACAATGGAGGATTCAAGTTGAAGACTGTATCAGTGAAGGACATTGGTAGGGGAGTCTTTCCAGCAAGGGAAAGACTGGGCTCTCAATCCTATGTAGTAATGAAGGTACATAAGCTGGCAGGCAGCATGCCAGTTGCTGTCTACTGCTCCACCTATCAGGAATCAGAGGATGGAACCAAGGGGCTTGCTCCCAACCCCACACAGAGCCCTTGAGACTCTTTAGTCAAGACTCAAAAGAGAATTCAACAGATACCCGGATGGCAGGAGAGGAGTCAGCTTTTATTGATTCGCCAAAGAGCTAAGGAAGGAGACCTCTGTAGAGAGAGCACTTCTCTGGGCTTGAGAGACTCCCCAAGGTGCCAGGGCTAGGGGCCTAAATAGATTTTTCAAGCTGGGGTTTGAGAATCAAGGAACTAAACTTTGTTGACTGAGAAAGCAAGGAGACTAGAATTGGCAAAAGTCCATCTGTCTGTCTGAGTGAACTTTATTGTTGCTAATTGTGAGCACAAGTCAGCTGCACTTCGGTGAGCAGTGAGCTTGCTGGGCTCGAGGCCACCTCCTGGATGAACATCTCCTGGAGGCTGTGTGCCTGCAGCTCTGATTTGAGCAGGTCTAGTCTCAGGGTCTGTAACTCTTTTTCTTCTGCAACAGCCAACTTGATAAGCTGTAAAGAGATAGCTCAGGAATGCACAGGCTGGGAAAAAATTGGTAATAAAAACAATGGGCCATGGAAATTTATGACAGCAGGTGTCTGAGTTGTGGCAAGTAGGAGAGCAGGGGGGCAGGGCATCAGGGAGACAGGGAGGTGGGGAGCCATGGGCCAGGAGGCCAGGGGGCTAGGGGCAGGGGCAGGAGTCAGGCAACCTCCCAGCCCTAGAGAATCTCCACTCTCACCTCTCTCTAGACCTCTCCCTTTCAGCCTCGTGTCCTCTCAAAGCTGTCTATAGTGTCAGCTCAGAATGATGCCTCCATTTGTCCCTTCCTTCTAAGGCCCAAGTGTGCGAGTTTACACATGTGTACAGCCCTGCTGTTTGGGTCAGGTGTCCATAATCACAGGGGGCGTGCAGGAGCTTAGGTGCCAGCCATAGAGGGTAGCAGCGGGAGGGTGTGAAAAGTGTCATTTAATTTATTCACCCTACACTGGGGCCTAGAGTCATCAGGTTTGTGTAACTTCTTACTTACCAGTCCCTGGGAACAACCGAGTTCTACCCCAGAGTCCTGCCCTGTCCTGTCCTGGCACCCTTTCAGCCTCATAACCTGGCACAGCAAGAGTGATCTCCGCATGGAGGCTGGTGGCTTTGTGACCAGGTGATTGCTTTGAACTACCTGAGGTAGATCTATGCCAGCGGTCTCCTGTCATGGGCCCGCCACACGGCCCACATTGCCAGCAACTTTGCTGAATTCTGGCGGAAGATCAACTGGTGCTCAGGAAAGAAATTGGAAGCGTACCCCTACATCCTGGAGAACATGACAGTGCCATTGTGCATTGTGTGGGACATCCTCTGAGTACCCACTAGGCTGTTTCCCCTGTGGGGTATGAGAAAATCAGTGTAGTGAGCACCAGCCAGGAGCCACCCACTGCCAGCAAGCTCAGCAAGTCCCCAGTGTAACCACACAACTCAGGGCTGCCCACATGTGGAGCTCTTTGCTTCTTCTACCCCAG
>NW_004567110.1:54940151-54942932 GCF_000260355.1 Condylura cristata | reverse complement strand
CTGTTTGCTCCCCACTCTGTCTCTGGTGAATCCTCTCACCGCCCCAGCACCTCTGGCTTATACCCCAGTTCTGTGTGCATAAATAAATCTTCTAAAAAAATTAACTATAGTTCTAGAAATCGTTTTGCTTTAAATGGGGTCTAGTGGCTTGTAGACATGTACAGTTAAAGACCTACAGTGACAATCCATGCTCTGAATTGAATATTGCTGTTCTTTCCACTGTGAATGCCTGCAGTGGAATATTCTTTAAAGCAATTAGGTTTTCCATTGTGCTACATTGTTATAGTAGTAGAAACTCTAGTGAATGTAGGAAGAGGAAGAGGAGTGGTGAACCAAGCAGAGAGAGAGAAGTTTCCCTTTGTCATTATAATTGTAAACTTGACTTATTAAAATAAAGCTTTTCATAGAACTCATTACTGTGACAACTTCCCATGGACCGGGTGCCTATGCTACACATTGTACCTTGTAGCTAAGCATTTATACCTATCCACAGAAATGGAGCACTCCATGTGCACTTGAAATAGAGGAAGTTTGCTGGAAAACAGACCAAGAGTAGCTAGTGAGAGAAAATAACCATGTTTACACAGCCTGTCTTGAGACCACATACTGGTGCATGAACTGGGAAAGGCTGGGGAGCTGGAGTCCATCAAACAGGATTAAATCGTGTCCTACATGCAACTGGAAAGGGAACACTTTGAAAAATTTGGAAGAGTTGAAGGCTAAAGGACTTTCTCTGTAAGTGCTTTTACATAGAAGGGTGTGTGTGTGTGTGTGTGTGATTTATATTTTTATTAGAGAATTGCACTCTATGAATTAGGGATCTGAAATTAAAAATAGATTAACAGGACTAATAGATAAACAATAAAGGATTTTGTTTTCACTTTCTCCCTCCTAGCTGATATTTTAAGCATACGATGAGGACTTGAAGATAAAATGGATGTTCCTGTTGTGATGCACAAAGTTGGAATACAACCCGCACAGCAGCCTGGGAAGCTACAAAGACATGCTCACAGGCACTGTTCCCTCCACGCCCACTGTCCCAAGTCAGCAGAAGCAATGACCTGTCTCTCCCAAGGCACTCTGTGTACAGCACAGCTCGTTAAAACTCCACCAGCACAGACGTTGCAGGAGTTCATATTTCCTACAGATGACAAGAGTTTTAGTTTGGTAGAGGAGAGTATGTCCCCAAGGATGCATTACTAATGATGGGGTGCAATGTGCTCCAGAGAACAAAGGGAAAGTCACTTTAAGGGTTGGATGGTGAAAGGAGTGAGCATCCACCCAAGAAATCGAGGGATGGGAATGGAGCAGGGAGGCAGGCCAAGAACACTTCCAGAACCAAATGCCTAGCCAGCTTACGTCATGATTGTAGCCTAGATTCTGTTGTTTTGATTTGTGAGTGTTAACCTTTAACACTAGTCTTGTCTTTCAAGATGTATACCTAAATATTTTGTCAAACAGCAACATCAGTGATTAGGCCAGATGGCTCCAATTTGGTGTCAAAAAATAGTGTCAACATTATATGGATCCTCCACAAAATAAGTGTAACTGATTTTCTGGTCTCCCTGCTCTTAACCCAGGAATCTGGCCACACAGCCAATAAAAGTGAGGTACACATGGAGGTGGACACCCATGTCCTTTTCTCATTAACTGTTTTTGCTTCACTTACTATGAGGGAGTCACAAATGATCTCTCATCATCGGTGCTAGTTACAGACATCCCTTCAGGCACTGCAGTGCTCCAGGTCATGCTGTGAATACCTTTGGTTCTGGGCTGTATCCACCTTCCCCTCTGCAGTCAATACTCCTGAATTACTGTTGCCTCTTCCTGCTGCCAGTTGAAGTCTTGCCTGACCCAGAAGAGCAATTATAGAGTATCCCGATCTCTGGATCTCGTGAAGTCCTCCTGCGAGAAGTGGGGAGAGGCTCCACTAGAACAATAGAAAAGGGATACTCCTGGTGTTGCTGGGGGACCACCATGGAGAGTGAAGTCCAACAAAAATTGTGGCTAGAATTGTTCCTACCCTACACACACATACACACACACACACTTTTTTACACTAGTCAGTTTGAGTTGGTTTTCTGTTATTTTCAACAAAAGGCGTTCTGACTAACATCCCATGTGTAGTGTCTTTGTGAGAGTTTGTTAACGTAAAGACAGTGAATAACTGCATAGGGCTTGAGCCAGTTTTTGACTCATGCTCTCCTCGGTAACATGGTTCAAAGGAAGATTTCAGCGCAGTGCGGGGCAGAACCAGAGAAAGCGAAAGGGTCAGCAGACTTTTAAGAATGGTTCACTCTGGGCCAAAAATCGGTACTCAGCCATCCAGTCAGGGGATTCCCTCTCTCAGAAAAAGACTACCTTCTGAAATTATGGGCACCTTAGAACTCAAATAAATGTATTTTTTCTTATTCAATAAATATGTAGCATTTATAGAAAAACTTAAAAGCTGATAATATAAATAGAAAACAATGGCCTTTCTCTATACATGTAGGTGAAGATGTTGCTCAGGTATGATTCTGCACAGCAGTTGAACTTAAGTTCTAGTCACATGAAGTTTTAGCTCAGAGACTTAGGCTTTTTAGCTTCCCCAATTGTCTCATACACTGGGTCCTGCCTACCAAGATGTCCAACTGATTCCTCCTTCTACCCAGATGAGTCTCATTTGGCCACACAGTGGCTTCCCTTAGTCTATTTCCTGGCATGGGAGTGTCCTCTTGGTGGATGAACTTGAGCCTGGACCCACAGACCTGAAATAGGATACATTTCACTTAAAAAAAA
>NW_004567110.1:54932502-54940051 GCF_000260355.1 Condylura cristata | reverse complement strand
AGAGGAGTCACCAGAGACAGAGTGGGGAGCAGAACAGGCAGATTGATGAGGTACACTGCTGAGGGGAGCAGTGGGCAGATCAGGAGCGGTCTGCTGTGTCATGTGGGTCACTTTCCTGACAGGGGAACTCAAAGTAGCTATGGCGAGCTTCATAGAGCTGCACTTTAACACGTTGCACTACCAGCGAGGGCCCACATTTCACGTTGGGTGGAGCATCCTCATATTTAGAAACTGGAAACATTTAGAAAAACTATGAGTGTTCACTTTTATCATCATTATAAGACAAGACATAATTATACAGTAAATGATACATGGGTTGTTCTTAAGCAGTCTTTAAAAAGCTTAGAACCACTCTGAAAACAGAGCTCCAGAATATTTTCAGAGATGACACCTTTGTGAGAATATATATATATATCATCTCCTACAATAGTTCCTCTAAAGGGTAAGTGAGCCTCATTTAGATGTATGACTTTCAGCAAGCTTACTGAAAAACATATGTCCCTATCATAATACTATAAAACTCTAATCATTTCAGAAATACTCAGTCATCTCACTTTGGGAACACGCAAAGTAATCATTGTCCCAGGTTGAGTCACATGGCATTATTATATCGGAGAACATTGGTAGCAAACAGCTGGTCAATATATGGTTTGCCTCCCCCTGATCTCTACAGAGGCCAGTGACTCTCATCAGCTTCCCTCAGTCCCAACTGTTGAACAAGAATAATGTTCAGATACTTGTTTCTATGCAAAGGCCAACTATACTCACTAACTATTATGGGCAAGAATACTCTAACCTTTTCTTTTTTTCGGTCTTTAAAAGTTATTATCTGTACCTAAGTTCAAGCTCTGGCTCTAAACATATTTGTTGGTAATAAAGTAGACTCTATGTCATATAAAAATCATTTCAAAAAACTATTTAATAAATACTATATTGCAATCAAATATATTAGATGATGTTAAATTGTGTATATTAGATGGATTCTATATTAGAGTCCATTCTATTAATCACTGGATGTTACACCATATTAATAAAATCAAAATATACCCTGTGTTTAAATGGTAATAAAATGATACTCATGTGAGATGAGACAATAGAGAGACTGAATGAACTCTGTGCAGCTGAGGAAACCAAGGCTTAGGTCACCTGGGCAGGGTTTTGGTTTTGCAACTTACATCTAAGTTGTTGTCTCAAGACCCATGCTTCCTAGATAGCATCCATGGGATGTTAAAGCCTAGGCAAATCTTTCTTTTTTTCCTCCTTCCAAAGCACAGACACATCTCTCTGACTGGGTCCGGTTGGGTGAGGCTTTGAAGACCAAGCAGAGAGGACGTGCTGACTGGGAGATATTCCTGTTGGTGGCAGGAAAGAAGGTTCAGGGGCTTTCAGTTCTTCATAATCACTGAGGCAGTATGAGTGCAGGAGGGGAAGCCTTTCTGAATAAAAAGGGGCAAATGAGGTTGACCTCCTTCTACCTGCTTCAAATTCTGCAAAAGTGGGTCCCTTAATCTGGAATGTTCTTTGTACCCTTAGCCTCCATCACTGTCGTGACTGTTCCTTCCCTATGTCTCAGGTTCAACATCACTTACAGAGATTAAACAATCTTCCCTAACAACCTAGTCATATGACTGTTTAGCACTTTTTGCAGATTTTTGTCTACTTTTAATTATTTTCTCATGTTTTGATTGTCTTAACTTTGGCATTAAACAATAAGTTCCACAGTGGGGTTGTCTGTTGTATCTCTAGTACTTACACACAAATCTCAGGACATAACTAAATTAGTAGCAAAAGTGTTCAGGAATAAACTAATTATGCCCATTTGTTGAGGCAAAGTGTTTGGCATGTTAAATCATCAGTGTTCAATTTAGGTATCTAAGGAATGTGGAAAGGAAAATGGAGTTAAAAGTTCACCATTTTACCACCAACAGAGCAATGATTTGTTCAAACAAGAATCATCAAGCAATGCTAAAATTTAGGGATGAATGTTTGTTAAGGAAAAAGTATATTTACATAGCCACAAGCCAACTCTCCATGAACTACTCACTCATTAGAATGGGACAAATACAGTATATGTTATAGTGGAGATAACTGGTGAGTACCACCTTCGATAATGGAGAAGTTGGGCCCTCCCTTGTGGAGCAGCAGGTTAAAATGCAGCACTTCAAAGAGTGAGTTCAAACCCCAGCCAGGGTCGTGAACCACATGGCTCAGCAGACCTTTCCTGTCTCGCCCACTGCTCTTGTACCTCTGTCCTATAGCCCAGTTCTGGATGCTTAAATAAATAATTCTTAAAAAAATAATAATAATGGAGCAGACACAGAAGTTAACATGTACATTTCTGGGGTAAACCACCTCCATGTGATTTTGGCTGTGATATGCCAAGAGGACAGAGTACCAGTCATTCAGCATCTATCAGGGATCAGAATTGAGTTGTGAAAGTGACAGAAAAAGAGTTCCTTCGTTCTCATGATAACCCCTCTGACACCTATGGTATAGGAGGGGCTTGTTCCCATATTAACAGCAAGTAGGTATGATGAGATTAGATGACTTAGTGTTTTGCAACCATACCAAACCAGGTAGTTTTCATCATCAGTAGTAGAGATTTGGAGCACTTGGCATTATTTTCACAGGATTTAATAAGTAGGGGAAACAATCCAGCAGGAGACAACTACTTGAGCTCCTGCAAATCTCTGTACTCTCTTTTCTCTGGACTTTCTCTAACATTCTCTTGTGGTCTTTTCACCTTGTAGCTATCATTCATCCTCTCATGGCTATTCTGCCATAGCCATCTCATAGCAATGTTGCCCTTACAGCCCTGCTCTCTAGGCTCAGGTGTGTACATTTGTACACGTGCACACACATACTCAGGTGTCCATAGTCAGGCATGTGTGTCCCATACCCAGGCACCCCCACTTTAACAAGATCAAGGCCTCAGGTGATAGCCATAAAAGCCCGACCAATTCCATTTACCCTACTCTTAGCCAACAATCCGTGATAGGATTATCTGCACTACGCTTTTAACCAGAACAACCAGCTCCAGTACAAATGTTCCACTTCCTGCTACCTCTGTCAGGATCTCAAACACTCAAGAAAGCTAATGAATGGCTTCAACAATGGGAGAGAAGCCTAGTGGTGAGCACCTGGACTGGTATTTGGCAGATTTGAATACCAGTCCCACCTGAACTGGCCACCAGCTAGTAATGGGACCATGAAGGAGGGGGTCTGTGCCTCTCATTCCTTTTCTGTGAAAGGCATTTTCTGCCTTGCCTATGACTCTAGGAAGCAAAATTTTTTGTCTAGACTTTTGTTTCAACGACTTGGCAACCATTCATTTGCAGTTTGATTTGGAAACTTGCAATGAATGATTTAAGAGCAGCATTTTCCTTCAGAGGCAGATGTTTTGATGAAATGACAACAATGTCTTAGAATATAGACAGGAACCAAGAAAAGAGAAGTCACTTCCCAATAGAAAAACTGTTTCAGGTATATAGAAAATGAAGCAAAACTCCCAGCAACCCTCCATCATAAGAATGAATCATTACATGAAATTTAATCATTTCATTGAACCACAATTTCCAAGTCATGTCTGTTGAACATTTCCTCACTATATAAATATTCCAGTAGAGGTTAGATGCTAAGTCTTTACTAACTGAACTAAATAACAAAATGACACTTCTCCAACCCTGAATGGGAAAGGAATAGCAGGTATTTATTGAACACCTATTATGTGCAAGACATCATACTTTGGGATAGCAACGAAGGTTTATTCCAGAACATGATAAGAGAAAACAGCAGATTGGTGGAAGTTGCACCAACCTGGGAGGTGAAAGGTAGGGGCCCTAAAACAAACACAAGGTGTGTGTGTTGGGGGGGGGGGTCGATGTTTTCATACACAGAGTCACTGGCCACTTAGTTCAGTTGCCCATCAGGGTGAACGTCATTAGAGAAATATGGAAATGACACCTCAAGGATTCTGGGATTTGTACTCTGTTGTAGCCATTTAGGATCCCCTAAAAGTGATTTAGTAGAATCTCCATGCTTGAGGAGCTGTTTTGTTTGTCTCTGTTAAATGATGCTGGCTGAGGAAGCTTTAGAATGTCCCCAAGCAAAGGTGACAGGGCAGCTGGGAGAGAGTTAGAGACCTTAACACCAGAAATGTAAACCTCTGAAGACCTTAACAGCAGAAATAGAAACCTCTGATCAGAATGGAGTGTCAAAGGCAGTGAGTTCTGAGTCTCAGCCAACTTACCCTCTGCTAGATCTTGGACACTGTTCAAATTTGTACTGTGTCATCTGGAGGGAGGCTTGGGTCATACTCCACATTTAGGTTAGTTAGAAAGAATAGATGCTATAGTTGCATCTGGCAAGATCCACTTAGGTGAGCCGTGAGCTACTTGAGACTCCAGAAGTAGGCAAGAGTGAAACATCCTATAAATACTTGATTCTCAGGCAGAAGCTCTTGTCTGAGTTCTCAGATTATTTTATTGGTAGTCCTGGGAGCCTTAGAGAAAGTACTCACACATTTCTGACACAGGCCAAGTTCTTTTCTTCATGGTGACAGTCCCTTACAGGAAAAGTGTCAGGGCTTGAAGCATCCTCATACACCCCTAAATTGCACTTCAGAGAAGTCTCTGGAGTTCACCCAACTCTCAGTTCTCATTTACCTACATCTGTAGCAGATTCTGTTGTGCTTCTATAGAAAAAATCAGACTGTGGAAGAGAAGGAGACAAATGGTGTGAGAGAAAAAGCATTGACAAGATAAGTAATGGTTTTGCCCCTTGGCTCTACGTATCTGGGAGACGCTCAGAAGGTGAACCTATTTGTCTGCACACTTTACTTGGCAAGGATTTTCAACAAAGTATAATGAGGAAACTCAATGTAAAAAAAAGGAGGGGGTAGAGGGACTCATGATCTGCAGAATGATTGTTATAAGTTCATAAAAAAACAGGTATGGAAATGATGAGTACATGTTGAGAAACTTTTATGGTAATTTGACGTGACTGTGACATGCAAGCCTATGATGGGCGGCCTGTCTAGAGACAAGAACACTGGTCTGCAGTAGATGATAAATGAAAGCAACAAACAAAATAAAATAAAAACCAAAGTGATGCTTCATGGTAGCTAGTTCTCACAGAAACGCTGAGGGGGAGCCCAGCAGGAAGGACTCTGGGTTTCAGCAGCATTTATATGTGTTGTGTAGCAGCAGCAGCAGGAAAGAGGGATAAATAGTGCACCTCAGGAGCTCACACTGCAGTTAAGAAAACAGGTAAGAAACCAAGCAAAGGGTCAGGAAAAAGACAAAACTTACAAAGTGACCATAGATCTGAGGCAGACAGCAGGGAAGGAGAAGGGAGGGGGGCTAAAGGAGGAGAGGGAAGAACACAAGGGACAGTGGTGATGATCATGGGAGCTACGGTGGTGGGAGAATTATGGGGGATATGTCGGATGGAAAAATCAAATACTGTACAAATATAAAGAATGAGGTAATAAAATAAATTTTAAAATTTTAAATCAGGGCCCTGCCTGGTGGCACAACTGCTAAAGATGCAGCACTACAAGATAGCTATACCGCTTCAGTGAGAGTTAGATCCCCCACCCCGAGGTGACCCACAGCGTGTGGCAGACCTCTCCTGTCTCACCTGCTGCTCCCCTCAGCAGTGTACTTGGCCAATCTGCTCCCCACTCTGTCTCTGGTGAATCCATTCACACCTCTACCTCTGGTTTGTACCCCACTTCAGTATACATAAATAAATAAAAATCTTATTTTTTTTAATGAAAGAAAAAAGGACAGCCTGCCCAACTAATTCATGTCAGACAGATGCCAGGATTAACTTCGTCCAGGTACTCCCAAGCAGTTATACTGTTTGACTCGTTGGGATGTGGTGTTGACGAGGATGGCATCTACTTACCAAGCATTTGCACTGGGCCAGACTAAATTCAAAAGCTTGAATTATCCATTTAATTCCCACTGAAATTGTGGAACAATTACTTCATTTCACTTCCAATTTGTAGACAATTAGAACTGGAGAGGATAAAAAAATCCTCTAGCTTCTTGTCGAATATTATACTTTTGTCTAGCTTCTTGTCGAATATTATACTTTTTGTAAGTGGAGAAACCAGCATTCATAGACTGCCTAACTGCTGAGTCTGAAACATTAACTCCTACCTACATTACCTGTTTAGTGGTGAAGAAACTTCTCGACTCCTGGCATCATCTCTTTAGCATCTTACAGTGGTTGGTGTATATTAATTTCCTGTGATAGGGCAGATGATTGTTCAACATATATTATGTCTTCCCTCGCCAACTATTCTTGAGTTTGAAGTGATCACCCCCACACCCCAAGGTCAGTGTGGCCATGTACCTTGTTTGCCTGTAGAATGAGGAGAGCACACTAGCTATCACATTTCTATTTTCTTGTGCTTCTCTCAATGTCATGAAAAGATCTATGAGTATCCAGTGGCCTTAGGAAGATGAAGAACAAATGGAACAGATCTAAGCCCATGTCATAGTTAAGAAGCAAACACAGCAAAGCTAATTTCCATCAGCCAACACCCACTCAATAGGAGGACGTGTGGATGGTAAGTAAGTGTTTATTGTATGTCACCGAGGGTTTAGAATTGTGATTGTTCCTGGCTGGGCCAATTCAGGAAAAGGCCACCAATGCCTACGATAGGCAGAGCACCCCAGATTGAGCTAGTGACCCCACTGGTCTTTTGCATCTTTATATCTGAATTTGCCATCAGCTCTCCCCCAGCTTTCTAAGAAGAACATATAAGAGGAATGGGCTGGCCATGTGGTCTCAGGGTCCTGCCCTAATGCTTTTGTGAATCATTTGTTTTCTTGCTCCCCTTAGAGCCCCAATCTGTCCTGTGTTCATACTCCTTACTGACAGTTCACAAATAGAGTCAGCTCATCACCCTCTTAAGAGAAAAATCTAAACTCCTCTCTTCTACCTCTGTCCTGCCTCTCTTTGCTATCACAGTCTGGTTTCTGCGCACCTCACCAACAGCCCCATTTTGACCAAATCTGGTGCAATTAATAATCTTTGCTCCTTCACTTCAGGCAACTGTTCCCTGGAACCCCTTCATCTGGTGCCCTCATATTACTTTTCAGGCAACACTTGACTGTTCCCCCGAACCCCTTCATCTGGTGCCCTCATATTACTCTCCTCCACAAACCCCCATAATAGGCACGCTTAAAGAGAAATTGTGAAATTTTCACTTTGCAAGAATGCTCCAATAACAAAATTTCAAAAAGTATTTGTTGAATAATGAATCTGGTGCCATGGGGACATGGAAAAAGGGTCTGAATCAGTAGAAAGGGAAAGAAAAGAGTCACCCTAAGGGAGCCTCTCCCTGACCTACTTCCTGTATATGTGTGTGTATATATATATACATATATATATGTGTATATATATATATATATATATATATTACTCCTTCCTATTTTTTTTAAAGATTTATTTGTTTGTGCATATAGAACTGGGGTACAGGCCAGAGGTGCAGGAGTGGCGAGAGGATTCACGAGAAAGAGTGGGGAGCAGAACA
>NW_004567110.1:54926017-54930552 GCF_000260355.1 Condylura cristata | reverse complement strand
TTTTTTTTTTTTCCTAAAGATTTATTTATTTATGCATACAGAACTGGAGTACAAGCCAGAGGTGAAGGGGCAGTGAGAGAATTTACCAGAGACAGAGAGGGGAGCAGAACAGGCAGATCTACGAAATACATTGGTGAGGGGAACAGCCAGTGGTGAGACAGGAGAGGTCTGCTGTGCCATGTGGATCACCTTCTCTGCCAGGGATCAAACTCATGCTGAAGCAACTGTGGCTAGCTTCATAGTGCTGCGCTTTAACCCGTTGTGCTACCAGGAAGGGCCTCATAAACAATCTCTTGCTATGTCTTCCTAAACTATTTGGTGACTATATAGGCAATTAATTAATGTTCTATTATATTCATTGACTTTTTGGGTAATAGAAGGGAAAAAATTACATATCTATCTGACTCAGGAGCCAGGAAAGCTGTGTGATGCTGCCTTCTGCTTCTTTTAGACCCTAACCCATGCAACTTCTCCTGCTGGTCCCTACACGGAGCCCTGCCACATCCTGGATCTGGATTCAACTTCAGATCCCCCCTTCCAGAGAGTCTCACCTGTTAGTACTTAGCCCTTGTGTAGAATCGCTGAAGTTCACTCATGCATGTTATGATTAAAAAAAAAAATGAATGAAATAAAACAAATTTTAGATCTCTAGACCATAAGAACAAAAATAATGGTAATGAGAGGGAAAGGGAAAGAGGGGTGTATAAACCACTGGCCATTTTGGATAGATAGATACATAGATAGATAGATAGATAGATAGATAGATAGATAGATAGATAGATAGATAGATAGATAGATAGAAAGGAGGTAGATGTAGATATAGATTTACATCATTGTTCATTTTTGTACAATGTTTGCTTTCCTTTCTAAGGTATGTCCCCATAAGATTCCCACCACCAATTCACCCATGCACCATCACCATAGTCCCTTGGGTGATCCCATTCTCCCACTCCCCTGAAGAATCTCTGATTTATAGTCACCTGTTGATTTTTGTTTTGTTGTGTTGTGTTTTTCATTATCAGTATTTTTTTCCTTAATCCCTTATTTGGTTCCCCTATATTCCACCTGTAAGTAAAACCATCCAATATTTTTCTTTTTCTTTCTGACTTATTTCACTGAGCATAATCCTATCTAGTTCCATCCATGTTGCTGCAAATAGCATGAGTTGATCTTTTTTGGTTGCTGAATAATAGTCCATTGTGTATACACACCACTTATTCATGATCCACTGTGTGATCACACACAGACGCACATACACACAAGCACACAATACCCAATGTAATTATAATGAAATAAACACTTAAAATAAACACTCCCACAACTGAAAATATGCTCACTACTTTCCCCAAAATGGTCAGTTCAAATTCTTATTAATTAATACAATCTTGATGACATAGAATGCCAAAATTATATCTATTCTCTCTTTAGTTTTGTCATAGTCTTATTTGTTTGCTATGTAGGTTGCTGACTAAATGGTAGATTTAACCAAAAATATAAAATACATGGGCCTCCCTGGTGAGGTAGTGGGTTAAAGCATAGCACTAAGAAGCTAAAGTCACTTCTGCATGAGTTTGATCCCCACTCCAGAGGTGACCCACCTGGTGTGACAGACCTCGCCTGACCCGCCTGCTGCTCCCCTCAGCAGTGTACTTCATTAGTCGGCCTGTTCTTCTCCTCACTCTATCTCGAGTGAATCCTCTCACCACCCCTGTACCTCTGATCTGTGCCCCAGTTCTGTATGCATAATGAAATAAATCTTAATATATATATATATATATATATATATATACACACATATATGTGTATAATATACATGCAAGCATACACATGGATAAAGGGAGAAGAAAGAAGAGTAAAGAAGTTTATGAATATATACATGAAAAATATATGGACTGAAATGCAATCATGGGCCTCCCTGGTGGCACAAGGGATTAAAGTCACAGTGCTATCAAGCTATTTCCAGCCACTGCAACATGAGTTTGATCCCCAGTCAGGGAGCTAACCCATATGGCAAAGCAGACTTCTCCTTTCTCACCTACTGCTCCCTTCAGTAGTGTATTTCAGTCAATCCACTGTTCTGCTCCCCACTCTGTCTCTGGTGTATCCACTCACCCTCGTACCTCTGGCCCATACATCAGTTCTTGTATGCATAAATAAAAAATAACAGTGATAACAAAATGCAATCACAAGCTACAGTTCTTTAATAAATGTCTTGTTTCTTCCACTAACCAGTTCTTCAGTCAGCATTTTAAGCACTGGTAAAAATCTTTACTGCTTAAAGTTGTATTCTCTTAGTATATTTCTGTTATAGGCTTCTTTTAGTTTTCCATGCACTAAACAACACATCATATCTATGTCTATAGTTCAAAGTGACCTATCTCTCCCTAGAGTTAATCATCACGGTGAACACCATACTATTGTCTATTATTTTTGCCCAATGAATGAGTCTGAAAAGCCAGATAATAGTCTCAGCAAGACCACTACATATTGTGTAATCCAGCACAAAATGAAATGAGGCCCTCTTGTTAAAAGTTTAGTAAGAGTTTCAAGATGTAATCAGCAGAGCACAAAGCAAGCATGGACCCTGTGAAAACATAGGGCCTGTACGATTACAGAGAGCATGTGCTCAGGAACCAGCTCTGAGTCTGTTTTGAATATAAAGGAACATGATTTATGCCATTTATAGATTTTAATTTATTATAGCATCAATACATATTCTACTCCACATGCTCATCTTCTAATGTTCTATTAATACTCCACCACTGAGAAGTCAGGACTATGTTTCTTCCCTCAGAACCTGGTGATATCCTAGTAATTGTCTTGTCCAACATATAGCTTTCTCTACCTCTCTCTTCCCCACAACCTCTCTCTCCCTCCACATGTGCTAGGAAGGCTGAGCTAGCCTGGATTTTGCCATACTACAAACAATACAAGAGATTACAGAGAAAGATGCCATCAGTTATAGTTTCCTTAGTCCAGACACTAGAATTCTGGATGAATATGCCTTAGACATGACTCCAGCCCCAACCACCATCTGACTGCAATCTCATGAGAAATTCCCCACCAGAATCACTCAAAGACACCCAAATCTTCAACTGAGAAATCTTGATAACTTATAAGTGATAATTACCATTTTAAGCCACTAAGTGTTAGAGTAAATTTTTTAATTATAAATATCTAATCCATGTCCTTTGAGCAATAAATATTTCCAACTAACAGAGTTCAAGTTCTGGGAATAAGAAGCAAAAAGTAGATAGATTAGATAGATAGATAGATAGATAGATAGATAGATAGATAGATAGATAGATAGATAGATAGATAGATAGATAGATAGATAAAGCAAGCAAGTGGTTTAAGTATAATTGTGTTCCTGGATCATACTATTTTATTTATAGGTTGAATAGCATGATATATGGGATGAACTCAGACCTAATACTGAACCCTTCAGGATAGCACCCCAATCTATAAAAAGGTGGTTTCCTATCTAGAACTATAAGAGAAATGCCAGTAAATAGAATAACCACATAATTTATCACTTAAATATAGACCTTTGAGAGCAAAAAAGAGCAATGTGAATAATTGCTCTGGAACAGCAAACAAAAACCAAAGCCATCCTATATAAATTGGGACATATGGTCACCATATCAATAATACACTCTGGGTCATGGAGTATGAAATAATAGCGATCAATCACAAGAAAACCCACCATCATTTTATAACTATTGAATTTGATTATTCCCTTGGTCATAAGTAAAGTCTGGTATGCCATAGTAGGAAACAATCTGCAACAAATCAATGAAATGAAGTGTAATTGTAACTTCAAATTCAGAATGTCTGTGTCTAGTCCACTGAGCAAACTTGCTGCTTCTCCTTTAGAGGGACGCCAAACTGCGTTCATCCAAGATGTATAATTTACTGGGATATGTGGTGGACACTGATTCTACAATTCAGCTGTCAGTTCACCATAATAAATGTTCAATAAATGGTGGTTGGTAATTACAAGTTCATGTTTCAGTATCAGACAAACAGTGCCTAACTCACACTATTTTCCCTAAACATTTTTGAGCTCAGCATACATTATTCTAGTTGTATAATTGTGTTGCAGCTTCCAAAAACTTCTAAGAGATTCTAATTAGATCTCCATTTCATTGACGTGTTAGTTTGGGATTTAATAAGGGATTCAGAGGAAAAGGTGAGTTTTTGGACACACAAAGTAGTGTAGGTATTCTTGTAATCATGTCCTACTCATTTACCTAATATCTGGCATAATGAAGTGCCTCAATAAGTCACCTCACAAATTTTAAAATTTACTATTTTTAAATATTTTCTGGAAAAATTAATTTAAGGGAAATGCATTTTCCCAACTGGTTATTAAGCTTTGTTTATAGGAACAATTTGGAAAGAATGTATAATAGTAGTTTATATATATATATATTTTTTTATTTTTTTTTTAAGATTTATTTATTTGTGCATACAGAACTGGGGTACAGGCCAGAGGCTCAGGGGTGGTGAGAGGCTTCACCAGAGACAGAGTG
>NW_004567110.1:54908266-54925917 GCF_000260355.1 Condylura cristata | reverse complement strand
TACAGGCCAGAGGCTCAGGGGTGGTGAGAGGCTTCACCAGAGACAGAGTGGGGAAAAGAACAGGCAGATCGACAAAGTACACTGCTGAGGGGAGCAGTGGGCGGGTCAGGAGAGGTCTGCCACACCATGTGGTCACCTCCTGGGCAGGCAGGTGCTTTAACCCACTGCGCCACCAGGTAGGGCCCAGTAGTTTATATTTTTATAGAGAGCATCAGTATATTTCCATGTGTTATAGTCAGTTACATATTGATCTGAGAGATGTAGTTAGACATAAGGTCTAAACAGTTTCAAGTGACTTAATATAAGAAGATTATTTCAAAATGTTTTACTATTTCCTATATTTTAGGTGGGTTGTTTTCTGGTGTACCAGTTATATTGATAAGGACTAGAATTCCATTTCTAACAAAAAAAATATTAATGGACAACATTTTCTTGCTTGGCAAAAAAATAATACATAAAGTATGTATACGGAGAAACATTTTAAAAAAGATTTTTGTTTCATTTTCATTAGCATTTCCTTGATATGATTAACTTTAAAAATCAGATTCAGAGAGTATAGTTTCTCTAAAAAAATAACTTTAAAAGCAAAGTGATTTGACCAAAATTGTTGCTGTTCTATTACATAGAACAGCAGGTCACCCCTCAATCCCTCAGGTTTATCTTCAAGAGGCACAGTGCCATACATTTTTGGGCAGGCACTATGGAAAATTCAAGATTCTATAATAAACAGCACTGATGGGGAGAATCTCTGGGGCAGAAAGTAAATTCCTTAATATAGAGTTGAGTCATATAATTACCTTATTGAAATTTGTCTACATGCTAGAATGATTAAAAAGCATAATCATTTGTATGCAAATGCCAAAGGCATAGAAAAGAAGATGAGAGAACATTTTTGAGGATTGGGGGATTTGTGAATTGTGTATTAATCCCTTTTCACATATTCTTTTAAATTATATTTTTCTTATATTGAACTTGGGTTTATTGACAGACATAAATCAATACATAGACTGAAAAGATGGAGTTCTTTAAAATCATAAATTAGCTAGTTATAATCACGGTGATATGAAGATTCTAGATGCTATATTTTTACATTATTGAATCATCTTTCTTCAAAAAAATTATTTAATGTTCCAGGAATGATGAGACACAGCAAAAGCAAATCCAAAAATGAACAATGTAGCAATCCAGGTCTACATCAAGAAACAAGAAAGGTTTCAAATAACCTTATCACTTACCTTGAAGAACTAGAAAAAGATAAACCAATGAAACTGAACCCCAGTAGAAGAAAAGAAACGATAAAAATTAGAGGAGAAAGCAAATAAATGGAAATCAAAGAGATAATCCAAAAGATTAATGAAACCAAATGCTAGTTCTTTGAAAAAAAAAAATATCAACAAAAACCTGTAACTCAGATCACAAAGGGAAAAAAAGGGAGAAAAATCAAATGACCAGAATCAAAAATAGAAAAGAAGTTGTAACAGAGAGGTCAAATTCAAAGCATCATATGAGATTACTATGAACATTTGTACACCAGTAAATGGAATAATCTAGATGAGATAGGAAATTCTTAGAAATACACAACCATCTGACTAAATCAAAAAGAAATGAAAGCCCTGAACAGTCTAATGATAAGCAAGCTAGTTGAAAAGGCAATGAAAAGTCGCTCCCAAACCAAAAAATCTAGGAGCAGTTTCATTAGTGAGTTCTACCGAACCCTCAAAGAATAGTTACTAGCTGTCTTTCTCAAACTCTTTCAAAATACTGATGAAGAGGAATGCTTCCAAACGTGTTTTATGAAGACAACATTACCCTAATCCCAAGACCAGATGAAGACACTGAAGAAAAAGAGAACTAAAGGTCCCTTTCTCTGTTGAACATATATACAAAAATCCTAGTAAACTGAAGTCGAGACCTGCCAAATACTTCACATATACATACTGATAAATATGTTATTATGGACAACAAATAAATGAGTTTTTTTATAGCTTGTATATTCAGAATAGTTTATATTCATAATTTTAGGCACATAATGTATATCACACACACACACATATGTATATATTTTTTCTTTCTCACTCTTCTGATACTTTTGTTCTGTGAGGACATAAACTTTGGATTAAATTACTTTTTTGTCATTAATCAAATATGTCTTCACCTCATATATAGTTTTTAGTGGCAGTTTGCTTGTATTCAGAAACAGGACTAGAATAGATTTGCAATGAGATTTTTTGGGTACTAGCAGCTGCTTGGAACATATCTAATTTGAATTTTTCATTTACACAGCTGGTTTGATTTGCTCTGAGGTATTATTGCAAAAAGGATGGAAGAAGCACATGTTATACTAAGCTCAAGTCTCATTTAAACATTTTATCTTCCAAATGCTGAACAATAATTGACCCTTTCAATGTTCAGATTCATATTTATTCCTGGAATTATAAAAATTCCCATTTTTTATAGAAGTCACAAAAAGTAAAATATTTTTAAATCAAATAATTATAATAACTAATTCAGAACCTTCCTGGTGGCATATGGGCTAAGTCTCTGCTCTATCATGCTATCACCTCTACAGCCTGAGCTCAATCTCAGGCCAGGGAGCTAATCCGTGTACAGTGCAACAGACCTCTCCTGTCTCGCCTCTGCTCCTCTCAGCAGTGTATTTCTGCCTGTTCTGCTTCCCACTCTGTCTCTGGTGAATCCTCTCATCCTCGTACCACTGGCCTACACCCCAGCTCTTCTATGCAAAAATAAATTAAATTATAAAGAGAAAAAAAATGAGGCTTTAAAAATAAATAATTATATTAACTAATGAATTGAAAGTGGAACTAAATTTATGAATTTAATTTTCCTTAAATAATTCTAAAAGCTGAGTTAAGTACACAAGTAAAGCATATTTATCAGTATTCCCTTAGCTTAAAATATTATCAATATTTATTTCTAGTTCTTGATATTTATTTTTATGTCCTTGACTCAAAAAAAGTCAGGCACAATGACCTCAAATTTTGTTCTATTTTAAAATTTTAGAAGACATATAACCACATAAATTTTATGTTTGGTGATGAGCATTTTTTTAATAACATCTATTATAAAATTCCTAGAGAAAAATATAGTAATAGTAATATGCATAGATATACATATGCATAGATCAACATATTATATAGAATATTTTATATTAATTTTAAGACTAAAAACTATTGCAAAGAGGAATAGTCTGAGGTACTCAATCATCTCTTTGGGCATCATATTTTTATCTTGTTTCATTTTAGGAATATTAAATATATTTTTTGTAAAAGGTTGAAGAGTTGGAATATTATACCTCTAACATATATATTACTATAAACAGCCAAAATTATAAAAAGAATCATAAAATTCTACATAAAATTTTCTCATTAACATAAAATATAATATAAAAATCTTTGTCACAATCCACTAGCTCAACATAGTGACTCCTGCTGTCTCTCCAACCACGTCTTGCTACTCTCCCCGCTTCTCTCCATTCATGTCCAGATTGGGTGTTTCTCATTTAAGGGCTTTCATGCTTGCTCTTCCCTACCTGAGAAGCTTTCCACCCAATTTAATCTGGTTACATCTTCATCTTTCAGGTCTTATCTAATACATACTTTTCCTAAGGAGTGCTTTTCTTTTCTTTTTATTTAAAAGATGTATTTATTTATGCATACAAGAGCTGAGGTACAGGCCAGAGGTGTGGGGTGGTGAGAGGATTCACCAGAGACAGAGTGGGGAGCAGAACAGGCAGATCTACTGAAATACACTGCTGACAATAGCAGCAGGAGTGTCAGGAGAGGTCTGCCAGGCCATGTGGGTCAGCTCCCTGGCTGGGGATCAAACTTGTGCTGCAGTGGTTGTAGACAGCTACACAGTGCTGCACTTAACCCATTGCACCATCAGGGAGGGCTTAAAGAGTTCTTTGTATATCCTCAACCTAAAGTGAAGCTTCCTTTTTATGGTCTTCATATTCTGTACCTTGTCTCTAGTAAATTTATTAGAATGTGAAAGTGTGTATTATTTGTGCATTATTCGTTTAAAATCTCTTCCAATACTATGAATGTTATAGCTGTCTTAATTTATCTTAGCCTGGCTGCCAGCATTTGGCTAAAATAAATTCACTAAAAAGTGAATTTAAGTGGCGCAAAAAAATTCGCTTAATTTAAAAATATGTTGGTTTAAAAAAAAACTCTTCTAGAGTTTTAGAAAAAAAAAATACAAAACTCCTACATTCCCCATAAGACATTGCTGATTCCCAATGGAAACAACAGGCAAACCCTTAGCAAACCACAAGAGTGAGCTTTGTGATTTGCATTGACATTGAATAATTATTCCCTTTTTTAGTGATTTACCATACCCTTCGAAGATGGGGTGGGAAAGTTGGAGGCAAAAGATTGGCATCAAGATATGGAGTGCCCGGAGTGTGAAGACAGAAGTTTAGCCAGGTGGGGAAAGGTGTGCATCTTTGCATACATATAGTGCCCTCTGGCATACGATCCAGAAGGTCAGATACATAATGAACAGAGGATGTGTCAGGCTTTTGGATATGGACAAAGCAGGACTTTGATTTTTAGGCAATATAGGAGAATTATTTAAAGAATAATTTAAAATAGATCTTAGCCATAAATAGTGGCTGGTTTAGGTGGTACAAGAGGTTAAGTTTCATCACTGTCAAGCTATGGCCAGCCATTGTGGCTTGAGTTAGGGAGCTGACCCACATGGCACAGCAGACCTCTCCTGTCTTGCCCACTGCTCCCCTCAGCAGTGTATTTCAAAATCTGCCTGTTCTGCTCCCCACTCAGTCTCTGGTGAATACACTCACCTCTGAACCAACACCCCCTTCCCCACACATCTGGCCTACACCCCATTTCTTGTATGCATAAATAAACAAAAAGAAAACTTTATTTTAAAAAAGATTGACTCATGATTACTTGTTCTTTCTCTCTCTCTCTCTCTCTTTTTTTCCCAACAAATATTGTTGCACTCCTACAACATACCTGCAACAGGTATGTTTATTTTTATGCCCCAAAAGCTGGCAACACAAAGAGACCTTCCTATGGTTCCTCTCTCCAAAGATTTCACTAGTATAATGGACCATATAGGTGAATTGGAGAAGGGAATGCAGGCCATTAAGAAAAATTTTTCAGCAGCACAATTGAGAAAACTGCCGCTAAGCTAGTGGCAATGGGGTAAGGAATGGAACATTTGGGTTGAGTCTGAGATATAAGTCACTGAAAAGATGATGTTATTTTACATGCAAAAGAAGAGAAATTGTTTAACAACTCAGTCATTCTATTAACACAAAAAGCATCTTGCAAGTATAGGTGTCAGAAAAATAAATTGGGTTAAGACTGGAATTTTGAGATCTTTCAGATATCTAAAAGGGAGTTAGAACAAGGAATTTTGGTTGGATTAAGGAATGAATGAGTGACAGTATAATTTATCATCCAAAGTGGGACCCCTTGCCAATGCTTAGACAGTTTAATGCATATGCAAAGACAACAAATGTAAATTGCAGCTATCTCCAGCAAGCCAGCATGGATGGTAACACTTTTATTATAGTCATCGACGTCATATCTATAGTTGACTTTGTGAAATGGTACAACTTTTTGGTGGAGAAAGAAAAACAGATGAGTAACAACCTACCCAGTGAAATATTTCATTAAGTTGTGGTTCTGGAGAAATTAGGTTACATCCTGGGAAGTTTCCCAAAGATGTATAAGAAATTTTATTAAAATGAGAGTTAAATATTCCATTTAATATCTAGATATCTATTTTATATTTATCATTTTGCCACAAAAAGTTTGGAGTAGGAGAAAGGATAGATAAAGAAACCACAATATCTCTTTATTTAACTTTAATTATTTTTTACTGAAGCACCTTCTTGTCAGTGATGTTGGAAGTGTAAAATCACCTTTCAGATATAGTCACCATAGTCCCTCCACCATGAAAGCACCATAGTCTACCACAGTCCGTTGTGCCCCGCCCCTCTTTGCTTGCTCTCATCCCCTCCCACGCCCACCCCTGCCTTCACCTGTTCCCCCCCAAACCCATATTCTGGATGTCTCTTTGGTTAGCTTTGAAAGATTAGTTTCAAAATATGCCTCTGTCTGACCCTTTGCTTGCTTTCTCTTATTCTATATATAAATGACACCATCCAGGATTTACCTTTCTTCTTCTGGCTTATATTGCTTACCATGATCCCTCCAGTGCTATTCAAGTTGCCACAAATGACATAGGTTTATCCCTTTTGATTACTGATCATTATCCCATTGTATATAGGTATATAGATATAGATATATAGATATATAGATATACAGATATACTCCCATCACTGTTAGTCCTATAAATTCTTACATAGCTTCAATGAGTGAGATCCAATGAGAAAATAAGTAGTTTCTGTGAAACAAACACAGAAGAGGACTTAATTTATATATATTCACCACATCTTCTTGACCCATTCCTCTGTCATTGGATCCTAGGCTGTTTCTATAGTTTGGCTATAGTAAATAGAGTCTCAATAAACATAAGAGATGCAAGATTCCTTTCAAATCAGTGATTTATTTTTTATTCTTTGGTTATCTTTGTGTCTTTTTTTTTAACAATAGTTTAAAAATCTTGTAGTGTCTAGGTCTTTTTCTCCTCCTTTGTTAGTTTCTTCCAATGTATTTAAATAAATTGTTTTGATTTGATTGTAAATAGGATCATTTTCTTAATTTCTTCCTCACCTAGATCATTGCTTACATACAGGGATGCCACTAATTTTTATATTGATACTGTAACTTGCCACTTTGCTGAATTGCTTTATTATTATAGTCTTTCATTGGAATCTTTATGGTTCTCTATGTATGCTATCATGTCATCTGCAAATTATGATAGCTTTGCTTCTTCTTTCCTGCTTTGGATCCACTTTATATCTTTCTCCTGCCTGATTGATCTAGCTACTACTTCCAATAGTAATGTAGAGAGTGGACTCTGTCATTTTGTACCCAGGCTTAGTGAAAAAGCTTAGGTTTTCACCACTCTTCTTAAAAATATATATTTTTTAATTTTATGTATTTTTTTACATTATTCTTCATTTTGTACATTTTTTTCAGCTCAGTTGTAAGTCCTATGGACTTCCCACCACCACTTCACCCATGTGCCATCACCATAGTTAAAATCTCTACTTTTTAACATATTAGGCAGAATGGGAGAGGATGTGTCCATGTTCTGAGAAGCAGGCACAGTGTGGATAGGATAGGACAAAGCAACAATCAGTGACTGGACCTGCTTTTCACATAAGAGGAGTTAATTTGGTAAAGAAATAGCAAGGATCAATAATAATGTGTTTGTTTCAGAAACTACTTATTTTCTCATTGGATCTCATTCATTGAACATATGTAAGAATTTATGGGGCCAACAGTGATGGGAGTATGAACAAAATCATACAGCTAGAAAGCAGGGCTTGAGACACAACCATACATGTTTACTTACTTCATATCCTGTAAATTTTTGTCATCTAAAAATAAAATTTTGTCAGGAAAAACACTACCTACTTCTAAAGGTTTTGCCATGATATGGAGCCAAGTCTTACTAGTTTGCAAGAATTGTTATATGTAGAAGAATTATTTTATATATTTTTTTATTTCTATGCTCAAAAATTTTACTTCATTTTGAATCCATCTTATAGAAATATGCAATCTACTATAACATATAATAGAGTTAATAGAGTTATAAGAGTTAATGTATATTTGACTAGTTATATATAATTATTATGTATGTATATGTATGCAATGGCTTCTTTTTTTAAAAGATTTGTTTATTTTATGTGCACAGAACCGGGGTACAGGACAGAGGTGTGGTTGGTGAGAGGATTCACCAGAGACAGAGTGGAGAGCAGAACAGGCAGATTGACAAAGTACACTGCGGAGGGGAGCAGCAGGCAGGTCAGGAGAAGTCTGCTTCACCATGTGGGTCAGCTCTCTGGCTGGGGATTGAACTCGTGCTGCATGGGCTTCAGAGAGCTTCATAATGCAGTGATTAAACCCGTTATGCCATGAGGGAGCGCCCATGCAATGGCTTCTTTATAACTCTTCCTAACTATACAGTCTGTGGTATAAACTCAGTTGCTTGAAATTATCCTTGCTTGATATATTCATATGGGGAAATTCTACAAATGAGGACAGCACTCCAGCCTTCAACTCCAATATCTGGTTATTAAATATGTATCATAAATAGTATCAATCATTTTATATTGATAATAAGAATTCATTAGTGTTATACTTTATATTAATTACAATAAAAAAGCAGGTTTTTATATGAATTGGTAACTGTAACTTATGGTGGACAGAATACCAAAATGCTTGAGGGCCCCTTTTACTAGTAAACTCTCCAGAGTACCACCACCATATTGACATTTATTGCAACATTGCGCAAAGCCACTGTTTAGGAGCTGCCTGACTACTTACTTTAACTGAAAGCATTTTTTTTTTTAAAGATTTATTTATTTATTCATACAGAACTGGGGTACAGGCCAGAGGCTCAGGGGCGGTGAGAGGCTTCACCAGGGACAGAGTGGGGAGCAGAACAGGCAGATCGATGAAGTACACTGCTGAGGGGAGCAGCGGGCGGGTCAGGAGAGGTCTGGCTCGCCATGTGGTCTCCTCCGGGGCAGGCGGGAATCGAACTCATGGGGAAGTGGCTTCAGATTCTCAGTGCTGTGCTTTAACCCGCTGCGCCACCAGGGAGGGCCCTGAAAGCATTTTTTAAGCCAATATTTCTCTGAGAAAAAAATTCACTTTAATAATCATATGTTAAGCCAGAAAACCAGAATCTTAGCTTGGACACTGCTATGTTTTAGGAAATAGAGATTTTATTCTGTATTCCTAAATAAGCAATAAATCTCAATTTTCGGCAACTGGCTTCTCCCTATAGTAATTGTGCACTCACAGTCTGAGCTCTTTTTGACACAGTGTGTATTATTTTTACACTTGTATTTGTTACCTTATCGTTTCAGAGATTCTTTTTCTTAAAAAATGTGCTAACAGAGAAAACTTATTTATAAAACCCAAACTAATTTGTTTCTAACTACAGTGGTTTTGTTGTGATGTGTTTATGTGCCAGACTTAAATGAACTTGTTATTTAATTTCTCAAACCAATGGATGTAGCCCAGTAACTCTGCAAGAGAACAAAGCCAAGATCATCTGCGCTCCCTAATGTGGACTCTCTAAGAGTTGCTAATCATTTGATTTTGATCGTAATTTTGCATTATATCCTTTTGTTTGTCACTTTAGTGTGCTGGTATAATTCATAGAGACTCCTTTATGAAGATGAATAAGCTAGCAACAATGGAAAAGTTTGATAATACTTTCTTCTGCCTACTGTGAGAGGCTTATAGCAGATTTGCATAAATAAAAGGTGCATTTCATTAATAAACCTTACAGTAGGTTTTGATAGATCAAATTCAGTAGAGCAAAAGAAAAAGTAATTTACATGAGGAACCTGTGCTATATGATTAAGAAAATGATATTTAATATAATATATTAAATACTGCCTTTTGTTTGCAGTTAGTAGACTCCATCCGTCAAGATTTAGAATACCAAATAGAAAGACATGATTTTAGTGGCTCTTTGAAAACAGTGTGTACACTGGGCTGCCCCGATGAAGAGAGCATGTATAAAATTCTATACACTCTTAGTGTATCGTATTACTTCAGCCTTATCTACAGCTAATGTTTGCCGCATTCACAATGGATTGGGCAAAGTTGGTAATTCCTTGTAACTTGTCATAGACTTGCTGAAAGGGTATCAAGTTTTAGGATATAGCAAAGGTCTTAGACAAGAATGCAGCAAAACAAAAGAGTTTAAATATAAAGAATAACTGAAAGTTACTTTTTTGCCAAAAGTATTTTCAGTATTAGAGTTAAAAAGTGTTTGGGAATACTTCAGATAACAAAATCATTTTCTGGATTTTATTTGTAATTGCATAGTTACATATAAAAGGCCTGCAAGCCCAAAGTGGAGACTTACTTCTAGGTAGCATATCCTCCAAAGCACTTCTATAATTAATGGATCTTCTCTATGTATGTAAACATTTCTTAATTGATAGAAAAAGCTAGACACAAATTCATTTATTTGAAAACATATAAACAACCCTGCATCTCTTCTCTCTTTACCTGCCCCTTTCCTCTGAAATTCAGGAATTCAGGAGCTGTCAAGTTGTTTTCCCTTGCTCACTGAATAAATGCCCTATGTATAATGCAGGTAATTAACTTGATACTCCTCTTTCAAATTTCAACCCTATACTCACACCAACTACATTATCTACTACCCAGGAGAAAGTGTCCCTTTGTACTTCCAAAATTATATAGCTTTTTAAAAAGAACTGACAAGTTAACAAAAGTTGAGAAAAAGAAAGTTTCAGATTGAACAATTCATGGATGCTAAAGGAGGAGGCCTAGACAGCTTTGGGCACCAATTCACTGATTCATTCTTTGTCCTTTCAGTCCTCTTCAAGTTAAATGTTTTACACAGTGTTGTGATGAAAGCCTCCTAGAAGAAGCACATTAAAAACAACACTCTGGAGGTACTTAGCAGTGCCCCCTACTGAGAGGGAGCTGTAGGAAGTAGGTCAGATGCCTTCTATTGTGAAGTCCATTTTGTGTTGCTAAGGGAAAAATAGCACTGAGATATGAGTCATCTAGAATACTGAAATATTAGATAACCAGAATCTGTTTTTTAACTTGGAAAGCAGCAGGATGTTTATCAGAAAAATTAATAGGAAGCTACTTCTGCAAATTGCACAGGAAACTTCTAAAATTTTGATTTAAGGAAACATTTTTGTATAAGTAGATTTATGCTCATATTTTCAGGTAAATCAGCAACCTGCCATTTATTTCACATATAACCACAGTTAAGAATTGTTCAGGTTGGTGGGTGAGAATAGGTGGAGGAAAATTAGAAAATAATTCTACAAATGAAATGATCTGATAGAAACTATATAACCTGGCCTTTTTTTTTCCTATCTGATTAGACAATGAAGAAATAAAAACATAAAAACATTAAATAATGAATTTAAAGTCTGTAAGATTGACATATATTTTGATTGACATTAGAAGTCTATTCCTGTTTATTTAATTCTGAACTACCATTATTTTGATATTACTTTAATAGAAAAGGAAAACACATACCATCATCTTGTCAAGCTACACAGAGAAATGGATCTGATTTCCTACTGGGAAATGATAAGCAAATCTACTTTCCTGTTGGGATTAAAATCTGAACTGTACTTCATTTCCTACTGGCACTAGACTGTGCCTCTGTGATGCTGTTAGTGTAGAAAAAGTGAGATTGTTCATATAATCAGAGTCATGATTGCGAAAATTATCTGTGTGGGAAAAGAATGCAATGGGCAGCTTACGTTATAGGAATATAGGATAATCAAATGCATGTGTTAGATATTTAGCTATGTTTTGAGAGCAAATTCTTGAATATACATAACTAGCATGAACTTTTCTTTAGATGTTTAATCTTTTACGACTATGTCATTTTTTCTTGATTATATACCCAATGTATTTTAAATACTCATTTTATTGAAATCTGGGTTTACATATTTTTGGTTAAATGAAATTATATGTATATAAATTATATATATCAGAAATAGAAGATGAGAAGACTTTAGAATTTGTGATTTGCAGAGCAAAGTGTGGCCTAGAATGCATCTTAAATAGAGAAACCCCCTCCAAGTATTAGAACTTTTTTCTGTGGAATTTTTTAAGAGGAAATATGCATTATTGTATAAGAAAGGGATCACCATGCAGTATTATATAAGAAAGGGATCACCATGCAGATCTGAGATCATTGATGACATCAAAGCTTTCCTGTGATAGACAGGTGCTTTCAGAATAGTCATCATTCCCCTCTCTGCTTCATATGATGCAGTTCAGTTCACTTAATTTTCAATCACTTTTTTTTTTCTTCCTAACATAAGCACTGGTCAAGTCCTCTGGTAGCTGGAAACACAACCAGGAAAGGGATCTCTGTCATAGAATAATGGCCTCAGTGGAAAAGACAAAATAAAAATAAAATTAAATATCTAATGAATCTTTAATAAAACATCATAAAGTCCTTAAACATGTATTTCAGTGTTTCACAGAGTAGAATAATTTCTTTTCCTATGATTTCCATTTAATGTTTGCAGAAATACATTCTTTTCCTCACAGTGATTATAAGAGCATGAAATCAGATATAAAACATCTCATTGATGCATTTAAAAAATAGTCCTGTAAGCCTACTATATGTTAGGTACCTACTAGGCTCTAGGATGCGGTGGAGATTAGACACTAATCCCATAAATATTATAACCTTGGAGAGAATCCAGACAATAAAATATAGATGTGCAATGCCATAGGCATACGCTAAAGAAAGACAAAGTTTCAGGAAGTGTAAAAGTCTTCAGAATGGAAGAACCTTGATGTCAAAGGAGTAGTAAAAATGCTGTTGAGGCTAAGAGAGAGCAATAAAATTTATTTTAAGATGAGTTCAGAGGAACTGACCCAAATTAAATCATGAGGATTTGGATTATAAAGGTCTTTTGATTCAGTATCAGAATCAAAAGGAAGCCGCTGAAAACTGTAGACTAGAAAGAACATATTAAACTTACATTAAAAATAAAAGTATCTCAAAAAATAAAAAATAAAAATAAAAGTATCTCATTGCTATGGAAATGTATAAATATGAGTGTTGGCAAGGAGGGGTAAGGAGAGATGGAAGTCAAGGTTAGAGGAAAGAAAACCAGGAAGGAGGTGGTGGTGTAGACTAGGAGACAGAGACAGAGTGGCAAGGAAAATGTTAGTTGTCAGTCGTGTGTGTGTGTGTGTGTGTGTGTGTGTGTGTGTGTGTGTGTCCCGAGAAGAGCTGATTAAGAGTTGCTTATTGAATGTTAGGGAAGTAATGACTTGTAGGTATAAGTAAATCTTACAAGGGTGAACGGAGTTATTATTTGTAGAAACAGCATGTTGAGGAAGAGGAGCACTTTTGGAAGAGCTTCAAATGGGCTTGTCAAGTTTGAAACGCCCACTAGAGAAGTAGACAGATTGTTCAGAGGAGTCTAGTTGGAGACATAAATTTGGTAAAAATCATACTGTATATTGCTTTTACATGCATGAAACAAGGCAAGATCTTCTAGGAAATAAGCTCAGGCAAAGAAAAGAACTGATGATAGAGCAGTGAATCCCAAGTGAAAAGAAAAGACAACAATGAGGAATGAGAAGGCCCAGGAAGGTGTGGTGAGTATGAAGAGGTTATTGTGTTCTGAAATATAAATAAATACATAATTTCAGGCAGGAAATAGTGATCTCTAGATCACATGTTTCTGAGAAGTTGAGTGCAATGACCTTGTGTCTTTGACAATTAAGTTTACGCTTTGGAGACATGGACAAATTAGAGGGGAGTTGATTTGAAGAGAGAACTCAAAATGAGGACAGAGGGCTGGAACTGAGGATGAGGGGGAAGGATCCTTACAAAAGCATTTTGATTTTATTTATTTTTTTAAAAAGATTTATTTATTTATGCTTACAGAACTGGGGTACAGGCCAGAGGTGTGGTGGTTGAGAGGATTCATCAGAGACAGTGTGGGGAGCAGAATACGCAGATCACGAAGTACACTGCTGAGGGGAGCAGCAGGGGAGACAGAAGAAGTCTGCCATGCTATGTGGGTCACCGCCGGGGCAGGGGATCAAACTCATGCTGTAATGGCTTCAGAGGGCTTCATAATGATGTGCTTTAACCTTGTGCCACCAGGGAGAACCAGCATTTTATTTTTATAGAAATAATTATATTAGGTTTGCTTATGGTCATGAACTAGTAAAGAATGATAAAATGGCTGAGGTCCCTGAGTAGATGAGCTCTAACTCACACTTTAGTGGTGGACCTCAAATAGAAATAGACATACTTTCATCATTGCAAGAGAAAAATTCGCAGTCAAATAGGCACAGGTATAAATTGGTAGACTCCTTGGTGAGTGGCAAGTTGATTCTTTTCCTAATCATTATGATTATTTAAGTGGAATAAGAAATTAAGTCACCATCTAAGAGTGGGAAAAGGAAAAGGGGTAACTTTAAGGAAATAGAGGTATGAAAGAATCATCTCACAAAGGGGAATAATTAATTGAATGGAGAATTATAGTTGAGTTTAGGGGCATTGTTTAAAAACTTTAAGTGGAGCACAGTAAGCTTTCATGTGGGTTTTTATCCTGCCCATTCTGCTTCTCATGGGCAATAATGAGTAGATAGAGATTGTAATTACTCCAAGGGAATGTGATTATAAAGAGTCTTGGACCTAGATTAGAAAAACTTTCTTGAACAGGGTTAGATGGTAAATATTCAGGCTTGCTCCGTAGGCCTTGCAACCTCTGTCACAACACTCAGCTCTGTGTTTTGACACAAAAGCAATCAGGCAATTCATAAACTAGTAGGTGTGACTGCATTCCAATAAAACAGTTAGTGAGCTGAGTTAGCTTGAGTGGCTTAGTTTACTGACTAATGGCCTAGTGACTTACAGATGCAGGCAAGCCACCTATCATAGTGGTAGACCATGGACTAGATTCTGGGCATTGCAGAGGTGGACACATGAGGATGTGCAAATATGACTTGAGGCTCTAGATGGGGTTAGTGAACTTACAACATAGGAATGCTAATGAAAATGACTGGAAAGAGGGAAGTTAGTATTTAGAATGTCTGCTGCTTGCTAACCAGTTGTTAGAGATTCCTTTATTGGACAGGAGCCAGGACAGGAACCTGGAATTTTTCATTCCGGGCTGTCTTTAGATATTCTGAGGTTGAGTCTTTGTGAAAGTCTTTGTGCAGAAGCGCAGCAACTTGTACTGAACTAAACTGAGTACTTATTACTTAATGTTAAAATCTACAAGGTTATTAGAGTTCAGAAGAAAAAAAAATAACTACTAGTAATTTTCCTAGCAATCTGTAGCCATACCTACCAATGAAAGAGGCAATATGCTCAAACATAGCTTATTTTATATTATGGAATTGAATAATCTAAAGGAATAAACTCAGCTGTGCTAAATGTAATTAACTTCTTCAAAGTAGCTTTTATAAACTTACAATTTTTCCCCCAAATAATTCCTTATCATACAATAAATGAGCATGACATGAAAACAATTTGAAGCAATATTTTAAAAATACTAAAGTTAGGTCTAATTTAAAAGGATTGTCAAAATCAACGTTAGAAAATGATGTTTCTAACAGAGATAATTGTTTGTGTCTCCAATGGCCTGTGGTGCTTCAGGCATTATTATCTCTGTAGTTTTATCACAATCACCTATTTAAATTGAAGCCATTCTGTATCCTTGTATAAACAAAATCGCTCCCTTAGTAGATTTAAAATTTTCATCTTTCCTTCTATATATTGCTTAACACAACTAGGCACCACTGGCAACTAACAAGTAGAGACACTATTTCAGTCCTTAGATAAAACATTGCATCAAAAATAAATTCCATATTGTATTCTTTTTGTACAACTTAAAATACACTTGTGACTTTCAGCACCTTGGAACAGAGGAAAAACATCTCTTTCTAGAAGTTGTAAGATGCAAGTGATATCTTGAAAGATGTGTTATTTTTAAAAAACAGTGACAAATGCATTATTTTCACATTGAACACAATAATGATCCTTGATACACCCCCCACAGTAGTGGGAAAGGCAAAGCCTAAACATTGCTGGTTTGATATCACTGGTTATGATGTCTAGAATGAGCGTGTTCCCTCCAGGCTAATAGTGCATCATAATGACAACCCAATGGAAACAGAATTCTTACCTTCAGGATTAATGTATATCTAAAGGTGTGTAATCACCTTTTGTTTTCTTCTCTTAGGCAATGTAGACCCTAACTATACAGTTCATTCTCTACTCAGTAACTGTAATAATACTCAGCACATATGTAATCGACACACATGCCTTTTGTTATTTCAACCTTCATTTTATTTTATGATTTATTTTATCCTAACCCTGTCAGTGTCATTACTTTTATGTTCTAATTACTAAAAATACATCTCTAGATAGAAATATGCCAAATAAAATAAACTACATTTTTTCATTGTACATGAACTTGCTAACATTTTGGTCTCTGTTGACCTCATGTCATAAGTTTGATTTAAAACACACATATGCAGGCCCTCCCTGGTGGCACAGTGGGTTAAAGCAGAGCACTAAGAAGCTAACACCACTCCAGCATGAGTTCGATCCCTGCACCGGAGGTGATCCACATGGCACAACAGACCTCTCCTGACACACCCACTGCTCCCTTCTGCAGTGTACTTTGTCAATCTGCCTGTTCTGCTCCCCACTCTGTCTCTGGTGAATCCTCTCACCATCCCTGCACCTCTGGTCTGTACCCCAGTTCTGTATGCATAAATAAATAAATCTTTTTTTAAAAAAAAGCACACACATATGTATACACACAATTAGTACAAATTGAAAGTTACACAAATTGAATTTTTTCCCTGATTTCTAAATGCATGGATAGCCAACTTCCATAGTAAATTCACACAGCATAATCCAGTCAGTCAAAAAAAGTTGGTATTAGCAAATTAAAAATGATGCTATTTGCTTCTCATTATATGAATATCACATAAACATTTCTAATTGATGCATAATTTTTAAAATCTGTGCATGAAATCTCTGTCATGTTTGTTGAGTGCCATTCTCATCTGAATCATATCAAAAAAGTCTAAAAATAAGTCAGAAATGAAAAGCAACCTAGTGATAAGGCTGCCTAAGGGTCTTGCTACAAAATAGTTGCCATTCTGATATGAATGTCTAAAGAGATTCACAGGAATTATAGGATTCCTTTTGAACCAGAAGAAGGTGGGCAGCCAAAAAAATCCACTTGCCTACTTGGTAGCAGCCCATGAAGCCACAAGACCAAGAATCTTCTGGATGGTCTATCCATTTGAAATGGTCCAGAGTATATAGAGGAAGATGAGAAAGCAATTTGTGGTGTCAGCCCTAGGAGATTTCTTTCGATTATGAAAGGGGAGTTAAAGGGAACTTTGCCACCATTCTACCATTGAATATGAAGTTGAACATGATCATCGATGCAGTAAAACAATAGCCAAATTGCAAACATGAATTTCATTCGAACCATTGATGGATCCCTGTTGTTATTCTTCAGCTTCTTTTCTTGCCTCTTTGGTTATCAACTAGCAGACTCTTATCATTTCATTCTTCTTTTCCATTTTTTAAAACCAGATCTTCCATTTCCACCTTTAGTCTCTATATTAGGTTATTCTGTCAACCATAACCTACGTTGTAACCTCAGCAAGAAGAGCCATACGCACAGGAATCAATATGATGAGTAACATGTCCCTGAGCATGATGCTCACCTCACAATCCTCTCTCTGCCCTCCCACCTGAGACAGGAAAGTGCTCCAAAGCCAGGAATAAAGGAATACAACATCCCTCAAGTAATCACCACCATCAAGTAACCAAGAGTACTTTAAAAGATTGATTGATCTGGCCCTCCCTGGTGGCGCAGCGGGTTAAAGCACAGCACTGAGAAGCTAAAGCCACTTCCGCATGAGTTCGATTCCCGCCTGCCTCGGAGGAGACCACATGGCGTGGCAGACCTCTCCTGACCCGCCCGCTGCTCC
>NW_004567110.1:54897348-54908166 GCF_000260355.1 Condylura cristata | reverse complement strand
CTCTGGTGAAGCCTCTCGCTGCCCCTGCACCTCTGGCCTGTGCCCCTCAGTTCTGGCCTGTACCCCTCAGTTCTGTATGCATAAATAAATCAATCTCAAAAAAAAAAGATGTATTGATCACAAATTAGTTGTTTCTCCATATTTCTAAGAAATAAGTTTTGTGGTTTAATTTAATCATTATGGCTGATATATTGCTGATAATAAATGGGTTTTCCTGACTTTGTTATGGAAGAGGAAAGTTGGACAAAACATTCTTTAGTGAGGATACTTATAACATGTTAACATTCATTGGAAATCTGCTTATTATTGAATTTCTTTTTGTAAAAGTGAGACAGCAAGGAATTCTTAACTCTAGAGAGTGTTCTCAAATAATTCTCAAAAAATCACATCCATTGGCCAAAATATAATACTGGTTAGTCAGAAACCCTAGATGACCTTACTTGAATGAGATTCTATAAAAATGACACAATCACTTTATATCTTTCCTTTTGTTCTTTGTGACAGTCCTATGCATGTAAAATGTAGCTAATAAAAGGCAAGAATGCTATATACTAAAGAGGAAATGAAATGGAATGCATAACTATGGCTAACTCTTGAATCATGTTTACTCTGAAGTCCCTAAGCTATTTTGGCTGAGATCCTAGAAAGTTGGTAGTATGGTTAATCTTATACGTCAATTTGGAGGGTGCTTTAGTTTGAGATACCATTTAAATCAGTGACTGTGAGTAAGCAAATTGCTCTGTATCGTGGGCTTCATCTAATCTGTTGAAGACCTAGTAGAATAAAAAGACCAGTCCCCCCACCCTCACCCCCAAAGGAAAAGGGAATTTTCCAGTAGACCATGTTCAGATTTCGTCTGCACATTTGTCTGCCCCAGGTCTCTAGGTTGCTGACCCTCAGACTGGATAGTCCACTTTAGCTCTCTCCTGGCACCCAAACCTGTTGGCCCACACTATAGATTTGGTGTTGCCAGTTTCTATGACCTTCTGATCCAATTGCTTTAATAACTCTCTTTGTGTATATACATTTCTACACAAAGAGAACAAATACATGGAGAACACTAACAGCACACTATGCATCAACAGATGAACTGTATCAAATGTCATCAATAGATTTATGGAACTTGTATTGATTGATCTATAAGATCATACTAAAGATGACTACTCTCTTACATTTGCTTTGTCAACACTGTTTGACTTACCTGCTGCTCATAGAATCACCAGTGAAAAGGCAGGTCTAGGTGGCCAAGATTTTATTAGGCAACCCAATTTCCATGACTCCAACTTTCGGGATTATAAGTGGGTATCTGGAGGTAGAGAGGACTGGAGAGTGCCTAAAATATAAGCTGGGTTGAGCCAAGTAGTTACCTGATCTTAAGAATTTGAACTAGAGAGGTTGATACAGTCAGGTAGGCATTTCTGATTAAAACAGGTGTTTTCCTAACAATTTCTAAGCCCACAGGAGACTTAACAAAGAACGCCTGGAACGTTGGAGTAAAAGAAGCAGAGAACAACTGTGGTAAACTAAAGGGTCTTAGGCTTCAAGAAATATAGAAATACATTCACATATTGAAAAATATTAAAGCTAAGAAACGTGCGATGTGCCGAGGACAATGAGAAAGACGCACCTCTGCCAACATACTGTTGATTTAGCTTCTTGATACCTTTATACCATTATATGACTTTGGTGAATCACTTGTCTTCTCTGGGCTTAATTTTTTTCAACAATAAAATAAGACATTTGAATTGTAAGTATAGACGTCTAGAGAATTCAGAAGTTATAAGTTTGTCATATGAAATAGGGATCTTTTAATAGTGGATTCTCCCTTAATGCTATTAGGTTTTGTATACTATCAGTCTAATCTGTCAATTATAAAGTTGTTTTTCTCAATTATTTTCAAACATGTTTCTCTCTATTTCCAATGAACACTTTGGCAAAAAAAGAAAAATCTTTCAGAGCCATTTGAGTAGATTAAATAGATTAAAGCTGAGTAAATCTGACCAGAGTGACAGAGGCTTGAACTTTGCCCCCCGACATTTCCCACTCTCCTGAACACCTTCAGATGCTGCATTGCCAACTGCAGACTCCAGTTTAAAGCTGTTGCCCTTGAGAAACAATGAAGATGAATATGGAAGAGAAAGAAAGAAAGAAGTTTATAATCTACAGGAGCACCTGGAGACCAGCAGGGTTTTAGAGCTATACAATCTGGAAGTGTTTCCTGCCTTGGCTTGGAAGGACAGGGAGGAAACTTGAAAGGAAGAGTCTGAGAACAGACAGCTGCAAAGCTGAAAATTGGGGCCAGAGGTAAATGGGAATTATGTGTGGGGGGGGGCGGGGGAGTGGGGATAACAGAAGGGAGCGAAGATGTGGTATTTCTGTATCCCTGGTTTCAAAAGGCATGGTAGAAAATTAAAAATGAACACTTCCAAACAAATGTGTTTAAGACATTTCAAAGAAGGGAACTTTTTAAAGGGGTATTATAATAATTAACTAAAAAATATCATGCAAAGAAAACCTAGAAAGGACTTTTCTTGTGATTATGCTACAAGACATTTCATTTTGCTTCAAAACTTGTGTTGCTTCAATAAGAATCAAAGCTGATAAAATCAAAAGAATGATAAAATAAAGACTTCCAAAGATTTTACCTTCCATAAAAGCAATGAGGACACTGGCAAGAAATTGTCAGAATCAACTTTATTTTGAACACTAGGAACTAATCAATACTTGTAGCAATTGGGGAGACATTTATTTAAGTAAGGTAGCTAAATCTCAGTAAAGCATGAATTGTACAAAAATGAAGAATGATGTAAAATATGTATAAAATTTAATTTTTTAAAAAAGAACAATGAGTTTTGTGGCATTTTTACTTTATTCACATTCTCCCCTTTTGAGCTTAATGACAGCCTTGACAACTAACAGCCAGAGATCATGGTGAAAAATCAGAGGCTTAGCAGCCTCTGGAGACTGAACAGAGCTGGTAGAGTTCCTTCAAGCCCTATTCTCAGAGAATTACCATTGTTTGACCTGTGAGGTATTTCATGGATATTGGTTACCTTAGTAACCATAGAATGGTTACCTTGATTTCACTCAACTTACAGTTCACCCAGTACAAAAACCTTTCTCCATGGACATTTGTTGAAATCAGTCAGAGGAAATTGAACATTGTGGCTGCCTGTAGCTGAAGATAACAGCTGGAGCAAATAAAAGCCTGACCAAAATGATTAATTGGAAAAGTTTGGGCATGAGATGTCCATAGGGAACTTCAAGAGGCTGCAACATATTCCAGGGAACATAGGTGACTCATGCATGAGCAGGGTTGAATGCACACCCAGAATTGCCTAACTGTTCGCCTTGATTAACCTTGAAGTTCTGCACAATTAAGAAATGAAAGCCAAGAAACAGTAACAAACTGCCTGAGTGAGCATTGAAGGTATGTCCCAAAACATACACACACACAGAAGCCCTCAGCAAAAACAGGGTTAATTACATGTTCCAGGTGATAAAAGAAATCTCTGTCTAGTCAACTGACTAATACACTAACCAAGCCATCAATGGCAGTACAAAGAATACAGACTTTATAGAACTTGTTTGGAAAAGTCACTAAGCAAACAAAAATTACAACAAGCCCCAGAAAGGAGGAAAAACCTAACTTCTAGAGCTACTATATTATGTTACTTAAAAAGTCCAATTTTAACAAAAATATGAAACTCTAGAAAAGAAATAGGAAATTAGAATCAGTACACAGGGAAAAAAATCAAACAAAATTAACTCTCCATGAGTAAGCCAATAGATACAATGTCTTGTCTTTAAATCAGTTGTTTCAGGGGCCTTCGCTAGTGGCTCAACAGATTAAAGCACAGCATTATGAAGCTATCACAGCCACCTGAGCATAAGTTCCATCCCAGCCAGGGAGTGGGCCACATGGTGCGGCAGACCTCTCCTGACCTTCCTGCTGCTCCCATCAGCAGTATAAATTGTCGCTCTGCCTGCTCTGCTCCCTACTCTGTCTCTGGTGAAGCCTCTCACTTCCCACAACTCTGACCTGTATCGCAGTTCTGTATGAATAAATAAATCTTTAAAAAAATCAGTAGTTTTAAATATGTGTAAAGAAATAATGGGAACACTGCCTAGAGAAATAAAGAACAGTATGAGAACTCAGTATCATCAAATAAAGAATATCAATAGAGTCAGGAATATAAAAAACAGTTAACTAGAAATTATATAATCTATATTCAATAAATGCAGTTATATAGTTGAATAGTATAACAAATAAAATATAGAATAACTAAGGATTTCAACAGCAGATTTCAGTAATTAGAAGAAAGGATCTGCAAACTTGAAGATAGGTCAAGTAAAGATTGAAGAAAAGCCTACCGAGAGGTCCAGAGGCCTATTGGGTACCATCAGGCATCTCTACAGAAGCATAATGTGAATCACAGGTGAGAAAGGGGGACAGAAATGATATCAAAAAATCCCCCAAATTTGGTGAAAAATATTAATCTCTGCATCTAAAAAGTTCAGTAACTTCGAAGAATGACAAGACAACAAGATCCATACCAAGACATATCATAATCAAATGGAACATTCAACGTTCACATTCAGTAATGAATAAAACAGCCAAAATGAAGAACAATTAGGGGACAGATAGCTTAGAATTGTGTGTTCTAGGTTAGGAATCTCTTTCTTTGAGTAATGTAAATATCCACTGCCATTTTTTTTAAAGATTTATTTATTTATGAATGCAGAACTGGGGTACAGGCCAGAGGTGCAGGGGTGGTGAAAATAGAAAAGGCTGACTGACGAAGTACACTGTTGAGGGGAGCAGCGGGCGGATCAGGAGAGGTCTGCTATGCCATGTGGGTCACGTCCCAGGCAGGGATGGAACTCATGCTGAAGTAGCTTTAGCTTCTTACTGTTGTGCTTTAACCTGCTGCACCACCAGGGAGGGCCCTACTTCTTTTTGTTTTAATCCTTTCACCAAGAAGCCTGTGGACAGTCTAATGGTGTACCTATATCCACTACTTTACTTTTTCTTCATTTGTTTAGTATTCTTTCCTTGTCATAGTTTTCAACAGCTTAATTATTATGTGTCTTAGAGTGTGTCAACCTGATATTAATTTGTTTGGATCTTTTTGGACTTCCAGTCCTATTCTTGGATGGAAGGGCTCTCAGCTATTATTTCAATACATAAATTTTCCATGATGCCTCTTTCTTGGCTCCCAAAGAGCTCTTATACTGTTTTTCATTTTTTTTCTCTTTGTTCTGTTTGTGTGTTGTCTGCCACTATGCATTCAAACTCATTGATTCTTACCATTGTTTGTTTTTTGTCTCCACTGAAACTCTCTATGGTGTTTGTTAATTCTATTACAGTATTTTTAGATCCATTAACTGTATTTGTAGAAGCCTCACACTTTCATTATTGTGTCCCAGTTTTGTTTTGTTTTGTTTTGTTGATGATCCATTGGTTTTCTTAACAAATGTGGCTGTAATTCCTACCTTAACTCCTCGCTAGACAGACTCTACAGTTGTGCTGGATTGTGACTTGTTGCAGGGTTTTTTGTTTTTTTGTTTTTTTTTTTTTTGTTTTTTTTTTGCTGCAGCATTTTTGATATGTTCTTCTGTCTCTTAAATTTTATAGTTTGAGGCCCTCCCTGGTGGCGCAGCGGGTTAAAGCACAGCACTGAGAATCTAAGGCCGCTTCCGCATGAGTTCGATTCCCGCCTGCCCCGGAGGTGACCACATGGTGTGGCAGACCTCTCCTGACCTGCCCGCTGCTCCCCTCAGCAGTGTACTTCGTCGATCTGCCTGTTCTGCTCCCCACTCTGTCTCTGGTGAATCCTCTCACCCTCCGCATCTCTGGCCTGTACCCCAGTTCTGTATGAATAAATAAATAAATCTTTAAAAAAAAATTTATAGTTTGAATTAGGGAGCTTTCTTTTATTTTCCTGATAAATTGGCTTTATACCCCATTTACACCTAGCTGGCTATAATCTTAGGGTTTTTTTACCCAGAATCTTTAGTTATCACACTGATTTCTCTGTAATGTGTCAGATGATCAGAACCCCTAGGGATGCAAGGGGTTAAGTCTCAGCACTATGAAATTATAGGCAGCCCCACTGAAGAATGAATTTGATCCCCAGAGGTGACCCACATGGCACAGCAGACCTCTTGTATAAACCCCGCTGTTCCCCTCAGCAGTGTACTTCAGTAGATCTGCCTGTTCTGCTCCCCCCTCTATCTATGATGAATCTACTCACACCCCCACACCTCTGACCTACACCCCAGTTCTTGTATACATCAATAAATAAATCTTAAAAGAAGAAGAAGAAGAAGAAGAAACCAGTAACTTAGTACTGAAAGATCACCTCCATTGGCCACCAAGGGTTTTGATCTTACGGTGCTGCAGTACTAACATTGTTGTAGGGTAAACGGAAGTGATCCGTTTTTTTTTCTGCCTTCCCACCACTAGCGTCTATGATCGACACCTGTGGTGGAGTACGTGAGTGGGTGCGTGTCAGTGGGCGCGCGTGAGCCGAAAGACTGAGTATATAAGGGCTGCAGCAGAAGCCAGGAGGCAGCAGAGAACTGAGAGGCAGAGAGTAGGAAAAAAGGAGAACACCAGAGAGCCAGAAAGACTCAAGATTCTTCAGGGGCCGCAAGGCGGGCCAGCCTTCTGGCCTCCAGGTCCCTTGTCTGCTCTGCCCCTGGTTGCCTCACTACAAATGGTGCAGAAAGATCAGTAAAAGCCTGAAAATGCTACAGAGGGCTCCAGGACTCTCCTCTGCCCGTCTGCCCAGATCACAGAAAACCTGTTCTGTGCCTTGCTGGCGCTACAGTGGTCTGGGCAGGTGGCAGGATGATTGAATGCAGATGGGTATGGCGGCCTCAGAGGGATTGAGGGGTGGCAGTGAGCCTGTGACAACGCTGGAGGCGCCTTGACAGCACAGGAGGTGGCCAAAGTCCAGGTGGCGCAGGAAGAGCTAAGGAAGCTGCAGGAGCACAGGATGTGGCCCAGATCTGGGAGCTGCAGGATAACACTTCAGCAGAGGAGACCCCCCCAGGACAAGCCCACGATCCCTGAGGTGGCAGACACATCGGGAAGAGGACTAACCATCTGCCAGAAGGTGCAAAAACGTTAGTGGCCACATGTTCTATCACTTGTACACCCCAGGAGAAAATTAAGGGGTGATGCTGTGCAGCCATCCCAGGCCTACAGGTTCATTATCAGTTCACTCAGCTTGAAAGAGACCCATGGAGCACTCCGCACCATCCCCACAGGTAGGGGAGTCAAGCCAGCAGGGACTGAGCAGCTTGGCCACCCCCACCCCACTACAAATCCCTATACCCTCTTTGCTCTCTTAGCTATTGTCTGACACTCTCTACTGCTCCCCCTCTACTTTGCCATGTGGTCCTGTGATGCACCCCCTTGTATGCTCAGGTGCGCCCACCCACACAGCCCACATCATGCTCTGGGAGCCGCCACCAGGCACAGTGTAAGGCCACAATTGCAGATCGTTGACACTAATGGCGGGAGATCGAAAACATGATCACTTCCATTTGCAGTATAATCTACATATACGTTTCCTTGGTGTATATGAACACTGCAGAACACAACTGAATATAATAGTTCTAAGCCCAGGCAGGCCCCAACCCAGGAGCAAAGAGACAAGATTATTGGCTCAGGCAGATGATTCAGAAGTCAGCTGCCCCAGGCGCTGCTCCTGAGGGGGGGGGGCCGCTTTCAGCTCTTGCCATCCCCAGCCACCTGTCCGGAATCCTCCGCTTTCCAGGTTTCTCCAGCTGGGTCTCAGCCAGGAGCCACACCCCGCACCAACCCTAGGATCCCTCACTCTCAGACTGGTAACACACTCCTGTACTCTTGGGGGTAATTGAGCAACCCCCAGGGGTACTCACTACTGTCACTCCAACACTAGGCCTTCATAGCCACCATTGTGACAAGCAGGCCCTGCACTCAGGCCAAACGTGTACACATGCATGGACATAAGCTCCACACATGGCCTCTCCCTCTTCAGCTGTGGTCACCACAAGCCATGACCCCCCCCCCCCAGCACCTGTCCCCCAGGATGGTTCCTCAACTCCTCACCCTTAGTTAACAGTGAGCAGGGCCTCACCCACGGGTGACTTGAAGCGAGCCCTTAGGTTGCTTAACCACCACTCAGGGCTTCCTAATCTACCACCAGCTTTTGCCTTATCTAAGTTGGCTTTTTGATACATCTCTTCTGCCGGAGTGCAGAGAACCTCACACAAGTCTGCTTTAGGCTACCAGTAGACTAAATGGAAGTGATCAGGTTTTTCCACCTTCCTGCCATTAGCACCAACGACTGACACCTGCACTCTGCACAGTGCCTGGAGCAGCACAGAGTGTGGGTGAGCCACCTGAGCCTGGAGGCTGAGCACAGAGGGACAGTAGGAGTCCAAGATGCAGTAGCAGAGGAGGTGGTGCGAGAGGACAATGTGGCTGAGTCCAGTGGAGAATGTCAGAGAACAACTAAGAGAGCAAAGAGGGTATAGGGATGTGCAGGAGGGCCAAGTTGCTTATCTCTGCCAGCTTGTCAACGCTGACCTGTGAGGTTGAGGTCAAGGGCTCCAAGATTCTCTTTCAAGCTGCCTGAACCTATGTGACCTGGGATGGTTGCAGAACAGTTGTGTAGTAGGGATGCAAAGCCAACCTCTCCCCTGTACCAAATCCTCAACCAAAATATCTCAAACAGTCCCTTGCCAGCTTCTACCTCTGAACTGTGGTTGAGTGACAGGTGTATCATGAGGTGAGGATGAGAGATGCAACAAGATCACAAGCCAGAGACTGTCTTTCAAGAAGAGAGACTTGCTCTCTCAGCCCTTGCTCCTGTTGTTGAGGAATAGGTGCTTCAAACAGCAGGTATGTGTTTACTGTCTCTGCTTTGAAGCCATGTGTTTCAATCCTCACAAAACTGCTGGGTACAAGTAACATTGTTAAAGGGGAGGATGCCCTAAAGGAACTCTGCAGAGTTTTGTTGACTCCACCCCCTACCCAGCTTTCTGGACTCTACCCCCCTTCTCCAGTGTTTGGAAACTACAACTCCCAGCAGTACCACAGAGAGAACTGCGAGGACCCAAGGGTGGAGCTAAGTAGGCATTCTGGGACTTTGGAGGATAAATAGGGCAACATTTTGTCCAACAGTCTCTCTTGCTTGGGAAATGGCTCTTGGGACCATGTGACTCAGGGCTTTCAGTTAGTTTGTTACCAGAGCTCCAAGTCAGCCAAGCCTGTAAGATAGTCCAGTTACCTTGTATTCCTCTCTCTTGCCCTGGGTTGTTTCCTTTTCTTTTCCCCTTTTGTAAATAAACCCATTATTGACCCTTTTGTGTGTGCCTGCAGTACAACTGAATTTTAAGCTTGTGGGTGAGGCCCCACAGACAGGCAGCCCAGTTCACACTGGGGTGCCCTGTAACAATATACTCTCCTCTAGGGAGACACAAGTAATCAGATCTGGCCCTTGCCACCAGTCAGCTCCAGCCCCTGGAATCATTTGGGAGTCACACACCCCAGTCAAAAATCACCACTGCACCTTCACACCTACAGTTCTCCACTTTCAGTCCTGCGTGCTGACTCTGTGCATCCTTTCTCCAGCATAGTCCCCAGGTTTTAAAGTCCCTGAGTGGCCATGTCTCTTGAGTTAACAGCAGAGAGGATGTGGGCTGCTGTAGGTCCTCCACCATAGGTTATACTTCCCTGTATCACTCTGAATTCAGCTCTATTCCCATTTAGGAATCCCCTTTCTACAGGCTTTGATTTTGATCATACTAAAGCCATACGTTCCTTTTTTGGTATCTACTGTCTTTGTTTAGGTGCAATATGTAGAGAAGGAGAGGAGGTGAGCCTCAGGTCTTCAATATGCCACTGTTGCTCGCAATTCCTGTTTATATGTCATAAGCTACGTTAGAATCATTGCTACTCACATCAGGAGTGTTGGCACTCCCTAGGACAGAAACTCTAGTAAAACCACTTATATAATACCATTAAGTGCACATTGTGACTAATGACAATTTTGTATTACTATTCCATGAAACCAAAGGAGGAACTACATCTCCGTTGTCATCAGAAACCTGGAAGTAACTGACAGAAAGGTGATGCTTGTCCAAACCTGAGCTTCTGGGATATGAAATAGCTCATCAGCACAATATGCCTGGCCAGGTGTTGACAATTCACTCAGATACTGTTTCTAAAAAGATAAAAATAGAATAGGAGCATTGTAATTAGAGTGAGTTTCAGGGAAAAAATGGCTTTTGGGATTATTGTGATGGTGTATAGAAAGAGCAAAGAGAGGAAAAAATATATTTTCAACAGATTGTGAAATAAGAAAGAAAATGAAAATATATACTTGGCAGGATACAGGATTATACTTTAGGAATAAAAGTTTAAAAGATCTAAATAAAAGTAGTATATTATTAGCAAATAAAATTTGTTCTAACTTCCCATCTTGACAAGTATTCCTTTATACCTAAAAAATCAAGTAAAATTTGGAATTTTTGGTTCCTTGAAATTCTGCATGTTGTTGGACCCTGAGAGTCTGGATGTCTTTCACACTTGCATCTCCCTCTTCCCAACCTGTATCATCCGATGTACATGAAGTCTCCTTCATTCACTTGGCTGTGAATAGCTCAAGTCAAGCTCAGCCCACATCCTCTGCAGTCTGTGGCCTCTTGGTAGATTATATGTACCTTGGAGAAAAATCTTAGTGCAGAGATTTATGGAAGACGAGAACTAGGCTTAGCTTAGGGAATCAGGTCCTCAGTACCTGGACACACTTTAAAATA
>NW_004567110.1:54879825-54896938 GCF_000260355.1 Condylura cristata | reverse complement strand
CAAGGTGTTGTAATGACAGAATATTTGTCCCAGAGAAAGATAGTAGAATGTCTTCTACTGATGATTTGTGGAGCCAACAAGTACATAAGAAGAAAAAAATATATGGGATAAATAAAAAAGTGGTAAAAAGACATTGTTATTTATAGTAAGACTTCACTTGTGGCAACAAGGAGATAAGAAGAAAAAATATATGGGATAAATAAAAAAAGTGGTAAAAAGACGTTGTTACTTACAGTAAGATTTCACTTGTGGCAAGACAATTTGGAATTCAATTCCAAAAAAAAATCTAAAACTGAAAGAGTAGTAGAAAGCTGACAACAAGAGACAGTCAGTGATCCAGGATTGAAAATTTGGAGAGATCATTCCAGAAAACCTAATGCAGTTCATTATTTTAAAACTTTGGCTGAGTTGAATTTAAGGGTAATGAACATTTGCTCTGGGGATGGTGATTTAATTGACTAGTGATTAATTGATGACATTTAAAGTTCAGAAAAGAGAGTATAAAATTTGTACACAGTGAAGATGAAAAATACAGCCAAAGTTAGAGCTGGGTTGGAAAGAAGTGAAATCTGTAAGAAAAAGATTTATTTAGCAAGTAGAATTCTGATAAATATTTACTCTTAATATAGTTTAAAAAATATTAACCACTCACAAAAATTAGATTTGGTCAGTACAAGAGGAGTCTTGCAAACAATGCAAAACAGAATGTTGACAATGAGTTAGTATTGAAGATAGTACATATGGTGGGAGTCCATGGGAATGTAAAAAGAAAACTTTCCTTCTTTCATCCAACAATAAAGACATATGAAGCTTTTGGGGGGTCTGGAGGTAGAAAAGAAGGTCTAGACACACTCTATCATGGAACTGTACTGACAATTTTCATAAGTAGCATCAAAACTAAATCTATAGTTTTGCTCTAAAATTCATTATTTTCCAATGTATTCATAGAAGGACAATTCTATTTAAATAATTCTCCATTACCCCAAATTCTGAAGAATTATTCTTTTGAACAATAGTAAGCTACAAAGTACCTAACCATTTACAATTATTTTTTCCCTTAGACAGACCAGGGGAGTGTATCTTATCTAAAAAAAAAAAAAATTGTTTTAGTTTTTAATGGAAAATTTCTCTCATTAGAAGTAATTTATTAGTCATCTTTGTTAATAAAATATGATAAATTGCTATTTTATGTTTAACTGTTACATGTGCAGTTCATTACTTTAAAACTTATGCTGTGTTGAATTTAAGAGTAATGTACAATTGCTCCAGGGATAGTGATTTAATTGACTAGTGATTTAATTGATGACATTTAAAGGTCAGAAAAAAGAGTAAAAAAAATTGTACACAAAAGCAGAGAGTAGAAAATTTCCTTTTTTTTTATTGTGTTGGGATAGTCTACATGACAAGAAAAATTAAACTGGGATTTAGAGACTTATATTGCAGAGTGGAGACCTTTTATGATTTTACTTTAATTACCTTCAGGTTCTTATTTGCTGTCTAAATTAATCAATAAAAATGTTTTCTGTCACTAATTATTATTTATCTTAAGCAAAATTGCTTTTCATATCAGAGGTAGACCAAGAAAAATTAATTTATGAAATAAAAATATATAATTATATTTTCCAGATATTATAGAACATTGATATTAGATATCAACTTTAATTGTTGACATAGATCCACATGTAAATTATGGAGAATAATAATAGATAATTGTTGATGTAGATCCACAAGTAAATTATGGAGAATAATAATAGAATATTTCATGCTGCCAACTTTTTCAGATTTTTCCCAAATATTTGTTTCTCCTCTAATTTGCATCTGCAGATATGTATTTGATGAACATTTTTCAAAGGACCCAAAGGCAACTGTGTTATTACAGATGTATTAGTATACAACAGTTATAAATCAAGACTACCAGATTTATAAGTAACCTTAATTAATACATTCTGAGCATTGTAACATTCATCACATACTACTCTAACCTTGTAACATTTATCAATATACTTAATCTTCAAAGTCTATAGCTAGACACTGTTAAGATGCCCATTTAACAAATGAAAAACTGAGGCAGAAGAGATTACCATACAAATAAGGATGAGGATTTGAAACTTGGAAATTTGATAACATCCTCCTTCCTCATCCAGTCCCTCTGAATATTATTACTGCTTTACTACTAATTATAAAAACACCATTTAAAAGTACAATGCAGGGTTTTTTATTTAACTGAGGTAATGTTATTTACATCATTGTCTGTATACCAGTGCTCCCCCTCAGACACTGGTACTTCAGTGTACCCATTGTGAAGACACCCACAGTCTACCTTAGTCCATTTTGCTCCCTTACCAACTTACTTTTACCCTTCACCACCTCTGGTAACCTCAGTTCTCTAGTCCATTTCCTGGGGTTAGGCTTTATTGGACTTTTTGTTGGTTTCTCTGTAGTCCATACATAAGTGACTCCATCCTGTATTTGTCTTTCACCTTCAAACTTATTTCACATAGTATAATCTCCAATTCCATCCATGTGGTCACAAATGACAAGAATTTTCCTTTTTTTATAGCTGAATTGTGCTCCATTGTGTATATGTAAGACAAATTCCTAATCTACTTATCTGCCCTTGAGAACTTGTTTTTTTCCATTTTTGGTTACTATAGTGTTGCAGTGAATACAGGAATAGATATAAATTCTTTTGAAATAGTGTTTTTGCATTCTTCAGGAAGGTACGTAGGAGCAGAATGATTATATAATATGGTTTACCTATTTTTAATATTTTGAGAAACCTCTATACTGTTTTCAATAGAAGGTGGACCAATCTACATTCCCCCCAACAGTGTATGAGGATTCCTTTTTTTCAGTGTCTTTGCTAACACTTGTTTCTGCTCTTTCTGATATGGGCTATTCTCACAGTTATGAGGTGGTATCTCAATGTGGTTTTGATTTGCATTTTCTTTTTTAAGATTTATTTATTTATGTATATAGAACTGGGGTACAGACCAGAAGTGTGTGGGAGGACGGTGAGAGAATTCACCAGAAACAGAGTGGGGAGCAGTATAGACAGATTCATTGCTGATGAGGGGAGCAGCGGGTGGGTCAGGAGAGGACTGTCATGCCATATGGATCACTCCCTGGCTGGGGATTGAACTGCTGTAGTGGCTACAATAGCTTCATAGTTCTGTGCCACCAGGGAGGGCCCTGATTTCCATTTTCTGATGACAAGTGATGATGATCATTTTTCATATGCTTGTTGGCTGTGTGTGTGTCTTTGGAGAAATGTCTGTATATGTCTGTTAATTATTTTGACTGGTTGTTTTCTTTTTGTTTGAGGTATGAGGTCTTTGTAATGTGTAAATATATTATCCCATTTGGTATCTGCATTTTAATGATAGTTTCTTTTGCTGTGCTATATCTTTTGTTTGATATAGTTACATTTGTTTAGTTTTGCTTTTGTTTCCCTTTTGCTTTTGTTTCTATGAGAGTCAAGCCCCCAAAGGTGTCACTGAAGTCAATACTGTGGAGTGTTTTGCTTGTTTTCTTCTATGTATTTAATATCTTCAGGTCTTATATCCAAGACTTTTATCCATTTTGAGCTAAATTTTGTGTATGGAGTTTGGTAGTGGTCTAATTTTATTCTTTTGTGTATGGCTGTTCAGTGTTTCCACTCTAATTTGTCAGAGTTCCTTTCTCTACTATATACTGCTGGTTCCTTTCTCAGAGATTAGCTGTTTACATAAGTGCAGATTTATTTCTGGGCTCTCAATTCTTTTCCATTGGTTTGTAATCAAAACCACACTGTTGATTACCATAACTTTGTAGTGTGGAGTAAAGTATGGCAGTAGGATAGTTCTGTTTGTTGTTGACTGGATTGATTTGTTTAGTCAGGATCTTTTTGTTTCCATATGAATTTCAATAATGTTGCTCTACTACTTTGAAGAAATGTTGACAGAAAGTATCCTGAATCTTTGTATTGTTTGGGGTAAAATGACCATTTTGAAAATGTTAGATATTCCAATATATGAACAAGGAATAACTTTCCCCTTCATTTTGTCTTCACCTATTTCCTTTAGCAATGCCTTATAGTTTCTATCGTATGAGTCCTTTATCTCCTTTTTAAAGCTTATCATAAGTTACTTTATTCACTTTGACGTCGCTGGGATCGTTTTCTTGATCTTTCTTTTCAAGTCATGGCATAATTTTTGTAGACTTTGTATCCTGCCACTTTGCTCTTCTGATATATTGTTTTGAATAGTATTTTCATGGAATATTTAAGGTTTTATTTGTAAAAGAAATTCAGGATAATGACTATGATGTGCTAGATATAGGAAAGTATTATTTCTCTGCCATTATTTCTTTATTATGAAAACCAAAAGATATGTGTAAATTCAAGTTGTTTATTAAGGTCTTACTGCACGAATGGAACCATTATCTCAACCTCCCTTGTAATAAAAGGGTAAAATGTAAAACATGGAGATTAGATGCAAGTAGAGTATCTTATACAAAGAGGTTTGATTTAATGATATATTAATGGCATTTTTCTACTTACCAAATCGATGCTTATTAGAAATAGACGTAAAATGTGGCCAGAAATTTGTTTCTTTGCACTACCCATGATAGTGGATCTCTGTTTTTTGTTTGGTTTCTAATAGGACAGATTCAGTTGCCTCATCCACATTACTTGTTGGAAAGAGGCAAATAACTCATTGTAGAACTTAGAGAATCCATTAGAGGTATTGAATTTAAATCCTATTATTGAATTCGGAATGACACTAAATCACTTGATTAACAATAAAAACAATATATCAAAGATTACATAATGGGATTATAGAATCCCAAATTCCTTGCACATTAAATCTAATGATGGCAGAAAACTATATGGCTGACCTGGCATGGGAAAAGCAATGCCTTTTGGTGTGCCCAATCCTGAGTGTCTTTTTTTCTAAGAATCAGGTTAAAGCTCTCTCCATAGAGAGAATATCCAACTCAGAAATGTACTGAATGTATCCCACTGATATTCATTGAAGCTCTCTCCAGTGGTATCCACAAGGGTCCAGGACTATATTTTACTCAACTGAATAGTACCTCTGATTTGAAAATTAGCTGTGATTTTAGAAGATGTCATCTTCAAAGATCTTGAAATGGTGGTTGAGCTTTGAACTTGAAACATAAAACCTCTGTTGCCTGCGATAAAGAGTCATCAGGAATAAGATAAAAAGAACTAGAACTCCTAAGATTGTCATATAGTTTAATAAAATAATTCAATTTTCAACTATTACATACACACATACAATGATCTTCACCAAAGACACATTACTGTGGGAGGTGTTATGAAAAGTGTAATATTTTGAATTTCATATTCCTAAAAATTGAGAAATGCAGACTTTAAATACTTGTTGCAATGATCTGGTGATCTACCATGTGTCTATGTACTTCTTGTTTTGGAAGTTTTTGGAAAGGTTCCATATGATTGTACACATTTTTTAAATGAATGAATGTATTACAACGGAGATCTTTAAAAAGGAAAACATTATGCTAATATATGAGACCTCGTCTCCAAGCCCTGTTCTTGGACTACCAAAATAAGGAAATAAATTGTAGACACTTGAAAAAAATTAAATCCACACAATGTAATTACACCAAAGTTTTAAAAAAGGATAACTAAAAGGCAAAACCAATTCATTCTTCTAGACAGTGGATTTTAAAAACTATTTAATAGTTCATCACTCCTCTTTTTATCCTCCAACACAGGGTTTTTTAAATTATATTTTGTTTGTTATAAAAGAAAAGAATTTCTCAGTTCCCCCAAAAGGCATGTTTTCAAAAATGAAGATGCTTTTAAGTAGATAGGAATTTGCACATCTCTTTTCATGGCAAATATAATGACAGGTTCATATATACTTTTTTGTTACCAAAAAAGTAAAATAAATGACAAAATTAAACTTTTTTTTTTAAAAGAATAAGAACAAAAACAAACCAGAACTATATGGAGAGTTCTCAAAATATTAAAATAGCTCTACCATCCACTCTAACAATTCCACTCATAGTTTTGTACCCATATAGTGCAAAAATACTAATTCAAAGCGATTTATGCACTCTTGTGTTCATTGCTGCATCACTTACATTAGCCAAGTTACAGAAGATACCTTAGTGTCCAATGACAAATGAGTGGACTAAAAATATGTGATGTTCATAGAGATAATGGAATACTATTCATCTCTTAAAAAAATAGAAAATCTTGCCATTTGTGACAGGGGTGTATGCTAAACAAAAGTCGAAGTAAGACAACAAATACAAGATGCCTTCACTCATATGTGGAAATCAAAGAAACAAAGGGTCAACAAAAGCAAATTCTAGAAATCTGACTGTAAAATTGAGTCTTCCAAAGGATGAAAAGAGAGCAGAGTGTGAATGAGGCCCAATGGACCATGGTGGAGGTCCATGTGTACATTGGTGGAAGGTGTGGTCTGGTGACACACAGCTGAAGAACTGTGACCCCATAACTCTGAACATATACAGTGCCATAACCCATAGTGCCTCAATAAAAATGTTCACTTTAATTATTCACATTTTAGGAAGGAAAATGTGAAATTAATTTTAATGATTTTATTTAACATATACAAAGTACTATTATTTCAATAGTATGTATTGATTCAATAATATATTTCAAAGTACATATTTTTTATATTTTCAGATTTTAAAACATTTATACATTCTTAATATTCTTTGAATTAATATGCTCAACACATCTCAACTTGGGCTAGCCATATTTCTCACTACAAGTGCTCAGTAGCCACACATGACCCTTTATCATATAGCACCCATATCGGACAGCACAGATTTATAATAAAAAGCATGTCCTTGGAATCAGATCATTTTTTACTCCATCCATGACTGCACTTATTAGCTGCATGTTCTTAACATGCAATTTAACTTCTCTCTCTTTTTTTTTTTTGCTAAAATGGAGAGAGTGACCTCTAACTTCTAGAGCTTTGTGAAAATAAACAAATTCTATATGTTTAACTGCACATGCCTGTCCCTTCCTTGTACCCAATAAATGGTGCTAATATTTGTAGAGCAACAGAGTAGACTATTAAAGTATGGTTATTATTTTTAACCATACTGGTTGAAAACACTTAAACTAATGTCAGAGTATTTTCTATATCCCAGGTAAAGTGAAACCATACACAGACCTCTATCATCTATCAAGCTGTATCACGTAGCCCTTTGACAAAGTTTGGCCCTTTAAACACATCTCTTTCTTTAAGTTTTGAATGGTAATGTGTATATTTAAGAGTGGAGTTTTCTGAGCCTTCTATTGGGAGCTATGAGCGAGAAACCTTTTGGCATTCAAGTATGCAGTCTCCACTATAGGAAATAGCAAGTGAATCTTTACTTTAAAAGGATAATGTACATTATAGCACGTCACCAAAGACTCAAGGCCAGTGTTCACCCACATGCAGTGAACAAATTCCCTGATTCCCCCAGATATCATTTAGCAAATTACAACTTGTAAAGCTTCAATACACTCATATAATGTTTTGGAAGAATTCATTGCCCTTATTTGATTCTCAAATAATGGTTAATGATTATTATCTCCTCAAGGGATACTATCAGTATCAAGAGTAGGACTTAACAGCTTGATCAAGACATTGGGATGATAGAGACGCTTCCTGAGTCCTCTGGCACACATGGTGCCACTCACTAATGCCAGTGTCTCTAACCCCAGAGATTTGCAATCTGCATTCCAAAAGTAAGTGGAATACACTTTATGTATTTTGTTTGTTTGTTTGTTTGCTTATTTACGTGGTGAAATCATGTTTGTCAAGATTCCTGCAATCTTCATTAATAATTTTTGAATCATGGAAAACACTCAACCAAAGAAAATCATAGTGATTCATTTTCATAGCATCACTGGATTCCTACAAAAGAGAGGTACCTTCAATGACTTAGGGAGATATTTGTAAATAATCTGTCTGAAACCTTGTAATACAATTATATATAGTAAAAACTTCTCATAAAATGTCTTACGCTTCTGAGAGGAGGAGTGTATAAGGAAGGGGTAGCGTAGGACTAGACATCATGATGATGAGTGCAATCACTTTCACTTTTTTCACAGCTCTGCAACATGGAAACAGAACCCCAACAATAATCTGAATAGACTTCCAGACACTAAAGGATCCTCTTTGATTTTTCACTACTCAGCAGCAAAAGCAATGCATTCCGAGCATGTAAAGTAGTTCAGCTGACTTAAACAGCTGAGTCGATGCTTTTCATAAAAAGCCACTCACAACCAAAATCAAAGGAATCAATATCTGGACCCATATTAGCTACACAGCTGAGGACTTTAAGGCTCATTTAAATAACACTGGACACAAAAGTGCAAAGTTACCCTGGATGGGGGTGTGGGATTACTTGGGAAATGTGATTAAGTACTTGGGAAATGAAATAAGTGTTATTTGTCATCAACACACCAAAGGAACATTGGTTGTGAAACACCCAAGGCTGAAATCTTTTGTGACATAAAGTAGTGGGATTCCAAATCAGTGAGAATGGAAATCTGTCTGCACAATGAATAGGAAAAATCTCCTTCACTGTTTTGCACATTCTGTGGCAATATGCTGATCACGGCAGCATATTCTGTAAATCTGCAACCTTGTCTGGAGTAAGAGCATTTCATCACTTTACAAACTGCAGGCTAGGTGTTTTTTGGTCTTACAAAACACACTACCTCTTTATAAATCAGTGCAGCAAGGCTGCACAATTCCTACTTGTTTATCAAGAGACCTGAACCAAAGCGTTGTGTGAATTCCAACTGCTTGCAATCCACTCAAAACAAACAGAAACCCCATGGAGCTCTGTGTTAATATTCAGTTTACAGGTTCCTGTGAAGATAATGTTTAAGCGTAAAATGTGCCATATTGAAATTTTTTTTTTCATCACTGCCTCCCTGATGTAACTATAGGAAAATTCAGTCTGAGGAATGAAGAAGCATTCTTGAAAGAGCTTTGAGATATCATTTGTGGGGAAACGTGACATGCTGTGATATCCCTGAGTGGTGGACTACACCTTGGGGAAAAGCTTAACTCATGCCTGTTTCTGGGTTTGCATGCTATTTCCCTGAGTACAAAATGCATACGATAAGTGACTTGTCAAATTATTTAAAAGAATTACTAATGAAAGAGATTGTAAAATATTTTGTGATTATGAATTTGCAATAGACTATTTTATAAATTATAAAAAAACAAAGCAGGCCCTCCCTGGTGGCGCAACGGGTTAAAGCACAGCATTAAGAAGCTAAAGCCACTTCCGCATGAGTTTGATTCCCGCCTGCCCCAGAGGTGACCACATGGCGCGGCAGACCTCTCCTGACCCGCCCGCTGCTCCCCTCAGCAGTGTATTTCGTCGATCTGCCTGTTCTGCTCCCCACTCTGTCTCTGGTGAAGCCTCTCACTCTCGGCATCTCTGGCCTGTACCCCAGTTCTGTATGCACAAATAATCTTAAACAAAACAAAACAAAACAAAACAAAAAAACAAAGCAGCATTCCTCCTCTAAAATATAATAGCTGGTTCCAAGTTATGCACATTAACATTCCATGTTATTTATTTCATATTCATTCTTAAGAGGGTAGACACTACCTGTAACAAAGTTTGGGGTAAACTTGCAATGTTGACTTTTTAAAAAATAGGTAATATGTGACTGGGAGAAGCTTCTGGTCTCCAGAAGCACAGTCTGGTAAGTGGAAGGATGAATCAGTCCCTTGCAGAGGATGAAAGCCAAAGTCCCCATAGCCTACGGATGCATTTGTCTCTAGAATTGGATAAGGATCCCATAGTGTTGCTGGAGAACCTAGGAACCTGCACAACTCTTCAGAAGGTATCGGTGGCTCTTGCAGTCTTGGAAGGTGAAAATGTAGTGTATTCTGACAGTGACCCAGCTGTGGATCCCAGAACCCGGACTCCTAGCAGAAATTTCTTTTTCTTAAATTTTAAAAATATATTTATTACATTATCCTTCATTTTTGTGCAACGTATGGTTTCACCATGACAATCCCACCACCAATTCACCCATGCACCATTACCATAGTCCCTTGTGGCTTCCCTTCCCTGTCCTGGTCCTTCTCTGATTTATAGTTGCCTGATGATTTTGAGTTTTACTTTATTATAGTGACTTTTTCCCCCCTCAGCCCTTATTTGTTTCCTCTACATTCCTCCTGTAAGTGAGACCTCTCAATATAGTTTTTTTTTTTTTCTTTTTCTTTCTGGCATATTTCACTGAACATAATTTCTTCCAGCTCCATCCATGTTAGCAGAAAATTCTTAAGGAACCTGGTCTGTTTCTGATGCTTCCTGTTTCAGGGGATCCATGGGAAATATTTATAGAGAAAGTGGTTATGCTAGAAATGCTGGAGAAAAAATGTTATAAGGTAAAATAATACTCATTGGTTAGGTAAATGGAAATTACTTTTGGATGTGTTCAGAGGTGAGTCTGTAATAAGCAAACAGGCAAATTGAAAACTATTCTATGCTGTTTGGGGTTCATTTGAGTCATGGCCAAAGGAGGATTTTTGCTTTTCAGGTGAGATGCAGTTCTTAGGCATGATTAATAACCTAGGAACATTTTTGCAAAAGCAAGTATTCTTTATATGTTCTGGAGAAAATCCAGTTAAAGCATTTTTATCTCTTCCATTTTCCTCTGGGGATAAATGTGGTTATGATATTATTTATTTATACATACAGGACTGGGGGACAGGCCAGAGGTGCAGGTGGGGTGGTGAGAGGATTCACCAGAGACAGAGCCAGGAGCAGAACAGGCAGATCAACGAAGTACATTGCTGAGGGGAGCAGCGGGCAGGCCAGGAGAGGTCTGCCACGCCATGTGGTCACCTCTGGGGCAGATGGGGATCGAACTCATCCTGCAGTGGCCTTAGCCTCCCAGTGCTGTGCTTTAACCCACTGTGCCACCAGGGAGGGCCCCTCTTAGATGATCTTAATGAGCTTGGAAACCTTCATGTTATTTCTAAATAAAGGCTATATATAGCTAAAACTTTTCAGGAGAAAAAGCACTTGGTAAATAAATAAACCAAAGTAACATTAATATTGTAATTAATGTACACTTCTTTCCTTTTATCAGCTGAATTCTACTTGATTTTCTTCAACAAAGATCTTCACTATCTTATTTTGATTTTTTGCCACCTTGCTTAAAATCTGATATGTTTCGTTAATGGTTAGTGAAGAAATTTCATTTTATACTACTTTTTTATTGTATTATTTTTTATTCAGATAATATTAGTTTCAATATATATGTCTCAGAGGTATAGCTATCTTGTGTCATTCCACATTAAGAACAAGTTTAAGAAAGAATTTTTTAAAGTTGTATGAAGTAGACAAACCACCACCTAAATCTCTTCAAAAGTTTCATATAATCTTTGAAAAATTAGTAAATGACAAACTTCAGTGTTCTTTTTTCTTACATTATGTATTTGTATATCTACTTGCTTTCTTCCCTATGGTATAATCCCCATAAGTTTCCCATTACCACTCACCCATGAATGGCCACCATAGTCCTTTGTTCTTTTCCCTCCCCTGTTTTGACATGCTCCCTCTTCCTCACCTCTTTATGTCTCAAACTTCTAATTTACCTGCTAGTTTTGTCTGTCTTTTCTCTTCTCTAAACTCTGGTCAGTTTCCCTATACTCCTCCTATAGTTGAAGCCATCTGATATATATATACACACACACATACAGGTATATAATCAAATATACACACACACATATCTTTTTGATCTAGTCATCTGTTTTCAGACATTTAAATAGTTTCCACATTTTAATTATTGTAAGTTGTGCTGGAATAAACATAAGAGTGCAGGTTTCCTTTAAAATTAATGTTTTTGTGCTCTTTGGGTAGATTCCTAGGAATAGAATTTCTGGGTGGCATGATACCTCTAATTTTAGTAAGTTGAGGGTCCTCCAGACAGCTTTTCATAATGGACAACCTTTAGTTTGATTTCAGAATAACTGAAGGCTAATGCCAAAATCATTTAATGTTTAACTTGGAATTATTTTGGAAAGTGAACGCTAGTAAAACTGGATGTCCTGGTATTGAAAACTGACAGTCTTCAGTTGTACAACTCAACTTTTGTATGCAGTTTCAAGACAATAAGCTGAACCTCCTAACATGTTTGCTCATCAATGTTGTGCATTTTCTTTCTTTTCTATAGCTACATGGCTATTTTCATGGAAATTTGGATAGTCTATCAAAATTTCACTAAAGAGATTCTTAACAATCACTTTGATATACTGAATGCTACTGGTGAAGTCAGTTGTCAATGGTTAGGCTGTCCAGAGGCCAATGCTGAGATGGAGCATGACATATAGTGAATCTACTGTGAATAATCACTTACAGGGAGAGGAAGAGGATGCAGAATTGGACAAAAAAGAAAGGCAAATCATTATGCAGGCACAGCAAAGTGACAGCTAACCCAGCAAGAAATTTTATAGCACATATTTTCCAGCACCATGAAAATGTACAACATTGATGATATTTTCATGACTTCCCCACCCAGTCCTTTGGATGGATACACATTAGGAAGAGGCAAAGTCTTTAGGAACTAACAGCTAGAGGCTGACTGCTGATAACTGGATCCATGTCTGCTTCTCAGGAGTAACCTGGGCAGTTTGCCTCTATGTCCATCACGTACATGCCCTGTATCACAAGGAGGCATAGCTTCCTTTCAGCTTGGGAAGAAGCTTTTTCAGTGTTTTGGAGGATGTATCTTTTAGGACACTTAGAAAAGGGTGGTCAGCTGCATAAACTCTACCCCCTGCCACACCACTCGTCTCAGCTATACCTGGTACTCATCTTTACTCTCTTCCACTTTTCATTTTTCTAAATACAACATTTTTCCTCAGAGCAATTCAAAGACTTTTTTAAAAAATATTTAGTACAAAGGAAATAATTGGAGATAGAGTTTTATTGGGATTATTATATGTTCTTGTTTCTACCTCTATTTTGTTACCAAGAAAATTGTTGAAGAAGATAGTCATTTTAATTAAAGTATAGGTTTCCATAAATATTTAGAGAAAATTATTCCTTTAAACATTTTCACTATACTTTAAGTCCTTCAGATTTCTTCTAATGGGTGGTGCCCAGCCTAGGGTGCTTCATACTGAACCTAGAATTTTCTTCATATTTTTTCATTTATATTTACAAATACCTTTCAGATCATAGTTTGAAGCAAATTGACATCAGTAACTAGGTAAGTAGTGAATAAAGATCTAGTGGCAGAGAGGTGGAATTGTTTTTTCAATGACATGTTTATTTTGCTTCTGCCATGACCCCACATGATTTTTCCCAACTGATAAAATTTGCCGATATTTATGCTTTTAACAAAGGAGTAACAAAACCATGAAGACTGTTCTCTTCCTTCAACACAATCCATAATGATTTTAAAAGATAGTAATTTGAACATCTCCTACCAGGTAATGAATGAACATAAAAAATTAGTAGCTCATTTTTGAAACACTATTGTAGTTGAGATGTTTCTTATCTTAGTTTTGTTTATGGTTGTGTGATTTTGATAATTGAAAATAGATAGTAAAACAAGCTTATTTGTTGGCTCTTTTCAAACAAGGAAAACAGTGCATTAAAGGGATAGATTACCTGAAATCATATCTGGGAAAAAACAATAGACGGTGGATATAGCGCATATTGGAAACCCCAACCTAGTGATGCTAATTAGATTCTGAAAACTATCTTTCAAATAAATACATAAAAATTCCAGCTTAAGTTTTTCTTGCTCTGCCAGCTTCAAGAAACATACAATGTACTTTATGGTACTGAAAATTACAAACTCCATAGAAAATGTTATAGCAAGATGCTAATTAAATCTGTAACCTCTGAAAGTTTTAGAGAATGAGTTTCACATGTAGGTTAACCACACATCTTCCTAATCTTCCTATAGGCAGTACTTACACTGTATTTTATTTCATTTTTAATTGAAATATTACTTCCCTATAGCATGTATTTTAGGTTATAGTTACATTTTAAATAAACACTCACAGAAGAACAATAAAGAACTGGTTACCTAACTGTAAGTTATTTGATGTTTCTGTAAAAAGAGAAAAAAGAAAATTTATTTTGTGCATCAGTAATTAATTAAGCGGAAGTAATTCTTACACAGAAAATTAAGAGTAGATTTACCTCTTAAATGTGGTAAGGGTTGAGCAAGTGTTTTCCTCAGACAGAATTAATATATGTGCTATTTTTCAGCATTATTTGAATACTTTGTTATCCAGTTATGCAGGAAAAGAAATAACTTAATTTTGTTATAGGAAGTCCACCAGATTTTCAAAAAGCAGCTAACATGTTCATGCTTATTGAAAATATTAAACTTCAATTTTTCTATAGAATAATTTTAAACAAATGTAAGGGTAGGTAGAAAATAAAAGGAAGTCAATGCAAAAACCAGAACATCTCATTTCTTTAAGAGCAGTATTCCTCTGAAAATGTTATCAGTCTTCCAACTGAATGCTGAAAATTTTTCTTTTAGAAAAGGAAAAGCAGCAGAGTATGCATTCTTATTTCAAGAGTTTTTGCAAAACTTTAAGAGAAGCTAATATACTTTAAGTAATGAGTTTCAATTTTCTAAAAGGTCCTGTAATTTCTATTTAGAATAATGATTTAAATAAGATTATTACTTATATCCCTGAATCTATCACTATACTATATGAGTAAGAATGAGGAAGTTCAACAAATAGATACAAACAAGCACCAATAAGAGCAATGCTTGTAGATTTCAAAAACACTCTTGAGAACTATAGACAGTAAAACCATACATGAAAAAACAGAAGACTCACAAAAATAGAAAAGCTAATTTGAAACTTTAATTATTGTGTTACTGGTGAAAAACAATACAGACATACCTGTTTCCTAAACCCAGCTCTGTGGCATAACAAGTTCCTGATCTTGAAAATGGAATAACAACACTTATTTCAACAGTAATGAGGATTTACTAAGAATAAACTTCTCTGATTGAGATAACAGCAGCATTACTCTGACTGCAAGTTGGAAATAATATAAAAAGGACAAGAGTCAAAACAGGGAAACCCCTGATGAGGTTAATGTAATGATCCTAATAAAAAAATAATGAAAGTGGAGAAGTACTATATGCTAACAATGAAACTGTTGAGAAATTACTGGAGTCTGAGATTTTTTTGGAAGAGAAAGTTGATAGACTGGTGGCGAATGGAATGTTAAATGTGTGTGGCCAACACACAAAGAGGACCCCAAAGATTTTTATAGAAACAACTTCAATATTGGTAGTAGAGTTAAGTAAAAAACAAGATTGAGGTGAATTCAGGAGATCGGCCGTAGACATGTTACATTTGAGATGTTGATGAGCCATCTGAATAGGCAGACTGAGTGAATATACAAGTTTGGAATGCAAGGAAGAGATCTAGGTTATAGATACAAATTTGGGCGTCATTAGAAATACTGAGGGGAATCACGATAGCAGATAAGATGAGAGATGAAAGGAGAGAAAACCCTGGAGTGCTTTATCCTGAAGAAGAGGAAATGGAAACAGCTTAAATGGCCAAAAAAAGAGCGAATCAAAACACCTGGGGGAAAAATGAAAATCTGGCAACCAAATGAATAAAATATACCATGGAAGAGTGATCCATTCTTGTCACTTAGAGATCACTGACTACTGCATTTAGCAATGTGGAAGCCATGGGCAATATTGAGGAATAATTCCAGTTGCATGAGAGATGCAAAATCCTGACTGGAATAGATTCAAAAGAGAGGAAATTAATTGGAACTTTTAAGTGTAGACAACTGTCTTGATGAGTTTTGCTCTAAAGAAAAGAGGATCAGGGTATCTCTGGTGGCACAAGCAGTAAAAGAACAGCACTATGAAGCTATCCCCAGCCACTGCAGCACAAATTGTATCCTGGCCAGGGAAGTGTCACCCACATGGCACAGCAGAACTCTCCTGTCATACCTTCTGCTCCCCTCAGCAGTGTATTTCAGTTAATCTGCTTGGTCTGATCCCCACTCTGTCTCTGGTGAATCCTTTTACCACTCTTCTCCCAAATTTCTGGTTTATAACCCAATTCTTGTATACAAGATAAAATAAATCTTAAAAAAAAAAAAAAGAAAGAAAGAAAAGAGTGTCAGCTGCAAAAGGGGATAGATTTAAGTGAGTTTTCTTTTTTTATGATGGAAACAATAACAGTAAGTTTGTAAGCTGTGTTAGTTTACCAGAATAGGCCAAGTTCTGTTGCTACCTGTCACTACCAAAGACCCAAGAGAGAGACAGGAATTGAATTTATAAGCACTTTTGTTTTTCAGATCACTGACCATTGATCTGAGAGAATAGTAGGTATGCTGAAGAGACCATTGTGACATTTCATCTCTCATGGCCTTTTTACAATGGGATTAAAACTAGTAGACAAGTGGAGGGACTATCCTTACCTAGAGACATGGACACTTCACCAATAATACATTTGACCCTTGAATCAAATGGGTGGAGGAGCACTGACTCCTAATGCAGTGAAAAACCCATCCACAGGGGCCTCCCTAGTGGTGCAAAGGGGTTAAGTCTCAGCATTAAGTCGCAGTGGCTATCAGCAGCCACTGTAGGCAAGGAGGTGACCCACATGGTGCAACAGACCTCTCCTGTCTCGCCCCCCCTGCTTCTCCCCTCAGCAGTATATTTCAGTCCAACTGTCTGTTCTACTTCCCACTCTGTTTCTGTTTCCCACCCCACAGCTCTGGCCTGTACTCTGGCTCTTGTATGCATAAATAAATAAATCTCAAAAAAAAAAAAAATCCATCTGGTCCCTCCCTGGTGGTGCAATGGGTTAGAGCTGAGCAATATGAAGGTAGTGGTAGCCACTGCAGTATGTGTTGGATCCCTGCCCGGGGGATGATCCATATGGTGCAGTAGACCACTCCTGTCCTGCCCACTGCTCCCCTCAGCAGTGTACATCATTGTTCCACCTGTTCTGCTCCACAATCTGTCTCTGTGAATCCTCTCACTGCCCCTGCACCTCTGGCCTGTACCCCAGGTCTATATGCATAAACAAATAAATCTTAAAACAAATCAAATGCATCCACA
>NW_004567110.1:54870727-54879725 GCF_000260355.1 Condylura cristata | reverse complement strand
TATATATATATATATATATATATATATATTACTATAGTCTTATGATAAAGTAAAGCTAAAAACAAAATATTATTAATAAAGTCACAATTGAATCATCATAAAGGCAGAAGAAATGGACGAGAGGTTGGAAAATATCTACATGTAATCGGACCTACCAGATCAAACTCATGTTGTTCAATAGTTAACTGTATTATTTTGTTCAATAGTTAACTGTATTATTAGCAACATAATTTTATATTTTTAGTTTCAGAAGACTGTGATTAACTTAGGTGAATGCTCTGGTTTTCATTTGCATTAGTTTCCTATTGCTATTTAACACAGAGTTATAAATGTAGCAGTGTAAAACCACATACAATAGTTATCTCCTTGTTTCTATCAGTCAGGCACGTCCTCTATTTCAGGCTAACCCCAGGCTGCAATCAAGGCATTGGCAAGGCTGTGGTCACATCAGAGGTTCTGGGGGAGCAGGGAGGGGGTTGTCCAAGTCCCTCAAGTTGTTGGCAGTCTTTTTAATAAGACTTTAAGGCTGAGGATTTAGTTTCTTACTCGAGGCCCCCTTCAGCTGCTAGAGGTCATTCACCATCCACTGACCCATGGACTTCTCCAACAGGAGCATTTCTCACAGCACCAAGACTACTGAAACAGAACAAGCATGTCAAACATGAAGACAGACTCATTATATGCTGCAGCTCCCTGCCAGTGCCATCTAACACACCCTACTGGTGAAAGAAACACCGTCTTCCCTTTGTCATGTATGTTGATGAGAAACAAACCCCAATGTCTTCTCACACTCCAAAGGAGGAACTACTGAAGGACATCAGCTCATGGAGATCACTGGGGGTCCACCGCATTCATGAGTGAGGTTGAAATTGATAAAACATCAATACATTTAGTAACTCCTATTTTTTTTAATTTAATAAAAGTAATAGACAAAGAAAACACTTTTATAGAGCACTTGGGATTGAATTTAGTTCCTGTGATTGTTCTACAATTTGAGTGTAGCCTTAGAACAAAGCCATGAAACAAGAAATGAGGAAAAGATACCTTATATTTTATATATATAATATTTAAGTCAATAACCTTCTCTCTCTCAAAAATAAAAAAGTACATATGAATCACTTTTCTTATTCTGCCCAGAGGCCAAAGAGTTAGTACATTAAAAGATCTAACTTCATTGTTAAGAGAAAATGGGACTGGAGGAGAATATGCTCATTTCATAAAATAGACAAACTGTTCTCACAAAGTTTCAGTTTCTTTATCTGATAATAGGGGTAATAAAAGCTTCTAACCCACAGATTTGTAAGAGTTAAATCAGATCATTGTAAGATCATCAAAGTTCCTGGCGAAGAGTGAGAGCAAGTAAATATTGACTGGGGTCTTTAATATTATCCTGAATCAGGACATGTCCAGATTCAACAGATCTATGAAAACAAGAAAATATATACACTAAGTTATGCAAGCAATTGATTTTTCAATCCTACCTACTCTTAATGGTCATACTACTTTCTGAAAATTCCCATATAAAAAGGTGAGTGGTACAACTATATTAGAGTTACATGGACAATTCTGAATTTCATCTACTTCTGAACTCCCTCTCTCCACTTTGTAAACATGGAAGTCACACCCCACGTGGCTTTGTTCCCTTATCTGTAAATGGAATATAAGTGCTATAAGACCTTCATGAAGTGTGACTAAGTTTTCAGAGGAAGAAGGGAAGTAGCAAAGGTAGAAGTCCACAGACTCTAGTGAAAGATTGTAGGCATTTAGAGGTATGAACATGTACGCCCAAATCATACAATGCCATTATTAGCTCAAGAATAATTAAAAATAAAAGATTCTTAATATTACATTAAACTATGGGCCCTCCCTGGTAGAGCACTGGTTTAGAGCCAAGTACTGCACTGTCCACAGCTGCTTCAGCACGACTTTGATCCCAGGCCAGGGAGGTGACCCACATGGCACAGCAGACCTCTCCTCACTCCCCTGCAACTCCCCTCCGCAGTATGTTTCAGTCGATCTGCCTGTTCTGTTTCCCACTCTGTCTCCGGTGAATCTTCTCACTGCCCTTGTACCTCTGGTCTGTACCCCGGTTCTTGTATGCATAAATAAAAATACATGAAAAAAAAGAGGGAGGTTCCTTGCCTCACTTGGGAGAGTAATCTACAATAGTCGAGACAGACACTGGCCTTTTTAAAACTTTTTAAAGATTTATTTATTTATTCATACAGAACTGGGGTGTGGGCCAGAGGTGCAGGGGCAATGAGAGGCTTCACCAGAGACAGAGTGGGGAGCAGAACAGACCGACTGACTAAGTACACTGCTGAGGGGAGTAGCGGGTGGGTCAAGAGAGGTCTGCCATGCCATGTGGTCACCTCCGGGGCAGGCAGGGATCGAACTCATGCTGAAGTGGCTTTAGCTTCTTAGTGCTGTGCCTTAACCCACTGTGCCACCAGGGAGGGCCCAACACTTTTTTATATGGGTCATTTTCACAGATGTGAAGTAGTATATCATATTATTACAGGGCAGGGAGAAAGGGACACAAATGCACCCCCAAACCTGCCTGCTCTAAATAGGTTCTGCCATCCACCACATCAAGACAAAACATTTAAGACTTTAATGAGATGAAACTTTAATACAGTGAGTATACAACACTGAAGAAAAAGAATATAATTTCTAAATCAAACATCTGAAGTTACCCATCCCCTTGTGGGCAAAAGTCAACCCAAAAGGGATTGGTCCAAAGCAAGGCCTGAAAGCCTGCCACAAGCCTAAAGTACCTGCTGGCCAGGACCCATAGAAAAGGGTCAGAAATGGCCAGATAAATCTGGGAGGAAAAGAGCAAAATCAAAATAAATATAAACATTGCCATAGTCAGCCTCCCCATGGGTCTCTCACCCACATCTCTTTCAACCAGTTCAGGGCCAAGAAACAAGCAAGATTTCTTCATCACATGCTTGCTGCTCCATGTCACTTCCTCAGGTCTCCTGGCTCTCCATCCTGCTTCTTCAGATTCTTTCTCATCTTTTCTCTGCTCAGCTCCAACCTCCTGGGTGGGGCAGGAAACCTGGAACTTCCCCTTTTCCTGGGGACCACCCTATTACAATATGATTGTGATCTGCATTTCCGTAATGATAACTGATGATGAGCAATTTTTCATTTGTCTGATGCTCTTCTGCAGGTCTTCTTTGCAGAATTGTCTATTATGTTTTTCTTTCTATTTTTTATTATTTTCTTTTTGTTGAATTGTATAAATTATTCGTAGATCTGGATATCAGCCCCTTGTCAGCTTTTTGGTGAGCCAATAAATTCTCCCATTCAGTTAGATGTCTTTTTGTTTAAGTGACAGTTTCTCTGTGTGAAGCTTTTAAGTTTTATGTAGTCCCAGTTGTTAAATTTTTCTTTTTTTTTTTTTTTACTATTGATGAATCCATAAATACATTTCTGAAGCATATGTAATGGAGTGTTGGCAAGTAAAAAAGGAATGCTATTGTACTGTTATTAGGAATATAGATTGCTTCTGTCCCTCTAGGAAATGAGTTTTCTCAAAATATTAAAAATGGCTGTACCATACAACCCAGCAATTCCACTCCTAGCTATGTACCTGAAGAACTTAATTTGAATTAAAATATGTACTCTATGTTCAGGGCAGCACTATTTACAATATTAAAGCTATGGTAACAACCTATATAACCTATATGCCTCAAAACAGAAGAGTAGGTAAGGAAGATACAGTATAAATATGCAATGGAATACTACACACCAAAAAAAAAACACTCTTGCCACTTGCAAGAACAAGAATAGAACTGGGATGGATTAGGCTAAACAAAATACATTGAAGAAAAAATAACTAACACTAGATGCTGTCATTTAAATGTGGAATATACAAAAAGAAAGCAAATGTTAGATAAAGACAAACCTGTAACAAGCCCTGGAAGTCTCACCGTTAGAATTGATACTACCAGAGGGAGAGGGCAGTAGGAAGGGAGAAAGCAAAGTAAGGAGGGAGCACAACTATGTAGAGGACTATGGGTGTATTGGCAGTAAGTGCAGTGTGGTAACAACTGAAGGGGAAGAGCCTATACCTTCAAGTCCCAAACAACATTGTAAGCCAGGGTTACCTCATTAAAAGATTAAATACAGGGCCCTGCCTGGTGGCACAGCAGTTTAAAGCACAGCACTATGAAGCTAAAGCCACCTCAGTATGAGTTCCATCACTGCCCTGGAGGTGACCCACATGGCGCAGCAGACCTCTCCTGACCCGCTCACTGCTCCCCTCAGCAGTGTACTTCATCAGTCAAACTATTCTGTTCCCCACTCTGTTTCTAATGAGTCCTCTCGCCATCCCTGCACCTCTGACCTGTACCCCAGTTCTGTATGCATAAATAAATCTTCAAAAAATATATAAATACAAATTTAATTAAAATATTCTTAAAAAAAAAAAAAGATTGTAACAGATACAAGTTTCATGGACTCCACCCCCACTCTAGATACTGGAACTACAAATCCCATCAATACCAATACTACAAATCCCATGAATGCTGAGACCTGAAGGTGAAGCTGAGCAGCCAGGTTAGGATAAAAAAAGACATGTGGGTTCCAGGGGTCTCTTGGCCTAGTGGTTCATGGCTGGTCGTTTGTCTCTTAATCAGTTTTCAGTGTGCTATTTGAGTTTCAAGTCAGCAGAACGGGGCAGGCACCAATGAACCCCCAAATCTGCCTGCTCTACATAGGTTCTGCCATCCTCCACATCAAGACAAAACATCAGAGCTTTAATGGAAAGGAACTTTAATACAATGAGTATACAATACAGAAGACAAAGAATTTAATATCTAAATCAAACACCTGAAGTTACCCATCCCCTCGTGGGCAAAAGTCAACCCAAAAGGGACTGACCCAAGGCCTGAAAGCCCACCATAAGACCAAAACACCTTCTGGCTGGGACCCATAGAAAAGGGCGCAGCAGACCTCTCCTGACCCGCTCACTGCTCCCCTCAGCAGTGTACTTCGTCAGTCAAACTATTCTGTTCCCCACTCTGTTTCTAATGAGTCCTCTCGCCATCCCTGCACCTCGTGGGCAAAAGTCAACCCAAAAGGGACTGACCCAAGGCCTGAAAGCCCACCATAAGACCAAAACACCTTCTGGCTGGGACCCATAGAAAAGGGTTGCACATGGCCAGACAAGTCTAGGAGGAAAAGAGCAAAATCAAAATTAAGATAAAATCTGCCATAGTCATCCTCCCCACTGCTCTCTCACCTACATCTGTTTTTAAACAGCACAGGGCCAAGAAACAACCAGTTTCTTCACCAAATGCTCCCTGCTCCATGTGGCGTCCTCAGGTCTCCTTCAGGCTCTCTATCCTGCTTCCTTCTTCAGATTCTCTCTTCTCTTCTTCTCTCTGCTAAACTCCATCCTCCTTCAGGGTGGGGTAGGGAACCTGGAACTTCCCCTTGTCCTATGGACCACACTATTACAGTAGGACACTCAAATTAATTTGTATTTCTCTCTCTCTCTTTTCATGGGCTGTTCCTTTTCCTTCCCCCTTATAAATAAACCTATTATCGAAACATTTTGCGTGTGTCAGAAGTACAATTGAATCTTAAGTGCGCAGGTGAGGACCTACAGACAGGCAACCCAGTTCATACTGGGTTGCCCTGTAACAAGATTTATTGATTTATGCAGATAGAACTGGGGTACAGGCCAGAGATGCAGGGTCGGATAGAGGCCTTACCAGAGACAGAATGGGGAGCAGAACAGGCTGACTGTCGAAGTGTAACAGAGTGGTCCCTAGGAAAAGGGGAAGTTCCAGGTTCCCTGCCCCACATTGGGCACCAAATCTGTTATAGGACAAAATGTGTTACAGAGCAGGAGAGCACCACTGAGGCCCCAAACCTGCCTGCTCTAAGTGGGTTCTGCCATCCACCGCGTCAAGACAACACATATAAAATTTTAATGAAAAGGGACTTTAATATAGTGAATATACAGTACGGAACACAAAGAATATAACTTCTAAATCAAACACCTGAAGTTACCCATCCCCTCGTAGGTAAAAATCAACCCAAAAGGGATTGGCCCAAACCAACGCCTGAAAGCCCACCACAGAACTAAAGCACCTCTGGCCAGGACCCATGGAAAAGAGTCAGAAATGACCAGACAAATCTGGGAGTAAAAGAGCACAATCAAAATCAATATAAACACTACCATAGTCACCTCCCTACAGGCATCTCACCCACATCTGCCTTAACCAGTCCAGGGTCAGGAAACAAGCACGGTTCCTTCCTCACATTCTTGCTGCTCCATGTGGCTTCCTCAGGTCTCCTCCTCCTTCTCCATCCAGCTTCGTTCTCTTCTTCCCTTGATTCCTTCTCTTCTCTCCTTTTTCTCTGCTCATCTCCACCCTCCTTCTGGGTGGGGCAGGGAACCTGGAACTTCCCCTTTTCCTAGGGACCACCCTGTTACAGAAATACATAGTTGAGGAGAGCAGTGGGTGGATCAGGAGAGGTCTGTTGCCCCATGAGGATCACCTCAGAGGCCTGGGAAGGAACTCACACTGAAGTGGCTGCTGCAAGCTTGCAGTGCTGTGTCCTAACAAGTTGAGCCACTAGGGTGGTCCCTAATTAAAATATTCTATGTAAAAAATTTTAAATAGGATAATTCATGTCTAGTAATATGCCACAGCCTTTGTAACATTGCCTTAACAGGGCACTGACAAACCAGAGTCATGGAGCAGGCTGCAGAATCTGGATGTTGCTGGAGAACAAGATGTTTGCCTTTTTATTAATAGAATGATTATATAGCATCAGTTGTGAGGGGAAAGAGGACTGGAAGAAAAGGGAGGGGGGAGACTGGGAAAAAAGCTTGTTATCTATAGTACAGGGGTTGTGAGTCTGCCCTCCAGGCACTTCTCATCTGCTTGTTGACTCAGTATTATCTTTGAGATCCAGCCCTAGATCCTTGGCCAAGGTTTCTATCTTATCAACAGAGTTCCACTAATTGGCTTCTGAAATCCTAGTTATACATCAGTCCATGCCTCCCCTTTCAGCCTCCAGGATGTTCCCCAATCATACCTCCTGAGGTAAGTTGGGAGTAAGTTTAAGAATTGATCAAAGGCCCCCTAGGTGTTCCCTGTCTCAGGTCCTGATGCAATACCCTTCCCAAGGTGATCAAGTTTTCTGCTCTTCATTGATGTGAAAGTCACCTTGCAGGGTTGGGCTGTATTAACTGATTGACCAGACATTTCTGACCTTGCTTAGGATGCAGAACTGTAGATAACAAAATAGTGTTTAGGATAAGCAGAGCCACAATTCCGTAGCCCAATAGTTTAACAAATAGTGATTAAACACTTTAAAACATCAACTAGAAAGCATTACCTAATAATACAGATAGGTATTTTTTTCTTCTACTAGTTACTTCTGATAGTGAGCCACATTAGTACTGACATTTGAATTAATGGTATTAAGCACCAATAAATCATCTTTTTTATTTCAGGTGCAATGCTTTTTAAAAAATAGCAATTTAAAAAAAATTGCTAAATATGAAAAAGTTTTTCAGAAACAAAGAAGGAAGAAGATTACAATTGGCATTTAAACATTAGTTTTCAAATGCAATGAATCTGACTTCTGGAAATTCATTTTTTAATTTTTTTTAAGATTTATTTATTTATGCATACAGAACCAGGGTACAGGCCAGAGGTGCAGGGGCAGTGCAAGGATTAACCAGAGACAGAGCGGGGAACAGAACAGGCAGATTGATTAAGTACACTGCTGAGGGGAGCAGCGGGTGGGTCAGGAGAGGTCTGTCAGGCCATGTGTGTCACCTCTGGGGCGGGGATTGAACTCATGCTGAAGTGGCTTTATCTTCTTAGTGCTGTGCTTTAATCCACTGTGCCTTCAGGGAGGGCCCATTCATTTGTTTAAAAGAATAATGAAAACTTTATCTTAGACCAGTCTGGCTCCAAACCAATGATTAAGGAACATTGGGTTAGAACCAGTTAAATTGGGAGAGCCAAGATATGATTGATAAGCAAATCTATAGGGAGAATTCACTCCTACTGTAAACAGGGGGTAGAAACTACCTCACATCCCTGTGCAGAAACCTGAACACCTGAACGCTGCACCTGGGAATAACTGTGAGACAGACAGTAACTCAAGTAGAAAGGTTCTATAGAAAATGTAACGGGGTGGAGCCCAGGAAAAAAGGGAGGTTGCAGGGTTCCAGGTGCCCTACCCAACTGAAAGGAGAGTGGAGCTGAGCAGGGAGGGGAAGAAGATAAGGAGGAGACTGGAGGAGAAAGGAAGGAAGATAGGGGAAGGAGAGGCCTTTTGATCCTGAACTGGTTGAAACAGATGTGATGTGGGGAAGAGATCTGTTGGGATGTTTACAATGTCAGCTTTTTTTTTTTTTTTTAATGAATTGTTTACTATTTTATTTGGAAAGATAGGAAATGAAATGGCAGCTTTTATCTTGACTTTGATTTTGCTCTTTTCCTCCCAGACTTGTCTGTTTCTGACCCTTTTCTATAAATCTGTTACAGAGCTGGGAGAGGGGTACCCCAGAGCCCCCAAACCTGCATGCTCCAAATAGGTTCTACCATCTACCACATCAAGGCAAAACATAGAGACCTTTAATGGAAAGGAAACCTAACACAATTAGTGTATAATACAGAAAAGACAAAGAATATGGTTTTTAAATCAAGCACCCAAAGTTATACATCCTCTTGTGTAAAAGTCCACCCAAACAAGATTGTCCCTAAGCAAGGCCAGAAAGCCTGCCAGAAGGCCTGTAAGCACCTTCGAGCAGAGGCCCATGGAAGAGGGTCAGATAAAGTCAGACAAATCTGGGAGGAAAAGAGCAAAAGCAAAATCAAGATAAAAGCTGCCGTTGTTGGGATCTCCCCTGCCAGGAAGCTGAACACACATGGCACAGCAGATCTCTCCTGTTTCAACTGCTGCTCCTCTTAGCAGTGTATTTCAGTACATCTGCCTGTTCTGCTCCCACTCT
>NW_004567110.1:54863330-54870599 GCF_000260355.1 Condylura cristata | reverse complement strand
TTTTAAGCTGCTATCATTAACCTTTCCACTGGTATCTCACCTACATCTGTTCCATCCAGGGCCAAAAGGCAAACACAGCTTCTTCACAAGTCTCTCTGCCCCACATGCCTCCTCCAGGTCTCCTTCTTGCTCTCAATCTGTTGCATCGGACAATACCACACTGCTAAAGAAACGGGAGTCATGGAGCAGGCTGCTCAAAGCAAGGTCCTGGCCTTTTTATTGATAAACCAGTCATATAGAATTAGTTTAATAGGTACAGGTTTCATGGATCCCACCCCCACTCCAGATACTGGAACTACAAATCCCATCAATAACAGTGAGAAGAAGGCTTGGATGTGAGGGAGGAGCTGAGCAGCCAGGTTGGATAAAACCGGACATGTGGGCTCTGGGGGTCTCTTGGCCTGGTGGTTCATGGTTGATCGTTTTGGCTCTCAATCGGTTTTCAGTGTGCCGGTGGAGTCCAGGTCAGCAGAACTGGTAGGGCATTCTAGTTAACTTGTATTTCTCTCCCTCTTCCCCTGGATTGTGCCTTTACCTTTCTCCTTGTAAATAAATCCATTATTGAACCTTTTTTGTGTGTGTCCACAGTATGACTGAATCTTAAGCATGCGGGTGAAGACACACAGATAGACAACCCAATTCACACTGAGGTGCCCTGCAACATTAGTAATATCAGGAAGCAGAAAAGGAGAAGGAGAATTAGAAAAGGCAGGGGAAGGATGGAGCTGTATTCCTCATCTACTGATAGCCTGGTATGTAGTTCAAGCCCTGACTCCCCAGTCAGTATTTCAATCTTACCAATAAGGCATTCTGTGGATCAGCTTCTAGGCTCCTTCATTTTGAATCAGTCAACAGCGTTCCCGGGCATTCCCAGTCATACCTGGTGATACATAAGTCAGGAGTAAGTTTATGCATCCATCATCAGCCCCCTGAGCCTTCCCGGTCATACCTCTTGATGCACACCCTTCCCAGAGTGACCCAGCTGTAGGCTCTTGATTTGAAAGTCACCTTGCAGGGTTGGGCTCTTATGACCCAGCATTTCTGACCTTACATTAGGAATACAGAACTGTAGGTAACAACATGGAGGATGGATAGGCCGTGTAGGGTTAACAGACCCACATCTATCCTGCTCCCTTCCTTCTCCAGTCTCCCTGCAGCTCTCCTCTCAGTGCAGCTGGGAACCTAGAATCTCCCCTTTTTCCTTTAAAATTAGCCTTGTAAGAAAACCATGAGCCTAGTTATGTAGGTTTTACATCACCATTTTTATCTTCTTTATGACTTGGTCACAGAAAGACATAGCCACTCTGAAAATTCCTTTATGAATAATCCCAACAACAATAATACGTTTCATACCACCCTCTTTTATCAATATCTTTTAGTTTTTAAACCAGCTTAACATTTTCATAATGAGCTCCTTAAACTCAATTGACTCTAAATGAATTATATTTTATGTTATTTAAAGGAAACTGCTTTTTCACATAGATACGTGGTATGTGATTCCCAAAGAACTTTTAGTGATCAGCACTTTAGCCTCAAATTTCTTAGCAATGTCTATAATATCAATTATATTAGAGCCATTCCCATTTTACATTTCTGCCACAAGCAAAGGCAAATTCTATCTAAGCAGTTTACTTTCAACTCATTTTGTACATGATGCGTCAGACTCTCTAACATAGTGTTACAGGGCAGGGAAAGAGAGACATCCCTGGGCCCCCAAATCTGCCTGCTCTAAATAGGTTCTGCCATCCACCACAAAAAGTCAAAACATGTAAGACTTTAATGAAAAGGAACTTTAACACAGTGAGTATACAATACAGAAGACAAAGAATATAATGTCTAAATCAAACACCTGAAGTTAACCAGACCTTCATGGGCAAAAGTCACTGGTCAAAAGGGACTGGTCAAAGCAAGGCTTGAAAGCCCACCACAAGACTAAAACACCTTCTGGCCAGGACCCATAGAAAAGGGTCACAAATGACCAGATAAATCTGGGAGAAAGAGAGCATAATCGAAATCAGTATAAGCACTGCCATAGTCACCTCCCTACAGGTATTTCACCCACATCTGTGTCAACCAGTCCAGGGTCAAGAAACAAGAGACACTTCTTCATGTCTCTCTCCTCCATGTGGCTTCCTCAGGTCTCCTTCTGGCTCTCCATCCTGCTTCCTTCCTCAGATTCCTTCTCTGCTCAGCTCCACCCTCCTTCTGGGTGGGGTAGGGAACCTGGAACTTCCCCTTTTCCTGGGGACCACCCTGTTACAATAGTATCAGAGGGACAGTCCCGGCTGAATAAAAAGACAGACATTTAAAGACTGGCTATTGCTTATCTAAAATGTGAAATGGGTAAAAGCATTAAATTACACTGTTAACAGACTAAAAAAAGTTTTGGTACACTGGGGCTTTTTCCATAACTATACCATTTCTTTAACTTTCCTTTTTTGGAGGGGAGGAATGATGTGGAAAATTGGGGCTTTTATTTAAAAAGTGGGAAATTCATCTCACAAAGAAAATCTCATGATGAGAGTGACATCAGAGGCATTTGTTCTCAAATCTACCAGCTAAATGTACCAACTAAATAGTGCACTATTCAAAATTTTCCATTCAAATTTAAGAAAATCTATTGCAGTGACCCAAAGGTAAAGTTGCCATGCAGGAGAACTAATATAGACCATTGAAAATTAGATTCTCTGACCGCTCCAGGTAGGGTCTTTCATTCTCATCATCACAAAGAAAGATTCTCAAGAGAATGAGAATTATAGAAACTGAGAAAATGAGTCGTGATGGCAGCTGAACGTTTACTTTTCCCTTGTCTCTGATCATCTATGAACTAGATTAGAAAGAAATCTAGTAAAATAACATTTCTCCAAGTTCAAATTCTGGTGAACCAGAAGGCAAAGGCATTATACTAGGAAAGAAGAAAAGAAGGAGAATGTTTAGGAGCACCTTTTTCATTCATCTTAAAAGCTGTTTCCATACAGAAACTAGAAAATGTTACTGTGACTTGGCTGATGGCCACCAAATATTTTTCTGAAAATGGCAGTATTTTTCCCTTTTAGTTTCAAAAGTGCAGCTGTAAACTAAAATTGAAGTGTAAAAAACTGTTAAAATCCACTTTAGTTTCATGAACTTAGAAGTCATTGCTCCTGCCCTAAATATGAGATAATGTGGGACAAATTGAATAGAAATGCCATTTATTTATTTTTAAATATTTTTTTTATGCACACAGTACTGAGGTACTGGCCAGAAGTGCAGGGGTGATAAGAGGATTCAGAGCGGGGAGCAGAATAGGTAGATCAGCTAAATACACTGCTGAGGGGAACATTGAGTGGGTCAAAAGAGGTCTGCCATGCCATGTGGGTCACCTCCCCAGCGGGGATCAAACTTTCACTAAAGCGGCTGCAGCAGCGGATGCGGTTAGCTTGCAGTGCTGCATCCTAACTTATTGTGCTACCAGGCAGGGCCAGGAATTCCATTTATTGGACCCATCAGAGAACATAAGTTGCTGAGCAAACCTCCCGCTCTGCCTGGAGCAGAAGCTGCTGGAGTGACAAACTGGTGGCTTTGACAAATTACTAGAGATGAGGATGGACTAGTGTGTGAGAAATTTCTCAGGAGGCTGAGAACAGGTGTAGAGGAGTACAGAGGTGGAAGACTCTTGGTTGTGGGGGGATGTGAGGGATGTATTTTGGTCAGATTTTAGTCCAGGAATCCTACCAGGTTCTCATGGTGAGGACTACCTGGTGCTTCTGTTACAGGGCTCCACTGTGAACTGGGCTGCCTGTCTGTGGGGCCTCACTTGCGTACTTAAAATTCAGTTATATTGCATGCACATGCAAAAGAGTAAATAATGGCTTTATTTCCAAAAGGGGAGCAGAAAAGGAAACATTTCAGGGAAAGAGAGAGGGATACAAAATAACTGGAATATCTTACAGGGTCTGATGACTTGGGGCTCTGGTAACAAACTAGCTGCAAGCCCCTAGTCACTTGGTCCCGAGAGCCATTTCCTGAGCAAGAGAGCACTGTTTGTCCCCCAAAGTCCCAGAATATCTGCTTAGCTCTGCCCTTGGGTCCTTGCAGTTCTGACTCTGGTACTGCTGGGAGTTATAGTTTCCAATCACTGGAGTAGGGGATGGAGTCCACAAGACTGCAGAGTTCCTTTAGGACATCCTTCCCCTTAACACTTCTAGCATGAAGAGAAGTGTGACCATCATAAAACAGCTCAACATCAAGAGGCTTCTCCATAATGAGGGCTACTATCTAGGGAAAAACCCAGGGAAAGGATTTTGTGGAGCCATGTCTCACCAGGTAGCTGTAGGTGTATTTCCCAACTACTGCCTCCTTTAGGTTTCCAATCCCACTTAGTGGTGGGGAAAGAAAAATTAAAAACTATTTGTGAGCATGTTAGTCTTCAGCTATGATTCCACTATTTGTTTAAGACTTGATCATAATATTATAGCGCATTGCCTTTTATCCTTACCATACCCACCACGTTCCAGGGCTTGAGTCCCACAGTGGATTACAACTAAAAGAGCTGCAAGGCATAGGCTGAATCTGAGGAGGTCTTAGAGAAGCCAAAAGCAAAAAGCAAAAGCAAGAACAATAGAGCCCTTAAGTTCTCTGGTATTTATATCTATAATGGGTATGAAACACAGCTCAGCTCATGTTTAATGTCATGGCTAGACTAGCATAAAACCTCCCATTAAAGCCACATATACTTCAGTTCCTGATATTTGATACATCACATCTGGCTTTCAATAAGAAATCACAAGGCATGCTAAAATATTATGGAAAATAGAACACACTCTGAAAGCACAAAGCAAATATCAGAATGTGATATAAATGTTGTGATTATCACATAGAGAATTTAAAATGACAATGATCGATAGAGGAAAGAGTTTAAAAAAAAAGAGCTACAAATCAAAAGATACTGTAACATTATAAAATATATTTTAGATGGTCTCACCTGTTCATTGGACATAAGGAAAGAAAACATCTGTGAGCTTGAAGATAGGTCAATAAAAATTTCTCAACCTGAAATGAAAATAGAAGAAAGAATGAATAAAATGGAATAGGATGTCTAATAACTGTGGACATTTTCAAAAAGTATTGACATGCATGCGATAAAAATACTATAACTAGAAGGAAGAGGACATAGAACAGATGAATATTTTGCCTAATAATGGCGAAGTGTTTTCTAAAATTAATGATAGACATTCAAAAAGCTGACAGTGTTAGAGAACATTCAGAAGGAAAAATACCAAAATATCTACACTTAGGAATATCAAGGTCACACGGTAGAAAACCCAGGGCAAAGAAAAAAAAAATGTTGAAATAATGTAGAGAAAATGTAATACCTCATTTATAGAAAAACAAGGACAACTACTTTAAGTCTTTTCATGTGAATCAATGACACTTAAACTATGAACTAAGTATACCAATTAAAAGAGAGGTTGTCAAAGTCAATTTAAAATAAGACTTTATACAACATTATGAACATATGCACCGTCACTGCAGCACAAGTTCAATCCTGGGCCAGGGAGCTGACGACCCACATGGCACAGCAGACCTCTCCTGACCTGCCCGCTGCTCCACTCAACAGTGTATTTCAGTACATCTGCCTGTTCTGCTCCCCACTCTCTCTGGTGAGTCCTCTCTCCTCTTGCACCTCTGACCTGTACCCCAGTTTTGTGTGCATAAATAAATGGTGATGGGTGGAAAGTGGACTTTTGGTGGGAATGTTGATACAGTGTTTACAGATGTAGAATTACAATGCTGTACACCTGAGGTTTATAAAATGTTATAAATAAAACTATCTCAATAAAAATTTGTTTAGACAACAGGCCCTATTTATTTTGTGTAAAAGAAACCCACTTTATTTACATTCTATTACTTTTAATTGAGGTAACATGGTTTACAACACTGTCTATAATTTAAGAGTGTAGGTCCACACCTTTAGATGTGTGTTAGCACACCACACCCACCACCAAGACACCCACAGTCCTCCTCCACCCCGCTGTGCCTCCTTCCTCTTTGTTTCCATCCCTCCCCCCACCATCCTCCTTTTCTGGTAGCCACAATTCTGCAATCAGATTTCTAGACTTTGTTGTAATATAGTTTTGCATGTTCCTTTGTTTTGTTTCTTTCTATTGTGTATGTGAGTGCAATTATCCGGTATTAGTCTTTCTCGTCTGTCTTAAAGAAACATACTTTCTTTTTTTTTTAAGATTTATTTATTTATGCAAACAGAACTTGGGTACAGGCCAGAGGAACAGGGGCCATGAGAGAATTCACGAGAGACAGAGTGGGAGCAGAATAGGCAGATGGAGGAAGCACACTGCTGAGGGGAGCAGTGGGCAAGGCAGGAGAGGTCAAAACAAAGGAACATGCAAAACAACAAACTCAAGAAATCTGATTTCAGAATTGTGGCTTCCAGAATTGTGGGTCACCTCCCTGGCCGGGAGTCAAATTTGTACTGAAGCTGTTGCAGCCAGCCAGTCTCGTAAGGCTGCTCTTCAATGCGTTGTGCCACCAGGGAGGCCCCAAGAAACACACTTTAAATTTAAAAACTCGTACAGGGTAAAGATAAAGGGATAGCGAAAGAATGATATCTAACACTAATTTAAAAGACCTGGTGCATGTATATTAGTTTCAGAAAAAGCAAACATCAAAATAACAAAAAATATAATGAATAATGTTGGGTATTATGTAATAAGAAATAGCTTATTTTCCTTGAAGGCATTAAAGTCCCCAAAATGTATGTGCTTATTCACAGAACATCAAAAATATATGAGACGAAACCTAAGAAAACTGAAAGGAAAAAAAAGACAGAGCTGTGATTATGGTTGGAGGTTTTAACACATTCCTTTCTGCAACTGGTAGACTGAGCAGGCAAAAATTCAATAAGAATATAGTTGGTACTAACAGCACTGCCAATCAACTTGTTACAATTACATCAAGTTGATGGAATTGACATATATAGAAAACTCCATTTAATAACTGCAGAACATGCATTCTCCTGAAATTTACAAGGAACATTTGCTAATGTAAATCACATTCTGGTCCATAAAACAGCTAATGTTAAATGATAGAAATCATATAAAATATCTTCTTGGAATTACAGTAGGAAATAATAACAGAAAAATAAACAATGGTACATCCACACAATTGAATATTATTCAGTAATAAAAAAATGAGCTATAGGGCCCTCCCTGGTGGCGCAGCGGGTTAAAACACAGCACTGAGAATCTAAAGCCGCTTCCACATGAGTTC
>NW_004567110.1:54861561-54862425 GCF_000260355.1 Condylura cristata | reverse complement strand
TAATTTTTAAGTAACTGCAAATGTTTCAAGCAATATCCCTTAAGCATTTTCTTCTCCTTATTTTTAAAAGTCCAGAAAACTTATTCCTAGTCTTTCTCCATTTAAAATTTTTCTGGCATCTTTTTGGAACTTTTTCACAATGATGTTCTAACCTAAATTTAATCTTTTACTGACCATTGATTTTTGAAAGAGAAACAGGTCAATATGTATTATTCTGAACTTCATCTTTCATAAAAGTACAGCTCAAGAATTTCATTGAGTTAAAAAAATGTTAATTCAAAAGTGAAATTCTCATTGAATTGGGTAAACACAGCTGCTGTTACATGCACCTACCACTTACAATTCTCCAACGCTCTTAGAATTAAAATCTCTCTTAGGACTAGGCCTACTCTTTTAATCATCATTTTTCCTTCTTTTTTGCCTTCCTTCTCTCTGACCAAGATAGTGTGAAATTTAATCATCCATATAATACTGTATTTCAAAATGACTTAAATAATTTTGAATATTTTGTTTTAAAAAGGGAAGCTACCACACAGATATGCTAGAATTTAATACTCTGTATTAGCCAGTTATTTAAAAACTACAAGCCCATTTTATTTTTTCACAATTTTCAATTAAAAGATAATTCTGAGGGCCCTCCCTGGTGGTTCAATGGGTTAGGACACAGCACTGCATGCTGGCTGCAATCACTTCAGTGTGAGTTCGATCCCTGCCACAGAGGTGACCCACATGGCCCTGCAGACCTCTCCTGACCCGCCCGGGGCTCCCCTTCCTGTCAGGCACATATCTCTTTCTGAACAATCTCAGCTTCCTCATGGATTCAGGTGGCACTAGTCTGTTGTGACTCCCAATTCTGAGCCTCAA
>NW_004567110.1:54860478-54861005 GCF_000260355.1 Condylura cristata | reverse complement strand
TCATCCAGATTTTCGTTAATTGAAGTTAGCATTTCGGGGTTTTCCTGTTTTTCCTCTCAGTATTTTCCACCCACCTGTTCTGTAATATTTCTTTAGGAGTTAAGCATGAAGCAAAAGAGATGTATTGAATATATTGATTACCACATAAAATCGTTTCCCTGGTAACCTTAACCAAATGAAAGCCCTTAGAGCTGCCTTCCTCTCACACATGATTTTTTTCTAATGATTTTAGACATCACAGATGGCAGAGACAGAAACTAAAGTACATGTTCCAACTGTGTTGCTGCAAAAATAAAGCTGATTCAGCAAGAGGTACTCTTCTATTCTATGGTTAATGAATAGAATTCTAATTTGTGATTCAAGTTTTCAATAATTATGAAATAAATCAAGTGAGTCCTTTGCTCATTATAGTAGGTGAATGTGGTAGTTTAATATTTGTGCCATAACAAGTCACTACAAACTTGGTGGCTTAAAAAAAAAAAAATGTCCTGGGCCCTCCCTGGTTAAAGCACAGCATGATAAAGCTA
>NW_004567110.1:54837651-54860198 GCF_000260355.1 Condylura cristata | reverse complement strand
CCTACCATTCTGCAATTTATAAGTCTGACACAGGACTCCCTGGACAAAAATCAAGGTGTAAGCAGGACTGTACCTCTTACTCGTGTCTCTAAGGAATATTCATCCCTTGCCTTTTACAGCTTCTAGAAATCACCTGCTTCCTTGGCATGTAGTCCACTTCTTTTACAAGGTAGCAACAGCACATCTGTCTGGTTGTTCCTCCGTGATCATGTCATAGTCAAGAAAGTCTTGTTTGTTTTTTTGTTTTTTTTTTAAAGATTTATTCATTTATTCATACAGAACTGGGGTACAGGCCAGAGATGCGGAGGGTAAGAGGATTCACCAGAAACAGAGTGGGGAGCAGAGCAGGCAGATCAACGTAGTACACTGCTGAAGGGAGCAGCGGGCGGGTCAAGAGAGGTCTGCCGCTCCATGTGGAACTCTTCCGGGGCAGGTGGGAATCAAACTCATGTGGAAGTGACTTAAGCTTCTCAGTGCTGTGTTTTAACTAGCTGCACCACAAGGGAGGGCCAAGAAAGTCTTGTTTTTAAAGACTCTTTTGAATAATTATATTGGACCCACATGGATAACCCAGAAAAATCTTCTCTTCTCAAGATCACTCCCTCAATCATATCTATAATCATAACTTTTGAACATGAAAGGAACATATTCACATTTCCTGGGAATTAACCATACAGTTTTAAAGGGTTAGTTGTCTGCCTTCTAAAGTCAGTCTATTGTCTAATATACTAAGAGCAACAAAGATGCTTCTCAAGATATTTTTAAGCAGCAAAGCATGTCTAAACGTCTTTTATTTTTTTTAAAGATTTATTCATGTATTTATTTATTTGATCCCCAACCAGGGAGGTGACCCACATGGTGTGGCGGAACTCCCCTTACCTGCCCATGTTCCCCTCAGCATGTATTTCAGTCAGTCTGCCTGTTCTGCTCCCCACTCTGTCTCTGGTGAATCCTCTCACTTACCACAACTCACTTACACAACCCAGTTCTGTAAGCATAGATAAATAAATCTTTAAAAAAAAATAAAGGTAATAACATCATTTGATATATAACTCTATTTGCATATATAACTTAATCCCCCCCAATTTATCATATTTAAAATTATATGATAAGGGTTCCATTTCCAAATGAACAATTATACAGACAATATAACTAACAAAAAAACACATAAACTAAAAGAGAACTTTGCTAGATAAAAATTCATGTTTGCATGACTTTTGCTTAAGGGCATACTTTAGTCTGTGTGACATTAGGCAGAAGAAATGAAACAAACATCTGGCCTTATTGGCTTACAGAGTCAGAGTTTAGAATTTGGAAAGGTCAGAGAGCATAGAAATAGTATGTAATGGTGTAATATGGATATAAGTAGTTAATAACATAAACTGGATAAAAGTAATAATATGGAATAAGTAAAAAAAATTCAAAAATCAGGGAAGCACTGAAGGGAAACCATCATAAACCTATATAACCGCTATCCAAACACTTGGCTCAACCTTGAATTTTGCATGTCCTGGAGAACCAGTAATATAGTGAATAAATCTGAGACATACAGCTGGGGAGATGGAAGGAGAGGGCTAAACAATGGGCGGGAAGAACACACGAGACTGTGGAGATAGATCCTGGGTGATAGGGTGGCAGGAGAACTGCAGGGACCACACCAGAGTGGAGAAATCAAATCAATAATGTCAGAAAATAAACATGGAAAATTTAAAATAATAAAATTAAAATAATTTCTCTTTTTAAAATCCCAACAGAAGGTAATCAGATATTTATCATAGCTAAATAGTAAAATATTCAACCTGGGGAAATGGCCTTTTCCGCTAAGTTACATGTTTTCCTGAATGACTTTAGATATATCCTAAGTAAGTTTAGAAGGAATTCTCATCTCATGTTAGTAAGCTGATGATGATAGTTGGTTTATTTTATTTGTAAGGAGACTTTTTTTTTTAAAAGGTTTATTTATGCATATAGAACTGTGGTACAGGCCAGAGGTGCAGGGACAGTGAGAGGATTCACCAAAGGCAGAGTGGGGAGCAGAACAGGCAAATTGATGAAGTACACTACTGAAGGGAGCAGCGGGCGGGTCAGGAGAGGTCTGCCATGCCATGTGGGTCTCCTCCCTGGCTGGGGATCAAACTTGCATTGAAGTTGCGGCCAGTTTTGTTGTGTTGCTCTTTAACTCGCTCCACCAGGGAGGGCCCTAGAAGGAGACATTTTAATTGGATATTGATAAAAAAGGGAAAAAAAATACATGATTATATCACTATGCTGTTGAAATGGAAAGAAGGGACATGGACTTAAATTCATAACATGGGTAGAACTTTTCCCATTTGTAAAGACCTCTATTGTAGAAATAAATGAGTTGTATGTGGTTTTTGTTTATGTCTCCCTCAACCTGGGTTCTTCAATCCCAAATAAATTTTTTCCAAAGCTGCAATTACTAAGATTACAAATAATGTGAAGCATCACAGCTGGTCCTAGTATATTCCCAGCAAATAATCACCTGTCATGTTCATTAATTCCTGCTATGATTAAGTCCCTTTATTCACAGTAGGGTGTGATGATTCTATTGTTTAAAATGTCACCCATTAATATAACAGTCTTAGCTTGTCTATACTCTATTTTCCTTACATATTTGTCAACATCAGTTAGGCTGCTGTACTGTGGATTTGATGAGTGATTGCTTTTCCTGGAACATAGTGTTGTCAATAAAAAGCTAATGACATATTAGACCACAGATTATTAGATAAAAAATGGATTCAAAGAATATTTGCTGTAAAACATTGCTAAGAGATTTTAATGGGCTCTTGAATAAAATCCTAGGCAGACTTATTTGGGTTTCTTTTAAGATAAAATGCCAGTCCTTAAGCATTATTAAAACATGTTTTCCCTTGTTTTATTACTATTTTTGGCTACGGCTGAAGTCTTTAAAAAATGTCATTTAAAGGTAAATGTTCAAAACTATTTTTCAATATATACGTTCTATGGATTTCCAACATATTACTGACAAAGGAAAAAAATCTTTGCAATGATTTTAATTCTTTCTCTAGCCCTCATTATATTAATTGAATAAGCCAAATTTTGTGGAACAGAAAGCAGATATATAGAGTTCACTACAACTAAAAGATTCCAAGTACAGTCTATAGTTGGCCTTGAAAAAATGACAAATTAAGCATGCTTATTTTTTGTTTGAGCTGAAAATTTTGTGTTATCCTAAAAAGCTCCATTGACAAAAGTTGGCACAGTTCAAATGTGATACAAATGGAGATGCCAGGAAGAATAAGGAAGGCTTTGTGTCAATGCTAAAGTTCTATCTCCCAAATATATCTTATTCAAATTCATGCATGCTTTGCTAATATCTTCCACCTGCTACTGATTGCATATGTGGTTACCACTATATTCCTCTAGTCGTCAATCAAGTAGCAGTCTCATTCTATTTCTGTAACCCACAGAGATCATGCAATCATGTCTGCACTCATTTCTGTTGTCTAATATTTGATCACAGATCATAGCCACTTGTAGTGATCATGCATTTGAGAATTGCGTTCTCAAAACCATCTGATCCATCAGCTGGGAATGTAGGAAGTCAATATGTAGGTAAGTAGGTAGATGATGATAATGAAGATAAATAGATATGCAGGCAATAGATAGACAATCAGACATACAGGATCAGAGATCATAACTCTGACATTTCCTGCCTGCAAATATGGGCAGGACCCTTGTAGCTCTTGCCTAATTCTTGTTTGTAGTATTTGATCAAGTTCTAACCTTTCCCTTACATATAGCAAAGACTATTGTAAGTGTGTCAAAGAATTGGAAACTTCAGTCAAAAGACATCAATCCAACTAATAGGAAATAAAGGACACACATTATTTGTCTCCCCAAATTATACTTATTGATGTGAAATCAGCTTACATCATCATAACTAATTTGAGGGTTATAGGTTTAAATATCTACAAATGTATGTTTTTGCACTATAACCCACTACCAGTACCCCTATAATCTTCTACTAGCTTGCACATTTAAAAGAAAATACTGTTTTGTGTCCTTGATTAACCTCCTTCTGATCCAGACAAAGATTTGAATAGAGAAATGTTAGAATATTTGAATAGAAGGTTTACAAGGTATATTCTGAAATGAAGTGATACTTTTGAACACGTTTTTTAAGAATGGAGGATTCTAAATATGGTTTCAGAATTCTGGCTTTCAATCAGCATGGTATAATGCTGTTTGACATTGTATACTTTAATTCTGAAAAGCACAAAAATGAAGGGATATGAAAAGAGCTGGGCTCTGTTTTGCATAAATCTCCCCCTTACTATCCTACTCCCGCCCTAAATCCTAACAGGCTACTAAAAGAGAAATCCTGTGAAGACAGATACCTATCATCACATGCAGAAATTAGGCAAATAAGTTAAAAAGCAGAACAAATTGGTACCTATATTCTATGGAGTTTCTAAAAATAGCAACAGTAACAATTAGCCTAGAACAGCTTATTAAAATGTCTAAAATACTTTCAAAAATAATAGTCAGGAATACTATTGAATCATCAATTATTTTTTAAGTCACCTGTTAATTGCCATAAACAAGTCTCTGTTGCTTTAATTTGATAAGTTTTATGCAGTCTGTTACAAACCTAACAATTTTTCTTGATTATTTTAAAAGATTCATGCAAATCCAATCTGTAAATTGTATAACATTTCATTTTAAATAGACTTGGAGAAGTTTCTATCTTAAAAAAAAAGAAAGAAAGAAAAATAAACCATACACTGAGTCCACTTGACAGAGGGAAAAAGAATATAATTTTGCAAATAAAAACTGCCTATATGTTCTTATTTTCAATATGGTAATCTTCAGAATTTCTTAAAGCTTGCTATATCTATGAGAATAGCATACATTTATAAGGATATATGTATACGTATGCATATGTATGTATATGTATCAAATTAAAATCTCATAATAAGTACACCAGTTTAGCTATCTGCTAAGTCAGGACATATTCCCCTTCACACAGCAACTAAATTTGCTATATGTGCAAATTGTGTAAAGTGTGATACAGTGTGAGACACTGTAAATATTTTTAAGGGCATGAACTTTGGGAGTGAGATATACTTGATTCCCACTCTTAGTAGCCTTGGGAGAGTTAGATATACACTCTAAAGCTCAATTTCCTTAACCTTTAACTGGGGAATCACAAAGCACTTTGCACAGGACAAATTGACCAAGACTATAATTCCACCATGTCAGTCAGATCCTGTTGAAATAGTGAATATAATAACTGCAAGACCTGAGAACTCAAAAAGCAAGGGTATTTTGTTGTTGTTGTTCAGGTTATATGTCAGAAACTCATTGTCTGTAGTTCTCTGGCTCTGAGGCGATGCAGCAGTTGGGGGAGGGGAGAGATGGTGGGTCTGCTCTCCAAGTCTGGTGCTGTTGGTCTCCAGGCCAGAAATGGTCCCTGCCTTTTACATGTGTTTCACAGGTGAAGGGCAGCAACTCAAGAATAGTGGTGGAAATATGCACTGCCTTGGGAAGACTCTTCAAACTTTGAAAGTCCAGTGACTTTTTGCATTAAATATGGCACAATGGTTCTCATGACCCAGAAATCAAAGGGGCAGAGATGTCTAGCTCTCCACCAGAGGAAAGCAAGTCAAATGGTGGGTAGATGTTTTATTCCAAAGAAGTGAAGATGTGTAACAAGAACACAGTTTGTCCTAAGTGCCAAGTAATGTAAGTACCATTTTATCATATGTAGTTTGACAAGAAAGGAAATTTGCTAAAGTGATTATGTTGATTCATGCCATATAATGAAAAAGGGGTGAATAAATCAATCACGAACAGGTTGATTCTAACAACAGAGGAAGATAGTCTCAGCACAACTAGAATGCTGTATCCCTCTCACACCTATGTTTGTTAGCTTCAACTTTTTTTTATGAAGTTTGAATTCCACCACCTGGAAGAAAATATAGCTGTCAGTGGGAAGAAAATATAGCTGTCAGTGGGTCGCCTACTCACAATGTAGTTTTCTCCAAATGGGAACAACTGTCTCTCTTTGCCACTTCTAGTTCCTAAAGTCCTGGAGAAGATTCCTGATTGAATTCCATGTCTGTGTTTGTCACAACCTGAGTTCTCTCTGCCTCGATTATTAACCAAAGCTGGGATTATTGTCTTTGGGAGCATAGGATGAAGAAGGACTCATACAATTCAAAACAAGTGTTCCTACATGGAATATAGTGTATATATAAATATAAATATAATCAAGGGCTAGGAATTATTTCTAGAATAGGTAATGCCTTTTTTATAGGTTTAAATTTATTTTTCATGCAGTGCTAACTGTTCTATCATGCAAATCTCAGCGATACAAAATTAAATTTTCATATGTCATTCTGAATGACCTTTGGAGACCTAGTTAATATCCTGACTTCATGACAAGGATGCTAGAAGAGCAACATAGAAGGAGACTTATGAGAGAGTCTGAATGTACACTAACTTTTGGTGCTACTCTGAACAAGCTGCTTCAACTTACAAGGCGCTCACTTCTAGAATAAAGGACAAGTAACTAACATTGCACCGGTTAGCTCTTCTCTGCTTGCCCCCAACCCCTCTACCCTTGTCCTTCCTCTGCATCCTAAAATCCAACCCCAGCTATAATTTTTAGTGCTGGAAAATAAATACTTTTCAGCATTTTTGTTAGTTTCTCTAGATTTTTACATCTGTCCTCACTAAGATTCTCTGTTCTACCACCTGGTCATGAACCTGACTTTCAAGGTCATTGTTGAGGCTTTTATCTCAGCCTTCCTGCTGGTCTGGTACTTCCTGTCGTTTTTAGTTATCTCTCATTCTTTTTGTTGTTGTTGTTGTTACTAAGATGAATTTATTTTTATTTTATTTGTTATACATATGTGTGTATATATTACATCATTCTTCATTTTGTAATTTTGTGCATTTTTTCATTTCAGTTATAATACCGGTGGATTTCCCCCCACCAATTCATCCGTGTGCCATCATCACAGTCCTGTGTGCTCTTTCCACCCCCAGTTTTGATTCTGTTCCCCTCACTATCCTCATAGATACCTCTCATTTTTATATTCATCCTTTAAAGGAGGTAAGGGGAGAGGAAAGCAGAAAGAAAGACATTGAACTTAAGTGGTTAAGAACTGGATTTGCAGACATTGCAGGTTTCAAGGCCTGGATGCCAACATCATCTAGGCAAACTGACTCAAGTTACTTCTCCTCCTGTCACTCTGTCTGTTCATCTGTAAAATGGGCACAAATATAGTTCATATCAATTACATGGTTTTCATGAGAGTAAATTGAGTGAACTTATACAAAATGCTAGATCAGTGCATGGTATTCAAAAAATGTTCAACAAATGTTAAACATACTTTAGACTGACATATAATGGAAAATGTGTGTATAACTATATAAAATTGAAACATGTAGACACATATCCTTACTACAAAAATATACATAGAGGAAAAGAATTGCCCTTCCACAAAGACGGAGGCCACTGTGCATTGTCTTTGTGCTTGTGTCACTGCAGTATTTCCTGGGCCACATTTCACCTTAAGACCAAGCAGTGAACAGGACCTGGATGGTGCATGCAGATGGCTGATCTGTTTTGGGTACAGATGGCCTCTCTACAGTCCTTCTGTGAGAAGTTTCTGGGTTCACCTTGAAGTGTGTACAGCAATGAAATTCTCCTGCAGTGCAACTGTCTGATGGGATTATGAGTTTGCTGGCCCCTCCCTGATTTAGCAGAATGAGGAGCTGACACACAACAGGCAATTCACCCCATGCTCCACAGCATAGGTTTGCCATCCCCATGTAAACTAACAATGCCTTCTCATGGTTTTCAAAGTATCTACCATCTATTTGATGCCTCTAAAATATTTTTGAAATAGGCATTTTTAACTAAAATATGACAACATAGGGGAAATAAAATGAAATATCTGAGATTTTCATAATGAAATTGGAGGATCCTTCCCCCCCCACCCCCATATTGGGGGTCCAATGCTTGGTTCCAGAGCACTGCTGAGGGCAAAGCAGATGGCATTTTACTGCCCTCCACTGGTGGTCTCACTGGAGCTCAGGCTGTAGACAAAGACTGACAAGTGGTGGCAGATGGCAGCACTTTCCCTACCACACTGCCCTGGGACATGCAGCCCTACTTCAGGGATGCTGGAAGGATCCCTGAGCCCCACTGGGCCAGCTCCCACACTGTGGCCCCCTGCAGCTGCAGGCAGTAGAGAGCTTGTGGATTGGGTACTGGATTGTAGAGTGCACCCATCTGGTGTGACTTATGAGTTGATTGGTAAATGGTCCAATCAGCCATAGGTGTGAAACCATCCAATCAGACTTGTGGGTGGAGACCCTGAAAGAGTATACAAGGCAGAGCAGGCACCAGCTTAGCTCACATGCTCTGGTGCAGTCTGTTCCTGAGGAAGACCGTTCTTGAACTCTGAAGAAAAAAGAATTCAGCCGCTGAACTCCAAAAAAGAAGAGAAGCCAGAAAGCGTCACAGAGGCTAGGGGTCCTCACACCTTGCTGCAGCCTGCATCTGCTATCATCCACTGAAAACAGGGCCCAAGGCCCCAGCCTGGTGTCTCAGAAAGCTGTTTGTGCTGATGGGGGCCAACAAAGGACTGTCATGCTGGTGCATCTTGCACTGCCACCTAGTGACTCGCACTTCTGGCCATTGCTGCTCAGCACTGCTGAACATGACCAGCACTATGTGTCCAGGTCACCCCTATGGGCTGTTAACTGCTCCTGACCAACCTGCACCACCTCAAGGTGCTGCTGCCTCCTTTGCTCTCTGATCCAGCTTTCAGTGCTGTCCAGCTCAATCTTTAGGCTCTAACTGTGGCACTCTGGCGTGATGGCAACAGCCCCACCTGTGAGTGTCTCCAGCCATGGTGTTAGCTGGCTGCCATGAGCCCCAGCCCTTATTGGCAGGATGACGCCATCTTGGGTGAGCCAGCTTTTGTTAGGGACTTCTGGACACTGGACACTGTCTGGGGTGAGATAGCTGACTACTTCTGGACTCTGAGACTCTTTTGCCCCCCTAGTTGTTATTCCTCGGGCTTGGGTGGTTTTGCAATTGTATGGGTGGGTTAGAGGCCCCAGCCTCTGTGAAGTATTTTGCCTTTACCAGACACTGTCTTTTGTGAGCAATATCTTCCCCAACCTCCATAGCACTCTTTCAGTAAGTGAATACTTACATATTCCTTTGACTTTTCATTATTTGGATAAATCCAATGCATTTCAGTAGCAGCCCTAGGAACAAAAATAGCTTCTAATGATTATCACATATTAAAACAATTCACCAGACCATGTGTCTTCATATTGCTTGAATAATGTCAGGAGGCAGTCATAGACAATTTATATACTCTTAACTTCAAATATGAAAATAGAAATAGTGCAACAAGTAAGACAGGTTTTATAGATAACTGCATAGCAAAGCAGTAGAGTATGGATTTCAGTATAACTCAGAAATGGGGATAAATTTAGATCCACTAGTCTAAATTTTTTTCAATTGTTTAAATTATAGCTGGTTTCACCCAGCCTAATGCACAGGCTAACATCTCACATTGCACTTCTTTTTGTTTTCTGAGCCTTCTTCAATCTGGAGGAGTTCTTCAACCTTATCTTGATTTTTTTTTTTTTCATTTCTGCCTTGTTCTTTTACAGAATGTCCCTAAAATTGGGTTTGTAAATGTTTCTTCATTGTTAAATTAAAGTTTAGTGTTTTTGACCCAAATAACACATGCAAGGTGGAGTTTCCAACCTCCCATCCCCCACCCCAATTAGCCTTTTGCTAGGTAATCATGGACACCTGCTTCTCATGAATACCATGTAAGGGTCATTTTAGCCCAATTAAAGAACAAAAAAGGATTCCAGGTGGAAAACATCAACAGCTATCAGTTCACCAGAACAGCAGGTGCCTTTTCAAGGGACACAAGAAGCCCCTTGGTGTTCATTTTGCATATTGCCTCAAACTGTGACTGGGGGGCAGCTCTTTAAGATTGTTTTGCTCTGCTGTGCTCCTCCACAGGAGCTCTGCCAGGAGTTATAGTAGCACATGTAATATTATGTCCTTCTCAGTACATCATATCAGGATGTGCGATGACAATTTCCATTTTGGTTTTGTGGTTTTGTTTGTTTTTGTTTAGCCCCATTTGCTTATTTTTGCTTTATGCTTTGCCTTTGAGATATGTCCCCAAAGGCATATTTGCAGTTGATGTCCAAAAATGTATCACCTGTGCTTTCATTTATGTATTTTATTATTTCAGTTCTTGCATCCAAGGTTCTTAAGCATATGTATCTAACTAAAGCTCTAGTTACTTTTTTTGGTCCAAGCTTCCAAACACCATTTATTAGAGACTTTCCTTCCTTCAATATATGCTTGAGGCTCTATTATCACCATTGAACTGCTCATATTTGTGAGGGTTTTATGTTTGTTTCAATGCTATACAGATTTAATCACTGTCACGGTGTAGTATAGTTTAAAGGCTGGGAGAATATCTGTTTTTCTTTTCTCTGAAGATTGCTTTTTCTACTTTGGATCTTTTGTGGTTCCATACAAATTTTAAAATTGTTCTATATCCTTGAATGGCATTTAGATTTAAAAGATATTGCATTGATTCTGCATTTGGTGATATGGCCATTTTAAAAAGTTTATTCAGGGCCCTTCCTGGTGGCACAGCGGGTTAAAGCGCAACACTGAGAAGCAAAAGCCACTTCCTCATGAGTTCGATTCCTGCCTGCCCCAGAGGTGACCACATGGTGTGGCAGACCTCTTCTGACCACCCGCTGCTCCCCTCAGCAGTGTGCTTCGTCGATCTGCCTGTTCTGCTCCCCACTCTCTGTTGAAGCCACTCGCTGCCCCTGATCCTCTGGCCTGTACCCCAGCTCTATATGCACAAATAAATAAATCTTTAAAAAAAAAAAGTTTATTCAAATCCATAAACATGGGATTCTTTCCATTTCTTTGTTTTCTTTCATTGGTGTCTTACAGTTTCCATTGGCTAGTTTCTTTGCCTCCTTTGTTGATGTATTTCATCATTCTTGATGCTACTTTAAATGGGATTTACTTTATTTATCTTCATTCTACACAATTGTTTGCACATAAAAACACAATAGATTTTTACATGTTGATATTGTATTCTGCCAATTTATATTATTCATATATTCTAGTAGTTTGTTTTTAAAGTTTTTGGGATTTCCATGTACATTATGATCACATCTATAATGTTAATTTTTTCAACTTTGTATTCCATTGATGACTTTTCCCTTCCTGGTAGTTTGGTTGCTCTGGCCTAGACTTCCAATACTACATTGAGATTCAACAACCTTGTCTTGTTCCTTACCTTAGGGGAAAAGTTTACAGATTTTCACCAATGAATATTATATTTGTTGTGGGTTTGCCTTTACTTTGAGATATGTTCCCATTTTTTTGAGAGTTTTTATTTAAAATGAATGTAGAATCTTATCAAATGCTTATTCAGCATCTATTGAAATGCCATGTGACTTCACTTTTTTTTTTTTTTTAAAGATTTATTTATTTGTACATACAGAACTGGGGTACAGGCCAGAGGCTCAGGGGCAGTGAAAGGCTTCACCAGAGACAGAGTGGGGAGCAGAACAGGCAGATCGACGAAGTACACTGCTGAGGGGAGCAGCGGGCGAGACAGGAGAGGTCTGCCGCGCCATGTGGTCTCCTCCGGGGCAGGCGGGATTTGAACTCATGCGGAAGTGGCTTCAGCTTCTCAGTGCAGTGCTTTAACCCGCTGCGCCACCAGGGAGGGCCTTTTTGTTGATGTGGTAAATTATATTGAATTGTATATGATTAAACCAGTCTTGCATTCTTGGAATGTAACCAATTTGGTCATGGTGAATGATTCTTTTGACGTATTGCTGAATTCACTTTGCCAAGTTTTATTGAGGATTTTGTGTGTTCATCAGAGACATTAGTCCATAGCTTTATGTTCTAGCATTATTATTATTATTATTATTATTTTGGTTTTAGGATCAAGATAATGCTGGCCCTGTGAAATATATTAAACTCTCCTACCTCTTCAGTTCTTTGGAACAGTTTGAAGGAAGGTATTTATTCCTAAACAATTTATTTGAATTCACTAGTAAGGTAATCTTGTACTGGACTTTTATTCTTGGGGGGCTCTTTGAGTTTATGATTTCTGTGTGGTTGGTCTGTTAAGCTATCCTGCCTCAGCCTTAGAAAGTTGAATGGATCTAAAAGTTTGTACATTTCTTATAGATTGTCCTTTTTGTTTTTTTATAGATACCTATATCGCATGATGCCTTGTATTTTAGCAAAATCGGTTACAATTTTGCTGCTTTCATTTCTGATTGATTGCATCTTCTGCCTTAGTGAACCTCATTAAGGGTTTATCTAATTTATTTATCCTGTCCAAGAGCCAGCTCTTGGTTTTTTATTTTTATTTTTTTAGTTTCTATTTTATTTCTGCTTTGATTTTTTTATTATTTCCTTCCTTCAGCTGATTTTTGGGTTCTTTATTTTTCTAGTTTCCACAGACATAAATCTAGATTTATTTATTTGAGATTTTTCTTGTGAGATTTCTTTGATATGGCCTATATGGCTAAGTTTTTCTTCCTAATTATCACTTTTAGAGCATCCCACAGAATTTAATAACTTCTCATGTTTGTTGATTTCCAGATAATTTTTACTTCTCTATTGATATCTTGACTTATTGAAGAGTTATTCAAAACATTTTGTTCCACTTGTTTGGGATTTTTTTTTTAGATGCCTTTTTGTAGTGGTTTTCTAGCTTTATTGCACAGTAATCAGAAAAGATATTCGATATAATTTCAATTTTGCTATATTTTGGAGATATTTTGTACCTCAATATATATCTCAAGTCTATCCTTGAGAAAGTTTTATGTGCATTTGTCTTTTGGGATTTTGAGGTTCTATAGTGTCTCTTAAGTCAGTGCAATCTACAGCTTCAGTTAAGGCCATTATTTCCTTATTTACTTTCTGTCTAGATGATCTATCTCTTGATGTTAGTGTTCTGTTGAGGTTTCCTGCTGTAATTGTTTCTTTATTCTTTTAAATTGTTTTGTATGTTTTGTTGTACCTGTATTAGATGGATGAATGTGGATGACAGCTACATCTTCTTGATAGATTGTCCCCTTTACCATTACATAGTGCTTATCTTTGTCACTAATTGGCTCTTTTGACTGTAAATTCTAATTTCAGATATGAGAATAGATGTTCCTGATCTTTTTCTGTGTTATAGGTTTAAAATATTTTGTTCCTACTATTTAATTTCAGCCTATTTTTGTATTTAACTCTAATGTGGGTTTCTTATAAGCCTAATATTTCTGAATCATGTCTTTTTATCCAATTGTCATTCTTTGTTTTAATTGCGGAGTTCAGACCATTCATTTTTTAGGGTAATTATTGATATACTTATGTTTCTTATATTTTATGGTTGTCTTATGTGTCTTTTTTTTTGCCATGTGTTTCTGTTTGCCTTTCTATCTGCGTGGCCTTCCTTGGTAGTTTTTTCAGTTTCATTATTTCTTATTCTAAGTATCGCTGTACTTTAATTTTGTTCTGTGATTGGAATATGAGGATCTTAGTGCATACCCTGGTGCAAGGCACCCAATGCTTGGGGCAGACCTGTTATTAGATTCCTGCAGCTTGGCCAACAGTTCTGGTGCAAGTAGTGCAGGACTGGTGTGGGCCACTGGAGTTGGCAGAGGGCATGAATCTCTTGAGCTATTAAACCTTGTAGCCAACTCAGCATTCCTTGTGGGGAAGGGCTTCTCTGGTGGTATAGGGCTGAAGTCTCAGCACTATTATGTTATCACCACTGTGGCCTGATTTTGATCCCAGCCAGGTAGCTGACCTACATGGCATAAGAGACCACCCCTGTCTTGCCCAGTGCTCCCCTCAACAGTGGTTTTTCACTGATCTTCCTTATCTGCTCCCCACTCTGTCTCTGAATCTGCTTATCCCCTGCACCTCTGGCCTACATCTCAGTTACTGTATACATTCATATAAATAAATCTTTAAAAATAAATTTACATACAGGTTTTTAAGTGAATATTTTCATTTCTCTTGGTTACATACTTAAGATTTGCTAAATTATATGGCAAATGCCTGTCTAATTGCATTAAAAAAATGACCAAGCTGTCCCTCCCTGATGGCACAGTTGGCTTAGGACAAAGCATTGCAAGCTAGCCGCAGCTACTTCAGAGCAAGTTTGAGCCCCACCTCAAAGATGACCCACATGGTGTGGCAGACCTCTTCTGGCCTACCTGCTGCTCTCCTCAGCAGTGTACTTCATTAATCTGCCTGTTCTGCTCCCCACTCTGTCTCTGGTGAATTCTCTCACTGCCCCTGCTCCTCTGGCCTGTTCTGTATGTCTAAATAAATCTTAAAATCAAGCTATTTTTCTAAAGTGGTTTTAGCATGTTGTATCCCCACTGGACAAAGGGTGATCCAACCACTCTGTGCACTCATCAGCATTTTGTGTTATGGTTGGAGCCATTCTGATAGGTACAAAGTGTTATCTCCTAGTCCTTTCTAATTTGTGTGTTCCTGGATACTAGAGAATGTTGATGTGATTTTTAGTGGTATTGAGGTGGTATTTAATGGTTGAGGTGGTACTTTCTTGTCATATTGTCCTTGGCAAACTGTATTCTCCAATCTATTGCTCATGCTTTAAAAGTGTTGTGCTTCCCATCCCACTTTGAAAAGCTGTTATATAATCAGACTTGTGATTTACAGATCTCCATGCATTTTTACATGCATTTTATCTACTTAGACTGTCCAAAATATTTTTATTTGGATGATGTTCAATTTATAAAGTTTTTCTTTTGAGGATCCTGCTTTGTCATTGTATGTAAGAACACTTGCCTAACCCAAGGTCAAGAAGATTTTTTCCTCTAGTGCCTTCTGGAAATTTTATAACTTTACATTTTACATTTAGGTCTGTGATTTTGAGTTAATTTTGTATTAACCTCTAAGGCATAATTTCAATTATGCATATGAATATCTAATTGGTTTGGCACAATTTATTAGAAAGTCTATCCATTATCTAGTGAAAGGCCTTTGTACTCTGTCACAAATCAAAGACATTTGTGAAGATATATCTGTAGACTTTGATTTTGTTTCATTGATCTATATGCCTATCCTTTTACCAAAGCACACTGTTTTCATTAATGTAGCTCTAAAGCTCTTAAAATAAAAGAATCCCTCCAAGTTCATTGTTCATTTTCAAAATCGGTTTGTCTACTCCAATACCTTTAGATCTCCATATAGGTTTTTTGAATCAAATTGCAAATATATACATGGAATTCTGGGATTTTAAATGGAGTTATACTGAATCTGTAGATCATTTTGGGGATAATTAGCATGCAAACAATATTGTAAATATACAATTCAATTATTCAATTTTCTTTCATTTCATTAGTACTTTATTTTAGTACATAATTTTGTGAGATTCATATATATATATATATATATATATATATCACTTTTGATGTTGTAATAATTTATTATTTCCAGTTACTCCAGTAACTATATTGAGGAAATTTGATCTTTATTGTACATTAACCTCATATTACGAAGCCTAGTGAATTCAACTTTTAGTTAAATTTATTATCTCCATGGTATCTTTTTATATAGACAGCCATGTCATCTGGAAATATAGCCTTATTTCCTCCCTTTTTAATCTGTGTGCTTTTTAATTATTTTCTTGCTTTATCATACAGGTTTGGATTTCTAGTATGATATGAACAGAAGTGGTAGAAGATATCCTTGTTTTATTCTTGATGGGAGGGAGGGGTCATGGGAGGGAACAAAGGAGGGAAAATGAGCATACATGAGAAGACACGCATTCATTCACTCTTCTCTGGAGAATGTTTTTCATCTGGTTAACAATCACTTGTTCCAGTTAAATCAGGCTGAAATTCTGGCTTGCTATTTATTGGTAATGGTTTCCACATCAAATCAGTTGTCAATGCCTTTACTGTCCTATTTCAGTCTTCCAAATGCATGCATCACACGAAAGTTAGTCCTGTACTTAGACAACAGATTACATGAAGTTCAATTCTCAAACTTTTGCTATGAATTGGTCTATTCTGAGTGTACATACTACAGGGTTGACTGGAGGACTTATTTCATACACAGGTTGAGGGGTGCCCTTCTCTACATCTATGCAATACAGATTTTCTCCCACATTCTTTGGCCCTACTCATACTCCTGTTCTTCTTTTCAACAATATGGAGTTCTCAGTTCTTGGCCTCCCACACATCCATGCAATTCCACACAAACTAAAATTGCCTCTATTTGTACCATTAGTCGAGTTTTAACTTTTGTTCCTAATATGCCAATTATTTATTTTTCAAAATCTTAAAGTAGTTGCTTTTTTTATGATTTTTTCCCCAGAGATTTTAGCTGTAATCTATGGTAAGAGATAGATGTAATCCACTTAGATCAATTTGGTCAACATTGGAAGTTACCCTGAATCTCTTAATTACAAAGCCCTTCCTCTTTTCACTGTGCTGTTGACCTTTTCTTTAAAAAATTGGATCAGTAACCTATGTCCCATAGCCAGGATTAATTCTTCCTTATATTATAATTCAACATTCTTTCATGTATACCTTTCCTTAGACACTGGTTCCAAAGTTTTATTTAGCTGTATAACTATGGACAAGATTATTTATGAATTTGGGTCTTAATTTCATCTCCTGAAGGTGTAATAACAGTAATGTGAGTACAGAATTGTTATAGGATTAAATTTACATGTATTATTCGTAGTTCAGCAAGACTTCTAAAATTCTAAGAAATTCCTCCATATTTAGAAACCTGAATATAGTGGTTAAACCAATCGGATTTTGTTTTACACAAGTACCATCAAGTCCAGAGATACATAGGCCATGTTTGATGGAGCACCTTGCAGGCCTCACCCAGGACTCAATCTCATCTAACACCTCACACCCTCACTCTGTTGCTTAGATGAGTCTCTCTGTATTGGCCGCTAGGTTATTTCTTTTCTGTAGACTCATACTCATTAACTAAAATGCCTGTCGGCCCCAAACTCAACTTCTAACACATACAATTATTTTGAAGATAATCCAAACAAGTAGATTGTTAACATCTGTCTGCATACTTCACAAAGTACCACTCGGTTCACAAAATATAATCTCTAGCAACATTAAGTTTTATGGTTATAAGACTTCAAGTTATGTCCCTTTGATGCTCCTTGACCCAGAGGTTCCCTCCCAACCCCATAAGCCTGTTGCAATGAGGTGACATCACTGAGACTTGTGAAACCACTCTCCAGTCCCTCTTGAAAGTGTCCTTGTCCTCCTCCACTGCTGAATGGTGACTCCCCTCACTTTGAGCTCCTCCACCTCATGCTACCTAAGTGCCACCCATTAAAGCTTCTTGTGTACACCTGTATCTCATAGCCATATATATTTTTTTTTAAAGATTTATTTATTTATTCATACAGAACTGGGGTACAGCCAGAGTTGCAGGGGCAGTGAGAGGCTTCACCAGAGACAGAGTGGGGAGCAGAACAGGCAGATCGACGAAGTACACTGCTGAGGGGAGCAGCGGGCGGGTCAGGAGAGGTCTGCCACACCATGTGGTCACCTCCAGGGCAGGCAGGGATCGAACTCATGCGGAAGTGGCTTTCAATTCTAGTGCTGCGCTTTAACCCGCTGCGCCACCAGGGAGGGCCAGCCATATATTTTTTATTGTGATTAATCCCCAAGTCTATCAACCCCAACCACAGTTTTGGAGTGTGGTTTTTATTTCATACATTGAGGATGGCTGCTCCTTATAATTTTTTGTTTTCTTGCCTAGCATATAATGAGTAAAGATAAATGCAAAGGATGTGTGTAATGTGAATATTTCAACTTTTCATCATGAAAATAAGTTTTTCTAGAAGTATCAATGAAATGTAAATAGGCTTGTTTATATCTCATTACCCAAAATCATAAAAGGGTTTGGAAAGATGAGTATTGAAGCTAGGAACTTTCATACCCCAAACAAAGTCAGTTTTCTGTAGGAATCAAGAATAAGGTAGATATTATCTATACAACTAGAAGTGGTTGTCATCCTGGCCAATGGGCACTTTTGGTACCAAAATAGTAATGTTGAGTCAACTGCAAAGGCATATTCTGATTTTCTTCCCATACAGGTTGATGAGCTTGCAAAAATATAAAACAAAACCTTACCATGTAATTTATTCAATTGATTCTGGTCCTTTGCATGGATCAGAAAATCTATTGAAACCCATCACTGCAGTTAAATGTGTGTGTGTGTGTGTATATGTATGCATGTGTATATATATATATGTGTGTGTATAATATGTGTATATGTGTACATGTATATGTGTGTATATATTATATGTATATATGATAGGCATATATACATATATATGTATATATATGCATATATATGTATATATTCTGTCTCATCAGAATCTTTAATTCAAGTTGATATTCTACAGCCCTGGTTTTGTTTTTTTTTGTTTTTTTTTTTGTCTAGTGGTTTCGACATGATGGGTGGTCACTAAATATGATGTATTTTTTCTTTAATTCTATTCAATTTTCTTCACATATGTTGATATTCTGCCATTAGGTACATGTATATTTATAAGCATTAAAAATATATGATGAACCAACGTTTGATTAGCTGTCTCTATCACTGTAATATAATATATATGGAATCTATTTTGTTTGATCCTAATATAAATGATTGAGTTTCCTTATGCCAATTACTAGCTAGTATATCTCTTTTCATCCTTCTCTACTAAGCTCTATATCATGTCATCTTGATAGAAAACATAAAACTCCTTTGTTTCTGTTTGATACTGATTAGTTTTAGTTTGGAAGTCAATTCTGAAAATCTCTACTAACATTTTTGAGTATTTAATCCCTTAAATAATTGGTTCTTTTTTTTTTTTTAAAAGATTTATTTATTTATGCATACAGAAATGGGGTACAGGCCAGAGGCTCGGGGCGGTGAGAGGCTTCACCAGAGACAGAGTGAGGAGCAGAACAGGCAGATCGACGAAGTACACTGCTAAGGGAGCAGCGGGCGGGTCAGGAGAGGTCTGCCACACCATGTGGTCACCTCCGGGGCAGGCAGGAATCGAACTCATGTGGAAATGACTTTAGCTTCTCAGTGCAGTGCTTTAACCCACTGCGCCACCAGGGAGGGCCTAATTGGTTCTTTTTTTTAAACATTCTGTGTCCTGTTTTTTTTCTGGTCTACCTATTTCTCCATTCCTGTATTTAAATAGTATTAGAACACTATTTAAATTCAACTTTAATTTCCTGTTAACTCTTTTATTATGCTTTATTTCATTTTTTTCAATAGTTGTCTTAAGAATAATATACATCCTTAAGTTTTTCTTATCTACTTATATTGAAAGTGTGCTTCTTCAAGCAATATTTGTTACCTGTGTAACACAAACAGGTAGTATAAATCCTACAAAACAAAGTTTATATTTTTCTTTGCTTCCAATGTTTTTTATTCCTCAGTATTTGACTTTACAACTCCCCTCATTTTCTTTCACTATTAAGAGCACCCTTCATCATTTCAACTCACTATTAAGAGCACCCTTCATCATTTAAACTAATGCAGCCCTTCTATTGACATTTTAATTTTTTTTCTCTTAAAATGTCTTTTTTCTAGCCTCATTTTTTTAGTTGTTCTGTATGAAAAATACAGATTGAATAGACAACTTAAGCCTTACCTTTAATGATTTTCTAAACTTAATGAGACAGAGTGCCTCATTGAAAAGTCATTGTGCTTTGCATTTTTTTTTGTTGTTGTTGTTGTTGTTTTTCTAGATGAAAAACCTTTTCACCTTTTTCATACTTTCTTTGAGTGGAAATTTTATCCCCTAGCTTTGACATACAATTCAAATATCATCTCTTCTGTGAAATCATGATCATTATCTTAGAAGAGTTTGATTGTCCTGCCCAACATTTTAGACAGAAAAGAGCTATTTTCTTAGTCTTTATAGTTATGAAATATATAATAAGTCTCAAATAGGAGAAGAACAAGTTATAAGCACAGATGATGAGGGTGATGTGAAAAAGCATGCCATGTTTTACTTTCAATGTTATTGACCACCCCAGTTTAGAGTTTCAACATGCAACTGATCCTGCTATATCTTTTGTCTATTAACCCAATCATGTGACTCTGACCAATAGTGTACTTTCCATGTTATTTATCATTGATATAAGATCTTTGACTGCAGACCTATCTTTGATCTTTCTTATATTTTGATCTTTCTTATATATATTTCATATAAGATTCAAATTCTTCTTTCAGGTGATAAGCCCCAGATAGCTCATTTGTATCCTAACCCATGATAATCCAATAAGCAGAAGGTCCTGGAAAGTCATCAGGAGAGTACATAACACTTCTCCATTATCTGCAACAGTGTCTGACTCAGGACCCAGGTGCCAGACCATACATGAGATGAATCTCATGAATAAATATATTTTTAAGTGATATTTTCACTGGATACTAATTCTGTTTTGACAACTTTCTCTACCACTTTCAAAAGTTATCCTCTTTTGTCTTTCATAGTTTGTGATGGAAAGATAGCTATCAATCCTTGTTCCTCTATGCAATGTATTAGTTTTCAAAATTTACTCTTTCTCTTTGATTTTTAACAACTTTCTATGCCTTGGCTTATTTGTGCTCATTGTGGTGATTGTACAGTATTTCATATCTAAATGTTTCAATCTTTTACCAGTTTTGGAAAAACAGTAGTTTCTCTTTATCCATGCAGGATATAGTCCAAGATCCCCAGTAAATGCCTGAAAGTGTGAATAGTGTGGAATACAATATATACTGTTACTTTTCTATATGCAAATAATTGTGGTAGTTTAATTTATAAATTCGACAAAATGAGAGATTAACAACAATAGCCAGTAATAAAATACAATAGTTGTAACACTGTCGTAAGTTATGTGAATATACTTTCTCTCTCTCAGATATCTTATTGTTCCTATTTCAAACCACAGTTTGCCATGGGTGTCTGAAACAGTAAAGTATGTAAGAGGAAGCTACTGTATTTGGTCATTATTTCTTCAAATGCTTTTTTTCTTCTTACTCTGCTGTCTCTCTTTAATTCTTAATGATTCTTATTATTTTACATAATATTTATTATGTGTATTTTTTGGTCACTTTATCCAATCTATCGGAACCTCACACATTTTTCTGTAGTTTACCTTTGATCATCTATTACAATCCCTACTTTTTTCCCTGTCATGTCCATTTGGTTAAATTTTCTAGTGAATATTTCATTATAACTCCAATTTTTGGTTTGTTAGCTTCCATTTGCTTATTACTTTACTGTTTTTATTTCTCACAAAATCTCCCCATTTTTTGCTGACATTTTCATTCATTGAAAAACAAGCTCTGTTCTACTTCATTAATATTGTTATAATAGTTGCTTTAATATCCTTATCTGTTAATTCAAGCATCTGGTTCATTTCCAGGTCAGGTATAATTTATTTTTCCCCCTTGAAAATGTCTCCTATTTTCTTAGGGCTTTGTACATTGGATAATTTCAACCGTGTCTTCGACATTAACTGATCCTAGATGCTGGTATTTTCTCTAATAGTGTTGTTCTATTTGTTTGAGCAGGCAATTTTCTTAGCTAGTCTTGATGTGCAAATTATTTCTTGGACAGCAGTTTACTTTCAGTTTAAATCTTTTGACTGTAGCTGAGCTGTTCTCAGTCTGCTCCCTACATGCATGTTTCTAAGGGTCCATCACAGAGACTTTGAAGATTGGTGTTCCCCTCTCTTCCTTGTATCTGCAGGATTACTATCCCCACGCTTTCCAGCATTCAGAGTCTTGGCTTCATTTTGGTTTCTCAAGGCAGGAAAATGGAATTTCCCGGTATGTCCAGCCACTGCTGTGTGAGTGCTCAGACCACAAAGCATAGCCCTAGACCAAAGCTATGATAACAGAAACTGATTTGTAACGATCCATTTAGCTCTTCCTTCTAGCTCACATGCACTTTCTTTCAGAGTCTGTCTGTATCCCTTCCTCCCCCATACTTTCAGTCCACCTTTTTATTATTATTATGCCCCACTTCCACACAAGTATTCCACAAAGGAGATAGTGGTGGAGACACCCCCCACCCAGGAGGTTCTTAGTACCACAAGTGGAAGACTATGCATAAATGTATTTTTTTTAACCTGAAAGGCTTTTTTGTTTGTTTGTTTTTATAACAGTTTATTTTACATTTGTACATTTTTCCCCCATATCAATTGTAGTCCCCACAGGTTTCCCATCACCAAGTCACCCGTGTGCCATCACCATAATCCCGTGCACTTCCCTCCCCAACCCCCAATTTTTGATCCCATTCCCCACTCCACCCCCACAAAATGTCTCTGGTATATGGCTGTTCGTTATTCTTGTTATTTTCTCACCTGGTCCATTATACTCCTGCTATGAGTGAAACCATCCAGTATTTTTCTTTCTCTTTCTGGCTTATCTCACTAAGCAT